>NC_083888.1:56550000-57192500 GCF_032452875.1 Bos javanicus | reverse complement strand
CAAATACATATATAATTTTTTTTAAAAAGTTCTTTGAAAACCAGGTTCATGGTTTCAGTAGCTGTGCATAGTCTAAATGAGCATCTCTTGGATTGAATCATCTCTCTCCTACTAGACCTGTGATGTCAGCTTAAATCTCTTCCATGCCACTTTTTTTTTTCTGGGAATGACAGCTGACTTTAGAGTCTGATCAGTTCTGCAATCTTCAAGGAAATCAGCTCAGGCAAGATTACTTATTAGTGTTAAAACTATTAGGAAGTCTATCAGCAAGGGAATGGACAGCACATTTGTGGCATATTCATCTGATGAAATAAGACAATCATAGGGAAAAACCTTGATACCCATAACAATATGCGTGCATCTCACAGACAATGTTGAGTGAAAGAGTTCATATTATAGGGTGCTAATTATACAAAGAACAAGTATATCAAGATTGCCGGGAGAAATATCAATAACCTCGGACATAAGATATGCAGATGACACCACCCTTATGGCAGAAAGTGAAGAAGAACTAAAGAGCCTCTTGATGAAAGTGAAAGTGGAGAGTGAAAAAGTTGGCTTAAAGCTCAACATTCAGAAAACGAAGATCACGGCATTCGGTCCCATCACTTCATGGCAAATAGATGGGGAAACAGTGGAAACAGTGGCTGACTTTATTTTTCTGGGCTCCAAAATCACTGCAGATGGTGACTGCAGCCATGAAATTAAAAGACGCTTACTCCTTGGAAGGAAAGTTATGACCAACCTAGATAGCATATTCAAAAGCAGAGACATTACTTTGCCAACAAAAGGTCCGTCTAGTCAAGGCTATGATTTTTCCAGTGGTCATGTATGGATGTGAGAGTTGGATAAAGAAAGCTGAGTGCAGAAGAATTGATGCTTTTGAACTGTGGTGTTGGAAAAGACTCTTGAGAGTCCCTTGGACTGCAAGGAGATCCAACCAGTCCATCCTAAAGGAGATCAGTCCTGGTGTTCATTGGAAGGACTGATGTTGAAGCTGAAACTCCAATACTTTGTCCACCTGATGTGAAGAGCTGACTAATTTGAAAAGACCTTGATGCTGGGAAAGATTGAGGGCAGGAGGAGAAGGGGATGACAGAGGATGAGATGGTTGGTTGGCATCACCGACTCAATGGACATGGGTTTGGGTGGACTCCAGGAGTTGGTGAGGGACAGGGAGGCCTGGTGTGCTGCAGTTCATGGAGTCACAAAGAGTCAGACATGACTGAGTGACTGAACTGATAAGAAGTACAGAAGGGGCAAAACTCATCTGTGTGAAGAAAGTCAGAAGGGTTTTCCTTTGCTTGGGGCCTATTATCTGGGAGGGGCATGAATGGGAGCCTGCTGGGGAACTAGGAACGTCCTCAGTCTTCATTTGAGTTGTGATTATGTGAGTGGAAACATACATAAATATCTTAGCACAACAGGAACTTCATGCATTTTCTGGTAAACGTAGCACTCTCTATTATGTGATTTAGTTGAAAGCTTTTAACGAGTCTTATCAAGACTTTAGATCTAACTTCTGGTTTCCGAGAAATGTAGGGACAGATGGACGAGCTAAATGGTACCGCGAGGAAGCAACTAGACAATTCCAGAAGCTGGCCCTTCTGCAGGACAATCAACGCAGTATCTTTCTCAGGGGTAGTTAGTTGAGGTCAGAAGAGCTCAAGAGACATCACGACCTTGGTCTGGATCCTGGTTTGGACAAAGCAGCTGTGAAGGAAACTTTCAGAGGCGCATGCTGTGTGCGGTGTTTAGTCGTTCAGTCGTGTCTGCCTCTTTGCGACCTCATGGATTGTAGCCCGTCAGTTTCCTCTGTCCATAGGGATTCTCCAGGCCAGAATACTGGAGTGGGTTGCCACGACCTCCTCCAGGGGGTCTTCCCAACCCAGGGATCAAACCCAGGTCTCCTGCATTGCAAGTGGATTCTTTACCGTCTGAGCCACCTGGGAAGCCTGCTTTACAGTATACAATTAATTAAAATATCAATATCTGTTGAAATTTTTTCTAAAAGAAAAATCTGTTAAATTTTTGATAGAGATTACAGTTTACCTTCTATGGAAATTGTAACAATTTAATTCATACCCATAGAGGCACATCAGTTCAGTTCAGTCGCTCAGTCATGTCCGACTCTTTGTGACCCCATGAACTGCAGCACACCAGGCCTCCCTGTCCATCACCAACTCCCAGAGTCCACCCAAACCCATGTCATTGAGTCAGTGATGCCAACCAACCATCTCATCCTCTGTCATCCCCTTCTCCTCCTGCCCTCAATCTTTCGCAGCATCAGGGTTTTTTCAAATGACTCAGCTCTTCGCAACAGGTGGCCAAAGTATTGGAGTTTCAGCTTCAACATCAGTCCTTCCAATGAACACCAGGACTGATCTCCTTTAGGATGGACTGGTTGGATCTCCTTGCAGTCCAAGGGACTCTCAAGAGTCTTTTCCAACACCACAGTTCAAAAGCATCAATTCTTCGGCACTCAGCTTTCTTTATAGTCCAACTCTTGTATCCATACATGACCACTGGAAAAACCATAGCGCTGACTAGACGGACCTTTGTTGGCAAAGTAATGTCTCTGCTTCTTAATATGTTGTCTAGATATGGATCAAGTTTTTGATGTCCTTAGGAATTTTTTTCCTGGTTTTGTTTTTCATGTTTTAAAGTATGATAATGCTAATTTGGTTCTATTGGAAAATGTTATTTTCAAAAGATTTTTGTTTTGTTTAGTCACTCAGTCATGTGACTCTTTACCACCCCATGGACTGTAGCAAACCAGGCTTCCCTGTCCTTCACTATCTCCCGGAGTTTGCTCCAACTCATGTCCATTGAGTCAGTGATGCCATCCAACCATCTTATCCTATGTAATCCCCTTTTCCTCCTGCCCTCAATCTTTCCCAGCATCAGATCTTTTCCAACGAGCAGGCTGTTCACATCAGGTGGCCAAAGTATTGGAGCTTCAGCTTCAGTCCTTCCAATGAATATTCAGGGTTGATTTCCTTTAGGATTGACTGGTTTGATTTCCTTGCTGTCCAAGGGACTCTTAAGAATCTTCTCCAGCACCATAGTTTGAAAGATGTTTACTGGCAAAAAATTAGGATTCATTTTCAGGTTGGTGAAGACAAGTCAACCCATAGGACCACCTTGGAAGTTTCCCTTTCTGTAAATAAACCTTTCAACAAGGAAATGGACATTTACTGGACTTCTGTTTATGCCAGCACTTTATGCATTTTCTCATTTCATAATAGCTATGTGTTTTTCCTTTTTTAATTAGGTTTTGGAAAAGTAATATAAATTTAAAAAAAACAATATAAATTTGATGAAAAATATTTTAATCACCTAACAAATAGGCAATGAAACATGATTCCCCTCCCTGCATGAAACTCTTCTTCCCAGTTCCTCTTCCCAAAGGCAGCAACTATTAATGGTTTCTTGTGTATCTTTTCAGAAACAAAGCTTTCTTTGTTCACACAAGCATCTCTATGAATTGTGGTTCCTATATCAGTGGTGTATTATACATGGGTGCTTTGACTCAACATATCTGAGAGACTCTTACGTATTTGCTCTTACGAAGGCCACCGATGGTCTCCCTGTGGTCAGACCCAAGGCCACCTGTCAGTCCCTTCCTTACCCCAGGGCTTCCAGGGCTGGTACTCTCCTGGGTTTCCTCCTACCCCCTCAGCTCTTTTGCTGGCTCCTTCAGGCCTCCCTGACCTCCGAACGTCATACTACCGGCCGCATCCTTGAACTTTTCTCTGCCTACACTCACACCCTGGATGATCTCATCCGGGCTTGATATCACCCCTATAGTGACAACTCCCGATTTTATATCTCTAGCCCGAGTCATGCCCTGAACCCCAGATTTCTTATCAGATTGCCGCTTGAATTGCCATCAGATGTTTGACCAATGACTCAAACGGAAACTGTCCAAAATGGAACTCCTGACTTAAGTCCCTACCTCTTCACCTCCTGTCGTCTTCCCCCTTTCAACTCCATTTTTTTCCCCAGTTTTTCAGACCTCAAACCTCAGACATCCACGAGTTCTTTCTTGCTCTCAAATCCCATATCCCACCCATTAGCAAATCCCATCGACTCTTCCTTCAAGCAATATCTGACCAGTTCTCACCGTCTTCGCTGCTACCTGGGTCTGAGCCACCATCAGTCATTACCTAGATTATTGCAATAGAACTAACTAGTCCTTTGTCCTCTAGCCTTGCTCCCCTGCCCAGTCTCTTCTCCATACAGCAGCAGAGTAGTCCTGGTTAAGCAAGATGAGGTCCTGTATTCCTCTGAGGAATCCTGTCTGTCTTACAGTGAAAGGCGATGTCTTTGCAGTGGTCCAGGAGCCCCATGTCATCTCTTTGTGGACTCGCCACCTGTTCCTCCTCTGTTGCTTCTTCTGCTCCAGCCTGCCTCGCCTCCTGACTGCCCCTTGTCAACACCAAGGCTGTCTTCGACTATTTGCAGTTCCTCTGCTTGAGAGCTCTTACCTCAGATATTTGCATGGATTTACTTGCTCACCTTTGTCACATTTTTGCTAAATGTGACCTTCCAGTGGGATTTACCGTGACTAGTGGATTAAGATGGTGATCTGCCACTTCCCATCTTCCTTGTATGCTTTATTATTAATTTTTTGTAGCATGCATCACTTACTAACACAGTAGGTCATTTATAAGAATATAAGCTCCACAAGGACAGGTGGGAGTCGGGGGCGGTTCATCCATTTGCCTCCCACTTTTGCTGTTTTCATCATTGCAGTATCCCTAATGCCTAGAATAGTTCCCGACACATAGTAGATGCCTAATGAATATTTACTGATTGAATTATGGAACAGATATCATTCTATTTGATTAAATGGCCACAGGAGTCCACTATATGGATGATGTAATGACAGCACAGTGGTGGCTAATTTTCACAAGGCATGTCTGATAAGGTCCTATATGAATTCAGACTCATTTATACTTCTCACCAACCTTGTGAGCTAGGTTTGATAATCACTTCCACTTAATAGATGATGAAACTGAGGTTTAGACAGTTTATTCCCCCAGTTCCACAGATAATACATGATCATGCCATTCTGGCTGTCTTGAACTAGCACATTTAATTTCTGTGCTAGACTGTTGCAGAATGGGTTTACTTAACCAGTTTCCTACAAATGGACACAACCTTTTGGTTCTCAGATGAGGCAAGCAAAGCTCAGAGAGGTTAAGAAGCTTGCACAAGGTCATACAGCTAGAATTCAAGTCCATCAAGTTGAATCCTGGGTTGGAACTCTCAATCATTACCCTGTCTCACCTCCCAAAGTTGCCTTCTCCCTAAGGAAAAGGATTGGGGTTAGGAGGGCAGTCCTACAGCATATTCAATGGCAAAGATATCACTTTGCCGACAAAAGTCTGTATAGTCAAAGTTATATTTTTTCTAGGAGTCATGTATGGTTGTGAGAGATGGATCATTAAGAAGGCTGGGTGCCGAAGAGTTGATGCTTTCGGACTGTGGTGCTGGAGAAGACTTGAGAGTCCCTTGGACAGCAAGGAGATCAAACCAGTCAATTCTAAAGGAAATCGACCCTGAATATTCATTGGAAGGACTGAAGCTGAAACTCCAATACTTTGGCCACCTGATGTAAAGAGCTGACTCACTGGAAAAGACCTTGATGCTGGGAAAGATTGAGGAAAGAAGGGGGCAACAGAGGATGAGATGGTTGCCTGGCATCACTGGCTCAATGGACATGAGTTGGAGCAAACTCAGGGAGATAGTGAAGGACAGGGGAGCCTGGCGTGCTGCCATCCATGCGGTCTTAAAGAGTCGGACATAATGGAACGACTGAACAACAAGAAGGGTGGTGGCCAGCTTTGATTTTATCCCAAGCACAGTGGGAAGTCAGCTGGGTGGGGTAGGGGGAGGGCAGTTAGGAGCCTGATTGGACTGATCAAATCTGACTTGCCATCTGAAGTCTCTCCTGGCTGAAGCGCAGAGAACAGACTGGCTGAACTGAGGGGACAGACACATGGGCAAGGGTTTGGGGGAAGGGTTGACGGGCTCCGTGGCACTGAAAGAAAGGAGCAAGGAATGAATCTGAGGAATATTTGGTCTGAGGTCTTGCCCCTCCCTTGGGTCAGCCATACTCAAAGTTTGGTTGATTGAGCAGGGCCAGGGACAGCAGAAAGGCCCACTCCCTTGGTCAAGGTGGGACAGCTCTGAAGGATGGTTCCAGCCCTGGAGGTCCCTGAGGGATGACCAAGATCTTAAAACAGAGGTATAAATGCATAATTTCCCATTCTCATGGAGAGGAGGTTTGAGGCCAGGATCTGCCCAGGGTTCCAGAGATGTGTGGGTGGGTCGGTGGGTCCCTGGTCTTGCCAATGCATGGAAGGATCTTGATTTTCCCTGGGCACGGGTCCTGGCCCTCAGAACACATTCCTCTCCTCTCACAAACGTCTCATCTCCAGTGGTGGTGGGCCTTGGGGGTGAGGGAACTCTTGACCTTGGAATGCTGGTTCAGGCTTTCCCACTTATCTACTCTGTGACTTTGGCCAAATCCCTTTCCTTCTCTGGGTCCAATGCTTCATTGATAAGACAGGAAGTTGGAGTAATCAATGACTCAGACTTTGAGGGTTTGTTGAAAGCTATGGTCATGATGCATGTGATTTCTGGCAGCTTCAGGGGTTCCTGAAGTCCTGGGGTGGGGCAAGGAGGGGACTTAATTGGACCTCAAGTTAAGAATCCTTACATATACACACTACTATATAGAAAACAATCAATAAGGACCTACTGTATAATACAGAGAATTTGCCTCAATATTCTGTAACAACCTATATGGGGAAAGAATCTGAAAAAAAAAAAAAGATATATTAATAGTATAACCGAATTACTTTGCCATATACCTGAAACTAACACAAAACTGTAAATCAATTATACTCTAATGTAAAATAAAAATTAAATTAAAAAAAGAATCCTTGCATGAAGCCACCGAAGAGTCACAGATGAAAGGATCAAGGTGTGGCACAGACCCACATACACGAACATCACTCGGTCACAAGGAAGAATCCTACCATTGGTGACAACATGGGTGAACGTAAAGGTTATCATGTAAGTGAAATAAGTCAGAGAAAGGCAAATACCATAGGATTTTACTTATATGCTGAATCTAGAAAACAAATGAACAAAACTAGAAACAGACTCGGAGAAAGAACAAACTTGTGGTTGTGGGGCGGGGGTGAGGGGCAGGAATGGGCAAAACAGGTGAGGGAGGTTAACAGGGACAAACTTCTAGCTATAAAATAAATAAGTAACAGGGCTGTAATGAACAGCACAGGGAATATAGTCAATAATACAGCTGATAATATTGTAATCACTTTGTGTGGTGACAGATGGTAACTAGAGTTATCGTGGTGATCATTTCATAATGCATTGAGTCATTATGTTGTACACCTGAAGCTAATATAATACTGCAAGTCAATTATACTTCAATTAAAAAAAACCAAAGAGTTCTTGGTGAGGTAGTAACAAGCTCCATTTCTGATGACCTGCTGGGAGGACCAGTCTAATACCCTGTCCTGATCCTCCTCACAATCTTTTAAGGCAAGCATTACTTTTTCAACCTGGAAATCAGAGGCAAAACTTAAGTAACTTGTCCAAGCTGGGAGGAACTGAACTAGGACCCCCCCCCAGGCCAGGTCTTTCTGAAGCCAGAGACTGTTCTTCCAGTACAGTGAGCGGCAGGCATTGCTCCTTCTGCTCCCACCTGCAGCAGACCCTCTCATAACATCATACACTCTAGGCCTCAGAGCCGCTGCTCTTCTGTGGTGCTTTCAGGAGGCAGGGCTTACCTCCTAAGGTAAGAGGGAGGACCTGAGGCCCAGAGAGGCTAAGTGGCCTGCAAGGTCACCCAGCCAGGGTGTAAAGGGAGGGGAGATGGGTGAAGGGTGGAGCTAGCTGAGAGTGGAGACAGAAGACCTCTGTGCTTCCTCCTGGAATCTGGTGTGGACAAGCTTCACCTAGTTGCAGCTGGGAAGGCCTGTAGGAAGAGGGATGGGGAAGCTGTAATTAGGGGAAGAAGGCAGGCCCTTAGGGCTGGGCCTTAGAGAATAAGCTCCAGTCTGGTCACCCCTAACAACTTGGTTCTTCCAGTTCTCCTTGCCTCTCTTCAAGCCACCCCCAATTCTCAGGCCTGTCAACCTCATCCTTATTTTCCAAGGTCAGCTTAAATGCCTTCCCTGAAAATTGGAGACCCTTTCCACCCCACCCCACCCCATTCATTTTTCCTGCCGTGACCTGGGGAGTGATGCCCACTTTGCCCAAACTCTTTGAAGGTAGGATGCTCCCCTAGGGCCCTACAGGGGAACCAAGGTGCCAGCCACCCTGATGCTTGAGCTTCTAGTTTCTCCCTTGCCTCTCCGTTGGAGGGAACCCAGAGTGTGTCTAGTGGTTAACCTCCTTAAGCCTGAGAAGGCCCCTGGGTGTTTATGTCCCCAACCCCAGGGGCCCCCATCCTGGGCCTGGGTCTGTCTCCTCCGGGAAAGACAGATGATCTCATCGAGTGTCTGCTGCCGCGCCAACCCCCGCCCACCCCCCGCTCGTCCTGCGCCCTCTGCTGCAGTTGGGACTGAATATTGCTCAGGGTACAGAGATGCTTTTGATGAATGAAATTCAAGTGGCTCGATCACTCCGAAAGGACAGGCAGAAAGTGCCCACACCGAGACTCCTCTCGTCCCTTTAAAAAGTAAAAGCACTTGGCAAGGATCGCCCTAAATCCAGCCCTACTCCCTCCGTCCCCCAAGCTCCACGGCTGAGCCTTTCACACAAACACGCACCAAAGAACCAGACCCGGGGGCGGGGGGTTGGGGGGGGGAAGGCGCGGCGCCTTTAAGAGGCGGCAGGCAGTGCTGCCCCCTGGCGGCCAGCGCTCTCGCGCTTCCTCCGCCCCGGCGGGGTCTAGCGGGCCGGCTGGCCGGGTCAGCGCGGCGGTGGCGACGGCGGCGAGCCGCGCGCCGGAGCGAGGACTGGGACAAGGAGGAAGTGGCGGCGGCGGCGGCGGCGGCGGCAGGTGAGGACGGCGGGGGGCGCGGGCGGCCGCGTGCGCCCTGCCGGGGTCCGAGCCCGTCGGGAAGGGCACGCGCCCGGCTCGGATCGGCCGAACGCGCCGCCGGGGGCTCGGACGGGAGGGCCCCCCGCGATCGGGAGCCAGAGGGAGGGCCGGGAGGAGGGACTTGGGGGCGGCGCGCAGCCCGAGCGTGGGGGCCGATCGTCGGTGGCCGCCGCTGGAGGGCGTGCGGCTCGGTTCCGAGCGCCGGGAGGGCGGCGCTGGCGAGGGAGGGCCTGCCTCCTCTCCTCCCCAGCCCGGCCCGGCGCTCGCGAACTTGCGCGCCCGGAGCCCCACAGGCGGCGGGGGCGTGGGCGGCGGCGGCGCGGGCGGCCCCCGGCACGGTGGCAGCCAGTGGAATGCCGCGCTGAGCGCCGCTCCCTCCGCCCGGGCGCCCGCCCCGCCCCGGCCCGCCCCTCCCGGCAGGACTGCGCGCCCGGAGCCCCGTTCCGCGTCCCCGCCGCCGGGAGGAGGTGCCCGCACGCTCGCGGCGCGCGCCGGGCCGCCAGACTCGGCCTGTGGGCGATTTCCTCCGGACCCGAGCTCCCCGCCCGAAGAGGAAGATGCAGACCTTTCTGAAAGGGAAGAGAGTTGGCTACTGGCTGAGCGAGAAGAAAATAAAGAAGCTGAATTTCCAGGCCTTCGCCGAGCTGTGCAGGTAAGGAGGGACGGGGCTCCAGCCCCCCACCCCCCGGGGACCCCCGGCATGAGCCCCAGGTTCAGCCTCGGGGGGCTGGGGGCTGTTTCCGGAGGTTAGAGCGAAACGGGAAGAAACGGTGCGCGGGGACCCTGAGTCCGAGTAGCCAGGTGGCTGTGGTGGCCGCTGGCTGTGTTCGAGGGAAGCGGTGGGCAGTACGGGCGGGGTGGCACGGACCAGGGCTCTCAGGTGCACAGGGACCCCGGGTAGGGAGACCCCTGGCTCCCCCGGGCGTGATGGGAGCGCTGCTGAAGGTGGCAGAGGGACCAGGGAAATGGGGGGAATCCACGCTGTCTGCCTGTGGCTGGAGGTTACTTTTGGACTGGAGTGGTCCTCTTCCTTCTTCCCCCTTCTCTTCGTGGAGGCGGGCACCCATGTTTGTGTGTTTGCGGGGCACCTACTAGGTGCCCCTCCGGCGCAGCTCTCTGCAAGAATCTGTCATTGCATGTTGCTGGATTAAGCCTCTTTGAAGCGAGTAGCAATACTTGGCGTGTAGGTCATTTGCTGTCTCATTAGAGCCTCGCACCAGCCTTGAGAATTGGCTGGGCTGGTGATTCTGGCCCACATGTCTGAGGGGGAGAATCCATCCGCAGAGAGGTCGGGTACCTGGCCCGGGGTCCCACAGCCAGGGAGTGGCTGGTGCAGAATGTAAACGCTTGTGTAGAATGGCCTTCTTCCCTCGAGGTCCCCACCCCCCACCCCGTGCAGTTCCTTAGTGGTGAAGACTCCAGGTGTTTTATTAAGATGGGATCACATTCTTGGTCCATTACAGACGCATCCAGTCTTGGGTCGGCTTTGCCTCACCTTGTTCCCCTATGGTGGCTTTGCCTCTGAGAAGCCCTTAGTTAAATCTGGTTCTTAGTGAAAGCCTAAGAGAATCTGGCTCCCCAAGCCTTTTGCAAACTCCAGGTGGAAAACCTTTTGTTATGCCGTGTCTCCACTTGGTAGATTTGATTCTCAAAAATGGGCCCCCCTTGCATTTTTGTCTTTTTTGGGTCACCAAACATAATGATGAATTGAACAATTGAGTTTCCTTATCTCCTGGCATGCGGAGCGAGTGGCTGGTCTGAGCTGGCCTGTGCAGGCTGGCACAGCACCTCTATGCCCCTCTCATGCCTGTCCCCAGGGCCTGCTGCTCCTTGGCCTGTTCAGCCCTGCAGGCGCTCTGCTCCCTGCAGCCAGAGGGGCACACCTTGTCTAAAACAGTTCCTGAGGGTTGCGCATCCCTCGGTCTGGGTATGGAGTTGGCTGCCTCCTCTCCTGCTGGCTTCCCTGGGAGAAAGCACGCTTTTCATTTTCAGGAGGGCATGCCAAATGACCGGGGAATTCACAAGGAAACGGGGAGGAACTTGCAGCCAAAGCCTTGGAAGTGTGAGGACTTTTGCAGCATTAGAAAGGGGCGCTTGAACACACACACGTGGACGATGTGCCCTAGACACTGAAGACATGTGCAGAAACCCCTTTGATGTGTTCTTGAAATCTGGTCTGGTGTCGGGTGCCCAAGCTCCCCCTGCAGTCCTCTGAGACTTGGGAAATCCCCACTGATACCTTGCACCCTTTTTCCTGAGGTCTTTCTCTATTTGTGTCGTCCTGTGCCTGCAGCTGAAGCACGAGGCTTGTCATCTGGTTGGTATGTTTTGCTTGGTAATTAGGAGGCTCTCGCAACACAGTTCCCACCGAGACTGAGACTTGTGGCTGGGTCCTCAGGCTGGACTTGCAGACTGCCTTTCCCTCCCCAGAGACCCTCCTGCCCTTAAACACTGGGGGGTTCAGGGCAAGCTATGATGTCAGCCGTTCCGGGGAAGCTCCAGCATGGAGTGTTCATCTCTCTGAAAGAGTGGTTGCGTTCAAAGTCTAGTTGCCTTCTTCTGGCCAAAATATTGACTTCAAAGAGAAGAAGAGAAATATCTGGGTCATTCTAGAACCGCAGGAAACCCACTTTGTGTTTTCATCAGGGGAGCTTTAGCTATTTTGTTGCTTAAGCTTAGGAAGGAATGGAAAACACCGAAAAGAATTTTTCTGTTTCTTCTCTCCTTTTTTAATGGATACTTTCAGGGTGGCGCCCCCTGGTGGCCGCATTTCTGTACTGGGTGCAAAGTACTCCCACCCTCTGGAGTGGCCAGAGTCCTTTGCCCGCTGGTGGGTGTGATGTGAATGCTGGTGCAGTTTCAGTGGCTGAGAGGGGCTGCGGACGGACATTGTCACGTGGGGTTGCCATTTGGATGGGTGATGAATCATCCTCGAGTTCCATAGTGAAAAAGTCCAGAGATGTTTGAAAATGGCTTGAGGTCCTGCCGCGAATGTTTGGGGCAGTATCAGCGCTGGAGAGGATGATTTGAACGCAGCGGGATGAGTTGTTTCGCCAAATGCCAGGCCTTGTAAGAAAAAAAAAAAAATCTTAGGACCGGAAGGGAGATCTTGTCTACCCAGCCCCTTTGTTTCACAGGCACGAGACGGGGCAGGCTCCATACTTCTGTTCCTTTTGTTCAGCTACTAGAATGGGCGGACCCCCTCGTCATGGTCACAGGGGTGCTGCCGTTCTGTCTCAGAGATTCTTCCTTGCAATCCTGAGCTGTGGCCTCAGCAAGCGTCTTGTCTGCTCTCCAAGGAGCATTGCCCCCTGCAGGTGTCTGTGGACCGTGGACCGTTGGAGCAGGTCCCACCGGGACACCTTAGCAGGGGGGAGGGCCGTCCCTTCACACCCTGGTCCTGCCTGGTTTGTTGATAAGTTCTTTGCCTGCATTAGCCCAGGGCTCTGGGAGGCTCCGGGAGGAGGGAGCTGCGAGTTTCCTGTTAACAGTAATTTGGCCTCTAGGGTGGCCCATACCTTCAGGGCCTACATTCCTTTATTTTAATTTCTTTTAATTTTAAAAATTATATACTTTTTGACTGCACTGCAAGACATGTGGGATGTCAGTTGCCAGACCAGGGATCGAACTTGCATCCCCTGCAGTGGAAGCGTGATGTCTTAAGGAGCGTCCCTCTGGCTCCCTGACAGATAGGCCTTGACTTGGCTTATTTCTTGTGGGAGTGTTCGTTCCCGACATTTGCCAGTGAGTCTCCCCCTCTCCAGGGATGGCTCTGCTTGTGTCCCCTTGGCTTCCCACCTGCCTGCCCCTTCCCCTAACCCTGGAGCAGCCTCAAGGCTTCCTCACACGCAGAAGGGACTTCAGAGGGGAAGCCGAGAGGTAAAGCTGTTAGTTGAAAATGTTGGGTGATTTTTTTTTTTTTAAATGCTCTCAGTTCTCCGCGGTGGCCCGTGCGGATGTGCTGGCTGACCCGGTTCGCTGTGTCCACGTTTTCTGTGTCAGTCCTCCAGCGCCTCGCCTCGCCGCTCCTCTTTCCTGCAGCTGAATTTGCGGTGCAGGCTGTGGTGGAAAGACACACAACGTCGCAAAGCATTTTGGTGTGAAATGTGACCTCTGTCCGTCTTTACCATCACGTCAGCTGACCCGAACGCTTTCCTTCCCGGAACCTCATCTCATGTCATCCTCCCAGCAGCCCAGGGTGGCAGAATGGGGAAACTGAGGCTCAGGCCATATGAAGGACTTGGATTCGAAGTGAAGGGCTTCCCTGAGCCCAGATCCCAGGCCTTTACACCTGAGGATGTGGCTGCCTTGTTTATTAATAAGTTCTTTGCCCAGGTTAGGCCGGGGCTCTGGGAAGCTGCAGGAGGAGGGAGCTGGGAGTTTGCTGTTGACAAGAACCTGGCCTCTCAGGTGGCCCATACCCTCAGGGCCTCCATACCTTTATTTTTATTTTATTTTTTTAATGTTTAAAGTTTTTTGATTTCTGGCCATGCCTTGAAGCATGCAGGATGTTAGTTCCCTAACCAGGGATCGAACCTGCGCCCCCTGTGGTGGAAGCGCTGCGTCTTATCCATTGGACTGCCAGAGAAGTCCTCATTCTTTTCTTTAAATGAAGGACTCTAGGTTTGTTCTTTTTGCTGGGAGGATTTAGCGTGGTTCTATCTTTGGGGAGATTCATAGTGGGGAGGAAGGAGAATTGTTTCCAGGGTTAAGTGATGCTGGTCTGTGAGTGGGTTTTATTTTTTCCGTTTCTTAATGATTGGATCTGGCACCATTTTGGGGGCATGGGGGTGGGAGGAGGTACTGACTTAAGTAACCTTTGCAGATGCACACTGGGACTGTTCATACTTAGCCTTTCAAATAAACACGTTCCACCAGCCTGCTGCGGGGGTGACCTGGGCTTCCTATGGGAGAAGATGGACCGCCAGGGCCGCTGCTGTCTGTTGATGAGCCTGCCCGGGTGCCGGGCCTGCCTCGACAGCAGGCCACCCATGTGACCGGGGCTCGTGCCTCGGTGTCCTCACTTG
The DNA here is from genome assembly GCF_032452875.1 of Bos javanicus. NCBI lineage: Eukaryota > Metazoa > Chordata > Mammalia > Artiodactyla > Bovidae > Bos > Bos javanicus. The sequence goes on along the minus strand of NC_083888.1, from coordinate 57,178,385 downwards.
TAAAGTGAGGCTGATGACAGTATTTGCTCAGGGGGACCCGGACTGTGCCTGGAACTCTGTGGGTGGTGGTTTCTGCTGTTACTTTTTAGTTGGTCCTTGGGGAGTGGGTGAGTGGGCGTCTGCCCGCAAATGTCTGTCTATTCCTGGATCTTGGGCATTTGCAGGTTGAGTGTTCCTAGTTGGGGCAGTTTTAGAGCGACCCTGAAGTCCAGGAGGGAGGCTGACTGCTCATCCTGCCTGGGTGTGGGTCTGGGGCAAGGCTGGGGGTGCGGGGTGGGGGAGCCTACCCTGCCTGCTGCCCTGCCAGCATCTCCCTACACACCCAGCCCGTGGGGATCTTACAGCCCCTTGGAAGCCGGGGCTGCGGTCTTCACCTGTTTTATGGATGCAGAGCCTGAAGAAATTATGTTAACGCAAGATGATACTTTTGTTTTTTTCAAGTTTGGAGATTCAAGAGGAGTTTGTACTGGGTTTCCTGAAAATGCCAAGAGTCTCCATGCCAATCACGCTACTGCTATGATTAGCTCACATTTATTGTTTTATCTTTTTGAATATTTAATACATGCCTATGTTAAAACCTAGAGGATTCAAAATACACAATGAAAAGGACTCAAAATACACAATGAAAAGTCAGTCCATTTCCTCCTTGTTCTTGAGTTCCGGTCACTCAGGGACACACGCTGTCGGCAGTCTCTTTCTCTCGAGGTGGTTTTTTTTTTTTTTAACTTAAAAAAAAAATTGAATGATTCTTGAAATTCTGTGGTACTTTACAGTTTTCCAAAGTTTCACACATGTGATTTTGTATGTGTGTGACAGTCGCTAGGTCATGTCTGACTCTTGCGACCCCATGGACTGTAGCCCGCCAGGCTCCTCCGTCCATGGGATTCTCCAGGCAAGAATACTGGAGTGGGTTGTCATGCCCTCCTCCAGGGGATCTTCCTGACCCAGGGCTAGAACCTGGGTCTTCCGCATTGCAGGCAGATTCTTTACCATCTGAGCCACCAGGGAAGCCCCACACGATTTTGTATAATAATATAATAACCTTTTTAAAAAATCCCCTATTCCTATGTTGGCCCCCCCCCCCAACCCCAAGGGTTTTGTGCAAAACACAGGGCATACGTGTATGGATCTCTTCCGCACGTATTGTTCTGTCCTTGGCTCCTTTCATGAAACGCTGTGTCTTAGAGACACTGCCCATCACTGCTTCTCTGGGGACACTTCTTATCACTTACCTCCTTTCTTTAACGGCTGTGGGTTTCAGGTGTTAAAACAATGGACCCTATTTCTTGCCCTGTGCTTGGTGTCTACTGGTGTAGATGGTAGGCAGGGCGTGCTCCACCCCCTGGTCTGGGTGCTCATTGCCAGATGAGTGAGGGGGTACAGGCGTTTGACTTTTTCGGGGCAGTTTTGAAACCACTCACCAGGACAGGGCGCTGCTCACTGGTGACAGCGAGCGGAAGGACCTGTCACCCACTCCCTCCCTGGCACAGTGTGTGGACATTTTTGATCTCGGCCACACACATGGGTGAGAAATGATACTGTTGGTTGCGTTTCTCTTATGATGGGAGGACTGAGTTCCCGTGGGCAGGGATGGCCGTGCTTGCTGGGGCAGAGCTCGGCTCACTTGTGCATCAGGCTGGGGCCTCCCTCCCAACCCCTGGGCCCTCCTGCCTCCACTCCACGGGTTATTTCTCCTCGATGTTTAGCAGGCTTGGGGCATTCAGCAAAGGCCCATGTAGTGAAGTGCCGCATGAGAGTTGGCTGTTAAAGAGGGTTTCTGTTCCTCGTTGTGTTTTGAGTTCAGTTCGTAAGCCGGCTTTTTACAGGAATATTCTGGTACCTTTTTTAGAAAGCCAGATTCATTTAGAAAGCACGTGGTCATCCAGGAGCTGAGCACCTACTCCTTGCCACTGTGTGGATCTCAAACGCCATCCCTCTGGGTGTGGGAATCTGGTCCACGCAGCCATTCCCGCTCTGCTAGCTGGCCTGGGCATGTGCGGCCTTGCTGGGAGGGGAGCCCATGCAGGGTGGGGTGGCTGGTCCCAGGTCACACTGTGGGATGGGGGTGGGGGGGTGGGGGTCGTCTCACTCCTAGACCAGAGCCCTCTCCCCACCGCCTGCTTTCAAACAGCGCTTCCTCCAGAGCTGTGAATGAGGCCATTCCCACTGGGCTATTTGAATTCCGCCTGCTGCTTTGTCTTGCCGGCTCCCAGCCGCCCTGAGAAGGCAGCTGTCCCTGCGGCGGCCCGGGGCCTCTCCCTCCAGCCGGGCCCATCGTGGTGGCGGGGCAGAGGATCGTGACAGCCCCTGGGGGTGCCTTGAGGGCTCGGGGGTGGATCTGACACCAGCTGTGGGGATTTGAGAACCACTCCCGTGAAGGACCCCCCCAACCCCCCAACTCCTACCCCTTCCCTCCCAGGCCCTTGGGTGTGGGGTGCCCACTGTATTAACCGCCCTTGGAGGCCCCAGCTGGCAGAACGCGCTGGGTCCACTCTGCACAGCCACCAGCCGCCCCGGGGGAGTAGCAGGACACACACGTCAAAGTCCTCCCTGGATGGCTTCTGAGAGATGCTTGGTTTTCTTTTCGCTTCACTTAGGATCTCGAACCCTTAGTGCCTCCTGGCTGGCCTTGTTATTTCTCTCCGCTCCTTGTCCCTCTCTCCTTTGGCAGGTGGATTCCATAAAGGTCGAGACTTGGGCAGTTCTGTTCCCTGGTGAAGCCCCCCAGTGCTTGCTTGTAGCAGTGCGCACAGTAGGGGCTCAGAGAGGGTGTCTGTTAGTGGGTGAAGGAACCAACCGGTGGGTTTTGAAGCCTTTTCCAGGCCCTTGTGACTCAGCAGAGTTGCTTGTGATTCTGGAGTGCCCTGGGCCAGGAAAGAAACCCCAGGGTGAAGGTGGTGGATCCCAGGTCAGGTCATCGGCTTTATTCCTTCATTTTTTTAATTTTTATTGAAAGATAATTGCTTTACAGAATTTTGTTTTCTGTCAAACCTCAACATGAATCAGTCATAGGTATACATATATCCCCTCCCTTTTGAACCTCCCTCCCCGTCTCCCACCCCTCTAGGTTGATACAGAACCCCTGTTTGAGTTTCCTGAGCCATACAGCAAATTCCCGTTGGCTGTCTATTTTACATATGGTATTCCTTTGTTAAAAAAAAAAAAGTTTATTTATTTACTTGGCTGTGCTGGGTCTTCTTTGCGGTGTGGGCTTTTCTCTAGTTGCAGCGAGTGGGGGCTGCTGTCTATTTACGGGGTGCAGGAGGCCTCTTACTGCACTGGCTTCTCCTGTTGTGAAGCGTAGCCTCCAGGCCTCGAGGGCTTCAATCCTTGCTGCAACGTGGGCTCAGTAGTTCAGGCTTTAGAGCACGGGCTCGATAACTGTGGTACATGGGCTTAGCTGTTCTGCGGCATGTGGGATCTTCCTGGATCAGGGATCAAATCTGTCTGTTGCATTGGCAGGTGGATTCTTTACCACTGAGCCACCAGGCACACCTTATTCCCTCATTCTTTCATTCACTCAGCAAGTCCTCAGCCTCCACCCTGGCCCGCCCTGTGCTAGCGCTGGTGCCTACCCTCCTGTGCCTAGAGGCTTGGTAAGGAGATGAAGGGAAACCAGCATACAGACATGTTTAAAATGCTGCAGGGTGGAGCTAGAGCCGGGAAGCCTGCAGATGGGAGAGCCGTGGCAGGAGCAGCTGCAGCCACTGTGTAGCCAGAGAAGGCCTCTCTGAGGAGGTGACGTTTAGTAAGAGCGAGTGCCCATTCCTCTGGGAGGTAAAGAGCTACAGGGCGGGTGGGGTCTGCTGCCTGGAGGTCACTTGCCTGGCCTGCCTCTGCTGTGGCCCTGGGTGCCCTGAGGACCAAGGGCAGCCACCTGGGTAAGGGCAGGTCGGTTTCCACGTTGGACAGGTGGTGGTCAGAGGAGGCAGCAATGTTTCCTCCAGTGGCCTTGTTCCCTGACAGTGTCAAAAGGGACCAGGTGGGTGGCCCTGGGACCTTCCTCCACCTGAGGCTGTGCTCTGGGGGCTGGACAGGAGGACGGATGCTCCCCTCTGGCCTGGTTCAGTCCCGTCTTTGTGTTCGGGAATGAGCTCTTCTGGGCCTTGAGGGTGGGCTGGGGTGAGGGATCATGGGGGACCGTTGTGGGACCTGGGTAGGCCTTAGGCCAGCTGAGCTTTCCTGAGGATCAGCTTAGGACTTGGGTCCCCAGGGAGCGGGGGGAAGGATGCTTGTTCTCTTTTACACTCATTTACCTTCCTCTAGGGGTTTCCCTGATGGCTCAGGGGGTAAAGAATCTCCCTGCAGTGCAGGAGACGTAAGAGACACGGGTTCAATCCCAGAATCAGGAAGATCCCCTGGAGGAGGGCATGGCAGCTCACTCCAGTAGTCTTGCCTGGAGAATCCCATGGACAGAGGAGCTCAGGGGGCTACAGTCCATAGGGTCGCACAGAGTCGGATGCAGGACTGAGCAACTGATCACAGCACCTTCCTCCAGGCCGGTGTTTGCTGACCTTCCCAACAGAAGAAGCACTTGGGGCATCAATGAAGAACATATCCTTGAGTCCACCTGTCCCCCGCTTAAAACCCTCCAGGGAAAGGGTCTGGGAGCCTTCTCTTAACAAGTGCCCTGACAATTCTTCTGGGAAACAGACACTGTCACTTCCTGAAGAGTGTTACTAGGCCTCACCCCAGAGCCATCAGGCATGTTTGGCGCTGAGTTAAACAGGCTAGAGCAGCCTCTTTACTGTGGGGCTTCTCTGGGAAAGGGGCCTCCAGGAGGGCGTCTGGGATGTAAAGGTTCTTGGGCTGGTTTGTCCCCAGAACCGCTGTGTGGGACTTGTGTTGCCTGGAGCCCACCTGGGTAGCTCTGGTGTGGCACCCACCATCCACTGCCTTGTTTGATCCTCGTTACGTGAGAGGAGGGACGGGGTAGTGGCAACAGGCTGCCTGCCAGCTACCCTGCCTGCTGGTTGCTACCTTGTGGGCAGTGTTCTCTCCCCGCTGATGCTGGGAAAGATTGAGGGCAGGAGGAGAAGGGGACCACAGAGGATGAGATGGTTGGATGGCATCATCGACTCAATGGACACGAGTTTGAGTAAGCTCCAGGAGTTGGTGGTGGACAGGGAAGCCTGGCGTGCTGCAGTGCATGGGATGACAAAGAGTTGGACACGACTGGAGGACTGAACAACAACAACTCTCCCCTTTTAAAAATGTCTTGCCTCCGGCGCCTGTTTTACACTGAAATTCCTTAGAGGCGGATCCTGGGGCTGGGGAGGAGCTGCTTTGGTCTTTGCTCAGGAAACATTCCTGGGGACTGGCTAGGCCAGGTGCGCGCTGATTATCAGGCAGGGGGCCAGGAGCAGAGGTAGGGCGGGGGAGGGGCAGCCCCTGGTCTGCAGAGCCCCTTGTTCTGCGGTGTTGTCTGCAAACCCACTGGCTCCTCATCAGCCTTCTGCCTGCTCGGGTTTTGGAGCCTGAGACATGAAACCAGAACTGGGGGCTCATCCAGGAGGCCCCGATGCTGCAGAAGGGCTGTGTTCAATGCCCCCTGCTCCCTCCAGTGACTCACACCCAATTTCCAAGCAGAGGTGAAGCCTGCCACAGGCCAGGCACTATTGAAGATGGGGAATGTCCTCTCCAAGACGGGTCGCGTGTCTCCATATGCTGGATGAGAACATGGAGGCATAGGGAGAGGCGAGATGACTTGCCAGATCACCCGGCTGTGAGTGGCAGGGTTGGGACTCACCCTCGGGGCGCACTGACTCCTGAAACTGTGCTTTTTCCACCCTGCCAGTTGGCCATCATCTCATCCAGGTACCACTGGCTTGAAACCCAGTTTCAGAAGAAAATCGAGGCGTTCTTTTCTGAGCATCCTCTGAGCGTAGTGGTTGGGCCCGGAGGCGTGGTGGGTGGTGAGATGACTGTACAGTCAGAGCGACAAGACTTGCCCAGTTGGCTGTGGATGCCTGGCGAGTCATTCCACTTCCCTGAGCCTCTGTACTTCCCTCTGTAAAGGGGGGCATTAGTACACCCCCCTTCAGGGCTACTGAGCATGGCGCGCTTCATACGTGCTGGGACTTGCCCTCCCCACTGGCCCCCCTATCCAACCAGGCCACAGTCTGGGGTCTCTAACATGTGTCTGGCCAGAGCCCCCAGCCCAGAGCAGACAAGGTAGCCCCCCTGCCCCCTCCTCCCCCCTTTTCTGGTGTTGGGGTCCTCCAGCACCCGTGACCAAAACACGGCCTTTCAGCTGACTGCTTCCTGGGAGGGGCTGGGAGTGGTAGGTGGGTGCTGAGTGGAGGCCACTGTGGGAGTTTCGCTTTCATTTCTACCTCGCACCCTTATCCATCCAACAGTTGAGGGCCAGGGTGTGGAAAACCCTCGGGCCCCTCCTTGGGGCACCCGTCCCAGTGTAGGTTGCTCGGCGCCCCCTTCCCAGAGGGTGAGTCTGTGTTGCCCCGAGCGTCTTCTCTTTGCAGAGCACCCCATTCATTCCTTTGTGCAGTCACACAGTATGTATTTATCGAGTGCCTGCTGAGTGCTGGACACTCTTGGGCGTTAGGATCCATGCAGCAGTGAGCTCCCCAGGGCAGCCTGGGGCCACGGAAGCCTCTTCTTGCTGTGCGCCTGGCTGGGTCTGAGGGAGGGAGGTGTGGTAGGGAGGGGTGTGCAGGTTGTGTGGGGGCTCTCTTCCATTCTCCCAGAGGGGATCGGGGACCCTTGGAGAGAACGGGGGCATGTTGGCACGTGTGGGGGTATTTGTGAGTCCCCAGGAGCTGTTGGGTTGGTGCTTATCCTCCCAGGGCCCTGGGCATCTTTCTGAGGACCATTCAGTGCTGTGGGCCTCTTGGGTTCTCTCTGGATGGAGTTTCCTCTTTGCACCCCAGCCCGGGTTACAAAGGCCCAGAAAGATGCAGAGTGAGCCCCTAGTTTTAGACCCAGTAGATGGGGCAGCTTGGATTTGAACCTTGCCTTGCTGACACTAAAGCATATCTTCTTTAAGATTTTATCCTAAAAGTCCTAGCACTCAGGCCCTTTTCAAGGGCTCCTTGAACAGAAAAGGAATGCTGGCCATTTCATCAGAGATCTTTTCCTGCCTCCGCGTGGGCAGGTCTGGGCAGGGACACCGGGATCCTATCAGGAAAGAGTTCTGGTTCTTTCGAAATCAGCCCCCAAGCCCCTCACCCTCACCTTGACCTGCACGCAGGCATGTTGCGGCCTGTGCTCATGGGGTTGTAGGTGCTCAGACCTTTGCTGCTTGACCCTCTGGGCATCAAAGCCCCTGCTGGTGAGAAATGTACTTATTTTTCTTATGTCCTTGGAGGTGCTGCTGTGGCTGCCCTGGTGGTGAGGGGACAGTGGGCTCCTTTGCGTGAGGCCGTGGACATCATGGCACTGTTTCCAGTGCTGTGAGAATAGCTAAACCCTTGGAATCAGAGAAGGCAATGGCACCCCACTCCAGTACTCTTGCCTGGAAAATCCCATGGACAGAGGAGCCTGGTAGGCTGCAGTCCATGAGGTCACTAAGAGCCGGACACGACTGAGCGACTTCACTTTCACTTTTCACTTTCATGCATTGGAGAAGGCAATGGCACCCCACTCCAGTACTCTTGCCTGGAAAATCCCATGGACGGAGGAGCCTGGTAGGCTGCAGTCCATGAGGTCACTAAGAGCCGGACACGACTGAGCGACTTCACTTTCACTTTTCACTTTCATGCATTGGAGAAGGAAATGGCAACCCACTCCAGTGCTCTTGCCTGGAGAATCCCAGGGACGGTGGAGCCTGATGGGCTGCTGTCTATGGGGTCGCACAGAGTCGGACATGACTGAAGTGACTTAGCAGCAGCAGCAAACCCTTGGAATAACAGTAGCTCCCCATCCTGGAGGTCCAGTCACCAGCCTGATCCTGTGCTTTAAGGCTGTCATTCCACATGTGGAAACAATCTCAGAGAGAGTAACTGACCTCCCCAGCACTTCATAGCTGGTCCCTCCTAGGGGTGTGAGTTGAACAGCACTTCTGTGAATCCAGAGCCCAGACTCTTGACCATTAGAGTTTATTTTCTTTGTAAGTAAAGGCAGAGGATGAGAGGATGGCTCTCCTTTTGTCTGAGTTCTTTCTAATGACCTGTCCTTAGCACCCCTTAGTTTTAAACTTTTCTCCTTTTCATTTTCAGTTTCGTTTGGATGCACGGCTTGCTGGGAATCAGGAAATTTAGGTCCTGGCTCAGGTGGTGTTCACTCAGGCTGGGCATCAACTGAGACATCTTTCAGCAGCGTTGTCATCTGTCTGTGGATGTTGAGTTTGGGTCTCCCAGTATGTGATGTGCTCTGTCCAGACAGTGTCACTCAAATTCCCAGGATCCCCTCATTCCTGCCTCTCAAACTCCTTCCTTGAAATGCTCTGAGCCCATGTGGATGAGGCCCCATGGCCTTGTTATTGCTCAGTTGCTAAATCATGTCTGATTCTCTGTGACCCCATGCAGCACGCGAGGCTTCTGTGTCCTTTATCATCTCTCAGATTTGCTCAAACTCATGTCCATTGAGTCAGTGATGCCATCCAACCAACTCATCCTCTGTCACCCCCTTCTCCTCCTACCGTCAATCTTTCCCAGCATCAGGGTCTTTTCCAATGAGTTGGCTCTTTGCATCAGGTGGCCAAAGTATTGGAGCTTCAGCTTCATCAGTCCTTCCAATGAGTATTCAGGATAGATTTTCTTTAGGATTGACTGGTTTGATCTCCTTGCTGTCCAAGGGACTCTGCAGAGTCTTCTCCAACACCACAATTTGAAAGCATCAGTTCTTAGGTGCTCAGCCTTCTTTATGGTCCACCTCTCACATCCGTACATGACTACTAGAAAAACCATAGCTTTGACTAGACTGACCTTTGTCAGCAAATGGACTTATACTTCTGTTTAAGTTGCCATGTGTGTCCCTTTCTGGGGTCACCTTGGGGAACCTTGGTGCTTTTTTTCCACTGAAGCTCGAGGGTTTCAGAAGCACCTTGGAAAGATCCCCAAAGCCCTGGAAGGCTCTTGGGAACATTCTTGTTGGAGCCAATCCTTGGCTTCAGAAGTGGGAAATGCTTTTGAAGGAGCTTCAAGAACCTGGAGGCAGAGGTGCTGTCTCTGTGACTTTGGGCCAAACCACTTAACCTCTCTGAGCTTTTCATTGCTATACCCGAAATGGGAATTTTAGTACCAGCCTGCAGCAGAATACTTTAACAGATTGGGTGAGCTGAGGCAGCTTGAGTCCTTTTTAGCACAGAGCCTGGCGCCTGGTGGGCAAATGGTAAATACTGTTATTCGTGTTAGAGTCAGCCATTAAAGGTTGATGGACCGTATGTTTGAGCTTATGTGTGAGCAGCCCTCATATCTGGGAAGAAGATGGGCAAGCCGAGTTCCAGAAGCCTCTTAGGTGGGGCCGTGCGAGCTTGGTGTCCCAGGAACAGTGTGTGTCTTGGTCAGTGATGGGCTGTGAATGCTGACACAGCCTTTTACTGCCTGGGTGGCCCCTCCCTGGTTTCATAAAGGAAATCAACCCTGACTATTCATTGGAAGAACTGATGCTGAAGCTGAAGCGCCAACACTTTGGCCACCTGATGCGAAGAGCTGACTCGTTGGAAGACCCTGATGCTGTGAAATATTGAGGGCAGGAGGAGAAAGGGGTGACAGAGGAAGAGCTGGTTGGATGGCATCATTGACTCAGGGGACATGAGTTTGAGCAAACTCCGGAAGATAGTGGAGGACAGGTTAGCCTGGTGCGCTGCAGTCCATGGGGTCGAAAAGAGTCGAACATGGCTTAGTGATTGAACAAACAACAGTTGGGCCTTAATTTCCTCCTTGACAGGAGTCAACCTGATGCCTGTGCACAGGAGGGGCTCAGCAACAAGCTTCTCCTTTCTTGTTTGGGCCAGAGGCCATCCCTGACAGAAGCCGGGAGGGCTGCCTTTCAGTCCCCGGACCTGTAGTCAGGCCGTCTGTGTCGTCTGTGTCGCCCCTCCCTTACTGCTGAGATGCAGCAGTTCGCCATCGCAGAGCAGCAGTTTCCCTGCCCCTCGGAGCCAGAAGGGGCCCTTGCAGGTGAGGATCTGCAGCTCAGAGCGCCAGGCCTTGCAGGTTCGAGCACTCAGTGAGTCAGCCCAGCGTGCTGGGCCCTCGTCCTGGAGTCCACGAGCGGGCTTCCTTTGGCCTCCAGGGAACTGCAGATTGAATGCAAGGCCAGAGTGTGTTCTGTTCTGTTCTGTTCTGGGTCATGGTTGACAGATCTCTCCTTGACCAGGATGAGTTCTTCGGTCCACAGGCCCAGATAGTTGGTGTCCCCCTGCCACCATCCCAGTGGTCTTTCCTCCAGCCTTGCCAGGAATGCCAAAGGGGCGAACTCTTTGAGGTGCTCCACTGGGAAGGGTCCGGGGGTGGCCATGTCAGACACAGACAGTTCTGAGGGGAAGGGGAAGGATGCTGACTCCCCTGGGGGTGAGCCTGGAGGACTGGCCAGGCGCCTACACCTCTGTCTGCATCAGTGGAGGACACCACAGGGCACTCTTCTTTCTCCATCAGCCGACAGACGTGGCGAGTTATTGGGGTGAAGTTAATGATCTGAGAGAAAAGCAGCTCTCTGACTGATTTCTACGAGTCGCAGCAGTGTCTGGGTTTCAGTAGAAACCTCAGGGCCGACCAGGTTCAGTCATAAAGTAGCTCCTGTAAGTGTTAACACAGTGCAGAGGCAGCTTCAGGTCCAGGTGGATCCAGGGGCTCTCATGGTGTCCGCAGGACCTGGTCTCTCTCCTCCCCAGTCTCCCTTGTGTGGCTTCGTTCTGAGGCCCAAGTGATGCAAGATGAGTCCTCACAGCTGACCTTTATTCTGAGTGCCGAGGTCTTCATGTGGTATCACCTTTGATCTACATTACACCCCTTGGGGTGTGGGCTTGGAGTGCCCCTGTTTCCTCATAGAAGGAGTGGAGGCCCCGAGGGGTTAAGGAACTAGCTCAGGGTCACAGCTAGTGGGTGGTGGGGCTGGGGTGCGAACCCGGGCTGGGGGCTTTGGGCCTCCCCTCTACCTCGGAAGGGTCAGCCTGGGTCACACCCTCATCCCTGAACCAGTTGTGGGGGCTGGGGAGTGCCCGGTTCCTGACCCCATGGTCGGCGTGTGGGCAGGGTGGACCCCACGTAGGAAGCTGGGTACTTCCCTGAAGACAGCGGGCTGGCCGCTGGGCAACCAGGGGAGGTGCGGGTGCTCCCCGGTTCTGGGCTCCAGGGCAGCTGGTGGGAGGGTAGGGGCTTTCTGCCTGCCTGAGAGTTTGCACTCAGACTCCAGGGTCAGGGCGCTGTTCCCAAGAGCAGGGTGACGAGTATCCCTGCAAGTGGGCCCCTGGCTTCCGCTTTCCCCTCAAATAAACCTGAGCCTGGTTTATCTCCACAGTCGGTCGGACCCAGGCAGATTCTGAGGGCCCTGGGCCCAGGGTCACGCTGGGTCGTCCTGGAGGAAGGGCTTATGTAACCCTTCCTTGAGGGATGGAGTTTGGGGTGTGGGGCAGAGCTGCCTGGAGTCCAGGGCGAGGGCTGATGTCTTCCCTGTTCCGCCCGTCTGCATTGGGAGGAACTGTGGGGTTTTGACACCGAGTATTTGGGGTGAAACAGTCTTGTGTTATGTAAACGTGTTATCGCCCTCTTGCCGTTTGGCCCTGTCCCACGCTCACCGCAGTGTGAGCTGTCTTTCCCCCGGGGAGCCTGCAGGACTTCGCCGCTGTGAATTAGTGGGTGGGTGAGGGGTCAGTCCTCCCGCAGAGGGGCGTGTCAGTGCAGGACGCGGGACCCCCCTGCCGGCCCCATCACGTCCCAGCAAGCCTGGGGGGAGGAGTTCCACCGGGAAGGAGAGGGGGTGACTGGTGACTGGTTGGTGGTCCCACACCCAGGCCCTTCAGTCCCGAGGGCCCCCAGTGAAGGGGCTGGGCCAGAGACTAGGAGAAGGCTCAGGTTCTGGGGGAGGGGGTATGGTGAGGGTCTGGTTTTGGTCCCACATGGTTCCTTTCTGGAAGGACCCTTGAGAAGCCAGCAGCCGCCCTGCTCAGAGCCCTTGTCCTGCCCCCAGGCCCTTTTCTTGGCTGTTGTGAAGTCTCGTGGGCCAGTGGTTCCTTTTCGGGGCATAGCCTTCGGAGGCAGGTAGATAGTGGTGATGCGGGTGGGAACGCAGTGGAGAGAGGGCTGTCCCGGGCCCTCCCCTTTGCCCTGGCCACCGTGGGCTGCAGGTCTGGCCTGACTTTTGTCAGCAGGGCTTTCCGAGACTGTGCGAGGAGGGAGCGGGGTCAGGAAGCTCAGATCTCATTCATTTTCACTGTGAGCTGTTTGGCCTTCACTAGAGTCCCCTTCTGCGGGCCCCCAGCTCAGAGCTCAGAGGCCCTGGCGAGCGAGTCTGTGACCCAAAGCGTCCGGTTTAGCTGACGGGACTACCGGCCCAAGCTGACGGCTCGGCAGGTCTGTTACGTGAGGCAGCGAGGAGGGGTCATTTCAGTTTATCAGCTGATAAAAACAGCACTTGAAAACAAGCTAAGCTCAAGAAGGTCGGTCATCTGCATGAAATTCCGCAGTCTCTCTTGGGCAGGTTCCCATCTGATCTGTGAATACCACTAAGACACTCTTATTACGAAGGAATAACGAACCTGATCAAAATTTAAACCACAGCAGGGAGCGTGCCGTGGAAAGCCGGTCTCCCTTAGACCTCACCCCAGGCCCTCAAGGCGGCCACGTTGCCTTGCTCTCGACTGTCCTCTGAGACGTGTGTTGTGTCTACACAAGCCTGTGTTTATGCATGCACACACATACACGCACAGCCCTCTTTTTTGTTTCTGAAACAGAGATGATCCATTATCTATGCTTTCCTACGCTTAATGTGACTGGAGAGGGGAGGGGAGGAAAGTGATGGCAGAGCTGAAAGATCGTCAGCAGTAGGAGACAGAGGGCAAGCCGCAGTTTCACTCACACCAGACACTGATGGAACACACTTGCATCTTAAAAGATTTGCAACTTGAAAGTTCGGATGTAGGGGACTTACTGTACCCTCACGTTGGGGGTTAGGGCTTTGATGTGAATTTTGTGGGGAACACAAACACTGAGCCAGTAGCACCCATCCTGGCAGGGGTTGTACGGGGGCACATCCACCTGAGGCTGGGGTCCTGTGCCGTCTGCATATATGTGGCCCTTAGTGCAGATGCTACTGGGGAAGGATGCTGACAGGTGTGCTGGGCCAAGCAGCTGGCTTCTGAGCCCAGTCCCAGTGCCCAGGGCATGACTGACCTGGGCAGGTGACGGACCTCCCTTTCCTCATCTGTAAAATGGGTGAGCATCTAATTGGGCAGTTTGGGGGATCAGAGGCAGTGACAGCCTGCCTCTGAATTGATGGAGGTGGTCTTTGACACATAATGGGGGGTCTGATTATAAATAATTTCTTCTCTTCTCCAAATTTTCTGCTGGTAGATAAATAGCTGGAAATCATCTCTGACTTCAAAACTGGTCAAAGAAAGGGATATCTGGTGTGGTCCCTTAAACTGGGAAGGACCTCTCTTGGATGATAAACTCCCGGCCCAGCACTCTTGCTGGGGGCACGTTGAGAGCAGGTGAGGGTCCTCTCGACAGCCTGACCAAGTCTGGGTTTCCTTCCGTGTCTTTCTGCAGAGCCCTCCCCCTTCCCATCCCACGTGCTTCTGAGAAGGGCCCCCCACCAGCCAGCCCCTCACTCATGCTGAGCCCCAGCTGAAGGAAATGAACGCATGTCATCTTTTTTCTTGGAATTTTTGGTCCTCTGTAAAGACCGTGTAACATCATGAAAGCAAAATTTGAAGAGACAGATCATTCCTCTACTCCTAACCCAACCACCTCTAGTTCCTTTTTGTATCTAAAGTTGCAGAGTTGAAAACACTGTATGGGTAGCATTTTGATTTTTGCTTTCTGCAGGCAGCCTTATAGCTAAACAAACTCCATGTTGCTAGTCTTTAGAGTGATCTTTAAAACACTTTTGTTAGCTTTTATTATGACCATTTCCAACATGTGTAAAAGAATAATAAAATGACCCCCCCAATACCAAGTATTAACCATAAGTTATGACTTCTCTTGTTTTATTTATTATTATTTAGGAGAAAAATCTCAGACATATTTCTTAGGTAAATAATTCAGTGTGATCTTTAAAAGCTAAGGACTTAACATAATCCATATGATAATATATTTATAGTTTCGTTTTCCTTTTCGTACATCAAATATCTTAAAAGATGATAAAAGTGTCAGCTCGCCACCATCCACTGTACCCCACCCCTGCTAGAAAAAAAGACAGGGACTTAAAACATAACCCGGTGATGCTGCCACACCTGAAAGTGAAGTGCAATAGAGGATGATCCTTTTTCATTGCTTCGTGATAGCTCTGTTGGGCATCTATGCTGTGATATATTGAGCTGTAATCTTATGATTGACTATTTAGATTATTTCCAGTTTTCTTGCTGGTGTAGATAATGCTTCGATGGGTATCATTGTGAATATAATTGCCTTCCTACTTCGTATGTATAGTTAAGATTTTTATCAATTCCATTACGTGTAAGAGTCTTATCAGTTATCATTGAATAACAGACCTTCCCCAGAGTAACCACTGTGAGCTCACTGCGCGGTGGGCTGGCGGTCTGGGCCAGGCTCCCTCGTGTGTCTGCGGTCAGCGGCCGGTCAGTCAGGGTCTCTGCTCCTGGGGCTTGGCCTCTGGTCAGCCGGGGTGATGGGGGTGACCTGGCCACGTGTGTCTGATCCCCTAGCAGGCTGCCTGGGTGTGCTCTGGGGGGCAGGGGTCCAAGACAGTGGGCGCTTCCGAGGCTCCTGGAGGCATGGTGTCTCCACCACGGTCTGTTGACCAAAACAAGGCTCAAGGCCCACCCAGGTTCAAGGGGTGAGAAAGGGAACGTCACCTCTTTTTTTTTTTTTTGAGGCTGTCACATAAACCTGTTTCTGTGAAACGGCTGGTTCTTAACTTTTGTTGGAGGTTGGGCAGACCTTTGAGGTCCTGATGAAAGCTGTAGAGACTATTTGAAGAAACCACTCTGTACTATGTGCTAATATACATCCACCAAAATTCAGAGAAGGCCACAGGTTCTCCGAAGCAGAGGTCCTATGGATCCCAGGTGAAAGCTCCTTGTTCCACACCTGTGGCCTAGGTTTTCGGGAGAGATGGCATGTAAGCGTCCTTTAGAACATGGTTTCTTCAGGCTAATCCTCCAGGGAGCAATTCCGTGGTCACGTGAATTTGGGGAGCAGTGAATACCTGGAGATTTAAAATACACAAGAGCGTATGAAAAATCCTAGGATGTCTTGCCAGAAACAAGAAACGAAGAAACCTTTTGTCTTCGTTTGACTTAACACTTTGCACTTGACACCAGAGAAGACATTTTAGGAGACACAACGTGGTCCAGTGTCTACTCTGTGACTTATTAGATGTGTGACCTTTGACAGAGAGCTTAACGGTGTGTGTGGCCCTTGGTTTTCTCATCTGTGAAATGGGGACAGTGATATGAATGCCACTCCATTGGCCTGGTCAGAGCAGCAGAGTCCTTGCAGAGGATGTGGATACCGGGAGGAGTCATGGACTGGGAACCTTCGTGCAGATGAGTGTATGATCTGGCCTTAGTGTCAACCAGGCAGGCCCTGGACCCTTCTTTAGGACCAGGAGGTCCCAGCTGTGCTGTGCTAGGCGGGGTGAAGGGTGGCAGCTAGCTTGGGGGCTCTCAGGGTGCTCAGTCTGGAGTGGACTCTCTGAGGAATGAAAGTCTATCCTTCATTCATCCTTTATGAGTGCCCACTTTATGCCCAGCTCAAGCCAGGCGTTCTGAGGCCTGGGCCTCTGGGAACACAACGTCCATATAAGGAGAGGAGGCTGGTGTGACTGCTGACCCAGGGAGCCCTGCAGGCAGGACTGCAGGGTGTGGGTGGGGGGCATCTGGGCCCCTTTCGGAGACCTGGTGTTACCTGTGGCAGCCCCGCCCCCAACCTGATGAGCTCCTTTTCTCAGCTGGAAGAAAACGAGGTTTGAACCTTGTTCAAAACAAGGTCCTTGAACGTTCCAACTGGGAACGCCCTCGGGATGTCTGAAGGGGAAACTGGAGTGAATCAGGCTGTAGCTCTTGCCACCCGACCCCTGCCCCCGCACTGCTGGGGGTCGATCATTTCCGGAGTGCTCCCAGGCCACGTCTCCTGTTGTCGGTCTGCTTCTGTGTATCTTTACCGGGACGGCCCCTGTGGTCCCCCCCACCCCGCCCCCAAGTCAAGTGTGTGTTCGCAAACATGCCGGGCCTCGTGAGAGACCATGAGTGTGTGAATCTGTCTGCGGCCAGGGTGGACAGGACCCTGTCCTTTGAGCTTTGGTCTATGGGGGGAGGTCTGTGTGGGTAACAGACATATCAGCCAGTGAGTTAAAGGGGTCAGTCCAAGGGTGAACAGGAAATGAAGTGCAAGCAGTGATGCAAAGGGGTCCGGGGACTGTCCCCAGAGTGGTCAGAGAGGGCCTTTCTAAAAGAGAGACTCCTCCTATGACGCGGCTGATCAGAGATGAGTTATAATAGCTGCAGAGAGGCCGGAGCATCTCAGGCTGGGGGAGAAGCAAGTACAAAGGCCCTGGGGTCCCTCAGAGCAGTGAGGAGGAGGGCTGGCCAGAGCTAGGTTTGTGATGTGTGAGGGAGGGAATGATAGGGAGGGAGGCAGGGGCCACATTCTTCAGGGCTGCCTGGGGGTGCATGCATGGCCATGCATGGGGTGCAGTTTGACTTTTATTTATGTGAGAGGGAAGGCACCCATCAAATCACCCCACAAAATAGTCCTTGAACCCCTTTAAAAGCTTCAGCAAGTGTTCTGAGCTCCAGGCCAAGGTGTTGAGGCTGTCTGTGCACGTCAACCTGAGGATGTTAAATGTGAGCTGCAAAGCATCGCTTGCCGCGGGCCTGGGGCTGTGCTCCGTCCTCAAGTGGGTGATGGCCTGCGTGTGTGACTGTGTCCTGGAGCAGGCTGTCCTTCTGGCTGGGTGGTCACAGGGACCCCTCTGTGTGCTTGGGGGCAGCCTGGGCTCCTCTCCCTCCAACTGAATAACAAAATATCCAGAGTCGGCTTTGGGAAGGAGGGACCTCGATTTCAAGCTGCTTCTCGCACTGTCCAGCTCTGTGATTTGGGGCAAGTTGTTGAGCTTCTCCGAGCCTCAGTTTCTACATCTGTTGGATAAACAGAGCACTTTTTAACCTTCAAGATTGGTGTGTCAGTTGAAGTAATGGGTGTAAAGCTCCGTCGTTCATTGCTGGGCACATTTATTTACTTATGAATATCAGCAATACCCCATCACAGGTCCGTAACAAATGGGAGGTAGATGGTGTTATTATTGTGGGCATGGGGTTAGCAGTTGGTGCTGTGGGTCTGGGTCAGAGCCCATGCTCAGAGCTGGGAGCACTGGAGCTCAGTTGGGTGGGGGAGATGGGAGCGTTGAAGGGTTAGACTAGTCACATTCAAGTTTGGAATGGTGGTGGTGGTGGGGGACAGCTTTCTCCATCTAGGAAGACCAGGAAGGCTTGACCCTGCAGATGACCTTTGAGGGTCGGGGCAAGCCCAGTGGACAGATGAGTGAGCTGGCACGTGGGAAGGTGTGATGCTGTAAGATCGAGGGTTCTCACACAGGGGCTCTAGACGTGTTGGGTTGGGGACAGAGTGGGGCTGCAGGGAGCCCCTGGAAGCCAGGCTGAGCATCTGGAGAGCGCTGAGATGGGGTGCAGGGGAGGCGGCACCCTGATTCTCCTCTCTCTGAGTGGCAGGTCTGTAGGGCAGTACGGGTGTACAGGTTGGAACCTGGAGGTGCCCTCTCACCTGCGGAGCCTGGCTGCCCCTCCAGGAGGTCACTGCACATCTCTGAGCTTCACTCGGGGTTGGTGAGAGCCCCCCACTTGCAGGGCCAGTGGGGGGTGAGAGGTTCGTGGATGGTACTTAGCACACGGCAGGCTCTTGATGATGAAATGGTGGCTTTTAAATGGAGTCCTCGAAGCCGAGCCTGTCTGACAGCCTCTTGTTGGTTTAGGGGAGGGGTGGTGTGCAGGGTGGAGAGACGTCCCTCTCAGCCTCCTGAGCTGTAGGCACGGAGCTGATACAGCCCTGCTACTTGTTTCTTTTCTTCCTTGTTCTCAAGCGGCTGCAGGGCAGCTCCCGGGCAGCTCCCTTCCTCTGTCTGCCTCAGTCCCTTGCCTAGCAGCCCCCCATCCCCCATCCCCCACCCCACCAGGCAGTGGAGGGAGGAGGGACCCCCCCCCCCAGGCCCTCAGACCTGAAACAAGGAGGCCCTCGCCGAGGTTAAGTGGCCTCTGCTCCAATGTGAGAGCTGGGTGACCCCCAGAGCCGCCCCTGGAGGGATGGAGCAAGGTCATGGATGCTGGAGGGGGCATCCTAGGAACCCAGTGCAGTCCAGTCCGTCTGGACCTTGGAATTTGGGGTCGGCTTGAGTTGAGACCAGGTGGCTCAGGACCCGGTGAGCCCTGCTGTGGCCGTTTGGGCTTGTCCTGAGGACTGTCGGAGCCCTAGCAGGCGTGTGAGCTGGGCAGGTGGAGGCCAGCTGGCCTGGAGGACATGCAGGGAAGTGTCATTTTTTTTTATCTCCAGAGAATATAAGTGTACTGAAATAGACAGTATAGTCACAATTCAAATCAAGAGGCAAGTGGAAAGGTCTGGTCCTGGCTGTGCCCTGTCAGCCCTATCTTCTCTCTTGGAATTGTTCCTAGTTTTTGTTTCCAGGATATTTCAGCAAATGCAAGCAAACACGTATGCATACCTATATCCGTATTTACATTTGTGTACTTGAACTGCAAGGAGATCAAACCAGTCGATCCTAAAGGAAATCAACCCTGAGTATTCATCGGAAAGACTGATGCTGAAGCTGAAGCTCCAATATGTTGGCCACCTGATATGAAGAGCCGATTATGAAAAGACCCTGGGAGAGATTGAGGGCAAAAGGAGAAGAGGGTGGCAGAAGATGAGATGGCTGAATGGCATCACCGACTCAGTGGACATGAGCGTGAGCAAACTCTGGGAGATAGCAGAGGACAGGAAAGCCTGGTGTGCTGTAGTCCATGGAGTTGCAAAGAGTTGGACACGACTTAGCAACTGAAATTTGCTATACATATTTATTTATTTGAAAGTCTTGTTGTTTTGACCCAACCCATGTCTAGGCAGATCCAAATCCTTGTTCTCAGATTTCTGTATCTCAGGGTTCCTCAGCCTTGGCATGGTTGACATTTCAGGCCGGATCCTTCCGCTAGGGGCTTCCCTAGATCCCCTTCTGTTAGGGGCTGTCCAGTGCGTCATGGGATGTGGCAGTGTTCTTGGCCTCCGCCCACTGGGTGCCACCCCTTCGCCCATTGAGACAACAAAAGATGTCTCCAGGAGTGGGCATGTATCCCCTGGGGGCAAAATCGCTTCCAGTGAGAAGCACTGCTAGGCTGGCTTTGTGGCCCCCCAGCCGCCAGGTGTGGGCCTGGCCTGCCCTGGTGGCCCCTCTAGGGGCTTCCTGTCCTCACACACACAGTGGCAGTGTGCTTGTGGGCACTTCACATGGCCTGGGGGTCATGGCTCTCCTGTTCCCTTGATGGAGACCCTGAACCTGTCCTTTTATGCTTCTGCAGACCTCGATTTTCTCATCTTTGAAATGGGGCTGACACAGCCTTTGTCTTCCTTGGGTGCCGGTGCAGACTGGGGAGGCCCGAGTGTGATGCCCCTACCCCGCAGCGCCAGGCTCATCCTGGGTGAGACCTCCAGTCCCTCTCAGTTCTGGGCCTAGGTTCTCGTGTACAAAATGGGAGGACCCTGAGAGGCAGAGGGCCCAGGGCTAGAAGGCACCCCCTGAGGGGAGAGGCGAATAGTGGGGGTCAGCTTCGGTCAGAGCCTGTGGCGTTTTAAAACCCTGAGTCCCCGAGAGGGTCGTGGGCTGAGGATGGGGAGGGCCGGGCTGCAGGCTGAGGCCACAGTGCACACAGGCCTGGCAACTGTGCCAGGAGGGGCACTGAGAAGCTCTGAGTGGCCCCTTCTCCGCCACAGCCTCCCAAGCCCAGCTAAGGCCCCGGGGGGCCAAGAGCATGGAGTTCGGGCCCAGGCCAGCTGGGTTTGCATCCCTGCTCATCTCCCACTAGCTGAATGGCTCGTGTAGCCTTTCTGAGGTCAGGCTCCACGTCTGTAGGGCCAGCAATGCCGTTCTGAGGCTTCATGGGAGCTGGCTGCCCGGTTGTCATTCAGTCCCCAGCATGGGTTACACTCCATGATCATGCCCGATTTACAGATGGGGAAACTGAGGCACAGAGTACAGCTCCTGGCTGTAGGAGGCATACAGAGACTGAAGCCGTCCTTGTTATTATGAACTGGCTCTTCCTGGGATTTGAGTCTGAACATCAAAGACTAAAGACAGAGAAAGATGTGCCTCTGGCTTTCTTGGGAAAGGCCCTGAGCCAGCTGCAGAGGGGAGCCAGGGTGGTTCTGGGCTGGGTTTCCTGGGCTGGTGCTTCCCCTGGGCAGCTGCAGGCCCTTCTCAGGGAGCTGCCTGGCCCTGGTGCCCTGGTTGGCTTCGTTATTTTTTGCCTGCAGGGGCCTGCATGATCTGTGCCGGCGATAAAACATTCCTCGGTTGACGCTGTAATCACACTGCAAGGGACACTTGAAATTACATTCGCATTTGGGAAGCTAATTTTAAAGAACGTTTTTCCTTCATAATTATATGCAATCAGCCAGCCAGTGTTGATGGGGGTTCTCTTTTTCCCTCAGCCAAGAGACCATCTGCGTTTCTCTTCCTGCCCCTCCTTCTATCATGCAATCGCCTACCTCCCTGGGAGGGGGACCCCCAGCCCTTGGCTGCCTGGAGACCCAAGTGAAACCGTTCTTTGGTGACTGATGTGAGAGAAGTGGAGGGTGCTGTGGGCTCTGGGTTGGGTAGCTGGATGGGTAGGAGTGTTTGCTTCCAAGATTGAGGCCCAGGTTGTTGGAGAAGGTGATAGAATATGATGCTTTGGTTTGGATGTTGAAGGAGCTGGGATTCTTGTGGATGCAAGTGACAGGAAAACCCAGTTGCGATGAGCTTAAGCAAAGCGAAGATTTCTTGGACCAGGGGAACAAATGGCACAGAAACAGGCCCTCCGGGCCCCAGACGTGCCTCCTGCCCTTCTCGCTCCTCACTGATGATCAGCCTCCATGATCTTTGCTGAGTTCTTTAGCTGCTCTAAATTCCTTCCTATCTCAGGACCTTTGCATACACTATTCCTGCTGCCTCACAGGCTTCCTACCCCCAACGTCTAGCTGCTCCTCGGCCTTTTGACCTCAGCATAGTCCCCCCTTCTCTGTCAGTCCCTTGAGCCTTCCTTTCAGAATATGTCATACCTTGTTGTACTTAATTCTGTGGTTTGCTTGTTCACCCACTCCTCTGTGCTAGAAGCTCCTTGAAGACAGGAGCCGTTTCTGTTGTCCTCACCGTGATGTGTCCACCATGCTGGGCACGGGGTAGGGGCTCAAGAAACAGGCATGAAATAAATTGGACCCATTCTTCTCCATCTTGAGTTCTTACCCTGCAAATTAAGGTCACCCCTGGAGAACTGTCCAGCAGGTTAACATCCTGAGTCAGGGAAGTGGGGCCCCCCCCCCAACCCAAGCCACCCTGCCAGGGTTGGCATAGGGTGGATTGTGCGCATGGCCCTTAGTTCCGGGGGCACCCAGGTCAGGAGAAGACACTGTTTCCTGGCCCTTCCAGTCGGGGTTTGATTCCTCAAGCTCCTCGGCTGCCTTCCTCGTGGGCTGCCCTCGGAGAGGGGCCGTGCGAGGCAAGAGGCTTCCGCTGCTGTGGATGGTGGGCAAGGGGTGGGGTGTTCACACGAGGGGGCTGACAGTGAGGGCAGGTGAGGGGGAGGGCATGGAGCCAGCTGTACTAGAAGCGGATGGGATGGGTGAGGAATGGGCGCCTGCTGCAGAGGTCTTGAATGCTGGGGGCAGGGATGAGTCACAGACTAGATGTAGAGGCTCACAGGCCAGATCCCTAGGGGGTGGCCAGGGTCGGCGGGTTTGTGGCTGGTGGTCCTGGTGGCCCTCAGGACTGAGGCCTATGTCTGGGGCGGGGAGGCTACCCTTTCCCGACCCAGAAGCATTCTTCCCCTCTGGCCGGATGGGGCTTCCTCTTTTCGGAGTTTCTCACTTCTGCCCAGGGCCCCGGCTCTCCTTAGCCTCGGGTTGGCCACTGCCATGACACTCTGCGTGGGGCTGACTGAGGGATTTCTTGGGCTGTTTGGGGCCTGTTGCTATGGCTGCCAGCTGCAGGGCCTGGCTGGGTGAGAGGCCGGGCAGGAAGGAGGTGTGATGCGTGCCTGCCATCTAGGAGGAGGCTCTGGGGCTTCACCTTTTGGTGCTGGGGTCCTCTAAGGCCCCAGGCTCGTCCTCTCCTCCCTGGGAGGCCCAGAGGACCGATTGCTTCTTCTCACTCGGGGGTCAGAAACGCTTAGAGATGGGGAAGACCTCCTGAGATGTTAGCCCGTCCCCTCCCGCATGTACCCGTCTCCCTTCCATGACTGTGGCATCCGGCCTCGGCTTGAATCCCTCCCACCCCTGGGCAGTCACCACCTACCTACCTGCCTGGACAGCCTTCCTTGGGGGGCTGGCCGCCCCTTCTACAGCTGAGCCTAAACCGGCTCCCTCTGGCTTGGGAAGTGTGGCTTTGAGCTGACTTTGTGGTCAGAAGGAGGCGTCAGCCCCTTGGAGAGGGGAAAGCAGGCCTCCCCTTGCTCCTGGGGCCTCGGGGGACCCCAGGCGTTTCAGGTCCCCACTGCGCAGAGGTCTCGAGATGCCTGCGGCTCCTCAGGAAACCCCTTCTGGGCTGTTGACCCGCGGGCCTCTCAGGGGAGATGGCACCTGCTCCTCTAGCCTCCTGGGGGTCAGGGGTCTGAGGATGGAGTACAGCCCAGACTTGGGGCAGTGGCTGGGCGGTGGCGGGTGGCGCAGGTGAGAGGCACGTCTGTCCAGAACAATTCCTCCCCCTGGAAATCCCAGAAGCTTCACCCCCGACAGACCTGGCTGGACCCCACCCTCACAGGTCACTGGACGGGTATGGTCTTTGCTGACAGACCAGACTTGAGACTGTGGTTCCACTGTGGCTGATTTCCTATGGGTCTTTGGGTGAGTTCCTTTTCTTTTTTCTTTCTTTCTTTTTAACACATAATGTATTTTTTTCATCTCTATTGAGGTATACTTGACAAATAAAATTGTAATATATTTTTTAAAAGGCAATATGACCTGAAAAAAAAAAACAAAACCCAGAGTAGAAATTGTGATGTGTTTGAATATTTGAAGTCTCTGGCGTGATGGTTCAGCGTGTGTGCACTGTGGAAGGACCGATCGGGCCTGTCCCCTCACATGTTTATTTACTCCCCCTCTTCCTTTCCTGGGTGAGAGCGGTTACGTTCTACTCTCTGCAGGTTTCAGTCATATAGTGCAGGGCTGTCAGCTGCCGTCACCGCATTATTCATTAGATCCCCAGACCGTTTCCTTTGAACTGACACTTTGTCTCTTTACCAACCTCGCCCCGTTTGCCTCATCCTGCCAGCCCATGGCAACCATTATTCTATTCTCTGTTTCTTTGAGTTTGATTTTTTTTTTCCCCAAGTTTCCACTTAGAAGTGATACTCTGCAGTATTTGTCTCTCTGACTTTTTTCACTTAGCATGATGTTTTGGGTGAATTTCTTGACCTCTTTAAATGTCCACACTTGCAGAAACAGGGCAGTCACAGCCCCTCGTGCTCAGTGGCCGTTGTTGGGCGTCTCTTAGGCCCCTCCTGGCCCCCACCTCTTCCCCTGCCTCTCCCCCGACCCCAGCCCCTGCTTTCCCCCTGAGTGGGGAGTGAGGGGCTCAGGAATTAGTCTTGTTGCCAGCCCTTTGTTTGGGTTGTGTCCAACCCCTTGGAACCCTCCCTGAAATTTGAGGGTCTCAGAGGCCCCAGATGAAGCCCCTACCTGTTTCTAGAGTTGGGTGCTCAGGGCTTCTGAAGGGGCCAAGGGGCAGGGCCTGGTACCCCCGGGGCCTGTAAATGGGTGCTGGGCAGGCCCCTGCTGGCCCCGGTGTGCCTAGGTGCTAGGCTCCGGTTCCAGCTTCTGTCTGCCGAGCCTTTTCTTGGCAGCTTGGAGCTGTGGCCTTCAGTGGAGCCAGGTGGCGTCAGAGTTGGGGGTAGGAAAGCCTCGGTGATCTGAGCACCTCTGTTAGGCCTAGGGGTGGACCCCAGGGTCAGGAATGTCATCCCTTCCCCCAGTTTATACAACTAAGACTTCCAGGCCTGGGGCTTGAGGTCTCTGACATCCAGGCCTGGGCCTTCTTCCCATCAAGAACCCCTGTATCGGTGTTTGGTTATGCCCAGTGCCCCGTTTAGAGTCCCATGGGCAGCGTAGGGGCTTAGCTTCAGTTTCCCCCTTGGTGACTGTCGAGGCTCCCAGTGAACCTCTGGACAAATCTCAATTTGCCACAGCCCACACATGGACACTTTGAGGGGGTGTCTGGGATGCAGAGGATGGCAGAGCTGCAAGAGCCTTGATGTTGGGATAGACAGAATAATGTCCGGCTACCCCAGCTGTCCTCAGAACCTGTGAATATGGTCCCTTATGTTGCAGAGGGACTTTGAGATGGGAGAGAATCCTGGATTATCTGGGAGGGCCCAGTGTAATCTCATGGGTCCTTATAAGAGGAGGGTCAGAGGGAGATGTGACAATGGAAGCAGAGGTCAGAATGATGTGGCCACAAGCCAAGGAATGCAGACAGCCCCTAGAACTGGAAACCACAAAGGCGTGATTTCTCCCCAAGCCTCAGGAAGGAACATGGCTCAGCTGCTGACCCATTTTAGACGCCTGATCTCCAGAGCTGCAAGAGAACACACTTGGGTTGTTCTCAGCTCTCCTTTGTTGTAATTTGTTACAACAGTAATGGGAAATGAATGCAGTGTTCCAATGCACTGCCTTTTCCGGAACCTCCTGCTGGGAGGGATTGGGTCAAGGTCGGAGCCAGGCTCTGACTCCTTACCCTTAGTCACAGACCCATGGATAAGGTTGGTATTTGACTCCCAGGGCCTGCTTTCCCACTCCCCATCCTGCAAGTAGATAGGGGTTGGGAAAATATTTGATTCAGGTGCTGTGGTTTCAGTTTTCAATGATTGGGGGTGGGGCCAACCTCACCCTTGCTTTGATGTGATAGCAGCCTTGGTGCTTGAGGCAGAGGGGCCCAGGGAACCCCAGTGCCCAGAGGCCCTGGCATTGCCCTAGCTGGTGCTGGTGCTTTGCAGCTGCCCTCCTGGCTGCGCCTGGAGCTCAGCTCAAGTGGCAGTCTTCAGAAACCTTCCCCTGTCACTGCCATCCCCCAGAGGCTAGGTCTGTTCAAGGGCCCTGTGGCTCCCAGCATCTCTAGGCAGGGCTTGTGGCTTGCGGCAAGTGCTCTGTTCCCAGGCCAGCCCAGAGCTGGGTGGAGAAGGTCAGCAAATGTTTAATGACAGGGAACTCTGCGCTCCTGTGCTTGAAGGCTCAGGACAGCACAAGGCACAGATACCTCCCCGTCCTCCCTCCTCCCCCCGACCCCCCCTCCAGCCACAGAAGGTGGCTCAAAGAACCCTTCTCTTGGTCTTGGATTCCAGCCCTTAGGCCTGGAGGGAGCTTTCCGTGGTGAGGGAATACTAGCAGCGGATCTGGGTAGATGGAGATACTTAATCTGCTGTGGCATGCAGCCTTTAAAGAGTGCCGGCATCCCAAAAGCAGGTCTGGCACACGCTTGTGCAGTTATTTTGAGCGTGTGTGGTACCTTGAGGAGAGTTGCTGAGAACAGTCCAGACCTTGGGCAGGCTTCTCCCTCCCCCAGTGGGTCCAAAGGACAGAAATATGACGCAGGGATTCCTGCCTGCCTTCCTGCTGGAGCTTACCTTGATCACTGGGCTGATGTTAAAATGACTTTGCATTCTTGGAAATAAACTGCTCAGGAGAGAACCGACTGAGTCATTATTGGCCCCAAGGCAAGTGCCCAGAGCTGTGGGTGGCGGAAGGCGCTGGAACCAACCCTTCCTGATGTCCCTGTGGGTCTCCTGTTCCTGGTAACACTCTCCTGCCTGCAATTTAGGGCCCCTCCCTGATTATGAGAAGGAAAAATTATAGCACCTGTGTGCAAGGGGGTAGTCAAAGATCTGAAAAGAATTTCAAGTAGAGGATTTTTATACTGAAAAGTGAAGGTGTGTCAAGCGCCATTAAGGGAATTTCAACATTTGTTTTTAGATGAAAAGTCAGGGCCGTTTCCAATCTGAAGCGATGACAGTTTGGAGGCAGCGGGGCACATTCTTGGGTCGTCTCCGCCCCTGCCTCAGTTTCCCGACCCTGCAAATTGAGGAGTGGGCTTTTAGAGCGTCTTGGCCCCGTATTGTCATGTGTCTCTGTAGCCAAGGCCTTTGGGCCCGGGCGGTTCTGCTTTCTTCCTGGAGGTGTGGAAAGGTGAGTCACTAACCCTGCCTCTCGCCCACATCCTGGGTTCACGAGGAAAAGCCACTTCTGGGGATCCCGTGGGCTTGTTCTAGGTCTGAAGGAGCATGCTGACTCATGCCTCTGCGAGGACCCTCTGGCCCGCCTGCCTCCTCCAGGTGGGGCACCTCGTATGGGGGAAGGGCTTCAGTTACCGAAGTGGGTGACTGTCCAGTCTTGAGAAGGGTTTTACCCTCCCCCTTACCACTCCCCGCCCCCCCACCCCCACTGCCCCCCAAGTAAAAAGACGTATGCTAGCTTTCAGTTTATCTGGTTCTTTCTTGGAGCTGTCCAAACAATCGAATGTTTGTCCTGGCTGTAAAATCTCTTCGTATGTTGCCTTTGTATTGGGCCATTTCAGTTTCTGGCGCTGCTAAGAGAAGGGAAATCCAAATTAGGAAACCATCGGTGAGTGAACCATGCTGCAGCCTTGGAAGCAGACAGGTAGGGGTGCTCAGGGATGGAGTGGAGGCTGGTACCCTCATTCGGGAAGTGCTTGCGAGCGCCTGCCAGGTGTGTGGGGGAGGGGTCAGTAGTGGGCAGGGGCGGCTGGAATAAAGAACAGACTCTCAGATTTCAGGGGCTCATGGCCCCAGACTGAGCACAGAGCGGCCTTAAGTGTCCATGGCCTTGTGGCCAAAAGGCCATCGTTTCTGCCCAGGGAAAGGGCCAGGAACAGCCTCTCAGCGTGTATGATGTTTGAGCTGCCCCTGATGAACGAGTAGGAGTTTGCCCAAGGACGGGAGTTTTGCAGCGGGACCAGCTTGTGCAGATTCAGAGTTAGGTCAGGCCTGGGTGTTTTTACAGCACAGGATCTCTCTTGGGAGAGTTTGATGAAAGGAGGGGGTTGCGCTACTCCCCCAACCCTTGTGTACGGCACCTCCAAATGTCTGTGCTAGGGATCTGGGGTGCAGATAGAGGACACAAGCCCCGTTTCCTCAAGGAGCGTTTGTCCATCGGGATAGGCCTGGTTAGGCTGCAGTAACAAGCCTCCGGAGAGGTTGGTAACAGGTTTATTTATAACTCATTCAGAGTCCACTCTGGGCCCGGGTGACTCTCCAGGGCTGGGGGCCTCCCTGGGTGTGGCCTCCCTGGGGACGCTCAGCACTGGTCCTCTGCATCTCGGCATCTCTCATATTCTCAGCACCATGGCCAGATGGTTCTTCGTTTCAGGGGCTGTTCTGTACATTGTAGGGCCTCTGCCTTCTACATGCCAGGCGCACTTGCCCCAGGTGTGACAATCAAAAATGCCTTCAGGTGTTGCTAAATGTCCCCTAGAGGGCAAAATTGCCCTGGTTGAGAACCACTCCTAAGCTGAAAGTCTTCTTAATAAAAAGTCTTTAAAAAAAAAGTCCTCTTTTTTTCCCCCTGGTTCCCAGACTCTCTTCACAGCCACCCAGCCAGGTTTCTCTCCAAGAGTGCATCTGGGATGGCTTTGGGGGCCATCTGTGCCCACATGCTCCCACAGTTTCTGAGCAATAGAAGGATAGGCTGGAGAGCCGAGCACCAGCCATCGAATGGTTCTATTTGTTTAGTGCACATTTCCTTGGCCAAAGCAAGCCACGTCTGTGCCTAGCCTGGTGAGTGTGTGTGTGTCCAAGGGAGTGAGTGCCCAGGAGGAGAACTGTCATACTGGTGGACACCATTAATGTCCGCCTTTCTAGCTGTTAGCCTAGTAGGGGTCGGCAGCCCAGAGCCAGGCAGCCTCAATGTCAGTGCACCGTGCTGGGTGTGGGGGCTCCAAGGAGGGTGGGAGCCCAGGAGGGACCCTCAGGAGCTGACCTGGGCTGTGGGTTAGGTGGTGATGTTGGCGTGGCATTTGGGGCCGTGGGACCAGAGTGTGCCTCCATGCACAGGTGAGAGAGGAGGCCTGGCCGCCCATTCGGGGAGCCCCGAGTCCTCAGGAGACATTTCGAGGACCCTGCCTTCTGCTGGCCGGGGAGAGATGGGGGTGTGGGGGGTTTGCCTGCTGGCCTCATAGGGCTAAAGGGCGTTATTCGGGGCTCCTGAAATCTGGTAATTACCAAGCTGGCTGGGGTGCGAGTGATGCCTGGCTTCGCACTTACATAATTACACACTTCCCATCTCCAAGTGGTTTTTAGCTCTGGGGCAGGTGCAGCTCCTTTCTCCATGCCCACTGGGGGTGGTGGGGGAAGTCCCTGTTTCCGGGTCGATCCCTTCTGCTGTGAGATTGCTGCCAGGCCACCTGGTCGGCCTCCCTCCGCAGCGGGGTTCTCCAGCCTCCGCCATGCCTGAGAGGGGAGGCCGGTGGCTGTGGCCGCACCCGTTGTGAGAAAGCGTTTCTTGCTGAACCCGAGGGGCCCCCTTTTTGGCAAACTTCGCTCTTCTTTGGCCGCTGCTCTCTTCTCTCGGAGCTTCTGGAATTCTCCCAGCTATCCCAGGACTTTTCTTTCCTTGTTGGGCAGAGGGCACCTCTGATGACCCCTCTGATGACACCCCATTGCTGATTTTTCTCCCTTGCTTCTGCTTCTCTTGCCTGTAGCCCTGTGTCTTATACCTGCCCTGGAAAGGTCTGGAAGGATTTGAAATTCCCCAGGAGTATGCTCTCCTTGGATGTCTGGGAACGGAGGTCCCTTTTGCAAAGCAGATTCTCCCTTCATTCGATAGCCAGCTTTTGGGAAAGCAAGCTTATGAGTGGTGAGGTAGGCTTGCGTCCAAAACTTAGGAATCCAATATTTATCAAGGAAATGACAGTTTTAGATTTTCTTGAGGGATTTTCTTGAGGTACAGGTTTTAGGTAAAATTCTTTTATTATTTTTTATTGTTGCGTTTTCCTATAATTTTAGAAGTATTCATAGTATCTATGCTCCTTGTCGAAAATTTAGAAACTACCAGAAAATAAAAAGAAGCGCACATCGCTTTACCGCTGTGGTGTGTGCGTGCTAAGTCGCTTCGGTCGTGTCCGACTTTTTGTGACCCTATGGACGGTAGTCCACCAGGCTTCTCTGTCTGTGGGATTCTCCAGACAAGAATACTGGAGTGGGTTGCCATGCCCTCCTCCAGGGGATCTTCCCCACCCAGGGATCGAATCCATGTTTCTTACATTTCCTGCTTTGGCAGGCGGGTTCTTTATAGCTAGCGCCACCTTAACGTTCCAGTTCCCTCCGTATCTGTTTCTCAGACACCCAAGTAGTTAAGTGGCTTAGACATCCAGTTAACTGGATGCTCTGGTGCCTGACAGGCCCTGGAGAGGGTGACAGGGCAGCTTCCCTTTGAGCAGCACTGGGAAGCTTTTCTAGATAAATCTTGAGCTCCTCTATTCCACTTCATCAACTGGTTGATTGACCCGTGTCTACATCAGGCATTTCTATGCCAGACCTTGGAATGCTGGCAACTGTTTTGTTTTTAATTGAAAACGTGCAGTTCTCTAGTTTGGGGGCATGCCTTAGACACATATGGCACAAAACTCAAGAAATGCATGAGGCTGCACAGCGAGAAGGAGGTCTCCTCCCCTTACCTCTCAGACACCTCTGTCCTTGCTCTTGACCGGAGGCTGGGCCACAACTGTTTTCTGGTTCTTTTAGATTCGTTCTGCGTGGCACAAGCATGCCAGGATGTTGTTCTGAACCCAAGTAACCACGTGCGGCCGAGGGTTTGCATCTTGCTTTCTGATAGCAGTATCTTGGAAAGAATGCAGGCCTTCCGGGGCCTGGAGCACTTCCTCGTTCTTTTAAACTGCTGCATAGTATTCCTTTGACCGCATGCCATTTGTTAGCAGCCCCTCTTGGGGGGTTGAGGTGCTGTGGGCTTTTGCTCTCTCGGGCAGTGTGGCAGTTAACATTTGCAGCCCCACACGCTTTGTTTGTGTCTGTGGGGCGAGGCCACGGGGTTTTCAGGAGGAGCAGTTTACTCAATTGGCAGCAGGCTTGCTTTGTCTTCCCTTCTCTCACTCCCGTCTCCCTCCCTCCCTCCTGCCCTGCCTCCTCCCGTTTCTCCTTTGGTGTCACAATTTAATTTCTGAACTTTCTGGTTAGGACCAGATTTCGGGAGCCTGCTGCTTGGGAAACGAGGCTATTGATACCTTTGTTCTGCAGAAATTCCAGGTGCAGAAGTCTGAACCCCCGCAGGCTTAGAA
Organism: Bos javanicus; assembly: GCF_032452875.1. NCBI lineage: Eukaryota > Metazoa > Chordata > Mammalia > Artiodactyla > Bovidae > Bos > Bos javanicus. Next base: position 57,147,743 of record NC_083888.1, on the reverse strand, counting down.
CTTGTTCTCCCAAGTGGGAGGCAGTAGGACGTGGTTTTCCGCTCGCCTCCTTAGGCCCCCCTGTTACGCCTGAAGCCCTGGGGCACGGAGACGAGACTTGCCCCCTTGGTGCCTCTGAACCAGCTGTGCCGTGACCACGCGGTGTGGGGAGACCGGCTGCTCTCCGGAGGCGGCCGGGTCTCAGCTTGCTGGTCAGAGTAATGGGCGATCACTGTGCAAGGCACTACGAGCGCTCATTGGGCCTTCCCTCCTCACACTGTGAGCATGTGTGGTGTCCGTGTGGCTGGGTGCACGTGGAAAGGGGAGCTGAGCCCACTCTCTCCTGCTAGAAGCGCCGTTTATCCTGTTTATGACGCTTTGAGCTGCAGAGAAGCTGTGCCGGCTCCTGGGAGCTCAGCCCCACTTGAGGCTTTCAGTCTGTCCCCAAGACCACTTTTTTTGTTGTGGTTTGTTTCTTTTATTTTATGTGTTCCATCTGTTTTCAAAGTTGGAGTCCTGTTTGTTTTTTAGGACGGGGGAGGAGGGTGGGAACCTTCTGGGCTATGTGATGTGGACCGATTGGAAGTGACCGCAGCAGCTGGCTTCCTAAGGACATGAGAGCCGCATGCTGGGGTAATTTGGATGCGGAGAGAATTCCCTCGGAGGGAGAAGCCAGGCTGGGCCGGCGCCTGGCAGAAACCCCGTCCACCTGGCACGCGTCATGTGCACGGGAGCCCGTCTCCTCCAGGCTGTCCGTCTTTCTGTCTGGAGTCTCGTCACCTGAGGCTTCTTTCTCCCTCAGCTGTTGGAGGTTTCCGTCCAGGCTGGGGGCAGGGGCTGAGCCGGGCGAGGAGACTAAGAGCCTAACCTGGCCAGTCACAGTCACGCGGCAAGTGACGGTAGCAAGTTACTGTTCCTGGTGCTTCTGGGGCGCCAGGACCGTCGGGGATGGAGGCGGGGACACTGGGACTCAGAAAGGAACGGCCCGGGTTGCGAGCCGATGCCTGAGGCGGCGCAGGTGCCGCGTGACACCATCCGTGCCCCTCCCGTGGGCCCTGGTGGCCCAGGGCGGTGCTGCCGTGTCCAGCCTGACCCCTCGTGAAATCAGGGAGACAGATGGACTTCGGCTGTCGTTCCTTCCAGGACTGCAGAGCGGCTGGCAGTGGGGACCCCGAAAGCATCAGGCGCTGTGGTTTTCAGCTGGGGTTGCTCAGGGCTCCAGGCCCTGGGAGGTGCCGTGGGTGGAGGGGTGGGCGGCAGGCATGTCCCGCCGTGTGACTCGGTCACCCCTCTGCTGCATCTTACCATCTCACGTGGTGGCCTCCTCGTGCGTTGCTGCTCGGTGCCTGGTGCTTGGAAGGTACTGGGCAGTGCTTGTGGGAGCCGTTAAATGACAGATTCCAGGATTGGCAGGTGTCCCCTCCGCTGTGCTGTGTGAGGTGATGGGTCTGCTCGCCGTGGCCCAGAGGTTTCCCCAGGGCTTTGTGTCTCCCTCAGGCAGTGAGCCCCTTGGCAATGTGAGCCATGACTGTTTCATTTGGATTTTCCCCTGCGGGCCAGGCCGGGCACAGGAACCAACCTCATGTGATGAAGTTCAGGGGGCATCTGGATCCTGGGCAGGTGCAGTTAGTGAACTTGACCCCGACCCTGCTCCAAGGAGGCAATGTGGGTGAGGGAACCCCAGATCCTGACCTTGCCTGGTCACAGCCTCCTCTGAGCATCAGGGGGGTGGGATGGGGGGGACCCCAGCCTCTCTTCTCAGGAAAGTGCACACAGGCCTGGCTGTTGTGGTGTCTGTGGTCCACGTGGGCTCCTCCCCGCAGGTGACAGCCCGCTGCTGCTCCATAACCACAGACTGGGAAGGAAGGGTGCCCCAAGTTCACCCTGCATACACGGGCGGGGAGAGGGTGTCGCCAGTCAGGGAAGGCTTCCCGGGAGGGTGTCTGTCGGAACCGAGTCCGAAGGGCTGGGATGGAGAGTGAGGCCTGGGCTTAGAGTTGCCAGCCGATCCTGTGCGCCCCGAACTGCTTGCAGTAAGGAATGTGGGTGGGCGAGTCAGCAGGGAGCCTTTGTGTGCTTCTGTGGGGATCCGGACCCCAACCCCAGCTCAATGAGTGGGGCAAGTCAGGGGACACGGTCCTGGATTATGGGGGAGACGTCAGGGGCAGGGGAACAAGGTCCAGGCCTCGGAGGATACTGGTGAGGACGGTGGTGGTTGAACCAGGGTCAGAGGGTGGGCGGGGTGTCAGGGGGGCTGAGATGGCCAGCGATGGATTAGCAGTCGGGCAGGACTGGAGGGCCCAGGGGCCTGGTCCTTGTGGGAGGGTGGGTGGGCTGCAGTGGGACGGGCTGAGGCAGACCTGGGGGTGCCCGGGAGGGAGTGGGGTTGGGTAGTTGGCTTAAGGCCATCGATGGGCGGAAGGTCTTCTTGGGGTGGTTCAGGCTGGAGCTGTGCCCAAGAGGCCCAGGCTCCGGGATTGGAGTGGGGGACGGCTGGCTGTGGGCCAGATGGGCAGGTGCCAGCCAGCCTCCTCTGGGCACCCAGCCTTCTCTCTCAGCCAGAAGGTGGCTCCGAGGACTGGCTGGGAGTTCATAAGCGTCCCCCTCGAGAGCGAGGTCATCCCGGGGACCACGGCCTGAGAGGTGCAGCTGCCGCCCTGCCTCCAGCTGGCTGTGGTGGAGGTGCTGGAAGGGTACTTACTCCCTGCCGGAGTAACCTGTGTTTTCTTTGATTTTCTCCACAGGAAGCGAGGCATAGAAGTCGTGCAGGTGAGTACAGACTGTGCCCTCGCCGCTGTGCAGGTGGAAGGGCCTGCAGCACTTACCTTTCCTGCTCTCGGAGGAGTCTGGGTGCTTGGCCTCTCTCCACTTGCTCTTGTTTTAACTTCTCTTTCTGTGGAATTGACATGCTTGCTGCCCAGGGTGGACAGGAGTTGGGGCTGGCTGTCTGGGGGGGGTGGTTGAGGAATTGCTGTGCTTTGTCGGTGGGGGAGCTGTGGGACCCTGGGTCAGGGTGGGGAGCGTGAGGGGGCATAGCCCCACGTCCCGGTCCTGGGTGCTGTTGTGACCCGTCTGTGCCATCCTCAGGGGAACTCCAGCCCCTGGGTATCTGCCTCAGCTGTTAGCCCTCTGGGGATGAGCCTTCTTCTACCTGGACCATTCTTGTATCATGACCCAAGTGGTGTCATCTCCATAGACTTTTCTTCTCCCCGCCCCAGGGTGCGTCCCCTCCCCCTTGTCAGTCCTTCTCTGCTCTCAGTGGCCGCATCTGATCTTCGAGATGTTCCCCTGGCCCCTGGGGCATGAACTGAGTCAGCAGAGACTCCTGACCCCCTGTGTTGCCTCACTTTGGGTTGGACTTGGATCACGAGGTCATTGGGGCTTCCCTGATGGCTCTGCGGTAAAGAACCTGCCTGCAATGCAGGATTCGCAGGAAATGCTTGTTCGATTCTTGGGTCAGGAAGATCTTCAGGAGGAGGAAATGGCAACCCACTCCAGTATTCTTGCCTGGAGAACCCCATGGACAGAGGAGCCTGGCGGGCTACAATCCCTGGCATTGTAAAGAGTTGGACATGACGGAGCACACACACATACACACACGCGAGATGAGCTCATTAGCTGGAGAAGGAAGGATAGTTGGAGAGAGAAGCTCACCTGGGGTGTGGAGCTTGCCCTGTGGGCCCCAAATGGATGACAAGCTCGGACAGCAGCAGTGATGCCAGGAGGCTGGGTCTGTCTGAGAGTGGGGAGGGGTGGGGACATGCCAGGGGTGCCTGCTGGCCAGCTCCGTTTGTCCTGGCAGTTATGACTTGTGGGGGGATGGAAGGGGGCCATTTTTCTCTGCGGGGACATGAAGATGCCCTCAGACCCTTCATGAGGGGCAGGCTGTGATGTTTGCACCAGAGGTTCTGCCTGGCACCTAACAGGTAGTTGGTGAGTCCCAAGGGTATCCTGGTTGGGCTCCCTGTCCCTGCCCAGGGTGAGTCTGCCTGTGTGTGCAGCTTGGCTGGTGGCCCTTCTTCCACCTGGGGCTGCAGAGAGGAGAACCCAGACTAGGGCTGCATCGGGGCTGATGGGAGCCTGCCCACCCGCTAGAATATCTGAGGAAGGCTCTTATACAGCCTGCTGAGAAGTTCTCAGAATCCACCCTGTTAACTTCGGCCCCCATCCCCCTCCCCACACCTGGCAGGTTCAGGGGGTGGTGCCCTCAAGCCGCTCTGCCCCTGGGACCCACGGGGTGGGCGGTGGGTGGGGTGGGGCTGGGCGCCTCTGTCTGGCCACTGTGGTGTCTGGCTGCTGAGTTCTTCCTCCTGGCCTCCCTCTTCATAGCTTGTGGGTTGAACTTGTCACCCTGAGGCTGAGGTTTGTTTTGGAAGAGGAGGTCGTTTCTGGAAGCTTCTCAGCAGCTGTGTGTTTTTCATCCTGCCTCATCTAGGCTCTGCTGTTCCATGATCTGCGATGAACTCTTCTGTGGACCTCAGTTTCTCCATTCGTCGAAAGGGGGAGGTCCAAAGGATACTCAAAAGTAATGCTTTGAGTGCCGTTTTTGATTGATTAATAGTGCCTGCCGGAGGATTTTAAAGTCTGTGAATGGCTGAGGACAGGGGTGGATTGGTAATGCCTGCCCGGGGTCCAGCAGCGGGCAGAGCAGGTGCAGCTGTATTCATGTCCTTCTGGAGCCTGGTGTCTCCTGCTCCAGGACACTTTGGCTTAATTTCATCTCTTAGTCATCTTTGATGGTTTCCTTGGAAGCCCCCTGATTCTTTGTAGATGCTGCTGTACTCACCACCAAAGCCTAGACCCGTAGCTGAAGCTATAGCTGGAGGTCACTGTGAAGGGCCAGGTACTTCCTGGAGGCTAACTACAGCCTCCATCAGGGTCCATGCGGAAATTTCTCTCAGGAGCCGTTTTTAGAGGCAATGAATTCATGTGCTCACAAACAGTCGCTGCTTAAAAGGTGAAGAAGTAAGCTCTGTCCCCAGTACCTGATCCCTGTTCATACCAGATCCCAGACTATAACCCAGTGTGATGCCACCTCTCCCATGGGAAGGGACAGGAGGGGGGCAGGCGGAGGGAGCCCCTGGAGCTTCAGGGTGTGAGGGCCAACTCAGGGGTTAGTGTGTTTGCTTTGCATGGCTTGCCGGGAAGACCAAGACCTTTAAACCATTTAGTCTCTGGGTGGAATGGGAAACTGGAGCCATTGTTTTAGAAGGTACCAGGCAGAAGAAGAGTTGTGAAATCTTTCTTGATGGGTCTGCTGTTCATTTGGGCGATGACTTGGGGGGAGGAAGTGGCGGCTGGGGACCAGCACGAAGGCAGGCTGGACGCTTTCCACGCCAGCATCTAAAAATAAAGCCCACCACCACGCCTCTCTGTTCACCTCCTCCTGGCATCCCTGTGTGTTTGGAGAACTTGAAATTTCAGGATACAGAGTAAAAACTCTTTGAAGAAATTGGAAACCAAGCCACTTGGCTTTTTTTTTGTTTCCAAAATCAGCCAAGCCTCTGTGCAGCAGACCCCAGGCTGGTGGGCCCCTGGATGCTGGTGATGGATGTTTGCCAGTCACTGGGTGGCAGTGATTGAAGAGGAAGCAGCAGAGTGAGCACGCCGCAGCTGCCACTCAGCATTTCCCGTGTCAAGTGCTCTGAAGGGCACGGTCCCACTTTGTGCAGCCACCCAGTGGTGTGAATGGTGTTTTCATGTCCATTTTAGAGATTAGGAAACTGAGGCTCAGAATTTTCCCCTCAAGGAACTGAATTGGTTAAGTTTGTGGAGTTGAATTTCAGTGCGGTTGATTTGTCTGTAAAGCCCATGGTTTTTCTGATAACTGGGTCTCTCCTGCATGTTTATAGATTGCTCTGCATACTACATGTTTTTATACCTGTTGTTACCTGGGCTTTGGCTCCTGTTAATATTTTTTAAAAAAAAGGATGTTGGGACCTGGGTTCAGGAACCAAGAGTGTAAAATGGTGGTGAGACCTGCACTGTGGGTCCTGGTCACAGGAGTTGTTCTTCCGGCTGTTGAACAGCAGTAGTAACACTACGAGTGCTAACATTGTTGGGCAACACTGTCTACCAGGCAGTGATGCCATTTGCTAGAAGGAAGCATTTGTGTGTGACCTCTCCAAGGCGGGGCTGGGAACACACTGATGACAGTCAGCCTTGCAGACCCTCGGCCTTCTCATCTGTTCGTTCCCACAGCTGATGTCATGGCTTTTGGTTCTTCCACATTCCGGCCGACACTTCGTATCCTCTGTCTTTTCAATTTTAGACATTTCAGTTCGTGTACTTCGGTATGACCTTGTGATTTCCATTTTCATCTCCCTCAAAATTAATGACGCTCAATACTTCTTCATGTCCTTCTTGTCCATCCGTGTATATCTTCTGTGAAGTGTCTATTCAAATCTTTTGCCCACTTAAAAGTTGTTTTTTTTTTTTAATTTTAGGAACTCTTTCTATATTCTAGGTACAAGTCCTTAGATGCAGAAAAAACGTTTGACAAAGTCCAGCGTCTACTCAGCATAAAATCCTAAGCAGTCTAGTGCAAGGAAACTTCCCCAGTCTGATAAAGGGCATTGTGCAAAAATTCTACAGCTCATATCATATGTAATGGTGAAAAAATAAACTTTTCTCCCTGGGTCGGGAATGGTGAAAAAACATTCCCTCCCCCCGGGTTGGGAAGATCCCCTGGAGAAGGAAATGGCATTCTTGCCTGGAGAATTCCATGGACAGAGCAGCCTGGCAGGCTACAGTCCATGGGATCACAGAGTCGGACACGACTGAGCGGCTGATGTTTTCACTACTTATATCCAATATTATATTGCAGGTCCTAACTAGTGCAGTAAGAACAAGAGGAGAAACAAATGGCATCCAGATTGGAAAAAAATAAATTGAGTTTTGATAATAAATTACTGTAATTCTTGCCATATAATTCTGAAGGAATTCAGAGAATTTGCTATGGTAAATCTCTTTCCATCTTTCTATTTATTTGACTAGGTGGTTTCAGCACTATAAAATTTGAAAAATGGAGATAGAATTGATAATACACTCTGCTTTATTCTGGCAGTAGGTAATAGTCATCTGTGGGTTTGTGAAATAATTTAAAAGCATTACCATTCATCTCTGCTAAGATTTATTTCTAATAAAGTTTAATTTTTATGATTATTACCTATATAGATTTATATTTCTGCTGTATTGATCAATTATGTGCTAATAGTAGTTGTAATAATAATTCAGTCCAGAAGAAAAATTTTGACGGTTAGAGCTTTATGGTTACGTGAAATTAAAAAATTGACATTTATATACATTTTTCTTTTTTGTCTCATAGTATGGTAGACTAATCAATGAAAAAGGCCTTCAAACATGAAATACACTGAAAGTAGAAATGTCTCAGGGATGTGGATTGGAAATTGGAGTTTGAGGAGGCAGAAGGAGCCTTGCTATCTTTCCAAGTGTTTAAGAAGCGTCCAATTCTGTAATTTTAAGATGGATGACGGTGGATCTTGAATTGCTATGGTATTTAGAATTCCACTGGGTCCATTTGAAAGAGACACAGTAACAGTTTTATTTTGAAATGTTAATATTTACAATATGTTGGGAATTACATCCTCTACAAGTATTTAAACTTACGATGAGAAATTTAGATGTCAGCTTGAAAATGTACAAATAGATACAGAGTTTTAAACATTTATTTTGGGGGGTTTGGATTGAAGGCCCATGCTTTAGAGTGTTACCCCGTTTGCTTCCCAGAACCAGGCCCTGAGGCGTATACAGCCCCAGAGAGGGGGGTCAGCAGCCCGGCTCTCAGGCCATCAGAGGCCCTGCTCCGAGGGGGGCCACTCGGACTCTGGGGTCCGGGCCTCCGCTGAGACTCAGAAAGGCCTTGGCAGTGGGCTTGTCTGCAGGCTAACTGGCCTCCCCTAACTGGGTCTATTAGGCCAAGAGATGCTTGATAATAATGAACGCCTGCCGTTACCTGCTCAGGAAGCCTGAGAAGCCCCAGGTGAGCCCGGTCCAGCAGGGCTGGGAGGACTGGGAGTCCTGCCCTGTGATCAGTGCTGGGACTCAGCTAGAGCACAGGTGGGAGAGTAGGACAAGAGGCCGGCCACCCCCGTGTCCTCAGGGGGTGCCTGTCGTGATGGTGATGGTCGCAGGTCCCTGTTTGCCTCAGTTTCCCCCCTGCACTGTTGTAACGAGGGCGCTGGATACACAGACCCCGTTGACTCCTCCATTTCAGGTGTTGACAGGTGGCCTCACTGAACCAATGAGCGTGAAGTGAAGTGAAAGTCGTTCAGTCGTGTCTGGCTCTTTGCGACCCCTCAGACTGTACAGTCCATGGATTTCTCCAGGCCAGAATACTGGAGTGGGTAGTCTTTCCCTTCTCCCGGGGATCTTCCCAGCCCAGGGATTGAACCCAGGTCTCCTGCATTACAGGCGAATTCTTTACCCGCTGAGCCACAGGGGAAGCCCCAGTGAGCGTGAGGGTCCCTCATAGCCGGCAAATGCCGGTTGGGAAGACTGCCCCTCTCCCCCGCCCCTCGCAACAGGATTCAGCAAACCTTTCCCTGCTGGGTCACAGGCTGTGGGTGCTGGGGACTCGCATGGGCCCAGGCCACATCCCTTCAGCTCTCTGAAGCCTACCGTTGGCATTCAGAGCCAAAGAGGGTAGGGATCGTGGGCACAGACTGTAGGCACAGGCATGGAGGAGGGTCCTTCCCACACTTTTGTAAATCAGGAAGGCTTCCTGGAGGAAGGCAGGGTGAGCCTGGCTAGTGGCGATGAGCCTCGTCCACCTGACAGAGCCTGGCTGAGAGGTAGGGTTAAGCCCACAGCCCCTTCTGCTCCCGGAACATCTAGGTATTGAGTGACCTAGGGCTGAGCACAGCACGTCGTCATGGCCTTTCCACTCAGTGAACCTTTGTTGGGAGAAAACATGCCGCGACACTTGAGTCATCTGTGGCCTGGGGCTGAAACGTCAGCCTTGCAAGATGCTCTTCCAGGGAACATTTTTCACTCTGACCTGATCCATGGGGAAGGCTTGGGAGGGAAGCTGGTGAGTTTTCTGTCCCTGGACCCCATCTCCCTTTTCAAGGGCAACCCTGAATTTAGTGGAAGTAGTTGTGGTGGGAATATCGTGCCTATGTGGTCCCACCCACCTTCAGCCCCAGCATCCTCAGGAAAATGTATTTTGCATCCCACCGTCTGCCCCGCCAGGTTCCAGGATCTGTCTTTCACCAGTTATTTTCAAAGTGCAGGGGGGAGCAGGAGATGGCTGTTAGCAGGAGAGGGGTTGGAGTCTTATTTTAAAATGCAAATAAGCAAGCTGTAAGTGTGAGAAGGACAGTTGCTGATTCTAGATTCATGGTCCTCCTTCCAAATTCCTTGAGAATTCAGATATTACAAAACCCCCCGTCTCTGGAGCAGCCGCTCCTTCTCAAGCAGGTTGAGGAAGTAAATATGTTTTCCCAGCTTGCAGGAGTGAAGGGCGGGTGGCAGGTTCTTCCTGGAGGTTTCTCCAGAGTTGTTGCTGCTTGAGATGTTGGAGCTCTGTGTGTGTCCTTTCCCTTTTTCTGCACAAACCATTCTGGGCAGGAGGTTGGGCGGCAGAAGAAGCAGCAGAAGGGAAAGACTAAGAAAGAGAGATCGATGCCAAGGTCAGGCCATGTGCCCAGGGCACATGGAGGACTGGGTGCTGGGCATCTGGAGTCAAAGGGGTACCGTGACAGTGGTCCCAAGCTCACGGGCAAGCCTGGAGGGTGGGAGGACTTGTCTGTGCCTTCATGGGGGTCTGTGAGGACACGGGGGGCAGTGGGCATGGAAAGAGGGGAGTGGGCAGGGGCTGGGGAAGCCCTAATGGGGAAGTTGAGGCTTCTGAATACAGGATAAACCAGGCGCAGGTGTGGATGGGGAGGTGAAGTATTTGAATGTCATTCCGGGCAGGAAGCACAGCCTGTACAAGGAGCCTGGGGCTGGGAGAGGGGGTCGTTTGTCTGCTGGTGGAGTGGTTTGAAAGCACCGAGGCCTTGGCCACAAAGGAGTTGGCAAGCAGTTAGGTCAGAGAGGGTTGGTAGAGCCAGAGGAGGGCCAGGTGAGCTGTTGGTGGGCCGCTGGGTCAGGGAGCATCAAAGGGCTTCTCCGTGGGAGAGGTGATGGGGGAGGGTCCCGCTGGGAGGACACATGGTGGAGGGGGGCGATTAGACATGGCCAGACTGGAGGGGGAAGAGCTGGATCTTCTGGTCAGAGGCTGGGGCCAGGGCTTATCGAGGGTGCTGGGTCCAGCCAGAACAGACGCAGTAGTGGATGGCAGGGAAGACAGATGGCAGGGTGTGGTGCCTGGGTGTGTGTGTGTGTGGGTGCCAGAGAGTGAGGGGGTCAGTCCTTAGACTTGGGGGTGGGTGTGGGCGGTGCAAGAGGTGGAGCCGTGGGGAGGGGTTGCTGGTTCAGACAGTTGAGCTCAATGCCGGCTGCTCAGGTCAGCAGCCCCTCTCCCACGGAGAGCTGGGAGGGGTCACATGGCTGGGAGAGTGGTGTGCTTGCCTCCAAGGATTAGAGTTGCGGAATTCTCCATTCAGCTTTAAAAAAAAAAAAAAGTATGTTATTTAGTTAATAGTTTCACATGATTTATGATTCACATGATTCAAAAATTGTTTTAAAAAGCATGGAGTTAAAGGTGTCCAGTGATTAATCCCTAGCTGGGTTTCCTTCGCCACCCACACTCTCTCCAGGGTGGCCCAGCTGGCTGACCTTGGCGCCTCCTGGTTTTATTTCCAGGTAATTGGGGCCCAGGTAGGGTTGGACACCTGTGAACATCCTTCCTTCCACCTGCTCCCTCTGCTGGATCCTCTGGAACCCCGTGTAAAGGGCGTGGGGAATATCAGTTGCCTTGGTGTTTCTTGGAGTCACCCAACTGGCCAGCTCCTCGTGGGCAGGGACTTCCTGAAGGCCACCTGAGTATGACCCCGACCTCTGACAGCAGACCCCAGCACCTCTGGGGAGAGTGGCCATGGGACTGGGAAGTTGGTTCCACACGGGATGTTTCCACATGGCCATTTAGGTCCATTGTTGGGATATACGTGGTGCCAGAGAAGACCCTTGAGAGTCCCTTGGACGGCAAGGAGATCAAACCAGTCAGTCCTAAAGGAAATCAACCCTGAATATTCATTGGAAGGACTGATGATGAAGCTGAAGCTCCAGTACTTTGGCCACCTGATGCGAAGAGCCAACTCATTGGAAAAGACCTCAATGCTGGGAAAGATTGAAGGCGGGAGAAGGGGATGACAGAGGATGAAATGGTTGGATGGCATCACCAACTCAATGGACATGAGTTTGAGTAAACTTCAGGAGTTGGTGAGGGACAGGGAGGCCTGGCGTGCTGCAGTCCATGGGGTTGCAGAGTTGGACATGACCTAGCAACTGAACAGACTGCCATTGTTCTTGGCTGAGCGCAGTCTCCCGTGGAGCCAAGAGGTCTGGGTCTGAGTTGCCATTGTGTTTTCTGATTGTGTGTGATCTCAATTTCCTCATCTTTGGAATGGGATGACCCTTAGCACACAGGACCTAAGATGCCTAATAGAAGCTCAAGGATTATGGGCTTATTTTCCCTTATCCTTGAGGGAACAGGGTGGTTTGGGTGTCTGTGTGGTGGGGATGAGGCTACAGGTTAAGCTGTGCTGCTTAGAAAAATATGTTGTCTTGTTCAAAAGCGTGGGATTTTTGTCCCCTCGCCTAAGTTAACACTTTTGGGTTTTTAACTATTGTGGATTTTTAACTTAATTCCTTTTTAAAAGAGATTTTGTTGTTAAAAATTTGAGACACAGATATTTGTATCATTTTCAAAACACTGAAAATTATTTTTATTCTCATTTTACTTAACATACATTTAACGAACGGAGTTACACACATTTAACTGTAAGCATGATTATCAAAAGTTTTTCTTTTTTAATATATAATCATGATACACGGGGCTGGGGAAGCACGTGTTGGGGTCTGAGCGTGTCAGATGTTTTTAGTAGCCATGAGACAGAGACCACATTTTGGAGGGCAGCGTGGGAAAATGTTCACAAGTCGATGTAAGTGCTGTCAACGTCTGCTGAATGGTTTCAGTTCTGCCAGTTTTATTTTTATTCTTGAGCTTTTCAGGCTTGCTGTTACAAATAGAAACCATCTCAGGCATCAGAGCAGTCCTGTGTGGCTTCAGAGGGCTGTGAACCTCAGTTCTGGGGTGTTCTTGCCTGGCCTTTGACTTGCTGAGTCAACTTGCGTAAATCCTTTAAATAGAAAGCACTCCAGTCAGGGAAGCTGGGCTCTGGGGGAGCCAGCCCCTCCACACTGCTCCACAAGTTGGGGTTCCGTCTCCTGGTCCCTCTGCCGTTGGCTGGCTTTCTGATTTCTCTGGCCACTTTGGGGATGTAACAAGCACATAAAAGCAAAGAGATGCAAGGAGGAACATGGGGAAATAGGAAGGGGTTAAAAGGGTTAGAGAGAGCCAGAAGCTAAGATTCCACTTTGAAAGTAGCCACCTGTTTCAAGGTTGTTCTGGAGTGAAGTTGTCTATAGTGTTACTCAAAAGTGTGATCCACCAGCCATCGGCCAATGCCCGGGATTGGGTTAGAGTACCAGCCTGGAGCTGCTGAACCCGAATCTGCATCCCTCATTGAGCAGAATGCACATTACAGTTGCAGAAGCTCCAGTGCAAACAAGTGGCTCCCATTTGAGTTGGGGAGGAGGTGCCTCCTGGGGCTGAGGCTCTGTGAGATGGTGAATTGACATGAAGATCCGAGGCGCACAACTGGCTGTGGGGAAGCAGGAGTGGAGACGGGCGTTGTCTTCTGCTCAGTCTCACAGACCACAGAGCATCCTTGCATCTAAGAAGCTGGCATCTCCCTCTCCAGCTCCCTCCCCAATCTCATGTTTCTGTTTATGGGGTTAGACCCATTCCCTGCTCCCCCAGGGGACCTCCTTCCCCCAAGCTGGAGCTGCCTGTGGACCTGTCATCCTGGGCCAGACCCTACCGTCTCTGAGAAGGGCAGCACCGGGCCCCGTGTGTGCTCTGGGTTTGCTGAACTGAGCTGAGAACTTGCTATTTGGGAAACTCATGTGACCCAGCAGAGTAGGGAGGGGAGTATAGGGCATCTCTGTGTACCTGTTGCTCAGCTTGGTGTCCATGACCTCCTGGCTAGTATCACTTCCAGGAGACCTTGTTCCCACTGGATGGTCTGAAGCCAGTCTCATCATTCTGTCAACTCATCTGTGAGTGTGTCTCTGCAAAGTAAGGACCAGCCCTTATTCTTAACCTCTGGGCGGGCCGTTCAGGGGTGGGTTGGAGTGCTGCCAGGTGGTGGGTCTGGTCCCTGCACTGTGGCAGTTCCCTGGCCTCTGGGAGGCGAGTGGAGGCAGCGCTGTCTTCCTTCTGACCTCCGGGCCGAGGTTGCCTGTTGGAAATCTAAGATGTGGGTTTTCCCTGGTGGTCCAGTGGTGAAGATTTTGCCTTCTAATGCAGGGGGTGCGGGTTCAGTCCTTGGTTGGGGAGCTTAGATTCCACATGCCTCGTGGCCCCCAAAAAACAAAACATAAAACAGAAGCAGTATTTTAACACATTCAATAAAGACTTTAAAAATGGTCCACATCAAAAAAAAAAAAAAAATCTTAAAGTCTTGGATGTGTGTGAATTGATTGGGTCCCAGGAATTGTTCAAATTGGTGCCTTCCTAGGAGTGTTCATTATAGGGAGTGAGAAAGTGAAAAGAAAGTGAAAGTCGCTCAGTCATGTCCAGTTCTTTGCAACCCTACGGGGACTATAGCCCGCCAGGCTCCTCTGTCCATGGAATTTCCCAGGCAAGAATACTGGAGTGGATTGCCATTTCCTTCTCCAGGGCATTTTCCCAAACCAGGGATTGAACCCATGCGTTGCAGGCGGATTCTTTACTGTCTGAGCCACCAGGGTGGGGGAGTTGTTCAAAGCAATGTGGACACAGCGTCACTGCGTTCTGGGAAGTTCTCTCAGCGCTTATGTACGTTAACTAATTTAATCCCTACAACAATCCAGAGAAGGACTGTTATTAGCACTATTATTAGCTTTATTTGATGGATAAACTTTTTTTTTTTTTGGTTTGTGTTCTGTTTTTGGCTGTGCCTTGCAGCTTGCAGGATCTTAGTTGCATAACCAGGGATTGAACCCGGGCCATGGCAGTGAAAGCACAGAATCCTAACCACTGGACCACCAGGAAATTCCCAACGGATCAACTTTTATTCTCCATGCTTTACAGCCGAGGAAACCGAGTCCAGGAGAGCTTGCCCAGCCTTGCAGCTGGCACGAGGCAGAGCTGAGCCAGCTTGCTGGCGCTCTGGTCCCTCTCTTAACCTCCACACCCCACTGCTGGTTGTGCGTCTTTTCTGAAACCAGTGCTTCCTGGCAGCTCCTTTGCCCCGGTGTCTTGCTCTCTTCTGCTCTGATGCGTCTGATGCCCACGTGCTCTTTCTCAGACAAGTCCCATCTCGTCACAGCATGGCTGCAGTGCCCAGGCTACAGGGGAAGACCCTTCCTTGGAGGGGTCCATGAAGCCCTTGGCGGTTGGTTCCTACTCCAGGACTCCAACCCGGGCCACACCCTCAGGTACACCCCAGTGCACCCTGTGCAGACCCTTAGCCTGCTCCTCCGTGTATCCTGTCCCGGCCTGCCTTACCCCTCCTCCTGTTCAGTCTCTTGCAGACACTCCTTCATCTGTGTGACCAAGCTCACAGCTACTGGCTCCTCAAAGCCTTCATGGACCACCCCCCAGGCCTAGAGAGCCTCTCCCTTATCTCTGCCCACCTCCACCCTGTGGTCCCAACCTCGTAGGCACAGAAGCTCCCATTTCATGGCGTAATTACATATCTGGCAGCTTTTCCTTTTCTCCAGAGATTCCTTAATGCCGTGGACCATGTCTTCTGGGGGCTGTGCCAGCCTGGCACGCAGTCTGGCTTGCAGACACTACTTATCAAGGAATCTTTGAAAGCCACTGGAAAATAATTCAGTAACATAGAAATACGTGAAATAGAAAAATTCCCTATCGTCTTATTCTCCAGAAATAAGCACTGCTAACTATTCCATTTTTTTTTTCTCCCTATATATGCCTGTACTAACTTGCTATTGTTCAGTCTTCAAGTCACGTCTGACTCTCTGCGACCCAGTGGACAGCAGCATTCCAGGCCTCCCCGTCTCCTAGTATCTCCCGGAGTTTGCCCCCCTCCTTTTTTTCTCTTTTCATTCCCTAACGCCTAAGTAAAAATCTTTTAATGCATTTGAAGTTGGGATGTGAACATTTAATGTGCCTTTGAGTGGAGGAAGTAGTGTAATAACGTATTTGTACTCTGTGGAGGGCTCTTCACCTGGGCTTGATGGTGTGTGAAGGCTGAGGCTAGCTGAGAAGGCTTGTTTGTTTTTTTTTTCTTTTTCCAGTAACAGGCTGCTGTATCACAGGGCACCACTTTGAAAGGTCAGAAAGTATACGTAAACCAGAGAATTCCCCCTTACACTCATGAAGCACTAATTTGTTTTTACTTGTTTGCCATTTTAACTATTCCCAGAAAGAGAAAGCTGGGGCTGTTCTCTTTACTTTCGTAGCCTAGGGATGTTCCTGCCTTTTAGTGCTCTGTCTGCTTCACACTCTGTCTCTTTCCCTGAAGGACAGGTTAGTAAGACCGGATTAAATCAAGGCTGAGGAATGGAGGAGGATTAATGCTAACGGTCAAGCCCGCTGCTGTGAGGGTACACCGGGGCGGGTCTGAGGTTCCTGGTGGTGAGAGCAGGCAAGGAAGTGAGATTGGCGGCCAAGGAGGAGGAGAGCTCTGAGTCCCTGGAGGGGAGTAGAAAGCCATGCAGAGGACTGACCCTTCCTTCCTAAAATGTTGAAGAACCTCGTCAGTGTCACAAATAGGAAATTTTTCTCTTGCCCTGGACAGAAAGGGGAATTAAAGAAAAGCAGAAGTTTGGTGTCCTGAGTACATGCTCCATGAGTCCCTGGCACAGGGTCATTGTCCTTTTTGGGGGGGCTCTCCTGGACCCCACTCTCCACTCCCTCTACCTGGCCAGTGCCCATTCTCCAGCACCCTGTCCACCTGCAGCTTCATTCTGGAGCCATCAGGATTGGCATTCAGCTGCCAGTAGCAGGTTGAAAATAACAGTGGCTTAAAATATATTTATTTCAATCTTTTTGGCACCAGGGACCAGTTTCGTGGAAGACAGTTTTTCCACAGACTTGGGGGGAGGGGGGGTGTGGATGGTTTGGGGGTGATTCAAGCACATTCTATTTATGGCACAGTCTGTTTCTAATCTGATGCTGCTGCTGATCTGTCAGGAAGTACTGGTCCATGGCCCAGAGGTTGGGGACCCTGGGCTAAAGTGAAATACTGGATACAATCCTATGGAAAAATCCTAACAAACTCTTTTGGCCAACTCAATACCATGTTTATTTCTCTCCGTGTCAAAGAAGCTGGATGTAGGCACCTAGGGCTGGTGTGGGGGCTCCATAAAGTTGCCCAGAACCCCTTTCCCTTTGTGCCACACCATCCTCTGCTCTGACTTTTAGGCTCCAGATCACCTCCTTGCTGAAAATGGCTGCTGGGGCTTCTGCCATTTCGTTTACATTCCAGGCTGTAGGAAAGTGGTCAGGGAGGAGGGCACCCCGCCTCGTACCTGAGTCTGTTTTCCCTCGGTGACCTCCACAGAAGTCCCACGTTACACTGCTGCCTATATCGCCTGGGTCAGAAGTGTTCTAACAGGCACTCGATCCTGGCGGCCTTCTTGCTGGGCATGCTGTCACCTCGCATGAACTCGGAGAAGAGATTGGGCCTGGATGTTGGGCTGCAGCTAGCTCTGCCAGCACGCTCAGGCTCTGGAATTAGCTACCCTCAAACTGGACAAGTTACCCTCAAAGAGACATTGACAAAAAGGCAGTACAGTAAGTCCCCTACATACAAATGAGTTCTATTCCAAGAGAGTCCGACACAGTTAACCTAGGTACCCAACTAACATAATCGGCTGTATAGTACTGTACTGGAACAGGATGATAATTCTTTTTGCACAAATAATACATAAAAAAACAAAAGTAAAGACAACATTGTTAATCTTACAGTACACTAGTACAGTACAACAGCTGGCATAGAGGGGCTGGCATCGAGTGAACAGGCAAGAAGAGGTACTGGCGGGAGGAGGCAGAGGAGGTGGGAGATGGTGGAGCTGAAGGATCGTCAACAATAGGAGCTGAGGGCCAGCTGCGTTTCACTCAGGTCTGATGTTGATGGAATGCATGCTCGTATCTCTGAGAGTTCACAACTTGAAGGTTCATACGTAGGGGACTTACTGTAGTACGGGAGCCAGCCTCAGGGAGTCGTGAGACTGAGCTAGTGCCGCCAGGGAACACCGCAGAGCCTGGTACGCAGCCATCCTTGGAAGCAGCTGTTCGGTATTATTTACTAGCACTCTCATCCTCATCGTCCTTGGGGCCCGTGGAAATTAATACAAGTCTGAATGTTGTGCAGGTGAGCGACCGGGTTGGTAGATGAGCCAAAATAGAAGGATCTCTCTTGTTTGATTTGTTATCACAAGTAAAGAAAGAGACAAGAAGCTAGAAATATCTACAGTGTAAGTTCCATTCATCTGGTTTGCTTAGAACAGGGCTGACAGAGATATTTTTCCTGCTGGGGTCCTGTGGGGTCTCTGCTCGGGGTGCCATCCTGGACATGGCAGCCCAAGGTATCTCCTTGGTGCTGGGATGGGGTGTCCTCTGAGGTTGGAGCTGAGTTTGCCCTGGCTAGGGGCAGGCTGACTTACTTCCTTTCTCTAGATCTCCTTGCATTTAGCTGTCATCGGGTGAAGGCATCACCTCTGAGGCGTGCTAACTCCTGACCGCCGCCCCGCCCCCAGATTCCCCAACCCTGCGTGCTAGCTGGGGGAAGCCCCAGGAGGCACGCATACCGCTGAGATTTCATGGCTGTCCCAAAGTTTGTCAACCCAGAGCTACAGCTTGGCTCCCTTTCAGCCACCCCAACCTCGAGAAGGCCCCTGGGAACCCCTGTGGTCCCTGCGCCTCTCTCCCAAGGTCTCTGATGGTCCTGTATGAGTGACAGGCAGGGGCCACCCTTCCAGGGACCCAGTGGGTCTGGCTTCCCTGTCCCCCTTCCCCGCAGGCCGGTTTTCCAGACCGACAAGCCGCCCGAGTCTGGTTCTCTTTGAACGTTCTCAAGTGCCCTCAGAGCATACCCTATAAGGAGATTCCAGCTCACACTGTGGCCCAGGAACTTGGCGTGGAGCGGGGCTCGCTCACCACTTCCACAGAAGCCCCTTGGGAGGTGCTCCGTGGTCCAGTGGGAGTGGGAGGGTGGTGGCCTTCATCAGGTGTCCCGGGGGGATCATTTAGGGCCACCAGCCTGGGCACATGGGCAGCGATCAGCCAGGGAGATTGCTCCGGAGCTCTGAGATGCTCACAGAATGATTCCCACAGTGCCCCGATGTCTCTGCACTGGGCCTCCGTGAACCAGCCCGGGCTGCCGCAGCGATAGTCTGGGCCTTGCCTGCGTTCCCACTTGCCTGGCGAGAGCACCGAGGTTCAAGTGGGCGGAGGGTCTTTACCCTGTGCCGTCCAGAGGGTGGGCCGCAGAGCTGGGACTGGATTCCAGGGAGCGCAGTGGCAAAGCCAGCACCTGCTCTGTTCCTCCTTGCCTCCCCTGGACTGAGAACTCAGTGACAGGCCCCACCCCCTAGTCCGACCAGCTCCTCCCCTCTGTAGCTGTGCAGCCCTAGGCAAGTGGCAAAACCTCTCTGAGGCTCAGCTACCAGATGATGAATGTGATGAGACCAGAGTAGGTAGGAAGGCCTTGGCTGCAGGAGAGCCGTGAGCACCCTGAGGCCAGGTCGGGTGCTGGTAAGGACCTTCCCACAGCTCACCGGTTTTCTTGCTCCTGAGATCACTTGAGGGGTCTTTTGAAGCCCATCCCTTTGTCCAATGGGTTAGAAATTGGCCTGGACTCGGAGTCTCTCCATCCCCGGTGGGTGGGTCCGCTGGGTCCCTGAGCGGGCAGGGTGTGGATTTCCTGGCATGGAAGCGGCCCTTGGCTCACTGCGTGCTCCCTGCCCCGGGCAGTATTTTTGCTGCAGGCCCTGCCAAGTGGAAATACGTTATTTACAGTGTTTTGACAGGAGCCCCAGAAGGCTGGATGAGAAAGGGTGCCTCTGGGACTGAGCTAATGGCCTGGGAGTGTGGCCCGCGGGGAAGGGAGCCTGGCACGAGAGGAGGGGGAGATACGTGGTGGGGGTGAGGGCACCCATTCCTTGAACTTGATAAATGTGAGGTCCAGCCCTCCTCTAAGCCCAGGGCTTAATAAGATTATGTTTGAGTGAATATCCCAGGCTGCCCGTTCCCGGCTCCCACTGCAGTAAGGACAGGGGTGTCCCCAAGCCAGCTCTGGGCCTCTGCCTTCTTATTTTGCTGTCTGAGGCCTGAGTGCTGTCATTGTCTGATGAGGACAAGGACCCCTGATAGGGAGAAGGTGAAACACACCGAGGTGTGATGAGGCCATGCCAGTCTGTCCACAGCCCAGTCCAGGAATCTTCTATAACCAAGCTGTTCTGGACCTGTTTGCTGCCTCAAAGAACACGAGTCTGCCGTGGGCCCCGGGCCACCTGCCAGGGCAGCACCTCCATCCCACGTGACTCTCTGATCCTCTAGAAACAGCTTGAAAATGTCTTTCAAAACCGTCCGGTGGGGGGTGAGGGCGGGGGGAAGGTCCAGGAGAGCCTCCTTTGTGGCTAGTAGGAGCAAAATGTATTTACCCGTGGCCCAGAGATAACCAGCAGTCACCTTCCTAAACATCCTTTGAGTTTTTTTTTTTTCTCCCCGTGTAGAAATGGAACGTGTTTATACACTTTAAACAAAATTATTTTCTGTTGACGTTTCCCCTTTTGTTAAACGTTCTGCTTAGGCTTGCTTTCTTAATGGCTGCATAATATTCTGTCTGTCAGCGAAGTTTCTGAATTCTGGTGGATGCTGGCCGTGATTCTGGTTTGTCACTGTAGTAAATAGTGCTGTGGTGAACATCTGGTTCTGATATTGTTGGGGCAAGTCGGTGATTATTTCTGTGGGCTATATGAATAATAAATCTTATTTGTTTTTTTTTTTTTTTTTACAGCTTATGAAAAGTAGTGTGTACGCCTGGGGGAGGGAAAAAAAGCCAAACATCCTCGGGAATTGTATAAAGGGACTTTGTGTTCGGAGTGTGTCCTTCTGGATTTTTGGTTGCACTTAGGTTCTGCTTCTCTCTCATGCATCTTCTCTCTCTCCTCCTTTCGTTTCTCACCCACCCATCCCTGGAGCAACCCCCCACCCCTGCCCCCCCACAGCTGGAGGTTGTGGGGCTGCAGCCCTGTTCACAGGCAGTTTCCCCTCTGCGTGTTCCTGATCCGGGGAAGACGCAGAGCGGGGACCAGTGCAGAGGCGTTGGTCTCTGGATGGGTGCCCTCCAGCACCGCCGGCTGCAGGCGGCTTCCCTGGGCCTGTCCGTCCACACCAGGGTCCTCCCGCCACCTCCGCCGCCCCTCTTGCTCGCAGGCGCTCTGCTCCTCTTTGCACGTGCCTACAGTTTTCTAGCCGAGGGGAGGTTCAGACCACTTCTGAGAGCAGAGAGCTCCTGTCTCCCTAACCTCACCCTGCTCAGAGGTGGCGAGCATCCCGGTCAAGGGCGCAGCCTTATCCTCAACGTGTGCTGGTGGCCCCTTTAGCCGCAAGGCTGTGGGTGAGATATTTGGCCTCTGACTCCAGACTCCTCATGTGGAATGGGGTTTTCATGGCGCCTACCTCGGAGGTCGAGAAGATTCATTGAGCTGGAGTCAGAGCATCTGCTGCACAGCCCGGCACTGAGGCCGTGTTTAGAAATCTGTGGCTGGTGGCCGTGTGTCAGGATTCACCCCTGTCCTTTGGCGGCCGGCTTGTTTTTGGGGAACTGAGGACTGGAAAGTTAGTTCCTGAACAAGAATATCGAACACCCACATGCGTGTCAGGTTCCCTTCAGGGTAGATGAGTTAAGTGCAGTCCTGAGGCAAACCCTGCAGTGCTTCCCTGGTGGAAGGGGCCCAGCCTGGACTTTTCTGGGGTGGATATGGGTCAGTGTCCTAGGGAATCCTGGCCACGTGACTTTGAACCAGTTCCTTCTCATTGCTGAGCCTGGGTCCCTGTCCTTCTTGGGCATTTATACTTTTATCTTGGTAGTTCTGTGCTGCTGCTGCTGCTAAGTCGCTTCAGTCGTGCCCGACTCTGTGCGACCACATAGACGGCAGCCCAACAGGCTCCTCTGTCCCTGGGATTCTCCAGGCAAGAACGCTGGAGTGGGTTGCCATTTCCTTCTCCAATGCACGAAAGTGAAAAGTGAAACTGAAGTCGCTCAATCGTGTCCGACTCTGTGCGACCCCATGGACTGCAGCCCACCAGGCTCTTCCGTCCATGGGATTTTCCAGGCAGGAGTACTGGAGTGGGGTGCCATTGCCTTCTCCTGGTGGTTCTGTGAGGTGGGATCTATTTACCCTTCTCCCCGTTTTGCAGATGAGGAAACTGGAGGCTCAGTTATGTCACTTGCTTAAGGACATATCTAAGGTCACAGAGCTCACAAGTATCACCCACTGGGGTCTCTGAACCCAGATAGACCTGAACTTCATGGGCCTGGGCTGCTCTAACCACACTCCCCACCCTCCCCGGTGCCCACTGGACCTCGTTGGTTTCCCTTTAAAAACCTATTGTGCCTTCTGTGAATTTCCCGAAGGTGCTATGACCCCAGCCCCAGTGTCCTGCAAGGGCTTTTGCAGCAAAGCAGTCACCCCTGCTCCTCAGCTTGGTCCGCTGTGCCCCGTGCTGCTGCTCCCCGGTTCTGGCCCGTCACGCCTTCCTGCTGAGAAGGCCCGCGCCTGCCCGCCCTGCGTGGTGGTTCTGAGCTCATCTCTCCCACCCACGTTTGTTCCCGTTGTTCTAATCCTATAATGTTTGGTGACTTGGAGAGTCTGACCAGGTGGCACCCACGGGCATCCCTGCGTCGTGTGATGCCTGAAGTCAGGGCGGCTGGCACCAGAGGCCCCAGGCCTGGGCAGTGGGGACCCTGGGCCCATTCCCCCAGAAGGCTGGGCTGGCTTAAGTTCCTCCTCTGCAGAATGGGCTGCTGGCCCTGATGGGATCTCACTCTCCCTCCTGTGAATCTCTGACTCTTCAGGAAGCAGGGGGTGGAAAACCTCACAGTCGTCCTCTCCATCTCTGTCTCCTCACTTCTCAGCCTTTCATCTCGAAGTCAGCCTGCCGAGGTTGCCGCGCCTGCCCTGCAGAGCTGAGCCCTCCTGGGCGGTGCACGAGTGTGCGAATGAGAATGTGTTGATCTGCTTGAAGTAGGCCCCTTTGATGCTCTTTAAATAGGGCAGCTTTCTCGAGAATTCAGCCAGCTCCCCACATCAGACCTCACTTGGGTGCAGCTGCTGTTGTGTGTAGCAACTGCACTTGCGGCTGCTTCTGTGTGCGCAGTGCCCCAGGTTCCCGTCCTCTCTGACCGTGACCAGCTGGGTGACCTTTGGCATCTCACTGTGCTTCAGGCTCTGTGCCGAGAGCAAGGCTCATCATGGTGATGGTGTCGGTCAGACTCACCCCTTTGAGAGGATCAGGTGCTGCGTAAACTGTAAAGTGCCCGGTGAGGTGAGCGGACGTGCGGACGTGCTTTTTCCAGCAGCATCCAGCTTTGGAGGCTCAGGAAGCACTCTTGGCAAAGGCCGATTTTCAGCCTCGAGGCATCATGCTCAAAAAATGCTCGCACATGGTTTATTCAACTTTAAGAGGGGGCACATTCTGAAATGGGTTGTTTATTGTCCAAGTTGAATTTTTAATTTCTCATAAACTCCCCACAAATTGCTGTAGTACGTCTATATTTATTGAATCTGTCAGGGTTGTTTATGGCGCTGAGGCCTGGGCTCCCGTGTTTGTGGGCCGTTGCCCAGACGACGCCAGGGTCTGAGGCTCCGGAGGGGAGGCCCTGCCCCCAAGGTGGTGTGGAAGGTTCTCGAAGGGTGGGTGGTGTGAGGTGGCGCCGTGGCTGCTGCACTGGGTCAGGCGAGGTAGTCAAGACTGCGGTTCCGTGCCAACTTTACCTGCCCACTGCTGGCTGCCCCTTCCCCTGGGGGGTGTGCTGCTCCAGCCTCTTAGCTGTGCCCCCTGGTCCTTGCTGCTCCGCGTGGGTCTAGGGACGGGCAACGCCTGCCCTGCGGGGTACCTGAGGGGAACGAATGCATACGCTCCCCAGACCTGCTGGGTTGCCGCCTACAGGGCAGCAAGACAGCAGGTGCCCTCTCACCTGTGCCCACCAGTGTCATTGCGTGACCTCCTCGGGGCACCCCCGGGGCCCCAGTCCTTAGGACAGAGCCTAGCGGCCTTAGCCTGGCAGTTCTTTGCCTCCACTACCACCCTACCCTGAGATCTTTCCAACTCTATCTGCCCCACTCACCTGTGCCCTGCTGCATCTCTCCCCCCATACCCACCCCAGCCCCCCCATCCCTGGCTCTGCACATGCCCATCTCCACTTGCCATGCCTACCCAGCCTTCTCTCTCTGGGGAATTACAGGCATCTTGGAACTGACAGCTCCTGAGACATCGCCTCCTTGAAGCCCTCTCTGCTTTCCCCAGACTGGGTCAGGTCCAGCTTCTCCAGACCCATTGTGATCCAAAGGCCGGAGCTGCCCCAGCTCCAGGGGCTGCTTCACCTGCTTGCCCAGCTCGCTCCCTTCATTCTGGGTGCTCTGACTGCTCCTTCTCCTCCTGGGGGCTGGGCCTGCAGCCAGCACTCAGGAATGCCCTGCAGTCAGCTGGCCTTCACATGGCCGAGATGTGAGGCTGGACTTGTCCCAGGAGCCTGGCTGCTCCTGAGACATCTCCCAGGAGCCTGGATGTCCTGAGGAAGGGCCATGGCATATCTTGAGTTTCTGAGGGCTCTTGGCCTTTAGTCGAGGCATGGTTGACATCTGGGGCTCAGGACTGGGTGAGAACAGAAGGGCACCTGCAGGAGGAAAGACAGAGGGACAGCTGACAGATGTCCCGACGCCCATGTGCAGGTGGGAATGCAGACGCTCGGGATGGCCTGTGTGTGTTCATTTGAGGATCTGCTTTCACTGAGTATCACTCAGCAGTAAACAGTCCCTGCCCTCTTGGAGCGTCCACGTCCAGAAGGCTGAGAGACTGAAAACAGATAAAATGTATGAAGTGAGTGAGATGGCACAGAGCAATAGGGAGAGAGAGAGAGAGCAGAGTAAGGTGCTGGGGATTGCTGTGGGATTTTGGAGCATGGCTTACTTAAAGCTAAGCATGTGCCTGCCCTTTGACTCCCCCAGTTCCACTCCAGATATCTCCCCAAGAGAAAGGACCACTGTGCCCATCAAAGGTCAGGCATAGGCTGTTCAAAGCAGCAGCAGTCATAGCAGCCTCAAAGTGGAATCAGCCCCTGCATCCAGGCAGTGGAGAGTGGGTGTCATGGTCACATGGTGGGATCCTGTGCAGTGGTGACGAGGAACCAGAAGCCACCATGTGCAAAACACGGGGGTCCCGTGGACGTGCGGCTCGGACCCGGTGGAGCACTGCTGGTAAATTCCTGGGCCGGCGACACTACTGGGGGTGGGAGGGGAGGTGTGGTAGCAGACTAGCGGTACCTCTAGGGACAGGGACCGGCTGGGGGCCTGACGGGGCTGCTGGGGTCTTGCAAATGTTCTCTTCTCAGCCTTGACCTTGGTCATCCTTCTGTGAATATTCACCAGGCTGCTCACTGTGATAATGCTTTTATCCCTTATCATATATTATACCTCAGTAAAAGGCTTATAAAAGCTTATAAAACATGAAAGGCAAGAAACAAATGATAGGAGACAGAGAGTGTGCTGTTTTCTGAAACGTGCACCCTTGGGTTCTCTCTAGAACGTTGGTGAAGGAGCAGGGACATGAGTGTCCCTCCTGGGGTTCCCTTGGGAGAAGGGGCTCCTCTCACCACAGTCATTGTCTCCCAAAGTCCACAGTTTACACTGGGGTCCTCTCTTGATGTGGTGCATTCTGTGGGTTTTGACAAAGGTATAGTGACATATGGGGTTCCCGGGTGGCTCGGTGGTAAAGAATCCTCCTGTCAGTGCAGGAGATACAGGAGACTCGGGTTTGATCCCTGGGTTGGGAAGATCCCCTGGAGTAGGAAATGGCAACCCGCTCCAGTATTTTTGCCTGAGAGATCCCATGGACAGAGGAGCCTGGCGGGCTATGGGCCATGGGGTCACAACAAGAGCTGGACACGACTGAAGCGACTAAACAACAGCACCAGCATAGTGGCATGTATCCACCATTATGGTGTTGTGTGAGAGTGTCATACGCCGTATGCTGGCATGTTGCTGCACTGCCCTAAGAACGTCCTCTCTAGAACGTTGGTGAAGGAGCAGGGACATGGGCGTCCCTCCAGGGTTCCCTTGGGAGAAGGGGCTCCTCTCACCACAGGAATTTATTTTAAAGTATTTAAGGAAAAAGAAAATTCACACTCATACTGATGAAGCTGCATTAATTAAATCAAGATCTCGGGTTGGGTCCTGTACGTTTGCCGTTCAGTTGCTCAGTTGTGTCCGACTCTCCGCAGCCCCGTGAACTGCAGCACGCCAGGCTTCCCTGTCCTTCAGTGTCTCCTGGAGGTGATTCTGAAAGGCAGCCAGATTGAGGCTGGCTGTGATTCTCAAACTTGAGTGTCGCCAGAATCCCCAGGAGAGTGTCTTCCACATACGGCGGGCCACATTCCAGAGTCTCTGAACCAGCAGGTCTGAGGGGCTGAGAATTTGCATCTCTGATAGGCTTCCTGGTGATGCTGATGCTGCTGGTCTGAGGAGCCCCATCTGGGAACTGCTGGTTTTAAGCAGTGGTGGCAAAGGATGTGATGAGGCCTCAGAAGCTCCGGGTCCTTTGGGGGCATCTGTGCCCAAGGCCCTTTCCTAGATCGCGTGTCTGCTGTCAGAGTGGGAGGCTCTGAGTGTTTGCTCTGTGCCTGAGCTCGCGTGCTCCTGCCATCACCCCCGTGGAGATCCTGGGTTTGGGAGGAACGTGGTGATGCAGGCAGGCATTATGTTGAGTGCGGGGTGGGCCAGGGGAAGGAGTGGGTTGCTCACAAGCCAGGAGGCTGGTTACTTTCAGCTCTCTGGACTACTCTCAGGCAAGCCCTGGGGATTTCTTTTTGTACTTCCACCAGGATAAATGGGACCTCCACCCCAGAGTAAGGATACCCCAGATCAAGCCTCCCTGTGTGGGGGTGTCAGCCAGCATCTGACACCAAGGCATAGAGTTTGTACAGAGTCCAGAATCCCGGGATCCTGGTGGGAGAAGCAAGCTGCCATAAATCTGCCTGGCATCTATAATAAAAGACCTTCAGGAGAAACTCAGTCTGCTCTGCTTGGCCTTCTAGAAGCCCAGCAATAAAATCAATGTAAATATAGCTAACATTTGGGAGTGGTTTATAAAGCACTTGAAAAAAATCCCTCATGTAAACCCCAAGTCAGTCTTACAAGCCGTGGAGGCGATTAATTACGCTGTCTGTCAGACGTGGAGACTTCAGACTCAGAGCTGCTAACTGGCAGAGCTGGGGCCTGAACCCGCAATGCTTTCTGCTCTCTCAGCCCTCCCCCACCTCCGCGTGAGCCCCCAGGCAGAGCAAAAGACTCCTCCCCAGCAAGCTCCAGTGACCGGAAGGGTAAACTGAAGATGCTCGTGCTCCCGGGAGAGGAGTGCGCTAGAATTTCTCATAACAGGCTTATTCCTGACAGTCCTCACTCAAAAGGCATAGAAACCACCACCCCACATGTGCGACAGTGGCAGAGATTGGCGGGTTACTCAGCTCTCAGATGGAAAGCTCGCAGATGGAAATTTTCCATTTCCCACGCTGAGGAATTCTGAGGCCCAGGGTGGTTTCCAGGCTCGATGGATTAGGGCTGGCAAGCGGGGATACAGCCCAGCAGTTTGAGTAGACCTCTCAAGAACCTCGAAGGGGTGCCTGCTATTTTGAGGGCGGCGTTTCTGACCCCCGTACTCAACAGGCCCCCTTCAGTCATAGATGCAACTCTTATCTGTTTTTGATTTGAGGGATTTTCTTTCAAGAAGACATCGCAGGTCAGGGAAAGTTTGAAAACCACGGGTCAGGGAGTAGGTTGGGGGAGTTTGGAGGTCAGGGTGCAGCAGAGCCAGGGCCCTGGAGCCGGTAGCCCTCTCCCCCAGGCCTCAGGCTTTCAGGTACTGTGTGTACAGAGTGCTGTTGAGCGGTGAGGTGAGCGGCATGGCCAGGGCAGTGAGGCCCGGGGCATGGAGTCTGACCGTCATTGGCTTGATCCATCCGTCAGGTGTTCATTCATCTGTGTGCTGGGCCAGCGGGCACTGTGCCGAGCATGGGGATGTAGTTGACAGTCCTCGGGGAGCTTCCTGTCAGTGGGAAGACAGAACCTGGCTTCGGGAGACCCTGAATCTCTTTCAGCACCTCTCAGCACCATTTTCCAAGACCGAGCGTTTTAATCTCCTGTGCAGGCACTTTTGCAGGTCTCATGTCTGCTGATGGGTCACCATCACTCAACTTCATCCAAGACTATGGTGACACCACCTACTGGACACTGCTGGTCATGGTGGCTCTGCAGCAGGGTCTGCCGTGGAGTCTGTCCCCACCTGACGCCATCTTCCAAGAATTACACTTGCCAAACCTCTTTGATCTGCCATCTTTCTGAGTGGGAGAGGGAATAAAAGGTGGAAGTGTTATTCATACGAGCAGGGGCACGGGAGCCAAGTAGGACCTCGCAGTGTGAATGGAGTGAAAGCTTTCAGAGACCAGCTGCAGGAGATGCCCACCGGAGACCTCTGATTCCTGGTGTCAGCCTTTGGTTCTCCTGTGGTGGACCTGGCTGCAGGGGCCACTCGGGAATCTTGGAGAACCGTCTGGAATGAGTGGTGCTCATGAGCGCAGGGCTCCGTGTGCGGGACAGGGACCTGGTGGATTACAGGGCAAGCTGCCGTGGAAGGACCTGCCACCCCACTGCACAGACGTGACCCAGATAGAAGGGGCCATATCCTGCCCGCTCGAGGCTTTTGGAAGACAAGGCTTTTACAAACGCCAGTTCAGTTTTGATTTTACACGCTGGCAGCAAAGACGGGAAAACTAGCATAACCACTGGGCTTTCTTTAAAATGTGCTTTGTGGGGGCCCCCAGCGCAGCCCAGCCCTCCTCGTATAAACTTGCATAAACTTGCAGATCAGCCAGAGCAGTTTGCTTCTATTTAAGGCAGTGAGAGGCTCTCCTCCAGTTCGGCTGTTCCCTGGCTTCTGCTTTGCCCCAGGAAGGCTGGTCCTCACATGCTCTTTTGCACCCGGGTGAAGCTGAGTGGGGATACACTTGTCCGCCCCCACCCCGAGCAGGCCTAGAATGTCTGGGGAGTATCTCTGTTTGGAGACACATGTGTTGTATCTCGACTCCCCACCATCCCTTCCAAACCTGCTTCCTCTCCTGTTTTCTTGGATCGTAACGAAGGTGCTGCCTCCCGTCTCCCACCCAGGCAGCCAGCCCAGGTCCCTCTGTCCCTCCATGTCCTACAGCTCGTCAGTTTCAGGCCCTGTTGATTTCTCCCTTTGCATGTTTCCTCGCCCATCCCCACCTCCATCCTTCACTCGCAGGTCCCCTGTCGCCCCTCAGCCAGCACTGCCACACCTCTGACGGGTGTCCCTGCCACTTGGCCGAGCCCTTACCTGTGGAGTCATCACTCATCAAGCCTTACCTGTGTCACACCCCTGCTCTCCTTGTCTTCGGGTGAAAGTCTAGCCCTCAAGAACTGCTTAGCATGCTCTTCCCAGTGTTGCCTCTGCCACTCCCCAAGTCACACGCCTCAAACCCTTAACAGCCCCATCTCTCTGCCTGCGCACACCTGTTGTGGCCTACCTTGGCACACCTGGTTTCATCCTTCAGATGCAGGTCAGGTGTGACTTCTGTGCACCGCTCCCCCCCAACACTAGGAGACCGTTCACTCCTGGGGATGGCTGCTGGCCTCGCCCAGAATCCCTGGTCTGTCTCTGGACCCTTAGCCGTCTAAGGTTGACCGACACTCTACCACCCCCCACTGCCTTACCCCTGAGGTCGTCAAGGCACTCATCTCAGTACTTAGTGAAGAACTTGGCATGTGTGGGCGTGGGGAGAGGCTTGATGAATGGTTCTATTTGCTGATTTTACCCTAAGGTCACTTAGAAGCCACAGAAGTGGTTTCTTAGGACTTGTGAGGGGCCTGTGGGTTCCATTTTTCTTTAGCATCTGGCAAGTTGCCTTCTTGGCACATCTTCACTCTCCAGCTTCCATGCAGGTGGCGTTGGTGATTAACCTAGGTCTGTCATGACAACATAGTTCCCTTTGCCCAAGACTTGCATCCCAAGCTTCCCTTGCAGCTAGAGGCACCCACGTCTTGCAATTCTGACCAGTAAGATGTGAGGGGGAGGAGTATTTTCTGTCTTACAAAATGGTAGCTGTTTTGACCTTTGTTTCCCTTTTCCTGCCTCCCAGATTTTCTCTGGGAACAGGATACCTAGAGGTGTGGCAGCTATTTTGTGACCATGAGGTAAAAGGCATGTGGACAGGTATGTCTGTCATAAGAAGCATGGCAGAATAAAACCTGAAAAGAGCTGGGGTTCTTGCTGACATCAAACTGTTGAAACCCTCTAGAGACCCACCTTCCTCTAAATTTTCTGTCTTTAGGATTCAAGCCACTTTAGTCAACATTTCTTAAAATCAGACGTATCTTCACTGTTTATTCTGAACTTGGCTGAACTGTATTTTGTTACCTAAGATCAAGTGCACCTTTGGGATAAGGAATGGCCATTGTTGAAACAAAACTTTGAGGGCTGAAGGCATGTGCCAAGGAGAAGGGGACCAGTGCTGTTAGTGTTGAAAACTTGGATGCCTTGGGGGTTGACTGTTGGGACTTGTGTACATTTGGACATATGTTAAAAAAAAAACAACGACAAATTGTCCTCTGTGTATGATAAAACTTAAAGGATCTTTAGGTTGTTAAGCAACAGATTTTCAACTTGAAAAGAGACTTAAGAAAATGTGAATGAATATTGGGTTGGCCAAAAGATTTGAGTTTTCTCATAACACCTAACAAAAAAACCTGAACAAACTTTTTGACCAACCCGATAGAGTTTGTTAGCATGGATGTCTCAGAAAAATCAAGGTGTGAGGGGTGTTAGGCCATCAAGGACTCAAATTTATGTCATCAGAAGTGTTTCTTCACTTTTCAGGCTCTTTGTGTAGGTTCTTTCAAGGCAGGCTTTGCCAAGACGTGTGAAAAAGATTGCCAGCAACTCCATCCCATAAGCTCAACAACCTCATAGGAAGCAAGTATGACTTTCCTTTTGCCCTGAGTTCTGGCAAAGCTCCCAGGTCTGGCTGCTGTTTGCTGGTTCTGATTAGTTTGACTTGAGTTACATACCTATTATGTTCTTTACCTGGGGCTACCATAACAGATTAAAACAGAAATGTATTCTCAGTTCTGGAGACAAGGAGTTGGGAATCCCAACTGTCAGCAGGGCCACACTCCCTCTGGCCCCTCCTTGCCTCTTCTAGCGGCCCTAGGATTTCCCTGGCTGATGGCAGTATCCTTCCAACCTCTGCCTCCATCTCCACGTCCCCTTCCTCCCACCGTGGGCCTGCGCCTTCATATGGCATATTTCCTCCTTGTAGAAGAATGTCATCATTTCAGATTGGGGCCCACCCTAATGACCTCATCTAAACCTGATTATGTCTATAAAGACCCTGTAACAAATGAGGCCTCATTCACAATATGGGGATTAGGGCTCAGCCTGTTTTTTTAGGGGACACAGTTCAACCTGTCACACCTGTTCTTGAATCAGACACTTGGATCTGGATGAAGTGATGCTATGATTGGCCAGGCCTGGGTCCCACGCCCATCCTGACAGTGAGTTGGGGTCAATCCCCGGGAATTAGGTGGCGTCAAACTGGGAGAGAGAGGTTCTTCTGGGACTACGTGAAGGGAGGCTCACCGGCCGCCTGCCTCTTCTGAGGACCCAGACTTTTTCCTGCGTGTCTTCTTGCCCATTTCAGTACCTGTCTCTGCCCTTCCATTTTCTGACCTCAGGGAGGGGGTGGTTAGTTCAGTTGTGGGGAGGTTGGAGGGAGGAGGCAGAGGCGCCATGCAGAGGCCACAGTGATCTCTCTACTCGCCATTCACCCTGGACCGAGGCTCACGGTGGAGCCTCATCTCACGGCCTCGGGTGGTTGGACACTGGGCGCTGTACACTGCTTGCCTGTCCACGCTTTGAGCTTTTCCCTTGACAGGAGTTACCAACGTGGGGACCTGCCTACAGTCAGACTTTGATGGGAATGAACCGTCCATTTGCTGTTTTCCTTTGCTTGAGGGTTTGTCAGTTCCCTTGAGAGGCCGAGTCGTGGGGCAGAAGAAGGTGGTTGGGACGTTCCGTCCACAGAGAAATGGAAAAGTACCGAGCCTCTGACTCTGCCCCTTGCTTTCCGGGTGACCACTCACTTAGAGCTACTCTGTTTTGCGCTCTTTCCCCCCTCCCCCCGAGCCTGTCAGGCTTGTCCCTCCCAACCTGGTCCTTCCCCAAAGGTCCCAGAGCTGCAGAGCACCCAGGAGCCTCTGGGCACTAAATTGTGTCCAGCCGTTTCACCACTTCCTGTACGCTTGGCTTATCTCTTTTATGACAGGGACATGGTTCGTGGTTTCCTTTTATCGAGGGCACCCGGTGGAGGACACGTGGGGGTGGAAATTTGAGCCAGGAGGACCCAGCGCGGGGTCCTGGTGACCCCGCCCTGGGGCCCTGGGTTAGCACGATTCCTCCTCTACCAAATAGGAAAGGAACGAACCGTGGTTTTGCTCGATGGTTGTGGCTTTCCTGTGAGCGACTTCCTGTGAGCAAGCCTGTGTGTGTCTGGGACCCTGAGCAGAGCTCACAGAGAGGCGTTAGGTTGAGCTTATGGTCAGCCTGGGAGATCAAGACGACCTGAGAGTTAGGGCTGTGAGTTGTGTTCAGACCACACACAGGCAGAAGAGAGCCTGGTGGGGAGTGAGGGTCAGAGAAGCTGTGTGTGTGCAGGCTGGGGCTTGGGGCCGGGTTCAAGGACCAGGAGGGGTTCCTGTCTAACCAGAGTCGGGAGCTGCTGTGGGAGGCGGTGAGGGGGAAATGTGGACAGGAAGCTGGAGGCAATGTGGCTCTTTGTTTAGGGACCCTGGGGAGCCGTGGAAGGTTTTTGAATGGGCGAGGGGACCCTGGCAGTTCAGGCCCAAGGTGGACCGGGTTACCCCCAGCCTAGAGACTGGACTCAGAATTTAGTTCCACAACAGTAAACAGTCTGAATTAGAGAGTTTAATGAACTGTAGTGAAAATATAATTTAATTTTAATTACGGGCTCTTGTTAATCAGTTCCCGGATTCGCCTGTAACCAGGGTCCCTAATTGGCCCTTAAGTGCTGTCATATGTTTCGAGAAGGGGCTCTGTCTCCCTTCCTCTGACCTTTCCCCCCATCATGGTGACTGGTTGAAGAACCTTGGCTAGCAGGCAGCAGAGCTTCTTGAAGCCTTGAGGTCCCTAGCGATGCTCTTTGGAGTCATTGCTGCTGCTAAGTCTCTTCAGTTGTGTCCGACTCTGCGACCCCAGAAACGGCAGCCTACCAGGCTCCTCCATCCATGGGATTTTCCAGGCAAGAGTATTGGAGTGGGTTGCCATTTCCTTCTCCAATGCATGAAAGTGAAAAGTGAAAGTGAAGTCGCTCAGTCATGTCCGACTCCCAGCGACCCCATGGACTGCAGCCTACCAGGCTCCTCCGTCCATGGGATTTTCCAGGCAAGAGTACTGGAGTGGGTTGCCATTGCCTTCTCCGTTGGAGTCATTAGAGGAGTTGAATTCAGAGGCTGCACTGAAATCTGCACCCCCCCCACCCCCAACACACATACCCTGTTTCTTGGCTGGCCCAGGCCCGTAAGGAGCTGTGGGAGTTGGATGCTGGCTGCAAGGACAGAGGAGCCTGAGGGTTTGCCCAGAGAGGTACCAGGCCTCTCCGCTTACTTCTGAAAGGCGAGGCTTAGAGATTTGATCTGATCTTGAAACACTGTGCGTGCCGAGGCGAGGACCTGGTGCCTGGTGAATCATCGTCATCAGACCTGGGACTTCAGACGCACTGTCATCTGGGGCTGAAAGGCCAGGTGGCCAGAGCTGGGCACTCAGGGTTCTTTATAGGACAACTTACGGGGATGGGAGCCTTAAATGTGCCTTCCCCCACCTGCTGGCCTCCATAGCTGGACTGGTTCCAGCCCCAGAGCTCTAGAGCCTGCCCTGGCCATGGTCCTCAGGGCTGGATGCAGCTGGCACAGTGTGAATCTTCTTCTTTTTTTTAAAAAAATCTATTTAATTTTTGGTCATGCTGGGTCTGCTGCTGTGTAGGCGTTCTTGAGTTGTTGCAGTCGGGGGCTCCTCTCTCGCTGCGGTGTGCAGGCTTCTCACTGCACTGGCTTCTCGTTGCAGAGCACAGGCTCTAGGGTGCCAGGTATCAATAGTTGCAGCATGTACACCTTAGAGCACAGACTCTATAGTTGTGGTGCATGGGCTTAGTGTCCCGTGGCTTGTGGGATCTTCCCAAACCAGGGATCGAACCTGTGTCCCTGGCATTGCAAGGTGGATTCTTAACCACTGAGCCACCAGGGAAGCCCAACCCCCTCCACCCGCCCCCCCTCTTCCTTCTCAACCAGCCTGTGTGCCCGAGGCAGTCCTTCCAAATGGTGTGAGACCACACCCCTCTTCTCACCCCACAGTGCTGCCTCCGCCAACCCCTGCTTTTCTTCTTTCAGAATCTGCGACCCACCTCCCCATGGAGTGAGGGGATGGGCAGCATCGATTCGCTGTCACATGTGATGAACCCCAGGCCCTGGGTGGCAGCTTTCAGTCCTTAACCTGGAGGCCCCGTGGATCGCCCACACCCCAGAGTTTCCACCTGCTGCCAGCTTTATGCCGCAGCTCAGCAGGTGCGGGGAAGGTGATTAATTAGCCTGGCCCAGGCTTCAGGCTCAGTGTCATCGGGAGTAATTAACTGCCTGGCCTGTGTCCTCTCTGTGGCCTCTCAGCCTCCGGATCTCTGCAGAGAGGGGTGGGCTGGTGGACTTGGCCTGCAAGTGATATGCTCGGCCCACACAGGAATTTTTACGTTCTTCTCTTGGAATTTGTTGCTAGTATCTAAACCACTTGCCCAACAGTCCCCACCGCTCCCTGTTGCCCCACGCGACTGCCTGGTTGGCTGTTTACGTGTCCTCTGTGGGGCATTTCGTCTGCGCTCCTCCATTTGCCCCCAGGCCTGTCCCCACGGGAATTGCCCTGTGGCCTCTGGCTCTGACCTTCCTGGGTGATGGGGCCAAAGAGGGGAGAGGCAGCAGGCTGGTCGTTCACAATTCCAGAATGATGGAAGCAGAGGGCCCTGGGGGAGGGGAGAAGGTGCCCCGTGGGCTCAGAACTAGGGCTGGGGATGGTGTCTGCATGCCAGGCTCTCAGTCACCGACTGTCTCAGGGGCACAGTTGAGACCACAGAGCTGTAGGAAGGTGTACGTGGGCTCTAGGGGGTAGGGGCTGTACAGGGGAGGCCCTGGGCAGCTCCCTGCAGGATCCTAGGCTGGTGCCAGGCCTGTCCCGCCAGGTCAAGAAGAGATTGTGGTTTGCACATGGCCCCCTGAGTCTTGATACGCTCCAGGAAGAGGCACCTGATTATAGCACCCCTGGCCTTAGGGTTTAAAGATCTTGGACATCCAGTCTGGTTTTAATCAGGGTACAGATAAGAAGAAATGGCCTCTCCCAGCCCGGGGTGCATGTTCCCCACTGGTGTGTCTTGTACTTTGCTCTTCCAGGTGGGTAGGGCTGGGTGGGTGGGGCTGCTGGCTGGTGTGGACCCAGGATGGCCTTTCCCCTGCTTGACAGGGTTGTGGGCAATTGCCTGGTGGTAGCAGCCCCAGAAGGAAGAATGGTCAGTGGGTTGAGCCATGCATGTGTTCAGTGTTTCCTGCTGTGACCGCAGGGAGCACATGGGCTTTTGTGACCTCCACCCCGACTTGTGTTGTGCTTTCCCGCTGACCTTCCTTCCTTACGAAGTCCACCTGCCTGGGGACTTCCCTGGTGGTCCAGTGGCTGAGACTGTGCTCCCAACGCAGGGGACCTAGGTTCAACCCCTGGTCAGGGAACTAGATCCCACATGCCGCAACTAAGGTTCCACATGCTGTAGCTAAGACCTCGGTCTGTCAGTTCAGTCTCTAAGTATGTCCAACTCTTTGCGACCCCATGGACTGCAGCACGCCAGGCCTCCCTGTCCATCACCAACTCCCGGAGTCCACCCAAACTCATGTCCATTGAGTCGGTGATGCCATCCAACCATCTCATCCTCTGTTGTCCCCTTCTCCTCCTGCTTTCAATCTTTCCCAGCATCAGGGTCTTTTCCAATGAGTCAGTTCTTCGCACCCAGTGGCCAAAGTATTGGAGTTTCAGCTTCAGCATCAGTCCTTCCAATGAATATTCAGGACTGATTTCCTTTAGGATGGAGTGGTTGGATCTCCATCCTTTAGGATGGACTGGAAATCTCCTTCTCCAACATCACAGTTCAAAAGCATCAATTCTTGGGTGCTCAGCTTTCTTTTTGTTTGTTTCATTTATTTATTTTTGAGAACATATCATTGGCTTGTGTTATAGAGAATGCAGCCTTGGGAAAGACACTTGTGGATAAGGAAGCACCCAACCAAGGAGATGCCTACAACTTCATCTACTTTGACCTTTTTTGCTAATTTTTAGACATTTTTTAAAATTTAAATTTATTTATTTTAATTGGAGGCTAATTACTTTACAATATTGTATTGGTTTTGCCATACATCAACATGAATCCTCCACGGGTGTACGCGTGCTCCCCATCCAGTTTTCTTTATAGTCCAACTCTCACATCCATCAGATCAGATCAGATCAGTCCCTCAGTCGTGTCCGACTCTTTGCGACCCCATGAATCGCAGCACGCCAGGCCTCCCTGTCCATCACCAACTCCCGGAGTTCACTGAGACCCACGTCCATCGAGTCGGTGATGCCATCCAGCCATCTCATCCTCTGTCGTCCCCTTCTCCTCCTGCCCCCAATCCCTCCCAGCATCAGAGTCTTTTCCAATGAGTCAACTCTTCGTATGAGGTGGCCAAAGTACTGGAGTTTCAGCTTTAGCATCATTCCTTCCAAAGAAATCCCAGGGCTGATCTCCTTCAGAATGGACTGGTTGGATCTCCATACAAGGTGCAAATAATGAATGTTAAGATAAATAAAATTAAGTCAGTTTAATCCCAAAAGTACAAATCATTTCCTGGACCCATGGGAAATGCGCTGGGCGTTTCTTGGGCAGCCTGCCTTGGAGGGGGGGTGCCTCCCAGTGTGGTTGGAGCTGGGGACACCAGTGTCTGCTCTCACCCATCCAGAGAGTGTTCAGCTCGGGGTTTGGGGAGCTGGGTGGAGAGGCGGTGGGTCTGCAGAGCAGGGCCCCCTCCAGAGAAGTTGCTGAGGGCAGAGGACGTCCTGGAGGAGAAGTGAAAATGCCCCCTTTCCTTTTACCCCCCTCTGTGTGGATGGCAGTAGGGCAGCCCGTCCAGTGATACTGAGGCCACACACCAGCCTGGGCACTGCCGACCTTTTGCTGTGGTGGTGTCCCTGCGACCACAGGAGCTGTGTGCAAGAAGATGCCATAGCTGCCGATGGGGTTGGGCACAGTCAATGGTAGCCTAGGGAACTTACTGCAGAGCTTGGGGAACATCTTTTGGGGCTCAGTTCAGAGAAGAGTTGAGCAAGAAATAGGTCACAGTTACCAGGCATAGTTGCCGAACTTCTTATTTTCTGGCAGGACCAAGAAATGAGGCTTTCCACTAATTCCATTTCTTAGGTAGTAGCTTGGAGCTTTGTCTTCCCTTTGTCTTCCAAAAAGTGGTTTTACAGGTTTAACCATATATTCCACCCCTCTTTTCCTTTTAAAAAGAGAATGTATGGGATGCAGTTTAATTCTTTTTCTTATGTTTGTTGTTTTGTGTTGTTTAGTCACTAAGTCCTGTCTGACTCTTTGCTACCCTGTGGACTGTGGACTGCCAGGCTCCTCTGTTCATGGAATTTTCCATGGAGGGGGTGGCTGTTTCCTTCTCCAGGGGATCTTCCCGACCCAGGGATCATTATTGTACAATTAGAAACAACCAGATGTTCAGTGATAGGGAGTTGGTGAAGTAAATGATGCTTTATTGGTCTTTAAATGACAGTGACTTAGAAGAACGGGTAATGCCATCAGAAAGCATTCATTACAGTGTGCTTCATTAAAAAGTAAGATCCAAACCTGCTTATGTAGTATGATCCCAGTTTTGGGAAAATAGATCTAAAAATTGGAGGGATGTATACCAAAATAGAATCAGTTACCTCTGAAATCAAGGACGAATTTTCTGATGTGAATAAGTAACTTGGAACTTAAACATCTCTTACAACGAGCGGATATTAATATCATCAGGAATTTGCGTTACTTTACAGCCACACCTGGTAACTTTCTAGCCTGTCTGCTTTTTTTCTGTCTTCATGGTGGAACACTCTAGAATCTGAGCTTTTGGCAGGC
Organism: Bos javanicus; assembly: GCF_032452875.1. Taxonomy (NCBI): domain Eukaryota; kingdom Metazoa; phylum Chordata; class Mammalia; order Artiodactyla; family Bovidae; genus Bos; species Bos javanicus. The sequence goes on along the minus strand of NC_083888.1, from coordinate 57,110,064 downwards.
AGAGGCTCCGCATCCCATTTGAGCTTCATGGGGTGCCAAGTGGCATTACTGTCTTGGACTTTCAGACCACACCCTTCTGGAAGTTGTGTGTGTGTGTGTGTGGCCTCGCCACCTCTAGCTGCTGTTCTTGAGTCCTAGACCTGGCTCCCTTGCCTGAAGGGACCGAGCCCAGAGGTGGCTGCAAAGTTCAGGAGTGTGTGTGTGCGTGTGTGTGTGTGTGTGTGTGTGGTTCCGTTCTGGGGCTAGACAGAAGCCTGAGCTGGGCTTTCACCTGCAGCTGCCATTTCGTTCCAACATTGAGACCCAGCCTTTATGTTTCTTGAAATACCTTAAAGAATCCTTACTAAATTTTGAATTGTTAGGAGTCAATATGAGTTTGACCCCCAGCCATGTCTGAAATAAAGGCAGACGTCCTCTCCCCGCCCACGCAGGCAGGTGGGGTCTGACCTCTGGGGTAAAGAAGCGCTCTGCATTTGTTTCCCTGTCATTCTTACCCCGCTGACCATGCAGGGGACACAGAGGTGGCGTTGTTTTGGGGCCAGGGGCTTGGCAGGGAGGTGTGCTGAGGTCGGGGGTGGCTTTGTGGCCCCCAGGGATTGGGACTGACTCAGCAGGACTCTGTCCCAGAGTAGGGAGCCACCCGGGAGCCAGGACCCGACCTCAGGGCCAGCCTTGTCCAAGAACAGCCCTGACAAGTGGGGTCACTTCCCGAGAAAAGGAGCGTGATTGGGTGGCGGAGGGTGGGGAGAGCGTCGAGTCATCACTGACCCGAGGGTTTTCCCACTCCCCAGCCATCCCCGCTGTGGTCTGGGCCTCGCCCCTGGCAGGTACAGCCTTGTTTTTCCTTTGTGGCCGCCTTGCTCCAGTAGCTGCCCATCTCTCCCAGCTCCCCTGGCTCTCCTCCGGGGAGATTTTTCTTAGCATGTCCCTGTTCTGAGCTGTCCTCCCCCTGCCCCTTGGTGCTGAGATGAGTGGGAGAGAAGGCAGCTCATGATTTTGGTCGTGATCCCGGACCAGAGAGAATAGGGTCAGTGTTCTCAGGCATTGGGTCTGAACATGGGGGTGTTGGCAGGGGAGGGGGGGTAGTACAGAGCTGGACAGGGAGCCCTCCACTGCAGAGTTGGGGCTGAACCTGAGGGGTCACACCGCTCCCTCTCCAGGTGGTGGGGGCTCAGTGACCTGTTGGGGAGGAGGGGGCCAGTGGCGAATGGAACAAGTTTGGAGGGTCAGATGGGCCTTGCGATGCCCCCCGCCCCCGCCCCCACCCTGCCGAGCAGCATCTCCAAGGAAGTCGTGTTTATTAATTATTGGCAATGTCAGAAGAGCATGTAATCAGCTGCTTAAAGAGGAACCTGAGCTCCATTTCTGTTCTCTCTGTGCCTTTGAGTTTATTTTAAACCTCAGCGAGACGGTTGCAGCTTTTCTCACTGTGGCCTTGACCACGCGCCCTTTGACCCAGCAGTCCTCTGCACCCCACCGGTGTCCTGGGGCAGGGCTTCCAGCGGGATGGGGACAGTGTCCGTCTTGTGACCTGTTGGCTCCCTGCGGCCTGCCAGGTTGCTGATGGTGAGCTCCTTGGGGAGGGGGCAGATCTCACTGATTTCATGATCGAGGCCTGGGGAAGGGGTGGCCTTGGTGAACACCCCCTGCCCCCCATCTCCATTCTCTCTTAGGAGGGTCCTTGGGACCCAGAGAACCATGAACTAGTCATCAGATGCTCAGGTCAAGGCTGGGAAGGGACAGACACCTGGCACCAAAGGCCTGTTCCCCCCAGATTTTGTCTGGGACACCCAGGCCCACGGTTCAGTGCCATGGGCCCCTGGCCTGTAGGGACCCCCGGACGGGCCGTGCTCTGGATCCTGGCATTGAGGTCCCAGGCTGACCTGGGTGAACCCTGGCTCTGCTGTCTTCTAGCACCAAGGAGGGCGAGGCGGGTGTGGTGGGGTGCTGGGGGCGCCAGTTACTGCTCAGCCAGAGATTATCGCTGTCCTGGGCAGCCTCCGTGGTGCCTAGTAGACCACTGATTCCCACTCCTGGTGTCAAGGTCAACTGTGCCGGTTTCTGCTTCATCCCCTTTTCTGACGACCCTGCTCTGCACCCTCTGTCTGAGGCAGCACCGCCTCAGCCAGCCACTGACCTCCCATTCCCCCTGGACTCAAGGTGCAGGCTTTCCGTAGCCCTGTGGTCTGCACTGCTGGTTTGGGACTCCTTGGTACACGTGTGCAGGTATGCACCCCCAGGTCTGCCTTCATGGCTCAGCTCACCAGCCTCCTCCTCTGAGTGGACTTCCTGAGCACCCCCTTGAATGACCGCATCTTCCTTGGCGTCCCTGCCACACTCTTGGTCAGTCTGGAAGAGCTGCTGTTCTCGTCCTCCTCACGGCCCCCCGGTGACCGCGTCTGCCCCCAGGGGCCCTCCCCGCTGCCCTGGCGTGGGCTCTGGGGCACACACGCCGAGTGCCCGGTTCCTGTGTGTTGATTGAACGATGGCGAAGTGGCCTGAGCAGGTCCCAGGGATCAGTGAGCAGATGAGACAGGGGGTGATGCTTAGAGGCAAGCAGGGCGAGCAGAGGTGAGCAGGGCATTGTCCTGGGAGACCTAAGGCCCAGGGGAGATGGGCGTGTGCTCTCCCTGGACCGGCCTGTAGGCTATGGGCCCTCAGAGAACCAGCCCCTCAGCACTGCCCAGGCTGGGGTGGGGAGGGAAAGGCCGGCGGAAGAGCTGCCGGGCCTAAGGGGTAAGGGGTTTGCAGGAGGGCGGGGATGTCCAGGCAGAAGTGTGAGGGCCCCGTGGTGAGGGCCTGCCGCGCCTGTGTTGGAGCCGTTCAGCCTCCTCTGCTGCAGGTGTGACTTGTCCTCTATCCTGGGTAAGCCCGCTCCTAATGGCTGTTGCCTCACTTTCTGACTTGACCTTGCTGAGCGGGTCAGCTTGCATCCATTCAGGCAGCACGGACATTCGCCAGGTCCCCCCCACCCCCACATACACACAGATGACCAGGACACACCTGCTTTCTGAGGGGAAGCAGAGTAGACAGATCCTCCCCACCCAGGACAGTCAGAGATGTGGCAGAGCCCACCTTTCCAGAGTCCATTCCTGGAGGAAGGTTCTGGAAATGCACACAGATAAATGAGCAGAGGCATAGCTAGGCAGAGGGACCAGAGTCACCTTCTGAGGACGCTTGTCGGCTCCCCAGAGGGAAGGAGTTTTCTGGGTCAGGATCAAGGAACTCAGGAGTCTCCTTGGCTTCCAGGACATCCCGCTGCTTCACCTGTGGGGTATTCCAGAATCTCCCCCTCCTGCAGCGAGGGAGGGGTGGTTGCCATAGGAACTGCTGGATCTCCCTCCTGCATCAGTCAGCCTCTAGGGCAGGATGCTGAGGGAAGACACTGCGACGAGGTGTTGGATCAGAGGCTTGGAGGGATCCGTGGGCAGAATATTAGATCATGTTGGGGGGCTCACACCTTGTTTGGGGGCCTGAGACCCTGACGTCAGAGCCCACTCTTTTCTCCCCACTCCTGGCTTTGGAGAAAGTCTGGGGCCGGCACCCCCTACCCCCTTGCTTGATGGGAATCTGTCCTTTGTGCACATCCCCACCCCATCCTCAATCCCTGGCCACTAGGTCACGGCACAGTCCTGCTTCCTCCCTCCCTGCTCCATCACACACACACACACACACACTCCCTTACATTACAAACCCTCCCTGGCTCATGAGTCCGTTGAACTGCAAGGAGATCAAACCAGTCAATCCTAAAGGAAATCAACCCTGACTGCTCAACGGAAGGACTGATGCTGAAGCTGAAGCTTCAGTACTTTGGCCACCTGATGAGAAGAGCCAACTCATTGGAAAAGACCCTGATATTGGGAAAGATTGAAGGCAGGAGGAGAAGGGGATGAGATGGCAGAGGATGAGATGCTTGGATGACATCACTGACTCAATGGACATGAGTTCGAGCAAACTCTGGGAGATAGTGAAGGACAGGGAAGCCTGGTGTGCTGCAGTCCATAGGATCGCAGAGTTGGATATCACTTAGTGACTGAACAACTGGCTCCTGAGGCCCCTGGGGATCTGTGTGACCTCTTTCCAGCTTTTCCTCTGTCCCCAGGCTCTCTGACCCGGGCCCCTTCACACACTGACCCAGGGCCCCCTGCTCAGGATGGCTTCTGATGTGGCCTCTGCCCTGACAAAGCTCACTCTCTTTCGGTCACACCTCTCCACCCCCACCTCTCCTGATCTGATCCCTTGCACAGCCCTGCACTCCTGCCCTGTCTACCCCTGTTGTCACTGGGTCCTGATTCCTGGTTCATTTTCTCTCTGCTCTCGGCTTTGGTCCTTATGCCGGGACCCAGCAATGGACCAGGCCCAGAGGAGATGCTGGGAGACGTTTGATGGGCACAGTGGCCCCTGTGTGCTTCTGTGAGTCATATGAGACTCTTTGTGACCCCGTGGACTGTAGCCTGCCAGACTCCTCTCTCTGTGCGATTTCCCAGGGAAGAATAGTGGAAGAAGAGTGGGTTACCATTTCCTCCTCCAGGGATCTTCCCAACCTAGGGATCAAACCCACGTCTCCTGTGTTGGCAGGTGGGTTCTTTACCTCTGTGCCACCTGGGAAGCCCAGGCTTCTATGTGGAACATTTATAAAAGCTCCTGCTAAGATGAGAAAAAGGAACTGTGCATTAGGTTTGGCAATCCCATGAGTAGATACAAGGCTGTTCCTTCCAGTTCCTCTGAGGTGCAACTGTGCTAACACAGTCTGAGCTCGATGTCACTTCCTCCGGGATCTTCCTGAACCTGGTCACCACACCCCCAAGTTTCGTGTGGGGGACCCTCGGGTTCCCCCCTCACCTCTAGGACCGCAGGAATCCTAGAGTCCACTTAGTCACCGACCTCTGAGCAGAAGTTGTGATAGTACATTTGCATTTGCTGATTTAATCTGTAAACCCCGGGGAAAAACCCACCGGGGATTTCATTCCTCGGCCCCGCCTCAGAGAGCAGCGCCTTTCCGTGCTGGTGGGCGTTCCCACCTCCCCGCTTTCTCTCTGAGTCCCTGGGTGTCTCTGTGTCAAGGCCTCCCGAGCGCCTCTGAGCAGCTGGTGACCACAGGGAGATGGAACCGCCAGGCCCTTTATGGAAGGCCCGGGTCCAGGCCCACCCCCGCACAGGAGGGCTGGCTGCGCAGGCTGGTGAGCTGCCGCGTCACCCACCACTGTTACTCATTGACCTGAGCTTAAAAACAGTGCTCAGAGCCATCGAGTAAGTGCGTTGCAGTCTCCCCATCAAGGTCACCATGTGCCCCTCGGGACACTGCTCATCACAAGCGCATCAAGCTGCCCCTCACGCGTGGCCCTTGGGGACTTCTTAACATCGCACAGAGGGGGCTGGTGGATGTGTTGGTTGGGATGTCCCGTGGTGGTTTGGTCAGGTTTCTACATTTCTGTGACCTGGCATTATTCTCAGAGCTCTCCAAGCCAGTTCAGGAAGGGTTCCAGCGCCAGCGTCTCCCTTTGTCTCTCACCAGTGCACACGAGTGTTTTATGTATACATGTATGTAGCTGCACCTGGTCTTCGTTGCCGCATGCGGGGTCTACTTCCCTGACCAGGGACTGAACCCTGGGCTTCTGCCTTGGGAGCGCAGTGTCTTAGCCACCAGACCAACAGGGAAGTTACCACATAAGCATTTAAAAATACCTGAGCCCTGCGCCAAAGACGCCAGTTTGACTTGACACAACCCAGCTCCTTTTCAAGCAATTTGGAATACTGAACTTTTCTTTTTCATGGGATGTGTTTAATTTTTTAAAAAACTCCATTAATATTATATCAAATACCAGTTTGAAAACTGCCTCAAGGAATAGGAATGCTCTCTGGGCTGGAAATAAATGACCGTAGAAAGGGAACTGCTTCAGGGCTTGAAAAATAATCTTTGCAGGCTTTGTAGAAGTTTGACTCAAAGTTTTCCTTCCTTATTGTTAAGAAGGATGCACAAAGAAGATGTATTTTTGGCTTGGAGAGTTCTTAGCCACTTGTGACTTGGCTTCCAGTTGTCATTCCGGGAGGAACGTGGAGATAAAAGCAACATTGAGATGTGTTTTCCATTGTCAGCAGGGAAAAAACCCTCCAGGGCCGGGAGCCAGGGCTGTGCAGGGAGGGAGGGAGCCTGGCTTGGGGATCCCAGCTGGGATGGGCAGCCAGTCTCATGCCACCAGCTCTAGATGCCCACCTTGGGGTTTCATATTAAAGACGGGGCCCTGGAGCTTCCTTGGTGGTCCAGTGGTTAAGATTTCACCTTCCAATGCAGGAGGTGTGGGTTCAATCCTTGGTCTGGGAGTTAAGATTCCACATGCCTCCTGGCCAAAAAAACAGAACTGAAAACAGAAGCAGCATTGTAACAAATTCAATAAAGACTTAAAAAATAGTCCACATTAAAAAAAAAAATCTTTAAAATGATACAAGTGAACTTACTTACAAAACGGAAAGAAACTCACAGAATGAACCCATGGTTGCTGGTGGGGAAGGATGGGAGGAACCATAGGGAGCTTGGGGTGGATGTACACACTGCTATATTTAAAATGGATAACAAGGTCCTATTGTATAGCACGTGAACTTTGCTCACTGTCATGCAGCAGCCTGGATGGGAGGGGACTTTGGGGGACAATCGATACATGTATATATACGGCTGAGTCCCTTTGCTGATAACCTGAAACTCTTACAACACTGTTTGTTAATGCGCCATACCCCAATACAAAGTAAAAAGTTAAAAAAAAAAAAAAAAAAACTTAGGAAAACAAAGACAGGGCCGCCAGGTTACAGACAAGGAGAGTGACGGCCCGTGTCACCTGGCCAGTCAGTGCCAGGTTCCTGAGCTGCCCTCTTCAGAGCATCCTGGTTTTGGAAGTTCTTTCTTAAGCCAGCTATTTGGTGAGGCCATAGAAATGACAACTGGACATATTAAGTGCTTACAACATGTATGAGGTGGGGCACTGACACCTCATACGTATTAACGTCCAGAGTGGTATCTTCAGAGAGATCTGAGACCTGACTCCCTGCCCAGCGCCCTCCAGGGGCTTCCCCTCCCCCAGGGGACATCTTCCCAACTCCTTCCCACCCTTGGAGGCTCTGCACAACCTGCCCCATGTCCTTGTCACCCTTTCCCGGGACCCACTGAACGCAGCCTGTGCTGGGGGGCCCCCCCTCGGCTTTCCCCGTTCCTTCTTCTTGGTCGGGTCTCGGCTCAGATGGTGCGTCCTCAGGCCTCACGTGAGTTCCTTGGCTGCCAAAATGAATTCAGGACTGTGCGGCTTACACAACAAACGTATTGTCTCCCAGCTCTGGAGGCTGGAAATCGAGACCAGAGTGTCGGCGGGGTTGGTTTCTTCTGAGGCTGTGAGCAAGGGTCTGCCACAGGCCCCTCTCCTCACTTCCGTGTGGCTGGTGATCTTCGGCGTCCTACACTGGTAGGTGCAGCACCGTGACCTCCGCCTTCATCTTCACATGACTTTCTCCCTCGTGTGTCAGCACCCAGATTTCTCCTTTTTATAATGATGCCAGTCATGTGGGGTTAGGGGCCCACCTTACTCCTGTATGATGTCCATTTAACGAGTTACATCTGCAGTGACCCCGTTCCCAAATAAGGTCACGTTCTACGGTACTGAGGGTCAGGACTTCCGTGTGACCTATTTGTGAAAGTGAGAGTCGCTCAGTCGTGTCTGATCTTTGCGACTCCATGAACTATACAGTCCATGGAATTCTCTAGGCCAGGATACTGGAGTGGGAAGTCTTTCCCTTCTCCAGGGGATCTTCCCAACCCAGGTCTCCTGCATTGTAGGCAGATTCTTTACCAGCTGAGCCAGAAGGGAAGCCCTGTAAGCTATTTGGGGGGACAAAATTCAACGCATAATGGGTTTTCTCTGCTGAGTGCCCCGCCCCGCCCCACCCCCCGCATCACGCTCTCTACACTGATTTTATTCATGTTGTGATGCTTTATTTGTTTATTGTCTGTCTTCCCCCATGAGAATATGAGGTCTTGAGACAGGGACCTTGGCCATCTCGTCCACTGCTGTCTCTTCAGCGCTTGAGCAAAGCCAGGCACAGAGCGTCCACTCACAGGAACTGCTGAGTGAGTGCTCTGCCAGATGCAGGGGTGGGTGGGTGAGAGGAGGAGTGGGTGGCTGAAAATACAGCCTACAAAGCAGGTACTCTCGTCATCCCCACTCACCACCCCCGCATGCTGAGATATCGAGAAAACAAGACCAGAATAAAGAGCAGTCTTTTGTGTCGGGTTCGTGAAGCAGTGGTGGTTTCTCTTCTATTTAAATCTTAAAAGAGCAGAAGCACAGATCAGTGTTACCACCTTCTAGATGTGTTGAGGGTTTGTCAGATGAGACACACCTCAGCCCATTTGCTTCTGCACCTCCTGCGGTCCTGTTATGCTCCCTGCAGACGCTCACCCATGTGGCCCACGGGGTGCCGTGCTCTCACACCTCCTTCACCTCGTTGGCCTCACATATTGCGTGCAGGATGTGCACCACGCTTTGGGTATCGACTTCAAGTTTACCATCTAGAAGGGAAGTTGGGGTCCAGGTCAGTTCACGCTTGATCTAAAATTCTCAGTAGGAAGTGCAGGGAGGAAGCTGAGAGCCAACGTGTGTATAGGGTGGGTGGGGAAGGGTCTGGAAGAGGGGCGGTGGCATTTGAATTCAGCTGGCTGGGAAGCTCAGATGGAGCGCCTCTCTTTATCTCAGCCCAGGCTTTAGCTTTGGGAAGGTCAAGGGAAGTAAATGGGAGCCTCTGTGGGGGGACTGTTGTCCCTGTATCTCTTTTCCTCATTTACCCTCTTGGATTTGTCACATGAGTGTATGTTCCTCGGTTCTTTGTCTCATCACAACAAAGATTTGGAGCAACAGACATTAAAGCCCTCGGCGCGTCACAGCTCTCGGGTCTTGGACAAACCGTGCTACAGCTCTTAGGCAAATCAGTGTTACAGCTCTATTTTATTTAGAAGATAGCTGGAGAGAGAGAGAGAGAGAGAGAAAGAAAACAGCGCACGCATGCGGGAGAGAGAGTCCGTGAGAAAGCGCTTTGGCTCCTCCTTTTATATGTTTTTCCTCCACCTGGGCCTGCCCTATGCAAATTGGGCTTAGCCAGGAGTGCTGTTTGTTCTGTTTGTTCTGCCTGAAGTCTTCACTCTGGTCCTCGGACCTTCCTTTGACCTTCCTTGTCTTTTAGCCACCGCCATTTTGGACTCCTTTTCCCTTTTCTACCTACCTAACATTCTCCCCTCAAGAGATGGGAGGCCCAATTCTTTGGGAATAGGGGCATCGAGGTCTTTCTGGCTACTTCCTGCTGAACTGGGGTGGCGAGGGGTATTGGGCCTCCCCCTCTTGCTAGTCTCAATCCTCAGAGTCCTTATAGCGGTGTCCAAGGGTGTGTGATATTTTCCGTGGTCAGCTGTAGTTTTATATCTTTGTTGAACTGGCACTGCATGTTGTAGCTGGTTGAGCTGGGCAGAGACAAAACAGGTTAGACAATTGACAGTACCTGGAATAATCATAGGCATCATCAATATAGCATAACAAGGACTAGTAGGGACATTGGTCAATTTTAAATTCACATCGCCAGGATAGCCCAAGTCCCTCCTTGTTCATGGATCCAAAGATCTATCTCCTGTCCGTCTTGGAGTACAGTCTCTGTCAAGCTGTGTTGGCTCCTTAGAGTTATCCTGAGAAATCTTATCCCCAGAAACCAGATTTTGGGGGTGTTCATTAGAATGGCACTCATTGGTAGTTCTGAATAGGTATCTGAGATCTCCCAGGGGCTCACAGGTATATCAAGTGTCCTCTTCTGTTTTCTTAGCCTTCTCAGTCTGGGTGGGAAAGCCTTCAATCCATCCTGAGAATGTATCTATCATAACTAATAGGTATTTATATCTTTGACAAACTGGCATCTGGGTGAAGTCCATCTGCCAGTCCTCTCCTGGGTAGGCCCCACGTTGTTGGACGGGCTGGGCCAGCTGTGGTCTTCGAGCTCCTTGGGGGTTGTTTAATTGGCAAGTGGGACAAGAGACCACCTGTCTTATAGTTGTTTGGAAGCCTGTTCCTCTGAAGGACCTTTCTAGTAATCTTTGGAGGGCCTTTTCTCCTAAATGAGTAGTGGCATGTAAGGAGTTAACCAACTTCCATTGGAGGTTTCCAGGCAGAAAAAGGAGTCCCTCCTTTTGGAACCACTCCATATGATCTTCTTGAAAGTCCTCGCTCTTAGCTTTAAGAGTCTTACCTTCAGTATATGAAGGAGTTTCTGGCAAATTAGTCTGTGGAACTAAGGTGGCAATCCCAATTAGGTCATGGTTCTGTAATGTTGCAATCTTACCTGCCTGATCAGCTGCTTGGTTCCCTCATGCCACTTCTGTGTTCCCTTTTTGGTGTCCTTTACAGTGGGAGACTGAAACCTCAGTGGGCAGATGGACTGCCCCCAAGAATTGAAGAATCTGATCACCATATTTGATTGGAGACCCTTGAGTGGTCAAGTGGCCCCTTTCTTTCCAAACAGCCGCATGTGCATGTAGCACCAGAAAGGCATACTTGGAGCCAGTGTAAAAGGCTATTCTTTTTCCTTTTCCCAGCTCTAAAGCTCGAGTCAGGGCTATGAGCTCAGCTAATTGGGCTGAAGTACCTGGTGGCAGAGGCTTAGCCTCTATGGTCTCAAAATTGGAGACTACTGCATACCCGGCTCTTCTTTTTCCATCCAAGACAAAGCTGCTTCCATCAGTGTGCCAGATTTCCTCAGGATTGGTCAGAGGATCTTCTGACAATCCCTCTCGGGCTTTTGTCCAGTGGTCCAAGGTTTCTAGACAAGAGTGAAATGGGAGACAGCCCTCGGGGGTAGGTAGGAGGGTGGCTGGGTTAACAACCTCACAAGGGGATATAGTGAGGCCTGGATTTTCCATCAGCATTACTTGATATCTGAGGATTCTTTGATCAGACATCCATAAATGGCCTCTCCCATTTAGGAGTTGTTTTATTTGGTGGCTGGTAAAAATAGTTTGCCCCCAAAGGAGAGTTTTAAAGCATCTTCTATCATGATTGCAATAGCTGCAAGATTTTGAAGGCAGGGGGGCCAACCTCGGGAAGTTGGATCGAGCCTCTTGGATAAGTAAGCTACAGGCTGGGGCTCAGATCCCAACCTTTGAGTTAACACTCCCAAGGCTGTTCCCTCTCTTTCATGGACATAAAGTTGGAATGCTTTTTCTGGGTCTGGCAACCTCAAGGCAGGTGCCTGAGTTAAGGCCAGTTTTAGTGTAGCCTCTGCCTGCTTTTGAGGAGTTCCCCACATCAGTGGGATTGAATCATCTCGTCCCTTTAAGCTTTCATATAAGGGTTGGGCAATTAGACCATAGTTGGATATCCAGATTCTACAATACCAGTTAGCCCCAGGAAAGCTCGCAATTGTTTTCGAGTCGTGGGGGAGGGCAACTGGAGGATTCCTTGTACCCGATAGGAGGACAGCCTCCTGGACCCATGTGTAATCTGAACTCCCAGATAAGTGACCTTTGTCTCAACCATCTGTGCCTTAGCACGGGAGACTTTCTCATCTGGAGAGCAGATTAGTAGGTCATCTACGTATTGTAATATTTTCCCATTAGGTCCCAGGTCCAGATCTAGGAGATCTCGGCTAAGGGCCTGTCCAAACAGGTGGGGGCTATCTCTGAACCCCTGAGGTAATACTGTCCAAGTCATCTGTTGGTGTTTTTCTCCTGGGGCCTCCCACTCAAAGGCAAAAAGGTATTGGGATTCTTTAGCCAGTGGTATGCAAAAAAATGCACCTTTGAGATCCAAGACTGTAAACCACTTGGCACTGGGTGGGATTTCTCCCAAGATTACATAGGGATTGGGTACTGTGGGATGGAGGGGGACTACAGCTTCATTTATGATCCGGAGATCTTGAACCAGTCGCCAGGTTCCATCTTTTTTCTTTACTGAGAGGATTGGGGTGTTACATGGCGAACTGGTGGGGACCAATAGCCCACAAGCAAGGAATTTATTTATTAAAGGCTATAGTCCCTCCCAAGCCTCTCTTTTGAGAGGATACTGTTTCCGGTTAGGAAACCGAGTGGGATCTCGGAGGACAATGGTGACTGGTTCAGCTTGGTGGGCTCGTCCAGGAATCCCCTGGTCCCACACCTGGGGGTTAATTTTGTCTTCCCATAGTTTTTGGTCCCTCTCTATTGAAGGTGTAATGGGTTCTTCAGTAGTAACCAGGAGCTGTAGAGCTCTAGGGGCTGAAAAGCTTCCCATCACAAGGGTGGTCCCCAGTTTAGTGAGTATATCTCTTCCCAATAAGGGGGTAGGACACTCAGGGACCACCAGAAACTGGTGGGAAAATATTTGTCCATCCCAGCAACAAAGAAGTGCTCGGGTGAATCTTTTAGTAGTTGCTTTTCCTGTAGCACCCAAAATGGTACAGGTTTGGGAGGAGAAGGCTTGATCCAGGAGATCAAGACAGAGTAGGTAGCCCCTGTGTCAACCAAGAAATTCTCGGACCTACCTGCCATATCCAGTTACACCCTTGGCTCCAGCCCCGTGATGGTTATCTGTGACAGGCGGGCTGGCTGGAGCGGGCCGCTTCAGTCCTCTTGAACCATCGTGAGGGTAGGCTTGGCGCTTGACCTTGAGGCTCTTGGGTCCCGAGGGCAGAGTGCTGCCCAGTGTCCCAGTTGATGGCATTTGTGACAAGCCATTCTAGGAGACTTGTCTCGGTTTGGACACTCTTTGGCCCAGTGCCCCGCCTGTCTACAGATCAGGCATCTGTCTCGTGCCTTGTCCCTCAAGGACTTGGGGTTTGCCATAGGGCTTCTCTGGAGGGCGGCCAGCATCTGGGCATGCCTTGTCTCTTTCTTTCTCTCCTTCTCCTGGGCCTTGGCCTCCTTCTCCTGTTCTCTGTTATAAAAGGTATTGGTGGCCGTCTGGACCATCTCATCTAAAGAGGCAGCAGAGTCCTGCTGTTGTAGCTGCTGTAACTTAATTCTGATATCTGATGCACATTGGGACAGGAATTTGTCCTTTAAAATCACCCGTCCCTCGTAAGAGTCTAAGTCCAGGTTGGTAAACTTTTGGAGTGCCTCTTTTAGCCTCTCCAGAAAGGCAATGGGGTTCTCATTGGGCTCCTGAGTTATTGCTGAGACTGGGCACAGTCCCACAAGTAATAGGCTTTTTTATGTTTCCATGGGTGGACTTCCTTAGGGGTGAGTCTTTCTGAAGCTTATCCTACCCAGAACGGTTGCAACCTGAGAGCCAGGCATCCCCGGGTCAGGGTGCAGATCCCCAGGCAGGTTGAGGCGTGACAGCCTCCTAGAGATCGAATCCCCGGGCAGGTCAAGGCGTGACGGCCTCCTGAGGATTGGGTCCCTGGGCAGGTCGAGGTGTGACGACCTCCTGGGACCCCTGGGACTAGAGGATCCCCGAGCAGGTTGAGACGTGACAACCTTTTGAAGACCGATCCCTAGGCAGGTCAAGGCGTGATGACCTCCTGGGACCCCCGGACTGGAGTTTGGTCATCCCCAAGATCTCCAGTGTGACCAGTATTGGGTAGGATTAGGGGGTTGGATATTATAGAGTATTTCCCTCCCAAGGCCAACTATTTTCTGGTTGTCTCTCCAGAAGATTGTAGAGGCAAACTTGTGGGTCTGGATGGGGCTTAGGAAAAGAGTATTAAATAGGAGGGAAGGGGGCAGAGCACAACCTTTGAAAGAATGACATAGCACAAGGGTATAATGTAAACCAGTTAAAATCAGTTGGGTCCAAGATGACAAGTCAAATTCAAGTAAACCTTAATCCCCAATCTGTAAGTCGACAGACACACCCAGAGGTGGCAGGACAGCTCCGAGGCACAAGGTCAAAAGAGGGAGGAGTGGGTGGTTCCCCAATGGCTGGGATGATCCTTTCACTCATTAGCATGTGAATTCTATCCCCTCACAAAACCTAGCCAGGCCTAATACCATGGCCCTTGCCCTCGGCAATGGTTCACACCCTGAAGGGTGGCTTCTCTTTGGATCCTAACAAACCTACCTCTTATCGCTTTGTCTCTCAATGAATTTTTGCAATGAGGCATCAGAGCCTGAGTTTCATTAGTTTTGGCCGGGCTTGAGTCCTGGGAGAGAGCTGAAGGACAGGAGGAAAAAGCAGTGGGAAAAACGTGCCAAGGAATCCCCTTCATAGCCTGCTGGAAAATTTGCTAAATATCTGACCGGTGCTCACAGTTTCATTGGTCTGATCCTTGGCACAGAGAAGAGAAAGGACAGAAGAACCCCCACCGGCTTGTGTAACAGCTACTGGGGCTCAGCAGATAGCGCCTTTGGGACATGCTGAGGAGTAGCCTCTCCAGAGTCCCTCAGTTGTGCCCCTGCCGCCCGCCTGTTCGAGGGAGGTTCGAGGAAACAAGAAATGAGAGATTGTAAAGGTCCCTCCAGCCATAGGAGCGAGGACCTCTTACCTTAACCAGAGGTCTTCTGGAATCTGAGACTGGGCCGCGTGAGCTTTCTGCTGAGTTCGTTTTTCGCTGTCCCGGTTTCCAGCAAGATGGGCCTTCCCCTGAGCTGGGTTTCTTTGCCTTCTGCTTCTAGCACGGGAGCTTCGCTGAGTTGGGCTCCTGCTGTGCTTGGCCTCTTCCACGCAGAGGTTGTTTCAGCCAGGTTATATCCGAGTCACGGCACCATAGATGTCACGCGAGTGTATGTTCCTCGGTTCTTTGTCTTGTCACAACAAAGATTTGGAGCAACAGACATTAAAGCCCACAGCGCGTCACAGCTCTCGGGTCTTGGACAAACCGTGCTACAGCTCTTAGGCAAATCAGTGTTAAGCTCTATTTTACTTAGAAGATAGCAGGAGAGTGAGAGAGAGAGAGAAAGAAAACAGCACACGCATGCGGGAGAGAGGGTCCGTGAGAAAGCGCTTTGGCTCCTCCTTTTATGTGTTTTTTCCTCCACCTGGGCCTGCCCTATGCAAATTGGGCTTAGCCAGGAGTGCTGTGTGTTCTGTTTGTTCTGCCTGAAGTCTTCACTCTGGTCCTCGGACCTTTCTTTGACCTTCCTTGTCTTTTAGCCACCGCCATTTTGGACTCCTTTTCCCTATTCTACCTACCTAACAGATTGTTGAGGGTCAGTGTCTGGTGACTAGCTTCCCCGTGGTGCTAGTGTTAACCCACCTGCCAGTACAGGAGACACAAGAGACACAGGTTCCATCCCTGGGAAGATATCTTGGAGAAGGGAATGGCTTCCCACTCCAGTATTCTTGCCTGGAGAATCCCATGGACAGGGAAGCCTGATGGGCTAGAGTCCAGGGGGTCGCAAAGAGTCGGACACGACTGAAGTGTCTTAGCAGGCACATGTCTGATGACTCTAATACTATATTCTACTTGGCTGTAGACAGACACCCTGAGGCAGGGACCCTCTGGATGCTCATGGTCTGCTGGTGGGGGAGGGGCATGCAGGACTCAAGCCTGGGAAGCCATTGTGGGTGGCTGAGGGGCGGCTCCTCCTCTGCGCTCTTGTGTTGTGGGTGGAGACCGGCCTCTCCAGACCCCCCTGCTAGCCTGGCTGAGAACACAGCTGCGGTAAGCCCTAGGGCCTCCTGGGCTCCCTGTGGAGGCCGGGCCTCCCCTCTGGAGGGTGCAAGTCCTAGCATTATGAACTGCGTGTCTGCAGCGTGTTCCTGAGGCCACTTGGGACTTCAGCGGGGACTTTGATTGGGGCTTCCAGTGAGCCCTGTGGAACACTGCCTCCCTGAATCCAATGTAGGCATAATATACTTGGGGCCTTTGGGGGTCCCACCCCCTGCCATGGGGGACAGAGGCTAAAAACAGAACAAAGGTGGTGGCTGTGGGGAAAGGAGCACGTAAGTTTGGGGTCAGAAGTCCCTTGGGCCTGCCCCCCACTGGCAGTGCCCTTGGGCAGCTCACCTTGCCCCCCACTGTCTCCATTTTCTCCCTGCAGATTGGGGATGACATTGACTTGGAGGGGTGGATATTTAAGTGCTCAATAAACCTCGTGTGAATGGGTGGGTGGGTGGACGGGTGGATGGTCTGAGTCTTTAGCCTCTGGGAAGAATTCCGGCACAGGCTAGCTGGGCTCTGGAACAGGATGCAGTCCCCGACCTCAGCGAGGGTGCACTGGCCGAGAACTCTCTTTCTGCAACTCACCAGGCAGGTAAGTGTCCTGCCTGGTACCCAGGAAAGAGCAACCTGAGCCTGAAGGGCAGTTACCTATTGGTGTCAGAGGAAGAGGGTCCAGCCAGACCTGAGAATGATGGGGGTCTGTAGGCTCCGAGAGCGGAGAAGACTCCAGGAAGGGAGGGCTGACACCGCTTCTCAGGACCATGACTGCCCGAGGGCCTGTGGTGGGCCTGGCATGGCACCAAGGCTGTACCAATACCCTTGTCAAGTGCTGGAGGCAGTGACTTTTCTGGCTCTCTGAAACAAAGTTGACTTGCAAATTCCCAGAACTTTGGAGCTGCACACAAGGGACTTTCATCTTCGGGCTGTTGACTTGAGTGCACCCCTCATCTTCTGGGGGAGAAAGGTTATCCACGCTCTGCCTTAACCAGATGGTGGTTTATTATGTTCATTATTGGAAACCAGCTACTGAGAATTTGGGGCATTGGGTCAGGGAGTTCTGGGGCAGAGGCCGCGGGGGCGACCCGTACTGTGCTTGGCCCAGCCTGCGGTCTTTGGGGATCAGCCCCATGTGACATCTAGCTCCTGACCCCTCTGAAGGCCACTTGGCGCTCCTTCGGGAGGGAGTCACTCTTGCCAGGGAAAGACTGCTTGCCCGTCCAGTTTTGGATCCAGTCCCACCAAGAAGCGCAAACCCGGGCAGCATCCTCCGAGGCCGCGTGCCTTTTTGCAGCCTGTCCCCAAGGCACCAGCTCCAACTTGCCTTTCAGGAGAGCGCTGCTCCTGCCTCCTGGGGCCTTTAAGTGTTGGAGATGGCAGTTCTGTTCCATCTTCAGACTTTGGAGAGTCCAGAGAATAAATTGGGTCTTCTGCCCACTTGCTTTTCATTGGGGCCATTGAGTCAGGACCTCAGTTGAGACAAAAAACTTTTCATCTAGTGACTTCCATCTGAAAACACGCCATCCACATGGCGTGAACTGAGGGAGAAAAGGAACAGAAGGAAAGCCCCAGGGGCCCAGGACACCCTTTGGCTTAGCGGCCAATTGACTTCGGCAGGAGAGAGACCAGGTTCCCATCCAGCTATGATGGGACGACCCTGGACAGCTACTTAACCTGTCTTGTGACCTGGTGTCCTCATGTGCACCTGCTGGGGTCACTGCTTGTTAGCTGGTGCGTGGCCCAAAGTCAGAACTCTTACCATCATTAACAGGGATGGTCCGTTTTAATGTGGCAGCAAATGCATTGAGAAGCCTAATAGGAGCCAGGACAAGTGACCTAGCTTTGCAGAATGCAGATTCTGGTGTATCTTGTAAACAGTGCACGTGTGTTGCATGCTAAGTCACTTCAGTCATGTCTGACTCTCTGCAGCCCCATGGACTGCAGCCCGCCAGGCTCCTCTGTCCATGGGATTCTCTAGGCAAGAATACTGGAGTGGGTTGCCATGTCCTCCTCCAGGAGATCTTCTCGACCCAGGGATTGAACCCAGGTCTTCCACATTGCAGGCAGAGTTTTTACCACTTGAGCCACCAGGGAAGCGCCTTGTTAACAGAACTCAGGCGAGATTTCACTGGGCAGTAATAAAGTAAAGAGTAAGAATAGAGAAACGGAATAGCTGAAGTTTTTGAGTGCCCAATTGTAGGAAAAACACACCTCCTGGGATTCACCTTTACTCTCACACTTCTACGTACTTGCCATGTGTGATGGCAGTTGGCTGGGGGCTTTACCCATACCACATAAACCCGTAACACCAGGCCGGGAGTCCTACAGTTTAACACAGTTTTGACACTGACCACCTGAAGGTGAACATCAGTTCTACAGGTTAAGGACTCAGTCCCATGAGGTCCTCCCCATCCCTGCTCCATTAGATGCCAGTTGCAAGTTTAGATTGATATCTGTGCACATGAGCCATCAGCTGTAAATCACAGGTTCCCACAATCCCCTCCTCTAGTTTGATTAATTTGATGCATTGGCTTCTGGAACTTGGGAAAACAGTTTACTTAGTATTTACCAGCTTATTATAAAGGACTGTGGGAAAGGGTACAGTTGAACATCCAGGTGGAACAGGTGTATCGGGCAAGAGATGTGGGGAAGGGCTTCTGCACCCTCTGGGCAACCCTTTCTCCCAGCTCCTCCTTGTGCTCACCAGCCAGGATGCTCCCTGAACCTGTCCTTGTGGGATTTCCTATGAAGGCTTCATCACAAAGGCATGATCTGTCACTAACTCATTTTCCAGCACCCTCCCCACTCAAGGATAGGGAGTGGGGCTGAAAGTTCCAAGCTTCTAGTCATGCCTTGATTTTTCTGGTGACTCACGCCTATCCAGCCCACCAAGCATTGCCTCATTCAAATAAAAGACATCCGTGTCACCCAGGAAGATCCCATTTGAGGACAAGCCCGTGTGGTCACCCTACTTCAGAACCTGCGTTTTCAGGCTAGCAGCCATAGTCTGGCATGAGTGCACGGCTCCAGCACCCCCGCTCTGTGTCAGGCTCTGTCCTGAGTAATTATACACATTAACTCAGTTCTCACAGCAGCCTGAGGTGGGGACCTGTGAGAGAGACACAGAGCCTAAATAACATGCCAGGCCTCACACAGCTTCACAGGCACTCCTAGAGGACCCGGCCACCGAGCATGGTTGTGGAATAGTACCCACACCTGCCTGACGTCCTCACCAGCTTCACCTGCAGCCTTTGCAGTAGAGAGGGCCATTGCAGCCTGTCTGGCCGTTCAGAGACGCGTAGGTTTTTCTCAGCAGCCCAGGTCTCTGCTAGCATACCTTGCATGTTGCAGCCAGAGAGGATGAGTGGCCCCCAGCATGGGGTGGGGGATGGGAGCCAGTTTTTCCGAGTCCCCAGCCTTCCGATGCACATGCTTCTTTCACATCTAGCTGGTTGTTGATCACATCAGGGAAGCGCGTGTGGGAGTTTGGGAGCAAAGGAAGAGCTGGAAGTACAGCCCAGAGAACCCTCTTCCAGAAAGCTGGAACCCTCTGCCTCTTGTCTCATCTTGGCATCCCTCTACCCCCACCCTTCCACCATCCATGATCTCTCCTGTGGGGACTGCCTTCGGGTAGGCTCACAGACAGCCCCAAACTCTTAGTGGGTTAATGCACTCAAGATTTGCTCATTGATTATACCACAGCTGAATCCTGGTCCCCTAGGCATTGGAATCTTCTACAGGCTCCTCTGCTTCCAGCCCACAGATGAAGCATGAGGGGGGGGGGGCGGTGATGGGCCACCCCCCGCAAGGTGCCAGTCAGCGGTCAGTGCTGTGGGAGAAGCTCTTTCTGCAGAGGTGGTAGCTTAGGGCACCTGAGGCATTTGGAACTGATAGATAAAGGAGAGGGTTTAATGCAGATGGTGCGTCCTGCATCTTTGCAGCTGCCCCTCTACTTGGATTAAACCTTCCTTCCCCTGCCCATCTCTGGAGGTCCCATTCTTCCCTCTCCCTTCCGTGGCTTGGTCTGGACACCTCCTCCTCTGGGAGGCCATTTCAGCCCCCTTCACAGAAAAGAGTCACCCTGCTCCGTGGAAGGTCCCTTCTGGGTCTGTGTTGTTCACTCTGTTCTTTGAAGCTGCCAGTGCGCTTAGCAGATGTCTGCTGAGCTCTTAGGCTTCCTAGTGGCACACTGGTAAAGAATCCACCTGCCAGCACAGGAGACCCGGGCTCAATCCCCGGGTCAGGAAGGTCCCCTGAAGGAGGAAATGGCAACCCACTCCATTATTCTTGCCTGGGAAATCCCATGGACAGAGGAGCCTGGCAGGCTACAGTCCATGCAGTCTCAAAGACTTGGACATAACTTTAGTGACTGAACAACAGCAACAGCCTAGTTCTTGCTTGGGGCCTGGTTCTAGGTCCTGGAGAGGCCAGGTTGCAGCCCTGGTCGTTGGGGAATCTCAGGATCTTGTGGAAGGGACAAAAGGTTAAAGAAACTACTTCGTGCCTGGAAGTTAGGGTGCTATCTTGGAGGGATGTGCATAGCATTTCGGGGACACCGGTGAGATGAAGGAGCCATTAAGCCTTCTTGTTTGGGAAACGAGGAGTTCAGAAGTCTGGAAAAGGATCGAACTTCTATGCTGGGACTTGGGAGACTAGTAAGAGCTCATGTGTGGACCAGAGGCTACAGGTTGTGGGTGCGCACTCCAGGCAGAGGACTCACTGTGGCAGGGGAGCACCGCCCCGTGCAGGTCTGGGGCAGCTGGGGCTGTGTCCAGGGTGAACAGTCCCCCTGAGGCCCTGCGATGAGAGGGCAGGGGACATCTGTGCCTAGTGCACAGGAGGGGCCCAGAAAATACTTGTCAAGTTAACGAGTGATCAAGCTGAAGCAGGAAGTTTTCTAGAGGGCTTAGGTGCCACATCTGTAAATGGAATGTTCTAACTCACAGACCAGTCCTGGAAGTCACAGTTATGACATTCTCATTTTATGAAAGGGGAAACCGAGGCACAGAGGCAGCTGAGCCAGGAGGGGTGTCCAGGTGCCCACCGTTGCATCCTGTCCTCCTCAGCCAGCTGGTGGGCGGGAGGCAAGCGCCCAGCTCCCCTTGGATCACGATGGGGTTGCTTGTTCCCAAGGTCAGAGGTGGCTGTTGGGCCTCTGGGGTCTGCGGGCCTCTGTCCCATCTCCTCCTGGGCCTCCCTCCACCCTCGCCTGCCTCAGCGCCTTCGTCACTGAGGAAACAGTGGGCCCTTGTTTTCTCCGAATCCCGAGCGCTCGCAGAGCACCATCCAGCGCCGGCCTCTCAGGGTGGCGTGACTTGGAAACGTGGCGCCTGCAGCCACTACAGGGGGGCCCTTCCGTCCGGACACCCCGTGACTGGCTGAGGGGGCCCAGTTGGACCCTCTCTGAGGAGGAGGACAGGTCCCCTGGGAGAGTTTCCTTTTCTGTGAGCAGAGTGTGGTCAGAAAAAGTGAATGACACACTTGAAGTGAGTTTACTTCCGCCCTGGCCCCCAGTCCCGCCCCATCTGGGAAAGGAAGCTTCTGAGGTGCCTCCCCCCACCCCCCGACCCCGCTGGTCCCAGGATTCCATTCTCTGCAGCACCCCCCACCCAAGGGCCCCTCTTCTGGGACACCCTCCCTCTGTGAGGGGTCCCCTCTTTTGTGGCACCCCCAGTCCCCTCTGAGGGTCCCCTCCTCTGCAGGGTCCTAGGTTCTCTCCCACGGGTGCCCGGGGCCTGCTGACCAACAGCAGTTTTGGCTGCCCTAGGATCTGAGGGTGCAGCCCCGGAAGACCTTCTCCCCCTTCCCAGCCAGTGGGGAGGGACTGCTGGCTCCTTGGGGTAGACCCCCTCAGGACTGCCAAGGCTCCAGCTCCTTGGGGTAGACCCCCTCAGGGCTGCCAAGGCTCCGGTTCCTTAGGGTAGACCCCCTCAAGGCTGCCAAGGCTCCGGCTCCTTAGGGTAGACCCCCTCAAGGCTGCCAAGGCTCCGGCTCCTTGGGGTAGACCCCCTCAGGGCTTCCGTGGCTCCTCCGGTCCTCTGAGGAAGGCTGGTACAGGAGGGCCTTTTGGAGCCACGGACAGCTCTGCTCGGGCCCCAGCGAGGATGCGGAGCGGGGACTAGCCAGGCCTGACGTGTGTCCAGAGCCGCAGCTCTCGTGAAAGGGTTTCACTGGCACAAAAACTCTTGGAAAATACACAAAGGACAGTGGCCAGCTTCCAAAACTCAGCTGTTTACCTTCAGCAGAGTGGCCGGGAACGCAGGGAGCTTATTTTGCAAACAGCCCACAGTTGTCAGGTCTACAGACCTTGGGTGATGCCGGGCGAGCATGAGCCCGGGGCCTCTCCTGCCCACCTCCTTCCCCAGAGGTGTGGGGACCCTAGAGTCCTCTCAGGGGCTGGCTTCTGTCCCTTCTTGCTGCACAGGAAACATTCTCTCTGGGATGGGGTTTCTGAGGCCTGGGGCGCCCTGCCCAGCCTCCCACGTGACCCAGGCTCTTCCGCCCGTAGCCGTCTCGGTCTGAAAATGTTGGCCTCTTGCTTCGGTGCCTGTCACAGTGGAGCCGCTGGTTACAGGGCAGATGGGCAGCTCTGAGAATGAGCTGTTCCTTGCCCATGTTCCCACTTGCCACTGGCTGCTCTGCCTTCCTTCCAATCCTGTTTTTGTTTTTTTTTTCTTCTTGGGAAGTAGCACTGGATGGAAATTAATAATGAATGTATGGACAGAACTGGAAAGATCCTTGGCATTTCCTGTTTTTATCGAAGGAGAAACTGAGGCCCTGGGACTCTGCTAGGCTTTGGCACAGGCCCCAGGACATGGGCAGCTTGGCTGCAGGCTAAGCCCATCTGTGTTGCTGTTTGTCCAGGTCCCACTGGGTCATTTCCCCACCATGAGGCCTTACCCAGTCATTTTTTCTCCTCGGCTCTTGGGGTCCTGGTCTGTGAAGGTATAGCTGTCACCTCTAGCTCCTGGCCCTCCTGTGAGGACAAGTACCACATCCCTTCCCCATCTAGGAGTCTTGGAAGACGGGCAGCTGCTCAGCTGGTCTGATTTTTGCTGTTTTGTTTTGTACACAGGCTAGAACATCGAGGGATCAGTGTTCTTCAGTATTTTCCTTTTGTGAAGTCCATGAAATTTTTTTTTTTTTTAATAGGGAAAATCCCTTAACATCTTTCCTGGAAGACAATAAAAAAGAGGAGTTAAGGCTATCAACAGGAAAGACCTGGTGCATTCTGAAGCTTTAATGGAAAAAGAGTTTAAATCAGGAAGATGACATAGCATGGGCGGGGTCAAAGGAGCCAGCAGGAGGTGGTGAGGCGCCCCAAAGTGGTGGGGTGTCACCACCCCAGGCCCAAGGGAACGAGGGGAGGGAAGAGCCTAGAGACAGTGGTGGTCTTGGGAGAGGGGCCGCCCTGCTCAAGGGAGATGTTGGGGCCGTGAGGATGGTGGGGACAAGCACCCGGACTCCTGTCCCATCCTCTCTCCCATCTTCTGCTGGTGCCTCCAAAGGGCCAGACGTGGCCAGCAGCCAGAGGGCAAGGCACCCAGGCGGTCGTGGCTCTGGGGCACAGCGCGGGCACGGGACTCGGGCTGGGGGCTGGGTGGCTGGCCCAGCTTCAGTTCTGGCTCTGCTTTCTCCCTGTGAAGTCCTTGGCAGGTTTCAGAAGTCTGTGTTTTCCTCTGTCATGTGTGGAATTGCCTCTCACTGTGTGGCTGGAAAATAAAAAGTAACAAATGGACATAGGTTTTTAGCACCCAGCCTCCCTGGAGCTGTCATCATGATCTCCTCCCTAATGACTTTGAAACAAACAGCCTGGAATCCTGGAGGGAGCCCCACTGGGGGAGTGGGACGGAGGGCAGGGGTGGGGCTGGTGGCCTTCTCTGGCCTCCACGGAGGCCACTCGAGGGGTCAGCCAGGTGATCAGCTGGCGCCGCCGCCTCCAAGAGCACAGCCCTGCAGGTGGTGGCGGCCGCGTGCCAGGCGGTAGACATCTGGCGGCCAGGAAGCGCATTGTCAGGCGGCCCCGGCTGTTGGTAGGTGCTCCCGTCTTGGGGGTCTGGGATGCCGGCTGTCAGCCAGCAGCTCTGGCTCCCCCAGGACCCGATCTTCCAAACCCCATGCTCTTGAAAAAATAAACACGTTCCCCAGTGGAGCAGGGTGAGCCGGGGACTCGGGGACTCCAGGTGGCCCTGCATCCCTCTCTTTGTCATCAAAGGCCAGCCCTGATCCCAGTGTGAAGTGCCAGTGGCCAGCCTCACAGAGCGGTGGCTCTTAGATTCACACAGATCACAGCTTTGCCGAGACCGTGGGTAGTTTCGTGGGGAGAATGTCTGCTTGGATCTCAGTTCAGGTCTGGCCTTGTGACTTCAGTCATTGGACTTGACCTTACCGAAACCTGGTGTCCCCACCCGAGAGGCCCCAGGTGGTGGGGGCAGCTGCAGCATGGCCAGTAAATGCTCTCACAGTGACTCTCGCTTAACCCGTAGCTCCTTGGTCACCCCGACTCCACCTGTGTATCTTTTGTGTCCCAGGCAGCCTGGCACTCGGGGACAGAAGCACAAACACGGGGCCTGCCCTGGAGGAGTTCCAGGGCCTCAGCGAGTCCTGTCCAGTCCTGTCCTGCGAGTGCCGGCCCTCCTCGCGCTCCATGCCCTGGGGACGTGCAGAGAGGATGGGATAGACGAGGCCGCGGGCTCACAAGCTCAAGTTGTTCTTTCTCTCTGTGTCTCCCTCTCTCAGCTGAACCTGAGCCGGCCGATCGAGGAGCAGGGCCCCCTGGACGTCATCATCCACAAGCTGACCGATGTCATCCTCGAAGCTGATCAGAATGACAGCCAGGCCCTGG
This sequence comes from Bos javanicus, assembly GCF_032452875.1. Classification (NCBI taxonomy): domain Eukaryota; kingdom Metazoa; phylum Chordata; class Mammalia; order Artiodactyla; family Bovidae; genus Bos; species Bos javanicus. The sequence goes on along the minus strand of NC_083888.1, from coordinate 57,085,625 downwards.
AGCTGGTGCACAGGTTCCAGGTGCATGGGGGAGGGGGTCAGGGTGGTGGGGAGTGGTGGCTGGGAACGGCTCTGTGCCTCTCTGAAGCCGTGGAGCTGTCCTGCTGGGTTACCGCAGACATGGCTCTGCCTCTGCCAAGACGTGGGCATGTGGTCGGCCCCTTCCCTGCCAGGGTCTCTGTCTTTGGAGGTGAGATGGGCCCGCTTGTCGCCACCCCCGTCTGCCGTCTACCTTTAGAGATATGATTTACTGATCAGGGCGCTGCCCAGTCCAATCATGCCCTTGCCTCCTCCGTGCACACATAGCCACAGCTGCAGGTGCTCTGTTGGCATAGAGGTGGGAACCCTCTTGCCACCCTTGAAGAAAAGGACTCCCCGAGGGTGTTCGAGCTGCAACGGCCGCCCTTGGGCCCCTGAATCCTGCCCCAGTGGAGAAGACCCTCTGCGTGCTCAGGGCTTTGAACCCGCAGGCGCATCTCTGAGCTCCGATCAAGTCTCCCTGGCTCTTCCCTCCTCCCTTCCCCCTGTTCCCCAGTGTCCTGGGCCCTGACCCCACAGTGACCTGCTCGCCGCCTTGAGCGCTGCTGCCGTCGCCCCCACCGACTTGCCCTGTGTTTTCTCTGTTGTGGACAAGAGCGTGATTCATTCCTCAGGAAAGCGGCTTGGGGTCATGAAAAACAAGGTCATGTTATCAGTGAAAAATGCACTTGAGATCCAGGGCCTTCCCAGTGGGAGGGATGCTCGAACCAGCACTTTTCAGAGCGTGATGACTGGAGGGGTGACATTCTGTCCTTCCTTATCAGGACAAAGGGGAATCTCATCGCCACACAGCAGCCATCCTGCTGACAGCAGTTTCTTTTGCCCTTGTGTCCCGGGTTGGTGACCTCAGCCAGCCTCGCTGCCTCCTTGACTGACCATGTCAGACTCCCATGAGCCCCAGGGGCCTGTGTGTGGCCCCGCTGGTGTCCCCTCCCCTCCCGCACGCACCTGCAGAGGCGTGCTGTTCGTAGGTGGTGCCCTGCAGTGACTTTGGCCAGCAGCCTGACATGATCCACTCCCCTACCCTTCTCCCAAAGGGCTGGGGGCCATGGAGAAAGGTATTTGGGCTCCTCCGAAGCCTCAGTTTTCGTATTTGTACAGTGGTGTTCTGAGCAGTGAACAACACGATGCGTGTGAGAGTGCTTCACACAGTGCTCGGGTCCCAGTGAGTGCTTGATTGGAAGGTCAAGGCCAGGGTGAGCATGTGACCTTGAGCCTTCGTCTCCTCTTCTGTGAAATGGGGTTGCTGCTTCTTAGGATGCTATGAGAAGGTTGCTGTGAGCAGTAAGCGCCTGAGTACATAGACGGGTCTGATGTTTGCTGAGTTCTTCCAGCAGCTCCACCACCATCATTACTTTCTTAGATGAAGGACCGCAGCCCCCAGCCCAGCCCATTGCCCTGGGGGGTTACAGAACGACCAGCCCTGGGGGACCTCCCATCCCCTGCTCCCCACAAGCAGACACACAGCCCACAGCCCAGGGCAGGTGGTGCTGAACAGTAAAGGGGAACTGGGTGCCCTGAGTTCCTGTTCTGGAGCGAGCACATCGTGGGGGATGTGGGGACTTGCAGCTTCAAGGGTTTCAGCCACCAGCTGTGTGTCCCGGGGGGTCTCAGCTGGTCTCGGGAGTCTGTCTCACCCAGGGCACACAGAACAGCTGCCCTCAGATGGCTGGGGTGACCTCAGGATAACCTTCCAGCCTGGGTATCTCTGGGATAAGTTTTCACTGCCATCTGTGCTTGAGCATGAAGCGGATATCTGATAAGGCCGGGACGTTTCCTCTTTTGTGAAGAGAACAGTCCTTTGGGGAGAAGGGTGACAGGCCGCGCATCATGCAGGCCCCGAGAGGAGAGGAGACGGGCAGGGGCTGGTGGAGAGGAGGGCTGAGAGGTGCCAGGTGAGGCCGCTCAGCGCCACGGGGCCCGGTGCTATTGGCGCTGCCCTGGGCATCCCACCCTGCACGAGATACGAGGTTCAAGTTCAGAGCCGAGCCGTAGGCTGACATACTTGACCTTGACTATGCCGTTGTTTTCAGACGCCTGTTTTAATGTTTATTCTCAGGACCTGAATGAGGAGGCATGCGGGGAGGGGCCCAGGGCCAGTAGAGGCAGAGGAATGTTCAGACTTCAGAGGCTGGGAAGCAGGGCCCTGGGGCTGGGGTTTGCAACACTGGCCTTTCTGCATTTTGTCGTAAGAAAACAGAGAAAGGTGATGTGGCTCAGAAGGGGCGCAGCTCAAAGGGCCTCCTCCAAAGGCACAGCTCAGGTCCCTGGGGAAGTGGCCTGGGGCTGCATGGGTCAAGATAGATACGTTTCTGAGATGTTTCTGGGCAACTCTAGAGCATTCTGCTCATGGGATGCTCCTACTAAGCCTCCAGGGCCCAGGGATTGAAAGGAATTCTCAGAGCTGAGAGGTTATGCTTTTTTTTTTCTGACTGTCCTTGAGGACAGGTTGGGGACTGGGGGTCTGGGGTTTATACAGATCCCTGAAGCTGGTTGCCATAGAAACCAGCTCCCAAGCTGCTGCCTGCCATCCCCCTCCTTTAAAAAAAAAATAGTGGCCTCAAGAGGGCTCGGCTTGGAGAATCATGGGGATGATTCAGTTGTTTTTCTGTGCCAAGGTTCTCGTGGAGCCGGCAGCCTGGTGCCGCCGAGGCCCTGCCCCGAGATTCAGTTATCAGTGAACCGACCTGGGCAGAGGTCGCTTGGGGGCCGCATCCACATGGACGAGTGGGGTTAGGGTGGTATGAAGGTCCTGGTCCCAGTGCTCAGGGGTCTCCTGGCATCCAGAGCGGCTGCCTCAGGGAAGCAGCGAAAACCGACTCACTGCAGCATCCAGGGCTGGCTGTCAGGTGTCGCGTGGGGCATGGTTCTGCTGCTGCCCTCCTAGAATGGATAGAAGCATTATGGCGAGCAATCATCTTCCTCGGGGCAGGCGACTCCGGCCAGGTAGAGCTTCCTGGGGTTTTCCCTGAATGAGCTTGCGGGAAAGAGGTTTGAGTTTGGACTGTCACCTTTTCTACTCATCTCCATTAGCTGGGAGGGCGTTAAGTCCTTCTGATGGCCCCCAGACCCCCAGTGTGGACTCAAGGACCGCTGTCTCCGCAGCGGCACACTACTACTTGCTGAGCCCATCCACACTCCCACTCTGCCCTCCCAGCCCGGAGGAGAGGTCTGGGCAAGCCAGGAACTGCCTTTGTAGCCCCCTGAGTGATGAGCTAGGAGACACCCCGACCTGGTCCCCGAGGGCCCTGTAATTCTTGATGGGTTGTTCTGGCCAGTCTCTCCATTTGGGGATCTGCTTCAAGCTCCCCTGGTCTCCCCTTTGCTGCCCTTGGTGCCCGTGTGTCTGTGAAGTTGAAGAGCATCTTGGGTGTGGGGCGTGCAGGGCACCCTGGCGGGTCCCTGGGGGCTCCAGGGTGCAGCTGGGAGCAGGCCCGAGGAGGGAGGGGGCTTGGGCTGGCTCGCTGGGCTCTGATGGCTGCATGTGGGCGTGCCCTCGGACCTGGGGACCTGCACGGTGGCAGAGAAGAGTGGAGAGAGCGCATTTCACACCAGGCTGCAGGGCTTAGACTTTGTCCTGCAGGCTGGGGGTGGGAGTGATAAGATCAGATTTAAGTGGAAAGAGAGGCCCTGCTTGGGAGGGGAAATTGCCAGCTCAGGATGAGCTCGGGGTAGTAGGGACCCTGCAGTCATTGGAACCTGGTGGTTTTCTGAGACTGAGAGGGACTCATGCCATCTGAGGCTTAGCACTGCCCCCTCCTCACCCTGGGGGCCCCTCCGTCCTTGGCATGCCTTGCTCAGCCACGACTGGCCAGCCTCTGAGCAGCCTGGGCCAGCACAGCCCACATGCTCCCAGCCATAGACAGCCACCAGTTCCTGCCTCTGTCTCAGTTTTTGCCCATCCAGCCCCCTTCCTCCTCATGCCTGCTCCCAGCTGACCCCCAGAGCCCCTTTCTCCCTCCAGGGGTCCCTGCACCCACCCACACCTGTGACGCTCTCTTTCCCTGTTCTGGACTTTGCTGTTCATGGAATCATATAAGACACCTTCTTTGGGAGCTTCCTGGTGGCCCAGTGGTTAGGACTACTCATTGTTCACGGCCTAGAACACCTCAGAGAGGCTCGTCATGGCTCTTAGTCTCTGCCCCAAAGTGACAGGTGCCCGGGGACTCTTGACAGTTTGGTGGCCACTGGGATCCTCTAGGCCCGTGAGTGCCTGCTGGGATCAGAGGAGTAAGAGCCGCCTATAGGCCCGGGAGCCGAACACGGTGAACAATACCCGGGGCCCTTTTCTTTGAAAACATAAAAAAGGTGCTGAAACACATTCACAGGCATGATGCCCTCAAGACGGGTGCCAGTGCTGAGCGTGTGGAAGCCTTCACCACCCTTACTGTTAGCACCTGGTATGTGAGAGCAGGCGTAAGACCATCTGCCCAGGCGGAGCCTTTAGTGACCCCTGAGTCACATAGGCTTATTATTATTGCTATTAATATTCCTTTTAAATATTTATATAATTTATTTCTTTTAAAGGTATTTTAAAAATAAATCTTTTAAGTTTTTTTTTTTTTTTAATGTGGCCCGTTCTTGTCTTAACCACTGGACTTCCAGGGACGTCCCTGTTATTATTATTATTATTATTCCATGGCAGTAGTACTGCTCTAGCAACCTTATCTGTGACTTTCGGTCCCAGCCAACTTGAGAGCTCTTAACTGTAATTGGAGTCAATTAGACCGTGATTACGAAAGTGTCCCCAAATGGAAGCTGAGCTCTGTGACAGCAGAGCGGAAGAGTGGACTGATTGTAGCGTTAGAGGCAGGGCCGGGTGGTCTTCAGGGGGACTCTGGGTACTGTGCTAGGCTCCACTCTTCACCAGCTGACCCACTGGGGCCTCGGTTGCACCCTGGCCGTACCGGGAAGATGCCAGAACGGCAACAGAAGACGTGACCTGAGAACAGTGTTGCCCAAGCAGAAAGGCTGTTGCTATGAACAGCGGCGATCACCTCTAAGACCCCAGCTCCGCTCTCCTCTGGCCCCTGCGGCTCTGAAATGATTCATAGCTGTGTTGACTCAAAGCCTGTCACCCTCAGACAAGCACCGAGCCACCGCCAGCACGGGACTGTGTACTGTGGGCACCCACTAGAAGTAGCAGAAGCAATAGATTTTACTGTTGGCAGCCTTCTAGTCTGACGAAGAAGATAACATCTGAACCGATCAAAAGTTAAGTGAGTTTCTGTCCATTTTGGGGGCAGCACCTGGTAACCTGTGGACCTTCAGGAGAGGGCTCAGAATAGTAACCCTGAGCACCAGTGAAGGGTTTAGGTGGTCACCATGGAGCCATGGAAGAGGCCACATTTTCTTGAGCACATCCCAAGGGGCCCTCTCGGCCATGGGCATTGCACATCTCATATCTTATTTGGTACTTATATCAATCCATGGGAAAATGGAATTACTTCCCCATTTTTCATGTGAGAAAGCTGAGGCCCAAGGAAGTTATTAAATCACTTGCTTGTAGTCACTGAGGAAGAAGGTAGCTTGTGTTCTTTTCAGAGATGCCTCAGAGGGGCCAAGGCCTGCCCACTGACAGACCCCTGGGGGGTGAGGGCCAGTGATGCCGGGTCACTGTCTGGCCGTGCCAGACTCTGACCCTGCTGGTGCCACCCGATGGTGAAATAAATGTTGGCTGGATGGAGGCCAGGGAGGCAGAGCTGAGTGGATCTGGTGGCCCTGGCCCCAGGACAGGATTCCTGGGGTGGCTGTGAGGTCAGCCTCCCCGTGACAGCTGCCCCAGGTCAGGAGGCCGCTCTTCCCGCGGCGGAGGTGGCCACACAATCTGGCCATTGTGCGCCCAGGCCAGGCCGCCAGGCGGTGGCTGTGAATCGCTCTTTCTGCCCTAGGGAGCGTGGTGCCCTTTGGGGCCGTTAACTGTCTGCAGGGCCTTTCTCTGTGGAGAGGGAGGCCGGCCCTCTAGGGAGACGCTCAACTTTATGACCCTGTTACCTGCCCAAAGCAGAGCTGGACTTTGTACGGCAGGGGAAGGGACACCGCCCCAGGGCCTGAGCTCACTCTGGGAGCTGGCCGCCTTCCCACTGTGTGTGTAGACAGTTTTTCACGGCACAGGGTTGGTGGTTTGCTGGCTTTTAGAACGTTTGCTAATAGTACATTTTCCCCAAATGGTAGGGAAAACTTGTGTACAAGTTTTGTGATGTGTATAAGTGTGTACACGTTTTGTGTTTGTGTACACGTGATGTGATGTACACATCATTTCAGGGTTCCTTAGCTTGGTCCTGTGGGTGTGTTGGGCTCCTGGGTTTTGGGTTTTGGAAATCGAGAACTCTAGCCAAGAGGTTTGTAGTCGGTGGGTTCGTCATTTCAGGAACGTCTATGGCAGGAAGGTCTCTTCCATGCTCCTCCTGGCCTGTGTGGGGCCATGACCTACTGACTTGCTTCTGTGCAACCCGTGTGGTCTGTGTGCCCACGATTAAAGCCTGTGTGGTTTCTTTCAGCTTCGTGTAATAAATCACAAAGCCTCTCACCAGCCAAGAGTGAAGCTGCTCTGGTGGCCACGTGCTGGGGCTGCCGACCTCTGTCCTCTGGGGACGGACAGAGTGGGGCAGGAGGACCTTCCCATGCTGGCTCGGGTCCAGGCCCCTGCCTCAGGCCTCCCACACCCTCTGGCTCCCAGTCCCTGTCCTGGCCTGTATCTCTGTCTCTCCATTGATCCGTGAGATCATTTGTCAAATAACCATTATGTCATTTATTCCACAAGCCTCAATTAAGCACTTATTGTGTGCCAGGAATCTTAAAAGACATCACAGATACAAAAAATAAGACAGTTCAGGTGGACACAACCCCTGTCCGCACAGATCTGTATTTGGTGTGTGTGGCGGGGAGCTTCCCAGGTGCCATTAGTGGTAAAGAACCACCCTGCCAATGCTGGAGACATACGAGACATGGGTTTGATCCCTGGATTGGAAGATTCCCTGAAGAAGGGCACGACCTTCCAATATTCTTGCCTGGAGAATCCCATGGACAGAGGAGCTTAGTGGGCTATAATCCATGACTGAAGCGACTTAGCTTGCACACGTGCGCGCGCTCGTGTGTGTGTGTGTGTGTTGCTATAGGTGAGGCAAGGGTTCATACTAACAAAACATAAGTAAATGGAGGAAAAGTAATATAGTCTCCAATCATGATTAAGTTCTGTGCTGTGTGTGTGCTGAGTTGCTCAGTTGTGTCTGACCCTTTGTGACCCTGTGGACCGTAGCCCGCCGTGCTCCTCTGTCCATGGGATTCTCCAGGCAAGAATACTGGAGTGGATTGCCATGCCCTCCTCCAGCAAATCTTCCTGACCCAGGGATCGAACCTGTGTCTCTTGCATCTCCTGCATTGGCAGGTGGATTCTTTACCACTGTGCCACCTGGGGAAGCCTGTGGCAAGTTCTCAGAAGAAGAAAAATCAAGGCCTGTCATAACCTGGAGATTCTTATCACCTCTCTGAGGAGGTGACACTTGAGCTGGGGCCTAAAAGCCTGGTAAGCAGGGACAGGTTGTGGAGCAGGCCGAGGGGGTGTGTCAGGATGGTACGGGGGCCTGTGGGCCTGGAATAGGCTGGTGCAGCCCAGCACAGTGGCGAGTGAGAGTGTCCAGCCCGGGCCTGCGACTGCCACTGCTCAGGAGAGGGCAGAGATGTGCAGCCGGAAGTGAGACAGTGGTCTGCAGCACCCGGGGTCACTGCCAGGGTCACGGTTGGCAGCCACAGCCGTCTCTGTTCTCCTGCATCCAGAGGCTGGGAAGGCAGCTGAGTGCAGGGGTGAGGGGCCTCCCTGGCCTGAGTGGCCCTGGGTCCCAGAGTTCAGCGGCACCCTGCAAACTCTGCTGTGATTCCAGGCAACTCCTCTGTCTCCCCACTGACAGTGGCATGGGCATCCTAAGTCCTGGCGGTAACCTGGCACACCCAACGGAGCAGGCCAAGGACCCTGCAGGCCTCGGGGAGCCGAGAGTCCGAATCTGGCTGGAGGCTGCAGCCTTGGGTGGGGCGGGCAGAGCCGGCTTTTGGCCTGGTTCCGGGGATGCGGCCCGAGGGCAGGGGCTGCTCCACCGGCTCACCTGAACAGGTGGGTGGAGAAGGCGCACGGGGTTAGGACAGGTGCTTCGGGAGTGAGGGGGCTGCTGCTGAGCTGGGCTGACACCGAGCTCCTGGGGCCAGGCAGCCCCTCTCTGGTGTTCACTGTGCTCAGCTGTGATGCCGCTGGGACCCCCTCCAGTCCCACCAGTGGCCGCTGAGTGGAAATGCCAGCCTGTCCTGGTTGAGAGTCAGCCCCTGGAGAGGTGCCTTCTCCCGGTGGCACCCAGCCATGCACATCCCCCGCTGGTCCCAAAGCTGGTGTGTGGCCGCAGTCTCTGCTTGCTTGAGGGCCTGAGCAGTGCCCTGGCACTGTGACAGGGCATGTGGCTTTGTTCAGGTGCACAGCCTGGCCCGGGCACCTCGCCAGCCTCCCGCAGACGGGAGGTAGAGGACGCCTACAGATTTGGTGCTGAGGTCCAGGGGCAGAAAGAGGGGTATTGTTCTAGTCCGGGGCCTGGGAAGGAGGGGAGAGGGTGTTTGTTGTCTCAGATGGTAAAGTGTTCCGTTTCCTCCCCGCCCTCTCTTCCTCAACATTCAGGGGTTATCCGTTGGTGGGATCGCTTTTCTTCATGGACTTTCCATCAGTTCTGTGAACAGCAATGTCTCTACCATGGGGACCGTGGTTTTCTCTCTGATGGCTGAGCGAGGCGCGTGATGCTGCAGACCGTCTGGGAAGATGACCCAGGGGTGGATGGTTGTGGGTGGCATCTGGCTTTGGGATGGGATGAGGGCCTGTGACCTGGAGGCCACTGGTGGGCACTTGGCACACCCAAGATGTTCAGGCCCATCTCACCCCGTCAGGCAGTCTTCCCCTAGTCCCCCAGCCCCCTCCCCTCTCCCTGTCTAGAAGGGGTTTCCCTCAGCTCTGTCTGTGGCACGGGTCCCGTATAGTTCATCTCTGGATTCTTCCAGTGTCCAGCCCTTTCTGAAACCCTTGTTCTGGGGCTTGTTTCCCAGCAGGGACAGGTGGGGGTTATGGCTGGTGCTCTGTTGCAGGAAGCCTCGTGAACACTCCAGTGTTTCTCCCGCCTTCTCCCCTGGGACCGTGAGTGCTACCAGCCTGTTCATGCTCTGTGGCTCTGGTGGGTTCCTCAGGTGTGGCTTTCCCTGCGTCCTCTCTGTCTGGCTCTCCACCATCTGGCGTAGCTAGCACGTGTGGCAAATTTAAGGAGTTTTTTCCTCCCCCTGCTACCCAGGCATCCAGTCCCCGTCTGGGGGGTGGGGGGCAGCAACCCAGAGCCTTTTCAGGGAGTTCTGTGTTCGGGAGCAAAGGCGGTCATCCCATCCCCTCACAAAGCCATTGTTTTGTGTGGTCTGTTTTGGAAATGATTCTATAGCAGCCCTTCCTTCAGGCTGCCTTATTCTTTTTAATGGCTGCATAGTATTCCATCAAATGGCCTTAAATCCTTTTCTTAACCCATCCTCTACGGCTGGACACTTAGAACGGTTCCCGTCATGTTTTGGAAATGCTGTAGGGAGTAAATATCCTTGACCATATACATCTTTGCGTGCCCATGTGGGGAATTATGTGGGAAAAATACCTAGAAATAGAAATGCTGAGTTTATGTCTTAATTTTGGCTGTTTCCCAATGTCTCTCCATAGAAGTTGCGCCAGCAGCACTCCCACCAAGCAAGTCCTGCCCCTGTTCCACCCTCTGGGAGGTGTTTCTAATCAGTTTCATTTGGCACCAAGTCACAGAGAATCCAAGCGTGCCGGGACCTAGTACTCACCTCCTCATCCTGTTGTTTTTTTCCTGCTGGGCACTCAGGGTCCTGGGAAGGGCAGTGTGTGAGCCAGGCTCACTCAGCCTGCCTGGGCCTTGAACCTGCTCACCTTGCTCCTGTCTAGTACTCGTGTGCACCCAGCCTTTCTCCTCCGTACTCCCTGTGCGAGAAGGGCCTGGCCTCTTGGCCTGAGCTCCCGGGTTTAAATAACGGGTCTGAAGAGCAAAATAGGCTGAGGGGTAAATTGCACCATCGTTTTCCTTTCAGAACCTCTGCCAGGTCACACACAATATTGTGCCAAAGGTCAGGCAGCATCTCGGTTCTTCCTGTCCAGTGAAATCTGGCGCACGTGCCCCCAAGGCCAGCGCTTTGCCTGACACGCTGCCCAGGACACGTCCCTTCCAAGCTCAGCCACTTAGCCTTGCACACCGCTGGACGAGTCACCGCCAAGCTCAGGGCTGGCTCGTCACTCCCCAGCCCAGAACCTGTTGCTTTAGGATCAAGTCCAAACCCCGTGGCTGGTCCGTCTCCAGCTGTCTCTTCCTGCTGTCTTCACGTAGCCTCCCCTTTGAGAGCTCTGTCCACCCAACCACGTGGGCGGCCTCACCCCATGCCTCTGTTTTTGCTGTCTCCTCTGCTTGGAATGTCTTTTCGTGTGTCCCATGCCTGTGACCCTTTGTGGCTCGGCGTCACCGACTTCCAGAAACCCTCTCTCCTCCCCTCTTCCCCTCTCCCCCGTAGCTGGATTACTCCCTCTACCCACATCCCAACATGGCAACACTGCCCTACTCGATTATTATCAGTCACCCCACATCTCTGTCCACTTATGAGCCCCCAGTGAGAGGGGGTGGGATGTGGCTGCTCTGTGGCTGAAGACACCACACACACACACACACACACACACACACACGCTGTCACCCTCCCTGCTCTCCTGCTGTCACACACACACACACACACACACACACACACACACATGCTGTCACCCTCCCTGGTCTCGTGCTGTCACACACACACACACACACACACACACACACACACTGTCACCCTCCCTGCTCTCCTGCTGTCTGGGAGGCCTCAGGCTGGGCGCTCAGACACTTGAGAGCTCTCTGGAATACAAACGAGGTTTCATTAAAACCGAGGCGCCTGCTGATGGGAAGCCCTGCTCTCCCCCGGAGCCATTTGGGAAGAGTTAGAGAAGCAGCAGTGGGTGCAGGGTGTTGTCTAGATGCCCGGCTAGTTTGAGGGGGAATGGAGAGGCAACTGGTGATAGCAGAGAAAAGTCTCGCGGTGTGCGTGGGCTTAGCTGAGCTAGCGGGTGGGCATCTGTCCCCGACCTGGAGCCGTCATCTGTCTGTTGCTCGTGTGCCGTCCCTCTGGCTTTCTGCCCTCTGCTCTGTCCCACGGCCCCAGCGAGCTTGTCCTGTGCAGTCACCATGCTGTGCACAGCTCGAGGGCAGCAGGCCTGGGGCCCCTGTGTACCAGTCTGGCTCCATTCAGTACCTGAAGAGCTGTCTTCTTTGTTTATCACATTGTGGAACCAACGAATCCTAGAACTTAAGAGTCAGAACGGATGTTTTAAATGTTATCCTGACTCTTTGGTTTATAGATGAGAAAACTGAGGTCCAAATAGCTTATGACCTTCAGAAGCATACGTAAAATTAATAGCGATTCTAGGACCTGAACCCAAATTTCTAGACTCTGCCTGTACCTTAACTTTCACAGTGTCTCAGAGTCCTGGTGCTGAGATCAGGACTGTCCCAGTGCTGTGGCTGGCCTGATGGAAGTGGTCTGCCAGTGATTGGAAGGTACAAACCTTGGCTGACTGTCAGGGACAGTCGCATAGGTTGTATACTGCATGCGCAGGTCAGTAGACTGCAAATGAGACTGCGTGACTGGACTTGGCAGTCCATTGTATATTCTGGTATACATGAATATATATATTCTGGTATATTCTGGATGCTGCCACAACCTTCTCTTGGCTCCTGGGAGCCCACTCTCAAGGCTTAGCTGCAGGAGTCAGACCCAGCCTTGTTCCAGATCCCACTGCCTCTTTAGACCCTCAGCATATGATTGTTGAGCAGCTTCGCATGCTAGGGTTTGGCTAGGGCCATGGCTGCCTGGCACGTTGTGTGACATCACAGCACCACTGGGGCCTAGTGTGGATTCTTCAGGAGTATGTTTGATAGTGGTTTTCTGTAAGCTCTAATGAACAGGCGGGTATTGGGAGTGGTGTCAGAAGGCTTTGCCTGGGGGGACCTTGGGTCCTGGCCTTGGTTGATGACAGGTGTCAGTGGTTTGCCCAGAGGGTTGGTTGGTGGTTCTTCCAGAAAGCTCTGCTCGGCCCGGCTCATGATCTCATAGTCACCTGGAGCTGCCCTCCAGTGACAGGTCTCACTCTCTGCAGAAGTGCGCGTGTGCCTCTGAAGGGGGCATTGCTGCTGACGCCACTGCAGTCTTAGACCTCCCTCTGGGGGCCCGTTTCCTCAACCCTGCAGCGCCCACGGCCACCCGCCTGTGCACCCAGCACGAGTCCTTCCCTCGGTGCCACGCAGCTCCCCTCACAGAGGCTGCTGTGGACTCCGGCGTCCGGCCGTGTCGTTTGCCTGCTCTCCCAGGAAGGGTCTGTCTTCAGTTTGTCTGGACCCAGGGTTGGGGACAGATGCAGACTGCCCCAGGTCCCTGGGGGCCTTTGGAAGCAGGGCGAACCAGGGTGCAGGCCCTGGGGTGGTCGGAGGAGCAGGTGGGCCCATAGCCTTTCCTCTTTTTTTTAGCCTTTCCCTGAGCTGGATCCCATGTGCAGGTGCCCGGCCTCACGGCGGAACCAGCAGACTAAAGGCCTCAGCTTGGCTTGGCAGAACATGAGAAAGGCTTATTGCTTTTTTCCTTTTAACATAAATTTTAAAAGAAAGTAAGAAAGTTTTCAGATATGAGAAAATATAATTTTTTTTTTGCAAGTCACAGAATTAGTTCATGACACCAAGAGTCGAAGACCCTGGGGCCCTCAATTCCCAGTATAGTTTTCTTTCCACTAAACCATCATGACTTGATGCTTAAAGGAAAGGTTCCGCCTCGCCTCCTGGTTATCTGTGGGCCCATGTTAAGAGTGCCCCGTCTTTTCTGTTTTATATAAATAAATAAATAATGGAAAATTCTAAAACAGTTCTAAAAAAATGAATGAACCTGAGTGACCCAGGCTTGCAGCTGGAACTGAGATGCTTCTTTTTGTTTACCCAGTTTTGCCACGCCTTGCTTCACTGACTGGAGGGCTCTAGAGCCAAAGGGCATGGGTTCAGATCCTGGCTTGGCTACTTCCTAGCTGGGAGAGCCTGGTCAAAGTACTGAGGGTCTCTGAGCTTCAGTTTCTCTGTCTGTCCAATGGGGCTGTTCATAGGACCTACTGCATAGGGTTGTTGTGACGAATAAAAGGCCAGTTCCTGCAAGGTATAGGACATTGTCCTGCACTTGCTGAGTGTTTAGGAAAAGCTAGCTGCTGTCATGATTACTGTTGTAGCTGTCAATAATAGTAACACATCCTAGCATCCTGCCAGGACTCCCATCGTGATATCAAGACCAGAGGAACCAGAAGCTTCCTGGCTTTCACCCACCACTTGGTGTGGAAGGAGCCCGCTAAACGGCCAGGCTTTGTGGCATCAGCTCAACCATCCGGGCTCAGGTCATGCTCTCAGGAAGAACCAGAAGGAGTGAGATTATGCTGAGTAAGCCCAAGGTCACCTCCGTTCCCGTAAAAACCCTCACAAGTAATTTTTAACAGCCACAAGGAAGTAATTTCAGTTCTTCCTCAGTGTTTGTTCGGTGGCTGTTAACTGAAACGCAGACCTTGACTCCTGGGATCCTGGGAGTCTGCCTGGAGCGTGTCTTCTGTGCGTGGCATGTTGAGTCTATCTGATGCTGATGCTTACCTGCTTCTGGAACCACGTGATGACCCGGATTCCGAAATCCCCCTGGGGTCAGCACAGAAGGTTGTTGTCACTCCCAAAGGGTCACCGCCACTTTCAGTTGATGGCTGCCAGGGCCATGGGGGGCGATGCATGGTGGAATTGGGTCCCATTTTCCCTTTTTGATACTTCACATGGGAAGTGGAGTCCTAGACAGGGTGAGCAGCAGGCAGGCCACAGTGCATAGCAGGAACTATAACCAGAGCCTTGCTGTTTAGTCCAGTGCTTGCTTCCCAGCTCACCCACGCCCCCTTAGGAACTGAAGTATAACAACATAAAGTGTACGTGTTGTGAGCAGCTTGAGGACTTTTTGCCACAGATAGGCCGTGTACCTAGCACCCCATCAAGCAGAAGAGCAGTGCCACTCCCCTGAGCCTGGTCCGGCCCAGCCCTGCCCGGCCCTGCCCTGCCCTCTCTGTCCTCAGCCGTGGGCAGTGAGCTCCCTTCCTACTCACGGTGCAGAGCTCCTGTCCTCCCCCATGACATCCTCTTCCCGGGGTGGGGGACAGGGCCGCTGGAGGGAAGGAGGCCGATTACTAAACCAAGAGATGGACTTTCTCCAGCCAACTGGGTGCTGTCAAATCCCTTGTTTCAGGAATGGCTTCCAACCTGGTTCCCCTGCCCCCCCACCCTCGAGCCGACCACTTTTCCTGGCCAGCAGGAATTTTTCTGAAATTCTTCTGAAAAGCTCCTCTGCCTCTCCCTCCAGGCTGCAGGTTAACATGCAGAGTGCTTGGTGGGGGAGCGGGCACTTAGCTCACCTAGCCCTGCACGTGCTCCCCTGCTAGCATCCACGTGCTGTCCTCTGTCCAGCCTCCGTGGAGGTTGAGAGCACCCCAAGGACAGGGCCTCCGGCCCCTCCCACTGTGGGGCTTGCCTCAGTGTCTGCTGGATGTGACTGCCCAGGAAACCGTCTTTCAAACAGCCGGCCACCTGGAGACCCAGCAAGGAGACCGCTTGTTCGTGGGAGGTCAGGGCAACTCCCAGCCTCTCCATGCTCCTCTCCTTCGCCGGCCCCAGGCTTCGGTGTGTTTGCTGTTCTAGACCTGCCCAACTCAGCTGTGCACAGGTGAGGACCGAGGCTTACGGAAGCCCAGCCTCGCAAGTGGGGAAGGCAGGACTGTGCCAAGTCTGGCAGCTTCAGCTCTTAACACGTGTAACCTCTTCCCAGCAGTGACCTTTGCTTGAGAGAAGGAAGCTGAGGCCTAGGGAAGAGCCGAGATGCCCAGCTTGCTGTGCGGTGGTGCTTCCTCCATCCCAGCTCCCCTAGCCCTCAGAGGCGTAGATTTCCACCTGTCCATCACGTCTGAATCCCCAGTTCTCCTGTTGGGGTTGGAGGACACAGCCCAGTGGACAGGCTTCCCCTTCCTGGGTCCTGAACGTGATGAGGTGAGGCCATGCCTGGGCCCTCCCTCGCTGCAGAGCACCAGGTCCGAGGCAGGTCGCATCCTGGACACAAGCTCCTGATGTGGATGATGTCCAGTTTAGTTTTTGTGGGGTTTTTTTTGCCTGTACTTTTCGTATCATATCTCAGAAACCATTGTCTGATCCAAGGTCTCGAAGATTTACACAGATGTGTTCTTCAAAGAGATTTATAGTTTTAGCTCTTACCTGATAGGATTTTTATGTAAAGAAATGATACTTGTGAACCCCTGTATCCAGTGGCCTGCATGTAGCCAGTCCTGGGCAAATAGGAGCTGCTAGTATTTCGAATTATGATCAATTATTTTATTGATTATCATCTTTACCCTGTCGTCTCTCATTGTGTTTCCCATCTGGGTGCCTGCCTCCTGCTCTTTCCTGAAAGTTTGTGTTGCTGTTTGAACTCATTTCTGGCACAGTTGTGGGGATGGGGAGTTGAAGATGGAGGATTTCATTACTTCCCCCACTCCTCCCCATTTCCCCCCAAACTTTTTTTTTTCCTTTTTTTCAAGTTGATTTATTTTTAATTGGAGGATAATTGCTTTACAGTATTGTGCTGGTTTCTGCCATACCTCAATATGAATCAGCCACGTGTACACACGTCCCCTCCCCCTTGAGCCTCCCTCCCGTCTCCCTCCCCACCCCTAAACATTTTGTTTTGGAAAATTTAAGAATGCTTGAGAGGCTGTGGCAGTGTCCTCCCCCGTCCATCACTGGCTTCAGCGGCCAGCAGCTTGTGGGCGCTCCGCTCTAACCTGTGTCTCACCTCCTTCCCTCCCCCACCCCCCGCACCTGGTCATCGTGAAGCAAATCCCAGACATTGTGTTTAATCTGTAAATTGTTTTAGTACACATCTCTGAAATATGAGTCACCACTTTCTCTTTTTTTCACTGAACTAAAGTTGATTTATAATGTGTTGATTTCTGCTCTACAGCACAATGTAGAGCATATGTGTATGATGTTATACATATATATATATATTCTTTTAAAATATTTTTTTCCATTATGGCTTATCACAGGATATTGAATATAGTTCCCTGTGACCCTGCTGCTAAGTCTCTTCAGTTGTGTCTGATTCTTTGCATCCCCATGGACTCTAGCCTGCCAGGCTCCTCTAGCCTGCCAGGCTCCTCTGTCCATGGGATCCTCCAGGCAGGAATACTGGTGTGAGTTGCCATTCCCTTCTTCAGGGGATCTTCCTGATCCAGGGATCAAACCTGGGTCTCCTGCATTGCAGGCAGATTCTTTACCATCCGAGGCTCCAGGGAAGCCCCAGTTCCCTGTGCTGCCACTCTCTAAAGAGACCTGTGGCGTTTGGGAGAAGTGGGCCAGAGCCCTGTTACCTCCTGAGGATCCAGGGGGCGGGTCCTGGGCGCCTCGCCTGCTGCCCTGTGAGGAGCAGGCAGCTGGGCTCCGTCAGGACCCGAGCTGCCCTGGAGGGTGGCTGCCGTGGGCGGGGGATTGTGTCGTGCCCCGAGGGTCCATGGGCCAGCCTGGGGCAGCCCAGGTGCTCACCCCCAAGTGCAGCGCTGGCCTGGGCCGTCAGTCTGCTGGACGGGGCAGGGCACAGCAGTCTCAGAGGCCTCCTGTCAGGTTGGGCCCTAAGAGTCTCAATGCCTCAGAGTCATGGGCCTCCTTTTCATTTTCTATCTACCAACTCTTTCTTTTTTTTTTGAATTTTTATTTATTTTGGTTGCACCGTGTAGCTTGCGGGATCGCAGTTCCCCCACCAGGGACCGAACCTGGCCACGGCAGTGAACGATTAGACCCCAGGGAACTCCCCATACCCTTTTCATATCTGTCATCTCCTCGCTGTCCACGCAGTTTCCTGAGACAGGTTTTATTCACAATGTACATTTACCCACAGGAAAGGGAACATCAGAGATTTAATTCCAGGTTCTTCTTCACGGACATAGAGTGACCAGAGGCGGGATTTGACCTCAGGACTCCCACCTGCATTTTGTCTTCAGAGGAGAGCAAATCCTCGTGTTGCAGTCCTGCTCCTTTCAGGGCTGTAAATGCGGAGGAAACAGGATCTCCTGTGCTCATCTCAGTCCTCTCATTCGGCTCAGATTCCCTGCGGGGAAAGCTCGACCCCAGCCTGCCTCCGCCCCGGCCCAGCAGAGGGCCAGGTCCCCCTCTCAGCTTCACAACCCCTTGGGCCTTGGGGGCATCTGGCTGGTCTGTGCCCCTTTGTCAGTATTATCTAAACCTCCCCCGGCCCTGCTGACCCCAGGCTGTGTATTTCTGCATTTCTTTTGCCTTGGCTTCTCAAAGCCAGGCTCCCCCTAGTTAACTTCCAGAATGCCTTTCTAGGTGTTCGAGACAGGCCTTCTAACAGAAATGTGTTTACCATTTGCCATGGAGATGGTTTGGGCCTTTATTCCTCCAAGTGCTGATAAAATGATACGGAGCACTCACCCTTCCAGCAGTGTGTTTGGTAATTCTAAGAGACTTGTGAAAAATGCATGAGGCCCGCGATACAATAGATAAGCTGAAAGGCTTGGAAGAAAATCCGCTTGTGGATAGTGGGGTGATTGGAAAAAACTCCTTCTTTGTCCTGAAAGAGATTGTGTTCAGGAATAATTCTTCTCTTAATCCTGATGCTTTCATCCCGGGTCCAAAGCTTGTTGGCGCCTGCTTGTCAGATATTTCCCACTTTGGTTTCTTCTAGCATCTTTGGCTTCAGTTCACATCTTAATGAGCCCGAGTTCTCTCTATAGAGGCCACTGCCCTAAATGAACAAAAGTGGGACCAGAACAAGCTTTGTGTTATCTGGCAACTGTGTGGACAAGTCTTCTCGGTAGTGCAGTGGGGATATTTGAGGGGAGAGGGGTCATGGTTTACTGGCCCTTGGTGGCTGGGGGAGAAGCGGAAGCGACGTCTCCGATGCTGCCTCCCCTTTGGAGGAAGGCAGGGAGCGTGCGTGTCCCTGTCGTTACCTGCTGTGTCTCTACCACGTGGCTGCCCGGCTTGTTGCAGAGCAGCCTCATGTGTGGCCTTGAAGCATGCCGCATAAACACCGCTCCTAGGCTTCTCCAGCTTAGACTCACAAGTCACAGATAAGGAAATCGAGACGAGAGATGCCAAGTGGCTCGTCCAGGGTGACAGTGGGAGATGACGGCAACCGGGGGCGGGGGTTTCTCGGTCCCTCGCTCTTCCCTCTGTGCCAGGCTTCTCCCTGCGGGCTCAGGGATGGGGAGGTGGGCAGTGGTGGTGAGGGCATCACGAACTTTTCGTTTGTAACTCAGAACGTGAATACGTCAGCCAGATCGAGTAGGGGAAACCCTCGAAGGCTGTCATTTGTCCATTGTTTGCAGGACAGGATGCCGCTGTGGGTGATGCGAAGTTTGTTGAGTGGATAACCTTTTCTTTTTCTTTAATCCTTAGTGTAGAGTTTAGTCTGCTTTAATTGAATCATGAAGTTCGTGTGTGTGCCTGTTAAGTCGCTTCAGTCGTGTCTGACTCTTTGTGACCCTAGGGAACGTAGCCCTCCAGGCTCCTCTGTCCGTGGGATTCTCCAGACAAGAACACTGGAGTGGGTTGCCATGCCCTCCTCTAGGGGATCTTCCGGACCCAGGGATTGAACCAGCATCTCTTATGTCCCCTTGCATTGGCAGGCAGGTTCTTTACCGCTAGCGCCGCCTGGGAAGCCCTGATCATAAAGTTCATCATAATCTAATTCCAAGTAATCTCTCGAAGTTTACCTACGTTATTCTCTTAGATTTCACCCTTCAAACTTTATTTTTTTTTAAAAATGTCAGCATTTCACTTTTATTTATTTTTTATAATTAATTTGTATTGGAGTCTATGTAGTTGCTTTACTTGAGTGGATGACCTTTTAACATGAGGACATGGTCTGATTGTATCATGTATGTCAGTCTTGGTGTCTCCCGAGTGACAGGCCCTGGTGTCAGTATAGGCCTAGTTCTGAGGGACACACTCTGGGGAAGGAACCATGCCGATGGTGGGAGTTGCCTCTGGGGATCTGGCAGCAGAGAGGTACCGGTGCACAGGTGAGGCTGCGGCCATAGGAGAGAGAATGGCTCCTTGGCCTGAGGACAGCCCTGGATAGACCTTCCTGAAGGACACCTCTGAGCTCGTCCCCCGTCCCCTCTGGGTCCAGATGTGGCCTCTGCCTTACCAGTGCTGGCCCATCTGTGTGAGCCGGGCAGCGGGCCAGGCTCTCAGGAAGAAGAGGCATGAAGGCAGCTTCTCTTCTGTACTTGGGTCTGCAGACGTGTGCTGGAGAGGACCTTCTCGGGGCGAGAGCGTATAGGCGCCGTGGACTTCACAGGTGTGAGGACGGGAAGACGGCCTCCTCAGATGTGTGTTGTACTGGCCACCCCTCGGGAGCAGAGACATTTAAAAATAAAAAATTCAAAGACACCAATGAACCCATCACCAGATACTCTGGTATGGAACACCAGGCAGGAGCAGATTTCAGAGAGGGAGATATGAATCTCTGGCTTTTGTGTTGAGAGCTCTTAAAAATGATTCCTAGGAACCAAAATAGGTTCACTGGGGAAAAAAAAAAAAAAAAAGAATAATCCCAATGGCACATTCTTTTTGCTGATAAGGTTTGCTAGAAAAGAAGCATTATGGCTTTTCCCCCTGGCCTCTGCTGACCTCACAGAGGGAGCTTGTGGAGTTGGAGGGGAGGGTGAATTAAGCTGGTGTGTTTATTCCCTGGGGCTCCCACAACAAAGTACTATAGACCAAGTGGCCTAAAACACAGAAGGTTATTCTCTCAGTTGAGGAGACTGAAAGTCTGAAGTCAGGGTGTCTATGGGGTTGGTTCCTTCTGAAGGTCTGAGCGGGAGGGTCGTGGTGGCTGTGGCCATCCTTGCCTTGCAGCTGACCTCACTCAGAGTCTCTGTCTTCACACAGCCCTCTCCCTGTGTGTCTTTGGTGCCCATTTTCCTCCTCTTGAAGATACCAGTTGATGGATGAGGGTCTATCTGAATCCAATATGACCTCACATTAACTTGATTCCCTTGTGGCTCAGCTGGTAAAGAAGCCGCCTACAATGCAGGAGACCTGGGTTCGATCCCTGGTTTGGGAAGATCCCCGGGAGACGGGAAAGGCTACCCACTCCAGTATTCTGGTCTGAGAATTCCATGGGGTCGCAGAGTAGGACATGACTGAGCGACTTTCACTTTCACTCTCATTGACTTGATTCCATCTCCAAAGACGTTCTCTCCAAACATGGTCAAGTTCACAGGGACCAGGGGTTAGGACTTGAACAGATCTGGGGGTGGGCGTGCACAGTCAACCCACAGTAACAACAGCTGGTGAATGGCCTTCCTTACAGCCAGCCTCCTCTCTGAGCCCATCTCCTGTAATGCCAGCGTCCCTCACTTTTGTCTTTAGCATCATAGAGTTTTAGGGCCAGAGGGATGGTCTCTTCTACTTTGTCTGCCTGACAAGCTGCTCTCCCCCACTGACTTGGGGCTCCTCGAGTCATAGAGGTGCCCCATGGCAGGGCCACGATCCTGTGTTTTTTTTCCTGGAAACATCTTCCTGTGTCTTTTGTTGAATTCCTGTTTCAGATAATGGTTTTTTGTTCTTAATGTGCCTTAATGTTATTTCCCCAAGAAGACTGTAAAGACTAATCTTATCACAGTTCTGCTTACCTGTCCATGGTCTACTGTGAAGCTGCTGCTGCTGCTAAGTCGCTTCAGTCGTGTCCGACTCTGTGCGACCCCATAGACGGCAGCCCAACAGGCTCCCCTGTCCCTGGGATTCTCCAGGCAAGAACACTGGAGTGGGTTGCCATTTCCTTCTCCAATGCATGAAAGTGAAAAGTGAAAGTGAAGTCACTCAGTCAGGTGCGACTCTTAGCGACCCCATGGACTGCAGCCCACCAGGTTCCTCCGTCCATGGGATTTTCCAGGCAAGAGTACTGGAGTGGGGTGCCATTGGGTATTAATAAGCACTTGTTGGAGTGGGCACCCGAGGGTCAGGTGGCTGGCCTATGTCACGTGTTTCATCACCTTCTCACAGACCTACAGAATCCTGGCATCCCACTCTCCCCAGCCCTGCCTCAGAAGCCTTCAGGGCAGGGTCCTGGCCGCTCTCACTGAGCGTAACCCACCCTGGGAGCAGGTCTGGTTTCCGGTGAGGCTCTATCCAGAAGTTGAACCAGCTGATCAGAACCCAGTGGTTCTCCTTTTCTCACCTCTGGTTTCTCAGTTTGGGCTCTGTTTTGAGCTTGGCTCCATCATGCCTGTCTCCTTTAGATCTTAGGATGACTGCTCCCAGCTGCCCAGTCTCCCAGCTTCCTCTTGTCCTCCAAGAGGGAGAGTGTCCCAGCATTCCCACAAAAGTGCTGAGCCTACCTCTGATTGGATGGACTCTGGTCACATGTCCTCTCCTGAGACAGCAGCCCCAGGAGGTGGAAAACGCTGATTGGTCTAATCAAAGTCATGTGATCCCAGTGGGGCTAAGTGGAGCCTGTGTCCTGAGACCAGGTGATGCCCCAGCCAGAAGTCAGGCCTGGTGGGAGGACGGAGCACAGAGGGATGGATGCGGGGAGGGCACACGGGATGAAATCTTGCTTGTCAGCCCCGTTGCAGCATCAGTCTCCCTTCTCTAACCAGAAGAAGTGTGTTTTCCTTCCAGGAATACATTGATGCCCACCCGGAGACCATTGTCCTGGACCCTCTTCCTGCCATCAGGACCCTGCTTGACCGGTCCAAGTCCTATGAGCTCATCCGGAAGATCGAGGCCTACATGAAAGGTACGGACTCCAGTGGCTCGGCCCCGATGGCAGTCGGCCCACCTCGTGGACATAAGGCGGTCCTTGCTTGGGTGAGAGATGGGGTCTGGTCGTTTTAAGCACTTTGACACAGGAAGCAGTTGTACATTCTGGGGAGGGCCTTTCCTTCTCCCTCCGTGACTGGCAGAGTTAGGTAATGAAAGCCCCAGGGTGCTTTTTGGAGGAGTAGCTCCAGCCACATCAAGACAGATTTGTTTTGTTGTCTTAAACCCATGCATGTGATGAAATATCCAGATAACACAGTGGTTAGAGAGCAGAAGTGTGTGAACAGCTCAGCGGCAGGCAGGCAAGGGGAGTTATGTAACTGGGCAAAAGAGACAAACAGAGAAATTAGAGGCCTTTAATCAAACTCGTGGAGATATGTCATGTGGCGGCTGGACCTCACAGGGGTACGTGTTATTCTTGCAGGCCGGCACCTCCCACTTAGCCGCGGGAGTGTCTCCTGCCAGCTGCCGGCTCCTGCCCCAGAGGACTCACGCTCCCCGCGTTCCCGGGCAGGGCAGCACCAGAGATGTCAGACCGCCTTCCCAAGGTGTCTGTTTATGTGAGAAGGGCGTTTCAGAAAGATTCACGCTCAGTAAGCTCTTAATTCTCCACCTGTCTACACAGTCCCTGCATAGAGTTCTTAAAAAAAAATTTTTTTTGTTTTAAGTGCTTTTCCTGGGCCCTGGGGCTGGGTGAGGGTTCATCTCTGAGGAGGGACAGGCAGCCCCCGTTCCTGCTATCTCGGTCCCGTGTGTGTGGCCTCGGGGGCTGCCTTGAACCCTGACCAGGGTGGTGACTTGGGCCCAAGTGTGTGTTCACGTGATGCTGGGTGCCTTGGCTTACAGGACCAGCATGGCAGAGAGGAGCAGCGTTTTTGGGTATGTCCTGCGTGCCCAGCACTGGGCTTAGCCTTCCTCTTACCTTCTCCCTGCTGGTGCTCATCAGGGTGGGCCAGGTCATCCTCCTTGTGTGGCAGAGGAGGTCCTGAAAGGTTCGCTGATGTACCAGCATCACACAGCCTGGAAACCGCCCAGTCAGAATCTAGCCAGGCCTCTCCCCCTCAGGCTCCCCGACTCCTAACACCTAAGCTTGACTTCCATGTCTGTAGTCAGAGGGCCCTGGATCTAGTAAGCCCCTGGCATGGGTACAGTCGTGGACCCTGGCCAGGGGAATCAATGCCTGCTTGGTTCTCTGCTCTGCGCAAGAGCTGGGTGCTGGACCTGGCCATCCTGGAAGAGGTCTTAAGGCCCCTTGCTCTGGGTGGTTGGCCTTTGCCAGGAAGCACAGGGCATGGGCATGAGCTTGGGCAAACTCCGGGAGACGGTGAGGGACAGGGCGACCTGGCGTTGCTGCAGTCCATGGGGTCGTGAAGAGTCGGGCATGGCTGGGCAACTGAATAACAACATAGAGGACGTGGCTTCCTAGATGGCCCAAAGCAGGCAGGCTTCTTCAGCATGCTAGCGTCCTTCCATCCTTGGGTCTGGAGTGATCAGTGACCGTGTCAATTTCTGTTCTCTTTGCATTCCTTCCCTGGATCCAACCAGTACTCCTAGAGGAGAAGGAAGATCCATAGTGATGTTTTGGCCAAACAATGCTTCTAGAAAGGAAATTTGCCTCTTCCTAGGAAGAGTGTGCGTCGGATGCCAACTATTTGTGAAGGGCCAGGAGATGACCGTAGAAGATGAGAAGCCCCAGTTAATGGGCAGAGTTGCAGGTCAGCAGAGGCAACACGTCCATGAGAAGAGTGATGCTTTCTGATGGGATTAGGGAGGCTACCGCTGAGAGGGCTTTTTTAGAGCAAAATGCCCAGACTTTGAGGGGGGGACAGACTAAGATTGGTTACAAATCTTGCTGCCTTGTGGTCTTGGCCAAGTCACTTGCTCTGACCTTGTCCGTTTTCTGTAAGATGGATAAAAAGTGGTTTATCCACAGGGCCCAGGGTCAGGGTACCTGGGGTGATGTCTGCAGTGCTCTTAGCTTGGGCCTTAGCCCATGGGGTCACCCAGCAGTGGGGTCCACTCTTCCTGCTCCTGTTACACTGGAAAGGGCTGAGCTGACTGGATTGGCTCTTAAGAGTCTGTCTTTGTTTTTATGAGCAGAGAAATAGGGCTGGGGGTCAAAGGTGAGCCCAGATCTAGTGTGTGAGCACGTGAGTTTGGGGGTGAGACTGCAGGGTGCACAGGAAGCAGGACTAACTCTCGGGAGGGCAAGTATTGAGGGGGTGAAAGCCTGGGCCTCCCAGACAGGGCAGAGGTGGGAGTGAAGCAGGGAGGGAGATGAAGTGGGGGTATTTGTGTCAACTTATGGACCACCGGTCAGGGGTGGGGGGACTCAGAACACCTCGGGCAGTGGGGGACCCCATTCATGAGCAGCCTTTGAAGGTATGTGAGCTAGTAAGTGAGACGAGGATGCATGTTAGACAGGCAGTGCAGACACGGCCTGGGGATGGATCTTGATGGCCATCACCTGTATCCTGTTGCAGAGGGTGACCCCCACAGGTGTAAGGGGCGGGTGACTGGCCCCCAGTGGGGACACAGGACAGACCCCACTCAGCTCAAACACAAGAGAGGTCAGCGCGGGGGTGTCCCACTAGAGGGCCCAGTGAGAACTTGTTGACCCAAGTCTCAAGACTGGCTTGGTCCTGGGCCAGCAGGAATTGTGTGGGTGGGCCGTGACCGCTGTGCCCGGGGTTTTCCTTATCGTGTGCACCGAGCCAGGCTGGTGTTCTTCCAGGAGGGCAGGCAGTGGCTGGGGCTTCCTGGAGCCTTTTCCTGCCCACCCGGGGCAGTTCACTGCTGGCTCCCACATCCCATCCTCCAAGGCGAGGCTGCGTCTGTGAGATGCAGAGCACCTTCTCTGGGAAGTGCATCCCCAGCCGCCCCCACCCGCTCCCGCTACTCCTGGAAGCCCTGCAGTAAAGGGCCGTAATTACCCTCTAAGTTCCTCAATTGCAGCCGTCCAAATGACACCGCTTTTGTGTTGGGAGAAGGGGCTTGGCAGAGGCTTCTGGGAGTTGTCACCACCCCCCTGTGCCAAGGTGGCTTTCCCTGTCCTCAGAGATCCCGGATGGCTGCACAGAAGACAGGGCGGTATGGAGGAGGCGCTGCAGGGAGGGACCAAGGCCCCCTGCTTTGCAGTGGGGGTGGCCGGGTGGGCTGTGACACGTGGGGAGGGTCCCCTGGGGAGAGCAGGCAGAGCCCTTGGACTGAGGCGGCCATCCATCTCCATGCAGAGCATGAGCTGTGGGGAGCTCCCAGCCTCACCTGTCTGAGGACCTCGGCGTGGTCAGCACCATCTCAGTTCCATGCTCCTAGAGTTCATCATTTCTAATTCAGAGCTTGCTGGGGGAGGCCGGCTCCTTCCTGCCTCAGACCTGTGTGTCCCAAACCACAGACAGTTGGTGTCACAGTAGAGACCTGGGGGAGGGTGGATTAAATGAGACGGGCTTCATTTCTCTCTCACGTAAAAGCCGAAGTTTCCCCAGCTCCTTGTTCTTCTGGTGTGGCCCCTCCTGGTCCAGGGTGGTGCTGAAACTCCACCAGCCACACCCACAATCTAGACGTTAGGATAGAGAAGGACTGAGAAAGAGGAAGCAAAGGGAAACAGCTCTGGGTATCTTTTAAGGAAAAGTTCCAGAAGCTATGGTGATGCTCTGTTCACATCTCAGTGGCCAAAACTGAGTTACCTACTGAGGTGCGAAGGAACTGGGGACTGTGGTCTTTATTCTGGGCAACCATGTGCCCAGCTAACATATAGCATGAGGTCTGTAGGCTTACAGAGGGACCCACCCCAGGGTTCTTAGGCCACAGGTTTCCCACATGGATGATGCCTTCTGGGCGGGGCTGCACCCACACCCTTTACCAGAGGCACAGATGGCCTTGAACTTGGATCCAGTTCAAGCCAAGGACAGGAGCTTCCTGGAGGTTAAACATTGCCTGCTGCAGGCCTGAGGGGAGATGGGGAGGCTGCGTCACCAGCCAAGATTGCTAGACATGCATCTGCAGGCCTCGTCTCTCACAAGCACCTGCTTTGCTGCCCAGGGCTGGGGTTTTGAGGCAGAAGTCCAGAGCCCAAGGCCTGGCCCTGCAGCCCCAGGCCACACAATCCCAGGCGAGGCTCTTGCCAGCTCCTAAACTGGCTGGAGCAATGGCTGAGAAAGCTGGGCTGTGACTGGATGATGTGGGTGTGTGTCCTTGGCCCTGGGGTCAGCAGGTGGTAGAGGGTCTCAGATCACCTAGTGGAGGGCGCAGAGGCCCTTCCGAGATGGCTGTGGGCTCAAGGCAGCTCCCCCGGCAGCTCCCCCACACGCATACTCTGGGGGGTAATAGTTGGCCATCTGATGCTGGGCCTCCCCAGGAAAGGGGGGTGCCCTCTGCAGATCGAGTGTCTCTGCCTGTGGGTTTTGTGGGAATTTAATCAGGACTCATCTTGGAGGCCAGCTGGGGGCTGGGTTAAATTGGAATAATCTAGACACCAAGCAAAGAGAAAGTAACTTGCCGAAGAGCCTGGGAAAAATGATCCCCACAGAGCAGCTGCCTCGGGTGGGTGTGTGTGGTCGAGCCGGGGGGCTCTCACTCAGGGGTGGGGGCTGGCTGTCTGCCCTTGGGGAGCTGCACAGGGCTGTTGGTGGGAGAGGAGACAGCGAGAGAGGCCTTGGAGTCAAGGCCCAGGCCCCGGGTCTGCCTGCAACCCCTGTGTTGTGCAGCTTGCAGGTCCCTGTTCCTCTGGGGCCGCTTTGTCAGTGCTCGGGTAGCTGACCTTGGCAGCACCGGCTGCGTGCCAGGCACTGTATTAGTTAATTTAATCCTCACGATGACCCCTGTGAGAAAGGCACTACGGTTACCCCCCAGAGCAGTGAGGTTACTAGTGTCCCTTGAGTCTAATTGGCTAAGGACACAGAGCTGCTGCATGCAGAGCTGGAATCTGAACCCACACCCTCGGGGTATCATCTTGGCCAGTGGTTCCTGAATCCAGCTCCTGGCCCCTGCGTGGACCGCCTCTCTTCACCTGCACTTGTGCCGAGGACACGCTGGATGAGCTCGGGGCTCTGGCCCTGCTCCCAGGCACCCCCTGGTGTCCAGGCAATGGCATTGTCCAGACAGGGTCCCTGCTTCGGTCATGGAGTCTCTGCCTCATACAGTTTATTGAGGAAACGAAAGTCCTGTCCTTTTTGAGGTTAGTGACACATGTTAGTGGAGAAGAACAGGGTTTGGCACTGACAAGCCTGGGCTCAAATCTCAGCCCTGCCCGTGTGGCCTGGGCAGTCACTGGGCCTCTCTGAGTCGTCTGCTCATCTGTCATGAGGGGGTTGGTTGCCTTCCCTTCAAGTCGGGGTTGGCGGGGGCCGTGGGGAAGGCCTGGCCCTCCCTGCCCGCTGCAGGGGGCCCAGCCCGGAGCTGGAGCCCAGGTGCTCTCAGCTCCTCTCCTTGGTCCCACAGCGCGCCCGGGGCCTGGCTGGGAGGCACGTGGTAGAGCTGGTGGTTAGTAGGAGGGCCTGGAGTCTTGGAGGATGAAGAGGAGAGCGGTGCAGCCCTGAACACCATTGCTCCTGAGTCAGGGTCAGCTTCCAGCCCTGCTCTTGTGCAGGAGGCTGGAGTTTGGATGAACCCACCAGGAAAATGCTTCACACAACACCTTGCGAGTGGGCTTGTGAGGAGCTGACCCCTGAGACAGCTACCTGCCCTGCCCCCCAGGTGTCGGCCTGCCCACCCTGCAAGACTGGGGTCTGGTGCGAGGGAACCTCTAGCTCAGTCCAGGGTTCTTTCTGGGGGAGCCACACCTCCAGTGTTTAGCCCTTTCCACCTCATGGGTTATGGGTCCCCCTCCTTGTTTTTGTCGTGCTTCTGAGAAGAGGCCTGCCCCACCCAGCACACCCCACGAATTGCTGGACTGGAAGGCCGCTCTCCCCGAGGCCTGCACAGTAACTGGTCCTGAGTCCCCTCTGTCAGCAGGCAGGTCCCTGATTGTCGGTAATTCTCACACCTGTTGATCCCCCTCCTTTCTTCCCAGAGGCCGCCCATCTTAAGTATGGAATCAATCCTTCCAGGCCCTTCTCATACATGTGCAAATACATGTGTGCTTAAAAAAAAAGAAACAGCATCTATTACTTGTGTTCTCATATAACTTGCTTTTTCTCCAAGAATATATGTCTTGGCTTCTTTTCATGTCAGCCCTCAAAGATGAAGAGGAGTAGGTCTGATCTGCCCTTTTTGATGGCAACATCATATTTCAGCACGTGAATGGGGAAAAAAAAAAGCGTAGTTTATTCAATTATATTGACCTCAATGAGTCATTCCAGTTTGATTTGGATTTTTTCTTCTCACCGACTGAGCTGCAGTCAACACAGGTCTCTGCAGAGTTCTGTAAAATTAATCCCTAGAAGTGGAATTTCCCAAAGACTACGGTAAACATCTCTCACCTTGTGGATATTGCTGGATTGTTCTCCAAAATGTTTGAACAAATTTTTCACCCCATTGTACATAGCTGCTGGAGAAATGATAACTGTCTGACTTTCATTTACATTTTTTCTGTTATTGACAAGATTGCACATTTCTTCATGTGTCTGTTCACCCTTTGCGTTTCTTCTGAGTATGAATCTTTTCATGTTGCCCATTTTTCTCTTGGGTTGGTGGTCTTTTTCTTATTCATCGGTTAGAGCCACTTTTGGGATTAAGGATATTGTCTCATTTTTTCTTGAAGATTTTTTTAATGTGGACCATATATAAAGTCTTTATTGAATTTGTTACATGTTGCTTCTGTGTTATTTTATGGTTTTTCGGCCAGGAGGTATGTGAGATCTTAACTCCCCAACTAAGGATTGAACCCGCACCTCCTGCATTGGAAGGCAAAGCCTTAACTAGTGGACCACTGGGGAAGTCCCATGAGTCATTGTTTTAAAATATGGACTGTTTCGTTGCTGGCAGCTTCATCTTTGCACTGGGCCAAGCTAACATTTTCTATTCTGCTTTTAGAATGTGTATGGCCAGAGAGAGCACTTCAAATATTTTTCAAAACGTTTTGAAAATGAAAAAGGCTGCTGCGTTTTGGGAGTCAGAGCTGAGTGGGGCAGCAAGCCTTTGGGTCCGGAAGGGGCCATAAATCAGTGCAAACAGCTGCCACAGAGTTAATCCGCGTTTCCAGCAGCCGTTTCCATAAGCTGGAACGGGACTCAGGAATGTCCCTGTCTCTGCCAGCCCGTGTCTGCCTTCCTCGATCCTGGCCTCGAGCATGCCCAGCACAAGTAGCACTGTGTCCCCTCAGGATGAAACAGGTCATTAGCTGAGTCAGACGGGAGGGAGACTGCTTGTCCAGCTGACCAGGACCATGTCAGACAGGGCCTGTCAGACCTGTGGCCTTTGTTCCCCTCTGTCTGTACCCAGAAGCCACCCCCTCCAATAATTTCAAGCTGGTTGCCCACAGCAAGCCTGTAGCTGGTGAACCAAGGATCAGGCTGCTAGCAGGGAGGTGGCAGCTGCAGCTGGGCCTAAGGAGGCCCTTCAGAAGCCTCCCGGGAGCAGGGTAGGGACTGTAGCCACTGCTGAAATGCCCCCACCCTACCACTTAGTGTCTCCAAATAGCACAGTGAGGGTCCCTCTTTGAAAACTCTTAGTGACCAAGCCTATGAGTTTCCTGTTGCTGCATGACTGGTTGCTACAAGCCGAGTGGCTTTCGGTAGCTTCACCCCCGCCTGCCCCCGGCCTGCCGCTTGTTATCTCACAGCTTGGTAGGTGAGAATTCTACCTGGCATGGTTGGTCTCTGGTCTCAGGAAGTCACAGGTGGGAATCAAGGTGTCAGCAGGGCTGTGTTCTCATCCAAACACCCTGTGGAGGAACCCGTGCCTGGGCTTGCGCTTCTTGGCGGTGAGCACCCAGCTCCTTGCGGCTGCAGGACTGAGGTGTGGTGTCCCTTCCAGCTGTCAGCAGGGGGCGCTCTCAGAGAATACAGGCCCCCACGTTCCTTCTCACGGTCCCCTCCACCTTCACGCAGCCTCGGCGTTTCCAGCCGTCCTGGTGCCTCAGGCAGCCCCAGGCGGGCCCCCCACACAGCAGTCCTGCTGGGCTGCCTCTCATCCCCTTGCCCCCTGCCCTGTGTAGGTGGCAGGGAGACAGTGTGAGCCTGTCTACACCTGGGACGTGCCGCTTCTCTCTGCCTCCCCTCACAGGGCTCTGGGCAGGGGCACCGTCGGAGCTGGTTCCGGGCCCTGAGGCCCCCGGGTCACTGCCTGGTCTGCGTGACCAGGGGCCCGAGTGGACGGAGCCTGGGCCCTTCCTCACATGCACTGTCCTCACGTGACCTTCCGAGGTGTCAGGCCCTTCTTCTCCTCAGACAAGCCGGGTGAACTGGACAGTGAGCAGTGCCCAGTTGTGCCTGGGGAAGGCTCGCCCCAGGCTGCCTCGGGACCCAGCTCCCTTGCAGGGCTGCCCGTGAGCCTCGCTCACCCTCCCGCTCTGTCTGAGCCCCTCGGGGCCCGAGCAGTGGACAGGGCCTCCCTCCTCCCTTTTCCCAGAGGGGGTACCGCAAGCGGCACCTGAGACAGCCCTCGCTCCAGAGGGGCCCTCGACCCCATGGTGGCTTCAGAGGGATGCCCAGGCTGGACCTCAGTGCCCAGGGAGGAGGGGACCCAACGCCGACTCACGGCAGTCAAGCGTTACGTGGCGCTTCTCCCTGCACAGCCGCTCACGGTGACTCAGCTGGTCCTCACATCTTCATCAGCAGCCTGGGGAGTAGGTACCGATGTTATTCACCCCCCTCCCACCCCGTTCTTGGAGATATGGAAACAGAGGCGCAAAGAGGCGGCTAGCCCAGGGAGAGAGAGTAGGGCCAGGGTCGGGACCCAGGCACCCTGCCCACCACTGTGTATAACCGTGACCTGCGAGAGGCTCTATGGACAAGCGTAGGCCTCTCCTGGAATCCAGCCCAAAGCCCTGGCAGATTTCCATGTGGTTCCCATGAGTCAAGCTCCCCAGTCCCCATATCCCCAGGGCACGCAGCTGGAACTTTACTGTCTTAAAACGTATTATTTCAGTCTCATCTCACCTGGGGCTATGGATGGGTCTGAAGAGGCGTGATGATGTCACCATCGTCCAGGTATTTCCAGCCTTTTGAAGCCTGACACAAATCCCCGCTCAAATCCAGGCCCCTGTGCCTCCAGGGGCCCTTGGGCTACAGGCAGAGCTGAGTCACCTTCGGTAAAGGGAATGCAGAGTGAACTGGAAGTAGGTGCTAGGGGACAGACGTGCTGTGTCAGAGCAGGGAATGGTTCCTGAGTGTAAGAGTTGACTCATTGGAAAAGACTCTGATGCTGGGAGGGATTGAGGGCAGGAGGAGAAGGGGACGACAGAGGATGAGATGGCTGGATGGCATCACTGACTCGATGGACGTGAGTCTGAGTGAACTCCGGGAGTTGGTGATGGACAGGGAGGCCTGGCGTGCTGCGATTCATGGGGTTGCAAAGAGTCGGACACGACTGAGCGACTGAACTGAACTGAACTGAGGAGGGTCTTGGGGGTCATGCCAGGAAGCACGCCTCCTGAAGAGAGCAAGGTGAGGATGGAGCCCCGCCTGGGGGAGGCATGTGGGGTGCAGTGACTGGACACTGAAGCCCTTCCTGGCCAGGCCAGTGGACGGGACATTATAAGTGGACAGCGGGAGCAGGAGAATCAAGGTCAGGACAGGCAGTGCCCTCTTGATGCCCAGGCCTGGCTCCACATCAGAGAGACCAGTTCTCACATCTATCTCCTCTCGTCCGTGGGCCTGTCATCCCTGCCCTTCCTGACTGCCTCCTCCTGGCTCGGGCCTGCGGTGCTTTCCCAGCCCTCACCTGACTGTCCTGAATTACTGGGCGGCTGCCATCGCCGTAGGCCAAAAAAACCATCCAGATGTTTTCAGAGCTGCTGTCAGGCTGAAACTTGGTTCTCCCAGAGTGTACAGAGAGCGTCTTATGCCATCTAGGATTCGAGAGCACGGGGCTCCTGCCCTCTAACAGTATAACGGCAGGCTGAAGGTGACTTTGGACAATCTGGCACTGGATGAGTCATGAAGACTGGAGTCTGCAGGTTGGCAGGCCAGGCCTAGCCCGCAAGTCCCGTGGCCACAGTCACCAGGGCTGTGCCAGGCCGACAGCGCCACATGGCGGCCAGTTGAGTTGCAGGCCACTGCCACCTTTCTTACCCTGTGCCGGTCAGTTGTGCTCCTCCGTGCTCCCCTTCTCCTTTCGTTTCCAGGCTCAGCTCACTTTTATTCCATCTTCAGTTCATCTCACACGTGTACTTGTCAGAGAGTTTTTTCTGAGGGCTGCCTCCTCTGAGTAGCACTGGGCTAGAGGTCAGGCCAGGTCCCAAGGAATATACCATCTGGTTGCAGAGTCAGAACCCAAACATGTGGGCATTTAGTAGGGTACCAGAGATGAGCAACTGAACAAGGTAGCAATGCAGGAGAGAGATGATGGTGGAACAGGCAGGACTGTGGGTAGAAGATGCTGGGGGTATCTGTTGGGAGGTGTCACTGTGATGAGACATCTTGTTCTCAAGGGGTTGGGCGATGCTGGCTGGGTAGGTTGTTGCCAACTGGTGGGGGAGAGAGGAGTCCCAGGGTTGTGCCGGGGGATGACAGGGAGACCCCTCTGCTTGGCGCCGGGGATTGGCTGGGAGTGAACTTGGTTCTGCCTTCTGAGAGGAGGCGGGAAGTGTAATTTCCAGGGCTACTTCAACAGAGCACCATGGACTGGGCGGCTTAAATTAGAGAAGTTAATTTTCTCACAGTTCTGGAGGCTGGAGTCTAAGATCAAGGTGCTGGCAGGGCTGGTTTCCTCCAAGGCCTCTCTCCTTGACTTGTAGGTGCCTGTCTCCTCCCTTGTCTACTCATAGTCTTCCATCTACGTCCTGTCTCCCCTTCTCAAGGACATTAGTCACCTGTATGACCTCGTTTTCATTTAATCACCTCTTGGCAGGTCCTGTCTGCAAATAAGAGGCATGTCCTGAGATCTGAGAGTCAGGCCTTCAGCATGTGAATTTAGGGGGACACAGTGCAGCCCATGGGCTTCCCAGGTGGCTCAGTGGGAAAGAATCCGCGTGCAACACAGGAAATGTGAGTTTGATCCCTGGGTCGGGAGGATCCCCCGGCAACCCACTCCAGTATTCTTGCCTGGAGAATCCCATGGACAGAGGAGCCTGGGGGGCTACAGTCAGACTCCTGGGGTTGCAAGGAGTCAGACAGACTGAAGTGACTGAGCATGCACACATGCAATGCAGCCTGTAACAGGAACAGGTTGCAGGGACCTGGAAAGGCTTCGAACCTTCACTCACATCTGACTTGTATGATTATTGAGCCGAGGGCTGCCTCAGTATATAGGTGGAAACTTTAAGAAGACAATCCAGGATCCAGCCACTGTGCGCAGTGCAGGCTTGATGGTGGGCTCGGTAGGTGAGGTGGGCAGAACACCAGGAATCCAGCAGTGTGTGGTTAGAGCAGCCACAGTGGGGAGAAGATGGTTCAGAGGTGAGAGTGTCAAGAAGGGGGTTCCTTGGTTAACAAACCCCAGCAGCTAGGAAGAAACCCCAACGCTGGGCCACTGATTTTGTTCTGTCTGTCCCAGGGGATCATCCAACCTTGATCCTCGGATGGGTTGTGTTGGGCGATACAGCTGAGGCCGATATTGCTTCCCAGACCCTTGGGGTGGGACTGCTCCTCCCAGAGGAAACTGTGTTAAGGAACTATTTCATCATTTAAATCTGTTGTTGTTTAGTTACTAAGTCATGTCTGACTCTTGCAACCCTATGAACTGTAGCCCACCAGGCTCCTCTGTCCATGAGATTTCCTAGGCGAGAATACTGGAGTGGGTTGCCATTTTCTTCTCCAGGGGTTCTTCCCAACCCAGGGATCAAACCCACATCTTCTACATTGAAAGCATATTCTTTACCACTGAGTCACCAGTAGATACTATTGCTTTTGTTCTCTTTTCAGTGAGGAAGCTGAGGCAGAAGTAAAGTTACTTGGCTGGGATCGTGCAGCTGATATGAGTTGGAGCCAAGATTCAAACCCCAGGCACACAGGGGCCTGGTGAGCCCACTGGGGGGCGGGGGGAAGGGCTCCTACCAGGTGTGGGGAAGGTGATGCTTAGAGGAGGGAGGTGGCCTGACCCAAGGCTTGGAGGACAAGCCAGAGCTTCTCATGCCGAGAAGGGGCTAGAAGGTGCTTGCAGGGCTGAGGGCCCGGTGTGTGCAGAGGATCCAGGGCCTGTGAAATCAGTGTGTTAGGCTTAGTTGCCCCTCGGCATGTGGAATCTTCCCAGACCAGGGATTGAACCTGTGTCCCCTGCACTGGCAGGCGGATTCTTAACAACCGGACCAGCAGGAAAGTGCAGGAGCTGGCTTCTTTAGTGGGTAAAGATTCCACAGTGCTTTTTCCTCTTCCTTGCAACTTCAGGAAGTAGACAGGAGTGATTAATCATGACCGTCAGTCTACTACTGATCAGGAACCCAAAACCCGAAAGGTTGGGTCTTGCCCAGGCTCAGGGGAGAGCTGCTGGAACTTGCATGCAGGTCTCTGGGCTTTTGCTCCCTGGGTCATGCATGGGCCTTGCCCGGGGCTCCCCCCAGCAGCCTGGGTCTCTGTGCCTCGTTCCCTCTGCCACGGGGCCGGTAGGCCCCAGAGTGACCTGTGTTGGGGGTAGGACCACTCACTACGTCATCTGTCACCCTCCCTCATGAAAGTTCTGCCCAGGTTTCTGAAAACGGGGCTCCCCAGGGCTGGAAAAGCATGATCAAGACCCCTCATTGCTGGCTCCCCAGGAAACTCGCCCATGGTCCCTCTGAGGAGCAGCATGGCTCTGTGGCAAGAGACGTGGAAATGCTGATTCCAGGGGGCCCCGGACCCCCAGCTCCTGGGCACGTGACCGCAGAAAATGATTTGTCACAAGCCCCAAGCCTTATCATGCGTGAGAGATGATCAACCCTGTCTACGGTGGAGGAAAATTGGCACAAACATAAATGTCTGACCTGAGGGGAAACGTTGACAGTTGGGTGACCAGGAAATGCAGACTCACGGGAAAATACTGGTGGCAGGAGCGTTCAGTGGAAAACAATTAAAAAGGAAAGTCCAGTCACGGTTGTAGCAAAGCAGATAAACAAAGTGCTTCTGCAGGCGAAAGTCCTCCGGAGAAGCCAGTGGCCAGACTGAGCGGGGTCAGCTATGAGGGCTGTGTGTTTTCAGATGGAACAGACTGGGGGCGGGGTGGGGCGGGGCGAGCCTCGGGGGAGCGGAGCGTGAGGGCCCGGCAGTGGCCAGAGGGCCGGATGCCGGCAGGCTGGCCCGGAATGTGGGTCAGCGGCGCCCAGGCACGTCAACCACGGACTCTGCATCCGACCAGATGTGGCTGAGATGCCCGAGGAGCCGGCCTTGTGCACAGGGCGCCGTTGAGGGTCAGTCCTTTCACTCAGCAAGACCCTGCTGAGCGCCTACTGTGTGCCTGCAGTGTTCTAGGCGCTGGGCCCACAGGGGTGAAAAAATGCACCGGTCCCTGCCCTCATGGAACCAGCATTCTAGAGAGAGGGAAACAGAGCCCTTGAATGTAGTGACTGCTCTCCCGACACGTGCCAGGCGGGTCCTCCCTGCTGCCCAGGCCCACGCAGCCAGCTCCAGGCCCCACGGGCTCTTTCCCTGGCCTGTCTTCAGCTCCTCTTGTCTCAGCACAGCCCTCACTCATGGGCGTCGTTCTCTAGGGTCCCACCCTTTGTGGAAACGTCAGAGGATTCCAGCCTTTGTGTGTCCTCGGGGACCGTCCCTGCCCCCAGGCTTTGTTTCTCTCGAGTGTCATCTGGAAGAAATGAACTGAGGCAGAGTCCTGTCACAGCTGTCCCCAGGCCCTGCCCTGCCCTGCCGGAGCCCCGCCAAAGCTTCCTTCACAGCCTGGTGCCAGCACCATGCTGGACACAGCCAGGAAGCCATGG
Source organism: Bos javanicus (assembly GCF_032452875.1). Taxonomy (NCBI): domain Eukaryota; kingdom Metazoa; phylum Chordata; class Mammalia; order Artiodactyla; family Bovidae; genus Bos; species Bos javanicus. The sequence continues at coordinate 57,049,653 of NC_083888.1, read as the reverse complement.
AGGGGGAGTTTCTGTCATCCCCAGAAACTGGACGTGGGCCACTAGTTACGATTTAGAACCTGCCTGCTTTCCTGTCGGCCGCCCAGCTGGCCTCGCTCAGCGTAGTAAGAGAAATCACCACTGCTGTTATGTGCCAGGCCTCCCAACAGCCCTCTAGGGAGGCCTTGTTCCCATTTTACAGATGAGAAGAGCGAGGCCCAGCACTGTTTGGTCATTCGCCAAAAGTTACAGCCAGTTTACCCCAGATTCAAAGCCAGGCTTCAGAGCTGCACCTTCAAAGTGCCATCTCCGCCTCCCCCGGTTGTCCTCTTGTGGCACCTGTTCATCATTGTCTGCTCCTCTTGCTGGTTCTGTAGCATCTGCCCCCAGTGGCCTGGGAGCGTGGCCACCTGGCACAATGGACAAGGTGAGGATGTGACTCGGACACCTGGGTTCTCATCCTGGGCCTGCCCATGACTTGTGCGTGACCTTGAACTCCTCTTTCCCTTTCTGGACATGATGGGATTTGCCATCTCCCAGGACCTCTGATTTCACACTCTCTGATGAGGGTGGCGGACAGGGAAGAGGGGGGTGTTTCAGGTTCCCAGGGGCTGCTGCTTCAGCTCTTAACAGAACACAACCCACCACCTAACTAAAAAAAGCTTCCTTTCCAACTCCCATCCAGAAATATGATGACAGATAAATAAGTAGCCTTTTTCAGGGAACCAGAAATAGCCTCCTGGGCTCCCAGTGCTGACTGATAGGAAGAGTCTTTATGCTATTTGGGGGAGAAGAGCTGCTGGCACTGTTGGGATTTTCCTGGGGAGTGGGGGGGCAGCTGCAGGGACTGCTGCTGTCACCGACCCTCACATGGGATGGAGCCAACGTGTCCCGTGCCACCAAGATGCTGGCTCAACTGCTGCAGGGCTCAGCTCCTTCCTCAGCTCTCCCACTCAGGTGACCTCTGAGTCCACAGGCTAGACGGATGTCACCATCCTCCTCTCCAAGGCTGGGTCAGTGTGTGTGCCCAGGGGGCACCGTGTCCTCAAGCAGGGCCTTTGCAGCGGCCGTTCTGTCTGCCGGGAGTACGCGTGCCCCAGATGCCTGGCCTGCCTGCTCATCTTCCCATGTCTGGGCTCCGCAAGGCACTTCCTGGGCACACCCCACCTCCACAGGCACCCCCTCGCGATCCCCAGGTCACCCTCCAGCCCCATTGGGCCGTCTGTTTTACTCCTCCATCTGGCTGTGGCCTGGTCCCTGCACCTGGAGCGTGGGCTCCATGAAGCAGCATGGCTCATGTTCCTTTACTGCTGCATCTTGGGCTCCTAGGATGCAACACGTTTTTTTTTGTTGTTGTCGTTGGTGACTGGTGGTTGGAAACCAAAATAGGAACAGTTGTAGTTTCTAATTATTGCGATCTCACAGGCATCGCGGGATGGTTTTAGCTACAAGCTGCCAGAAATTGGGTCAAGCTACAGTCATCATGGTCTACGGTCCGTGAGTCTAGAGGTGGGACAAGCCCCGGGTGTGGAGCAGCCAGCAGCCCAGCGAGGGACACGGGTCCCTTCCAGCCTCTGCCCTGTGGGGCTCAGGACTGCCTTCCCTCAAGCCTGACCCGTCAGAGGGTGACCGAGCTTGAACCGTGGGGCTTTCAGGCAGTGGGACCTGGATGGTCTCCAGTCCTGGGCCCACCCTGGAGAGGGCGTGGGGTCAGCAGCTGGTCATGCCTGCTGCTCAGGGTGTGGTCAGCCAGCTTCAAGTTAGGATAAAGGAAGAAGAATGCGACACTGTGCATGGCCCCCTGTCCTGATGACTCAGTCCTTTGTCTTCTCTGCTGGGTCCTGCTACCACCTCTGACACCAGAGCCTGAGATTCCAGAAAGGTGGGGGGTGTCTGGTCTAATGCTTGCTGTGGCCCGTTCATTAGGAATGTCTCGTCTCTGCATTTCATCTGGACCCCAAACATCTCTGGAGGAATGCTGCCCTCGTCCTCCTCTGATTCACCCAGGACTCAGCAGGGTCGATGGTGGGGGACGGGACTCTGCAGGTTTGCTGGAGAACTGAAGGAGACACTGTACCTAAAGCATTTCTTCAGCCCAGTTTCTTGCACAGGCCAAGTGTTTGCGCCCGATGGATCTCAGCTGCTGCCGCTGGGGTTTTTTCCTTTTTTTTTTCAATTGGTATAATTCACGTACCATAAAATTCACCTTTTTAAAGTGTAGATACAGTTCAGTAGTTTTGAATATATTCAGAAAGTTGTGCAACCATCACAACTATCTAATCCCAGAACATTTTCATTGCTCCAAAAAGAAATGGACCCGCCTGCAGTCACTCCCCATTCCACCTGCCCCCCAGGCCTTGGCAGCCGCCCGTCTCCTTTCTGTCTCAATGGAGCTGCCTGTTCGGGACATTTCAGATAAATGAAGTCATGTATTCTGTGGCTTTTCCAACTGGCTTCCTTCAACTCAGCATGATGTTTTCAAGGTTCATCTATGTTGCAGCATGCATGAGAACTTCATTCCTTTTTAGGCCTGAATAATATTCCATTGTGTGGCTATGTCGCCTCGTGTCCACCAGCTCATCAGTGGATGGACACTTGGGTTGCCGCCACTTTCTGGCTGTTACGAATAACACTGCTGTGAATATTCCTGGACAGGCTTTTGTGTGGACGTGTGTTTCCGTCCTCTTGGAAACACCTAGGTGTGGACTGCTGTGGACCTAGTTCTGTGTGAAGAACCGCCAGAGTGTTTCTCAGAGCAGCTGGACCATTTCACGTCCCCACCAGCCAGTGTCAGGACACTTCTTCCTGTCTGTCTTACTGGGTTGTAGCCAGCCTCACACGTGTGGTTTTAATCTTCATTACTCTGATGCCTCATGATGTTGAGCATTCCTCCCTGTATTTACTGGCCATTTCTGTGTCTTTATTTTGAGAACTGTCCATTTTGGGCCCTTGGCCCATTTTTAACTTGGGTCACTGGTCTTTTTTATTGTTTGGTTGTTAATAGTTTTTCATGTATTTTGGATACTAGACTCTTGCCAGATACATGATTTGCAAATATTTCCCCCCATTCTTTGGGTTGTCTTTTCTTGATAATGTCCTTCGAAGCACAGAAGTTTTAAATTTTGACGTCAAATATGTCTATTTTTACTTTGGTTGCTAGTGGTTCTGGTGTCTAAGAAACCATGTCTAATCCAGGGTCATAAAGACCTACACCTGTGTGTTCTTCCAAGTGTTTTATAGTTTTAGCTGAAATGCTTTTGCTACATCTTTTGATAGGATTGTGTGAGTTTTGTCCTTTTATTCTGTTAATAGGAGCAGGCACTTTTCTGCTAGGGAGGCCGTGGTCAGTAGCCTGAACTTGGGATCCAGCTGCCCGGGGGTGAGCCCCCCCAACCGTACCCCTTACTCACTGTGTGACCCTGGACAGGGAACTTCACCCCTCTGTGCCTCATTTCCCGTATCTGTAAAATGGGGGTGACAGCACCTCTTTATGGGCTCTCATGAAGGTAAATGATTGTTTTGCAGACTACGTGGAGCAGTGTTTGGCACGTTAACAAGTGGGGCTTCTTGACTGTTGGCTGTTAGCCATGACATTAGGTGGAAAGCTTTGATGGCCTGGGGTGGGGAGGGCATTGAAGGCGAATCTATAATAAAAGCCTAGACAGCGTACTAATAAGCAGAGACATCACTTTGCCGACAAAGGTCCGTATTGTCAAAGCTATGGTTTTTCCAGTAGTCATGTATGGATGTGAGATTTGGACCATAAAGGAGGCTGAGTGCTGAAGAATTGATGCTTTTGAACTGTGGTGCTGGAGAAGACTCTTGAGAGTCCTTTGGACAGTAAGGAGATCAAACTAGTCCATTCTAAAGGAAGTCAGCCCTGACTGTTCATTGGAAGGACTGATGCTGAAGCTCCAATACTTTGGCCACCTGATGCAACGAGCTGATTCATTGCAAAAGATCCTGATGCTGGGAAAGATTGAGGGCAAGAGGAGAAGGGGGCGAGAGAGGATGAGATGGTTAGATGGCATCCCTGACTCAATGGACATGAGTTTGAGCAAGCTCTGGGAGATGGTGATGGACAGAAAAGCCTGGCGTGCTGTAGTCCATGGGGTTGCAGAGTTATACATGACTTAGTGACTAAACAACAAGTGGTAAAAGATTCACCTGCTCCAAAAAATCTGGAAGCTCTTAACAGGAGGCCGTCTGTTTGCCTCCAGGGATCTCTGAGCCTTCCCGTGGGAGGGCTGGGGCCAGGATGGGTCCCCTGCCAGACCAGGTGGGTGCTGCCTCAAGCCTACCTGCTGCCACATCCTTTAGTTTGTTTGGCCTGGAGTCTCACACCCCGTTAGGGCCTGGCTGGAGGGTATACAGCAGGGAGCCTTTGCAGAGATCACTGCCTCCCTCCCTGGCCTGCTAGCCCCCCACCAGTGTTTCCACCCTGGCTCTGACTCTGGGCAGGGGATGCAGAAACGGGGCCCCATTTAGATAATGGCTTAGAGCTGAGAGCCAGGACACCCCACCCGCTCCCTCCCTCGATGCTCTGATTTTCCTGGCTTCTCTCTTCCTGACCTGCCATGTGAGCCCGGCTCCTTGTCCTACCCTGGAGGTGACTGTCCAGTGACCTTGGGCAAGGACTGCCTCTGTTTCAGCCTTTGTCTGTAAGGAATGTGAGTGCTCCAAACAGAGGGCCCGCCTCGCTGTCCGCCAGGGCTCCTCCCTCCCCTGGGTCCCCGAGAAACTCTGCCCACCCCAGAATCTGCCATCACTCTGCGCCTGTTTGGACTTTGGACTTTGCTGGTGGGGGGCAAGGAGGGAAATGAAAGCACTTTTAATATACCCTGTGTAATTCTTGGCACTTGCTTTTTATGAGATATGTGAAGCTGGATCTTACCTTGGTTTTAATGTTTTAATGTACTGACCTCCTGGCCAGCCAAGTAGCTAGAAGCTGTTGGAGACAAGCTGCTTTATTGTTTGCTTTTGGTTTGGTTTCCAAGTTTGTGGGTGTGTGTGTGTGGGGGTCACCCCCCATCCCACTAACGCTCAGCCTTTCTCGGCCCCTGTGCCCAGAAATACAGGGTGGTCTTACCTCCTGAGGAGCTGGTGCCCTGACTGGGGATGGAGGTAGACAAAGTAGTAATAACAAGCCAGTGGTGCAGTTTAGCAATCCACAGAGAGGTTCAGAATGCACTTTATTTCCCCACGGATGGTTTTTCCTGCCTTCACTTGGTGCCTGGCTCTAGGATCGTCCTGACAAGCAGAGCACACCCAGCTTCCAGAGCTTTCCAGAAAACTGAACATGCCAGGAACCCACTGGGTGTGTGTGCAGAGAAGGTGGGCAGCCCCCTGAGCCTGAGGACTTGCGAAAGCAGAGGCGGGGGATCTGGGTGGGGGCTGGGCGGGGCTGGAGTCTGGCAGCCAGCGGAGGTCGGGAGTGTGTGCTTGTCTGTGGCCCATCCATGTGACGGCGGTGGCAGAAGCCCCTCTGTTAGGCACGAGAGGCTCCAGGAGAGGGGTCCCTGTGTGACAGCGAGCCCCTCTTTAATCCCTCCCCCGCCTCAGCGTCTCCTCCGCCCCCACCCCCATAGGATTATTTGCAGACTTCAGACGTGATGTATGCAAAGCCTTCAGCAGTGCGGGCCTCAGGCTAAGAGCTGAAGGGCTCGCGTCATCCTCCGATGATCATTAAGCCAGTACCGTGTATGGAGGGGCGTCTTCACTGCCCCCGGAAAGTGTTCATAGTTGATGGAGTGCAAATTCGAGTCACAAAACAGCATCCTGTTGTCAAGCGCTGTGCGTGCGTGCTCACAAGCCCAAGTGCGGGCTGAAGAGGCGGGGTTGAGTCAGTCTGGTTTTCACTTTGCTTTGATCTTCAGGCTTTGCTGTTATCACGTGTCGGTCTCATCCTTACGGGAATGCTGTTGACAGTAGTTAATGACTGTGCCCTCATTCCCGGGGCACGTGTGCGCCTGTGTGTCTGCACGCCCACGGGTGACTTCGGGGTGTGGGCTGCTGGATGGGGCGGGCAGCGGTGCTGAGGGGCCCCGTGGAGCAGGCAGTGCTGACGCGGGCTTCTCCTCTGTCCCCAGATGACAGGATCTGCTCGCCACCCTTCATGGAGCTCACGAGCCTGTGCGGGGATGACACCATGAGACTCCTGGAGGAGAATGGCCTGGCCTTCCCATTCAGTGAGCACCTGAACTCCTGGGGGTGGAGGGAGGCCTCGGCTGCCGGTGGAGGGCACGGCCCCGGTCCCTGGGTCCCTGGGTGGTAAGGGCCTGGCCTGGTGGTGACCATCTAGCGCCCCTGAGGACATACGCTGGCCCTGGTGGAGTCAGCCTGTCTCCTCAGCTCCCCACTAGCCCCCTCCCCACCCCAGGGGCTGCAGGAGGTTTTGAGAGTTTCTCTCCGTATCTGCCAGGCTGGGCTTTGTAGGTGAGTAACCTTGCTAACTCCTGTTTTTCTCTCCCCCACCCACAGTTTGCAAAACCAGAGTGGCTCATGGCACCAACTCTCACGAGGTGAGTGGAGGAGCTGACGACTTGATAGCCCCGTCCCCATCCAGCCCCCTGGCTTCCCTGCCCCTGCCTCCCCCGCTCCACCCCCCTCCTTTCAGCTCACAGAGTCTCTCTGGGAGCCTGACAGCCCTGCTGCTGGATCCCACCGCACCTGCTGGAGGCTCAGTACCCCGACTCCACCTGCACCTTAGTCCTCTCCTGTCCCCAAGGCTGGGATGGGTGTGCCTGCCCCCTTTGAGCCCGTGTGAGCCACACCACCATCTGACCTTCCTCTGGCCCGTCAGTGTCGGTCACTTCCTGCTCTGGGCTGGACACAGGCCTGCCCCCCTGCCCCGAAAAGATCCCGTCACTGCCCTCAAGTCTGCAGGTCCCGCTGAATCAGGGAAGGGGGTGTGAGGAGGAAGGGGCACCCGACCTGCTGTGCATGCGATCCCCCCGGCACATTCATTCTTCTACTCACCCAGTGGCCGTTCACCTTGGGTACTGAGGGAAAGATGCCTGAGATGAGAGTCCTGCCCCAGGGGGGACGATGGGGTCCCGGAGGCAGAGAGCGCCAGCGGGTGTGGTATGGGAGGCCGGGCAGAGGAGGCCTTCTGGGGACAAGAGGAGCCCGTGGCCAAGCAGGGTCTCGGCTGTGTCTTTCACCGTCTTGGGGAATCATGACTGGGACGTTGCCTCCAGGGGCACAGCCCAGCCTGGGGACCCCTTTGTGAGGAGTGTGGGAGGACGCCCTGGGCAGTAGAGGTTTGACCCTCCTGATAGGCCCCGTGGGAGAGCCTGTCCTGGGCAGCCCCACCGTCAGAAATGCTCCCCCACGACCTTATGACGAAACGTGGACAAACCCGGCAGCGGTGCCCTGTAGATTTAGGTAGTGTCTTTGTCCCTGGCGGGTATCTATGGGGAAACGTCTCTAAACAGACGCGTCCGCGTGGTGTGGTGTATGCTGTGACGAAGCCGAGGGGTCCCTTTGCTTGTGGGCAGGAAGGTGGGGGCAGGAAATCCCCGCCTGCGCCTGAGGTCGGCTGTCTCCTGAGGTCTGGAGCCCTCGTGGAGCCTCCCCGTCTGGGCCTGCCTGGGCTCCGTGCCTGGGACCTGCTCCTGGGCCAGACCCGGGGGTGGGGGGACAGGAAGGCTTCAGAGCAGCCAGACCATGGCCCTGGAACCCACAGTCCCCTCGCCAGCACCGGACCCCCAACCTTCCACCTGACCCGTTACACCGCCGAACAATTCCTCTGTTGGTCAGTGCCTTGGGGTTTTTCAGGACAGAAGGGCAACTGCAGTCATTAGTGTGAGTAGACCATTCAAACGCAGAGCAGGTCAGCCTGCTGGGAGGGAACTGCTTCTGCTGTTGACACAACAGCTCTAGAGTCCCTCCCACCGGGGACCAGGTCTGGCTGTGTGCACTGCCAGCTGTGTGACTTTGGGCAGATGACCCAGCCTCTCTGAGTTTCTGTCCTGCCCTTGTAGCTGGCGATGTGATGGGTAAGGGAGTTGCCTGTGCTGCTGTGCTGCGGTGGGCTCCGGGCCAGGGAGTACTTGATACGTTGTAGCGGCTTCCCGGGTGGCTCAGTAGTAAAGAATCTGCCTGCCATGCAGGAGACACGAGTTCGATCCCTGCTTAGGGAAGATCTCCTGGAGGAGGAAATGGCAGCCCACTCCAGTATTCTTGCCTGAAAAATCCCATGGGCAGAGGAGCCTGGCAGGCTACAGTCCAAAAGAGTCTCACGTGACTGAAGTGACTGAAAAGGTGTGGCCAGTTGCCCTGCAGCCTGCTAGGTCATGGCAGAAGGGGCAGGGGTTCTGGGTTGAGGGGACCTACTTCCTCCAGGACAGTCTTGACTCCATGGGGTCAGCTTGACTTAAGGTGTTTCACCCCTCAGTCCAGCTCTGCGGGTCTGGCTTGTAGTTGTACACGTGTGCCATGGCCCCTTCTCCCCTTTCCCCATCCCTGGGGCTCCCCAACCCACTGTGTGCTATTTCTGGGGCGGGGTGGGGGTTCCTCTGCTGGGTGGGCATCAAGAACAGAGCTCCAAGATTGGGGTCTGGAGTGTTGCAGGTTCCCAGGGGGGCTTCTGTGCTCCGGGCCACCTGCCTCCTGGGAGGCTGGTAGCATCAGAGGACTGCCCCCTCTGGTGGGGCGCCCTCCATGGCATGAGCCCAGGGGGGGCCAGGCTCCATCCCACCTCAGGGGTGCCTGGGGATGTTGAGTGCAGTGAAGACAGAGGACACTTCTGTGCTCATGTTTAGCTTTACACAGGAAAGGGGGCTTTCCGATTGGGGTCCTCACCTGGACCCCAGCCTGCCGAGCCCTGCTTCTGATCGCTCAGTCCCTAGCTCAGTCAACCAAAATCAGGACGCTCTGTTTTTATTTTATGTTCATGATTTGATTTCTTGTTTTGGTGTAAGCGCTTGAGTTTGTTCCACAGTGAAATACCACTCCTCCTTAAAAAAAAAATTGAGCCGAAAGCTCAGAGGACCCCCAAAGCCACCCCATGGTGGCTCCTGATGCTATTTTACAGGTGATGAAAATTGAGCTTAAACAGGGCTTATGCAGCAAGTGCCAGGTATGGGACTTGAACTCATGTCTGGCTCTCTTACTTTCATCAGCAGGCTAAGGAGCTGTTCACTGTGGTGTGTGTGTGCGCACACACGCACACACACACACACATACTTGTTTCCCTGTGATATATACACACACACTTGTTTCCCTGTGGTATATATAGGCACACATTGTGTTTCCCCATCTGGCCTGGATCTCTACCTCTGCCCCACCCAGCTGGGCGCCAGGCACGTTGGGGTGGTGCTCTGTGAAGGTTCGTTGAGAGGCAACAGTTAGTGTGGGCAGCCAGCTATTCAGGCCTGTTATCCCCTCCCTGGGCAGTAGCCCTGGGCAGCTGGTGGCTCCTTGCTGTGGCCCCAAGGACTGGGTGAAACATTCATCGTGGCCCCAGCACTGGCTGCTGGCTCTGGTGGACCCTGGGCAGACCCAGCCTCAGCCCAACACAGGGAGGTTTTGTCCAGTCACCCCCCACCCCCGCCCACCCTGCCAGATCCTCCTGTTGGAGGCCTTTGTGCCCAGAGGAGTCAGGACCCGGGAGTGGAATGTTCCCATTCCTTAAGCACTCGTGTGCATCGTGTGCGGGGCTGGGGGCTGCTGGACCCCATCCCTTCCTGGGCTCTGTCACTTGCCAGCAGCCTCTAAGTGCCTCAGGGCCTCAGTTTCCTCATCTGTAAAAGGGGCATGATGCCCGTGCCCACCTCGGGGCAGGATGTGAGGATGACACCCGGTGACTCAGGTAAGGTGATCATAGCCGGGCCAGGCATGTCATGAGTTCTCAAGAGGCAGCCGTTGTCATTGTACAGGCCTGAACCCAAGGCCTCCCAACCCCTGATCCCTTGTCCTCTGCTTCTTGCCCCCACCCCCTCGGTGCCCCACCTCCCACCGCCAAAGTCTTTGTAGAGGGGTGAGTAGTACACAGCCCGGGGGGCCCGTTCCATGGATACATTGTGAGTAGTGGGATTGTGCAGTGCACAGCCAGCTCAACCTTACATGGCAGGCCTGACGATGCAGGATTTCCAAATCCCCCACAGCAGGAGTGGATGGATGCCCAGGTGTTCTGCTCGAAGCCCATCCCACTCACTCTGGCTTGAGACTGTTCCTGGGGAGGCCTCGTGCCACCGGGCTGGGATGGCCCTTGGTGGTGATGCTCTGGACGGTGATAAGGCCGAGGAGGTGGTAGACTCTGACCAAGCCCTTGGCCCCCTGTCTCCCCAGATGGCCATCGTGTTCAACCAGGAGGGCCTGAACGCCATCCAGCCGCCCTGCGTGGTCCAGAATTTCATCAACCACAATGCTGTCCTGTACAAGGTGTTTGTGGTTGGCGAGTCCTACACCGTGGTCCAGCGGCCCTCGCTGAAGAACTTCTCCGCGGGCACGTCAGGTAAGCGGGCCTCACACTGTCCGGGATCCCTGCGCTCAGGAGCGCGCCTGGGACACTGCACCGGCCGCCTGTCCTTTGGCACTGACCCTGGTTGCTCCGGGTTATTTCTGGAGGGAGGAGAAGTGATCTGAAGGTTGGCAGAGTTGTGTCCAGTAGGTGAAGAGGTCTTGGAGCATGAGTGGGAAACCCCTGTCCCAGCCAGGTCCGTCGAAGGGGCTCCATGCACCTCAGCTACCTTAAGCTCGGGGAAGAACTTGAAAGCTTTCTGCACCCAGGCCGCTTCCCGGGGCCCCTCGTGATAAGGAGGCTCACCAAGAATACGCTGGACTGGGCTCTTCAGGGCAGCCAGGAAGGGAGGGGCCCCTGGTGTTTTGAGGGCCAGAGCACTGGCTGCTTTACCGTGTCTCCTTTCTCCAACTGGGAAACACTGAGTCACCTGCTGCCTCTGCAGCCCCTGAGGTGAGCGCGAGCTCTGTTAAGAGTTATGCTGGGGGCACAGGACTTGCCAGCTGTGGGGCCCCGGGCGGGTCAGGAGTGGACACAGGGGTGAGGACCATATTGGTGAGCATATTGGGGACCAGTGAATGATGGCCCCAAGTGTCCCTGAGCTGTCACACAGTGGTGGCCTTTGCGGGGAGCTGCCCCATCTGAGGGTGTCCTCTCGGGAGGCCGAGGGGCTCCAGGCCCTCAGCTTTTCTTCAGCTGCTCACCAGCTCCGGGTGACCCTGGGCTATCACAAAAACTGACACTTAAGGATTTGGTGGTATTGTGGCCGCTCAAGAGACTGCTCCAGTGGTTCTGGAGGCTTCCTCGAGGCCAGTTCTAGGAACCTTTGGAACAGGGGCAGCATCTCTGGAGTAAGCATGGTGATCCCCTGGACGGAGGACGTGGGTCACCCTGGCCTGATTTGCTCTCACTTGCTGTGTGCTTCTCTCTGCACGGGAAACCCGCCGTCAGCAGGCGCGGTGCCGGGCTGCTGAGCAGACAGACGTGTCCGTCTAAAATCCCTCTGCCCGGGACTGCCTCTCACCGTCCGCTCCTCGTGGCTGCAAGCCACTCCTCTTGGACCAAGTCCAGCTGTTCCCGTCCTCTCTCAGCCATTCTTCCCGTTAACACAACCCAGAGAGCAGACACTTTGGAAGCGTGTGTCTCTCTCCCCTGACCTTCTGAGTGCAGGCGGCTCTCCCTGCCAGGCCGGGCTTTTAGGGCGTCCACGTACCAGTCCCTACTTCCACGCACTGGGGTGATGGAGTGACTGGGGGTGGGGGACCAATGTCGGGAAGGGTCTTTCTGTATGTGACTGTATATTAGCAAGAAACATTCTTAGCAGTTGTGGGCAGGATAAGGCCAATATTTTTTAATCCTTTTTGTATTGTTTCCTGGTTTTTAAGAATGTGTTTAAATCTACAGCAAATATATTAAGGGAAGAATAAGTTTACCTTATGCAATTGTTTTCCTTTCTTCTTATTTTACCCTAAATCACTCCATCTCTTAAAGAAACATGCCACCTGGTTTCCTTCCTTTCCACACAATAATTGTCCCCCCCCTTTCCCCTGGTTGCTAAGGGCTGGCTAGTTTCTGTCTGAGAACCGCCAGTAGCAGGGTGTGGATTCTGAGTCCTGTCTCAGGATGAGGGCTCCACATCTGTGTCTTCTCGTGGCCATTCTGGGTTGCCAGTTTACCGTAATATGCAGGCTGCGTGCTCAGTCGCGTGCAACTCTTTGCAACCCTATGGACTGTAGCCAGGCTTCTCCATCCATGGGATTTCCCAGGCAAGAATACTGTAGTGGGTTGCCATTTCCCTCTCCAGGGAATCTTCCCGACCCAGGGATCGAACCTGCGTCTCCTGTGACTTCTGCATTGCAGGCTGGTTCTTTACCGCTGAGCCCCCGGGAAAGCCCAAATGTGTTGACTGGGACCAGATCAGTGGAGAAACACAGGGCTAATGGAGGAGTGTTTATTATGCTCAGGGAAGCTGAGTGACTTTCTGTGTATCTATCCCTCCATCCCCAAAGCTGATTCTGTGGCCACCGTCTTCAGGGCATCAGGCCATCCAGCTGGCCTGGGGTTTGTCCTTTTCACACGTGTGCTCTTAACAGATGAAAATCACAGAGTGAGAGTGGCCCTTTAAGCTGGAGCAGTTGAGCAGGGGGCTTTGAGCCTCTGGCTGTTTCCAGCCCCCTCCCATCTCTCTGGTCCCTGCTGTCCTGCATGGCAGGCCCTCCAGGCTCCCCGTCCACGCAGGGAGGTTGGGGCTCCTTGAGTGGGATTCTTTTGACCTGCGGTGATTATGAGGACACCACCTCTCCCTCCACAGCTGCTGTGTTCTTTCGGTTTTCAGGTGGCCTTTTGGTTCGCATCTGTCAGCACCTCTGAAGTCAGGTGTGTCTTAACAGCCAGAGTCTTGCAGCTGCCTTGGCTGGAACCGATGTCACGTTTTTATGGAGAGGGTTGAAGCTGGCCTGTGCCAACCCCTGGCCGTGTTTCTCTGTGACGCCTCCCCCTGCCTCTGTCCCCGCCCCCCAGCACAGTGGGAGAAACTTTTCCTTTTCTTTCCCCTGTTGTCTCTGCATCCTGGGCCTTTTTTCCCGTAGGGGTTTGTACATAAAGGAATGATACCAGTGACCACGTAGGGCAGGGGTCAGCAGGCTTTTGTGCTGGAAAAGTCCAGAAGAAGTATTTCTAGCTCTGTCATCACTAATGTTGCAGAGTCCCTGTAGACAACTTGTAAGTGAATGGGCGGGGCTGCGTTCCAATAAACCTCTATTTACAGTCGCAGCTGGCGGGGCCAGATCTGGTGATCTCACCATCAAGAGCCCTGCAGGTGTAACAGAGGCTGTATCTCCTTGAACCTTCCACGTGCCCAGCCCTGTGCCGGAGCTAGGATCCAGCAGGGGACTGGATAGTCAGCCAGGTGTCCTGCCCAGATTCTAGTGGGAGAAACTCCACGGGGAAGAAGTCGTGAAAGGATGAACTGTGCACAGATGAGGGGCCCCGGAGGAAGCGGGGGGTCCTGGGACACCACTGGATGAGGGGGCCACTCGAGCAGGGCAGCCAGGGCCAGAGGTCTGGGAGGAGACGTGGACCGCTGTCTGTAGCCCCGTGACACGCTGCCCGCCCCTGCCCCAAGGAGACATGTGAAGATGAAGCAGATGAAGCTAAGAATCTGTGGCCGCAGCTCACAGCTGCACTACGGAGTCGCAGGGATATTTGGGGGCTAAACGTGTGCCCTACTCTTCCTCTTTTGAACCTGTTTTCCTCATCTGTAAATTGGGCACAAAAACCCATATTCCTCTTATTGTCTCCCTTCTCCTGTGGGCATTCATGGTGGTTCTTCACTGGGCTCCATGTGTCGCAGGACTAGCCCGGGAACAGAGAAGGGACGAGCTCCCCCCGTCCAGGGTGCTCCTGTGATCAAGGTGCAAGGGCCCGGCCAGGTTTATCAGCAGGGGATCTTGAAGCTGCCCAAGAAGCTGGTGCCAGGGGATGCTGCAATCCTGCCTGACCTATCTCGGCTTCCACAATCTTCCTGGATCACCAAATGGCTGGAAGCTGCTCCCTCTCCACCTGGGCCTGCTCAAGCTGCATGTGGGGAGGGTTCTGAGCCAAGGGCAGCTCCCATCGCCCTGCTGAACAGTCCTCTGGCTGGAGCCCCAGGTCAGAGTTAGCCAGGAGGAGAAACAAGTCCCCTTTGAAATGGTCCACGCTTTGGATCTTGCCCCAAGAAGCTGCCGGGTGACGTGGTCTGTCCAGTTCAGTGGGCGCTGGGTACACCCCTCTGAGCACCCAGTTCTTTCCCTTCCTTGCATAGCTAAGCATCCACGTTGTTCTCTGTGGCTTCCAAGTCTCCCTGAACTGGCTGTGTCCACTTGCTCTGGGGGGCCTTTCTCTCCCCAGGCCTACTCTGCTACTCTGGCCATTGCCCTTGGGTCCCACTGGGTGGGTGGGAGGTGCCCTGAGCTCAGCGGGGCTAGGCTGGGCTACAGGCTGAGAAGGTGGGCAGTACCTGCAGAGTCTGGAAGGCCCACCCCAACTGCTCAAGCCCTGCTCTGACCTCTGGCCCATGGGGCTTGCTACCCCCAAAGTCTCAGTCTTCTTGCTTGTCGGCGCTCAAGAGTAGAGGTCAGTGGGCTGCTTGGCGCAAGTCCTGCAGGGTGTTTATTTTCCCCAGGCTCCTCCCCAGGACCGTCTCTCGTGCCCCCCGTCTGGACTGGCTCTGGTCGGAGCGGTAGGAGGACTGTCGGGCACACCGGGGCGGCAAGGGGCCTGCGTGCCCCGCTAGCGGGAAAGATGCCAGGTACATCTCAGCGCCTGCCTGCTTGGCCTCCGCCCGAATCACTTCCTCATGCATGATTGTTGCGGCGCTGTAACCCTGGAGCTGGCGGGGGGGCGTTGGCAGCCAGAGCAGGTGCCCCCGCAGTTCAGCCCCCCGGCACACAGCAGCGCCCAGTGGGGCCGTTCCTGTCCTGGGTCTCAGGGCTGAGCAATGTGTCCTGGGGGAACGGGACCCACAACGCCTCACCCAGAAGGACCAAAGCAGAGGCTGCCGGGGCCACGTGGGGACTTGTGGCCTGTGTCCTTCTCAGGGTGAGGTGGGGTGGGGTCCTAGTGTGATGATGGTCTTCACCAGAGCTCTCAACCCTGAGGCTCCTGGTTTTGTGATCCGTGCATTTGCACACTTCCAAGTGCTGGAGAGCATGTTTCTGACCAACTGACGTGCCTTTACTCTGCAGGGCATGAATGAACAAACCTACTGCTCATCACTCTAATAATCTTGGGATTGAGATTATTAATCTGCCTCTCCATGGGACTGAGGGGGCTCCAGGGGCAGTGGGAGCTGGGAGAGATGGTGCAGGAACATGTGGAGGGTACTTCAGGCGGCTGTGCCCATTTCCAAAGCCAGGCAGAAATTATTCTCTATGCTTTCTTGGATGGATCCTACAAAAGCCCAAGTTCTGATTTCCTATTTTTTCCCCTAAATAATTGGGAAACAGCAGACCCTTTTGTGTTTTAAATATTCATGTGCCCCGTGGCAGCCTAAATGTGCCTGAAAAGGCATTCCATGGGCAGAACCAGGAGGGGTTGGGGATGCTGGATTAAGTGGCATCAGTCGACCTCTTTACTCTGGGCCTTTGATGTTCCCATATGCAGCATTTCCCCTTTCTCACTCAGCCCCCCTTTCTGGCGCCATGTCCGTAAGATACGCTGGACACACTCTGGGGAGGGGGCTGAGGTATCAGGGAAAACCAGGTATGGTACTGTAAGATGAGAGTGGAGGGGAGGTGGGCTCATCAAGCCATTCATTTTTATATGGGAAGAAAAGTGGAAACAGGAGCCCTGACTCGGCGTGTGTCGCTCCGTGGTGTCCTGTCTCTTCGGGGTGGGAGGGGGCCCGGGTGGCTGCTGCTGGACCCTGAGCCTTAAGGCATCACGGCCTGTGGCCGGGGTGGTGCTGCCCCCTGGTGTCAGGTGGTGGAGTCGCTGTCTGCCTCGAGCTTCTAACTCTGGCTCCTTCCCGTCTTTGCTTTTCAGACCGCGAGTCCATCTTCTTCAACAGCCACAACGTGTCGAAGCCAGAGTCCTCGTCGGTCCTGACCGCGGTATGTCCTTCCCGCCGAGCCTGGGGGTGGGGTGACGTTGGCTCTCCAGCGGGGCAGGGTGGCAGGACCTTCTCCTCCAGGCCGGGGACCCCGGGGGGTTCCAGAGACGCCCCTCTTCCTTGCTTGCTTTGCGCCTCCGTGGCAACAGCCATCACAGCCATGCCCGCTCGCCACTCAGTCACTCAGGTGGAAGTTGTCTAACTTCTCCCACGTGAGGAAATCCCCCAATTGTGAGGAATTTGAAGACCTGCTTTCTAAGCTGCCTTTTCCTGATAAAAAGAAAAGAGGCAAGAGACAGCAGCACCTCAGTTTTCCTTTGTTCTTTCCTTGTCCGTATGAGTCCAGTAAGTGCTTGTTGAGCTCCTGCTGTGTACTTCTGCAGCTGCCAGGGTGGCTCACGGTGGGGAGTGGGCTCGGGGCTGCTGTTCAGTCAATGGCGCTGGGCATCAGGCTCCATCCTCTGGCCCGAAACAGCCTTGCAGGGCTGGACAGACGTCCCTGCTTTCTCGAGGGGAGAGCTACGCTCAACCAGGTTAAATAACTTGTCTAAACCCATAGGGCTCCTCATTCAGGGACAGAGATGAGAGCTGACCCCAGATTAGTCTGATTTCAGAGCTGGGTCTTGCAGGAATTCAGGGTTTCTTACCTCCCTGGCACTTGTCAAGCTGTTAGAAATCAACACTGCGCCATGCCCTGCTGTTCCTCCGTGTCCCCAGAGCCGGTGGCCTCTGCCGCCACTGCCTCTGAACCGAGCCCTCTGCCTGGTCTCTAGCTCCCATACGCCACGGCCCTCCTGGCCGTTCTGGGAGGGTTTGCCCATGTTCCCTCCACAGCGGACCCCTGCCTCTGGGCCTCATTCCCCTCCGTTCCAGGCTAGGGCCTGTGCTGCCCACGACCCACTGTCCCTGACCCAGGCCGCCGGTCCCATTTCTCATTTGTTCCTGGTTCCTTTGAGGAGCCGGCTGTGTGCCGAGGGTTCACCGGAGCACAGGCACAGCAGGGACCTGGAGTGAGCACCAGCCTCCCTCGGGATGTTGATAGATATAACCCGGGAACAAGTTCTGTGCTCAGGGACGCTTGGAGAACAACCAGATTCTAAAGAGAACCCCTCGGCGCCTGGTGTGCACATTGTAAGATTGAGATAGGTGTTCTGTGCGAGAGAATGTTCTGGTCTCATGAAAGCTCAGAAACCTCAGGGCGTCCTCCCTGCGAGGCTCCCAGACCTTGTTCGGCCAGTGACTCTCAGAGGGGGTCAGCATTCCACAGCCTTATGGAGAAGCTGTCCCTGCTGTCCCCCCCGGCACAGTGCGGCCCTCGTCACCACTGGGCTGTTAACAGAGGCCAGAGGGTCACCATGAGGGCTGGAAGCAAAGTCGCCTTCCGAGGTTATCACCCACCTGTGACTCAGCCCGTGTCTCCATCTGCAACGTGGGAAAGGTTGGCCTGGAGACATCGCAAGGCCTTCTCTCCACCTCCCAGGCCTGCTGTCATCTCTCCCTTCCCCTCAGCTCGTGACTGCTGTGCAGGGGTCCTCCAGGGCTGGTAACACATAAACGAGGAAAGGGAAATGCAGTCGGCTGTCTCTTTTCCATTCGGGATGGCGGGCCCTCCTGCCCAGACACGTGCATCCCCAGGTATGGGTGTCCAGACGAGCCTTTAGCATCCTCCCGCCCGCTGGGGTCCCTCCAGCCCCCTTCGTGGCCTCGTGCAGGTGCAGGGAGCCCTGCCTCCCTCCCTGGCCGGACGCCCCTGATGGTGGCCCCCGCACCAGTACCAGGCACCAGTTGAGTGTGACACTGAATGAAACGGCCTGGAGTCAGAAGCTCCACAGCCTTCCAGCTGTGTGGAGAGTCGAGTCGTCTCTCTGAGCCTCAGTTTCCCCACCCTGCCCCTAGAATGTTCCTGGGACTCAGGGAGTCCCTGGATGAAAGCGCCCCACACCATGTCAGGCTCAGTCAGTGTGGGTGACGGGGGCCCAGGGGTTCACCTCAGCACCTCCGTCGCCTCCTCGTTGCAGACAGGCAGAGGGCTGCAGAAGGATGTCTGAGGTCCCTTCGCTGAGCTGAGAACGGCTTTTATAAACAGCGGGTCACGAGGCTTTTGTGATGGAGCGGCAGCCATGGGTCTCCTCGCCGCCGGGCCTGCGCCGCGGGCCTGACTTGGGAGCTTTGTGGATCCTCACCACAGTCCCTCGGCGGCAGTGTTTTTAGTATTGCATTTACCGAGGCGAGAAAGCAGGACCCGGCAGGGCCCAAGAGGGCCCATTACAGCTCAGGGCACGTGGCTGAGACTGGGCAGTGCTGGGCATCCCCAGGACCAGTGGCCGAGCTGCTGAGCCCACACTGCTGAGCATGAGCGGGAGGCAGGCATGGGGTGGGCTCAGCAGGTGCCAAGCGGGCAAGTGTCCATCACAGCCAGGCTGATGCTGCCCCCTTGAACGTGGTTCCCCATGGTGGGACGCCGAGGCAGCGGGGCCTCCCTACCCGCAGAGCCGGAGCAGACCTCTCTCATGGTAGAGCATCACAGTGCCCAGAGGTGGGCTCCCTGCCCTGCGCATGTCTGGAAGCTCCCCATCAGCCACTCGGCTTCCTGTGCCAGGGGTGAGGGCCACGTGTCCCGTGGGTGCTGCCCAGGCTCTGTCCCTGCCTGGCTGACCCAGCCTCACTTCTTTTTTTTTAAATCCAGGTGAAAGTCATATAACATACAATTGTTTGTGGGTTTTTTTTAATATTTATTTACTTGGCCATATCAGATCTTCATTGCAGCATGTGGGATCTAGTTCCCTGACAAGGGATCAAACCTGGGCCCCCTGAAATTGGGAGCATGGAGTCTTAACCACTGAACCGCCAGGAAAGTTCTCTCTGATTAGTTATTTTAGCATGGACAATTCAGCGGTATTAAGTACATTCACAGTGTTGTACAACCACCACCTCTGTCTAGTTCCAGAGACCATTTTCATTTCAGGCATTTTCATCACCCAAAAGAGAACCCCGTACCCACTGAGCATCCCTCCTCATCCCCGCCTCCTCCTGGCCCCTGACAACCACTAATCTGCTTTTCGTCTCCATGGATTTACCTCTTCTGGACTTTTCATTTTAAGGGGATCATACAGTAGGTGACCTATTGCATCTGGCTTTTTTCACCTGGCCTAATATTTTCAAGGTTCCTCCACATTGTAGCAAAGGGTGGCAGAACAGTCTGGGTAACCCATTCTGTTTATCCAGTCATCTGTTGATGGACATTCGGGTTGTTTCTGCCTTTTGCCTGTTGTGAATAATGTAGCTGTGAATATTGGCATACAAGTTACACATCTGGGGTGGAACTGCTGGGCCACGTGATAATTCTCCGTTTAACTTTTTGACCCAGCTTCTTTTTTTTATTTCTGGTGAATCAGCTCCTGTGCTTCCCATCTGACCCCATCCCAGCAGCCTTAGGACTCTGGTATCTACTGAGTTCCATGTATGAGCCCTATTCTGGCTGACTTAGGGGTGACATGCTGCCATCTGTGGCTTAAACGCAGGTGAGGCAGCTCCTGCAGCCAGACCTGTGCTGTCCCCACCACTTAAACGACCTTGTGACTCCTCCCAGCTGTCTGGGGTGGAGGCCTCGACGGCCCTGATTGGCAGATGAGCAGACTGAGGTGCAGAGAGGCCAAGTACTTCTCTCTAAGACCACAGAGCTAGGAAGTCACAGTCCGGATTCAAATCCAGAGCCATCTGCCTCAGTCCTTCCCAGGGTGATGTGCTGCTCCCTTCCAGGGGCCAAGCTTGAGCCCATGAAAACTTGCCTGTCCCAGGCCAGCTGTGATTAGAGCAGAATGTGAGCGGTGTCACGGTGGGGTCCTGGGGCCAGCCCCCCAGCCCTGTGTCGCCAAAAGCTGAGCTCAGACCCAGGAGCTGGGCAGGAGTGGCTGAGTAGACTCTGGGGAAGCTTGCTGAGCATGGGGAGTTAGAGTGGAAACACCAAGGTTAGCAACTTGTCTGGAAGGGGAGAACGACGAGTCCCACCCAGGAGCCCTGTGTCCAAACCTCCCCCCATCCAGTACCAGCCAGTAAATGAAGGCTGGTCCGTGGAACCCACTGCCTCACAGCCTTGAGGCTCTGCCAATGATGGGCCAGTGCTCTGATGCTAACAAAAACTTCCCCCGCTGCCCACGTCCTCCCCGACTTCTCCAGCCGCTCCCAGCAGTCTTCCGTGGATGGTTGCCTCGCACCTCTGCTTCCACTGTGCTCTCGTCTGGGTCCCTTGGCCCAGCCACTGCAGTGTTCCCCTCTTCAAGGTGCAGCTCTTAGGTGTCCTGAACCACAGAGTCTTCCTGGGGTCACAGCAGACTCTCCGTCTCCTTCCTTCCTGCTAAGAACCTTGTCTTTTACAGGCTCAATGAGTGTGTGCCAAGTCACTTCAGCTGTGTCTGACTCTTTGCAACCCCATGAACCATAGCCTGCCAGGCTTCTCTGTCCATGGGGATTCTCCAGGCAAGAATACTGGAGTTGGTTACCATGCCCTCTTCCAGGGGATCTTCCCGACCCAGGGATCGAACACGTGTCTCTCCTGTCTCCTACACTGGCAGGCGGGTTCTTTACCACTAGTGCCACCTGGGAAGCCCACGGCTTTTACAGGCTAAATACCTGGGTCCAAATGCAACCCTAAGCTGTGTGGCCGTGAATCAGCCCTGACCCTGAGCGTCAGCTCCTCTCTGTGTAAAGTGCTGGTAATGATGCTCGCCTACCCGGTGGGCATGAGGACTAGGGGTCACAGATGCCATACCCGCCCCAGTGCCTGCCCAGCCCATGGCAGGACTTAGAAATGGCCATCCTTGGGCTGATTCTGGTGGGTCTGTCCTGCCTCTTGCCTGGAAATAAGACTCAACCTCGAGGCACCGCAGTGGGGGTCTCTATGGGGTAGTGTCGCGTCTCCCTGCCCGAGGTCTGACTCCCGTGTGTGTGTGTGGTGTATGTGTGTTGGCAGCTGGACAAGATCGAGGGTGTGTTCGAGCGGCCAAGCGATGAGGTCATCCGGGAGCTGTCGCGGGCCCTGCGGCAGGCGCTGGGCGTGTCTCTCTTTGGGATCGACATCATCATCAACAACCAGACGGGGCAGCATGCCGTCATCGACATCAACGCCTTCCCCGGTGAGCGGCGGGGCGGGGGCTGCCTTCACTCGCGTGGAGACTGGTGGCCGTGGGTGGGTGGCGGGGCAGGAGAGCCGGCCTGACCGACCCCATCCCTCACTGTCTGGTGCCTGGGGTCAGAGCAGCGCCCGCTAAGCCTTCGCCCACCTGCCAGTGGGTTTACAGCGCTCACAGTGGGCCCGCTCCTCAACCCGTGCCCTTTACCTCGCTTCTCCCGACCCAAAGTGTCGGACACGACTGAGCGACTACACTCTCCTGACCCTGTGCCATCAGCAGTAGCCTTTCTTGGCCAAATCTCAGCTGACCTCTTGGGTCCTTGTAGATTTCCTTAAAGAGCTGAGAGGATTCTGGAGGGAATACAAAGCCCAGTTTCCACGAAGGGAGGGAGGGAGAAATTGTCCCAGGTCACACTGCAGGGTGGTGGCAAGGCCTTGCTCCTTCCCCACCCTGAGCCACCGTGTAGGGGACACGCTCAGATCCCGCCGGCTGGGGGGCCTGCTCCACGCTGTCTGCTGCAGCCCTGAGGCGGGAAGCACATGCCAGGCCCTCTGGGCCTGCTGGCATGACTAGGCTCTGCCCAGCACCCCTCAGATCCCCACTCAGCGATGGCTCCATAGGAGTCATCACAGAGACCCCTCAGTGGGACCGTTAGCCTCAGTGATGACTGTGGGGCAAGGGGTGGTCCTGGGCTGGTCTCCTTCACAGAGATGTGTGCTGAGGCTGGGCGACTCCCTGTCCTCACAGCAGGTCAGGGACAGAATGACATTTGGCACCCCCCAGCCTAGAGCAGCCCAGGCAGTTACTTCTCAGCGGTCGTCCCCGTCTCGAGGCCTCGGCTCTCACCTCTGTCAAGCACCCGCCCTGGAGGTAGAGCAGCAGCCCTGCTCAGTGGACTCTTAAGAAGGCAGGAAGCCATTCCTGAGTGTGAGAGTCTGGCTTGCTGGAGGGGACTGCTCCCCTGGGGTTTGCAGGGGCTGGGAGCCCCCGTGCTTGGGGAACACTCACGGGCCACCAGACTGGGTGCTTGACGTGTGTCCCCTGCACAGAGGGCACGCAGGCCGAGCCCAGCCAGCACCGCAGTTCACAGCCAGGGAAGCCCGGGCTCGGAGGAGGCCCCTGGCTCCCTCAGCCACGCGGTTTATCCGAAGCCCGCTGCATGTCCCAGCTGCTGCAGACACTGGGGCGGCGTGCGCACGGCGGCTGGGGTCCTGCCCTCGGAGGACAGGGGCTCCTCTGGGAAGCAGGCGTGGGGGCAGGGCTGGCAGGGAGCCATGCAAGGGCCTTGGAGGGGTCCTGTGGCCCGAGGCTTCCTGTGCAGCAGAGAGGTCAGAGGGGAGCCCAGCACGTGGCCATTCACTCCGAGCAAGATGGGGCGGCCATCTGAGGGCTGTGTTTGTGAATAGAAGTTGAGATCCTGTGGGACAGTGGCCTGTTTTTCTGTAGTCACCCTGGGGGCAGCCTGGATGGAGAGGTAGGTTTTTGATGAATGCGGGTGACGGAATGAGAGAGCACAAGGGAACTGCGGCTGCGTCGGGGGAACAATTATAACAAATCAGAGGATCTAAACAGGGAGGAGATGGAGGGGATGAAGGCAAAAAGGTCGCCGGGTTAACAGACTCGGGGGGCAAGGCGGGGCAGCACCGGGCTGTTGGGATGGAGATTCTAGAAGGAGGGACAGAGAAGAACTCACAAACCACTGAGCTGTGGGTCTGTGCCGAGTGCTGAGTCTGCCCACCCCGCCAGGACCTGTGCGAGTCAGAGGGACAGTGACAGTGAACCGGCATGGACAGGAAGCCATGAGCAAGCCCCGCCGCCAGCAGGCCAGGCCTGAGTGACACGGCTGAGCCCCCAGAGACTATGGAAGGGCGCCTGGCCCACACGGAGGAAGGCTCCAGGGAGGGTGTGCAGCCCAGGGCCCCAGGGGAGGCGGTGTCCAGGAGACGGCTGCCTGGGGCCTGGCTCTCTCCCTGCTCCATTTGTGAGCCTGGATCTGGGGTGCCCGTTGGTCCTGGTTGGTTCACCCTGTGCCTCAGACCGTGGGTGTCCTGCAGCGCCCCTGCCAGCCAGCCTGCAGGCTGGACAGTCGTGTCCACCTTTGGTGCCCAGCCTGCCTGGGGACCTTTGTCCCCAGCGCCTTATCTCATCCTCACAGCCACACAATGTGCAGAGGACTGTTGGGATCTCCATTTACTGACATGCATGGAGCCAGGGGGCTGGGCGACACGTCCAAGGTCACGTCCCAGTGGCGGGGCTGGGCCTGGGGGCCTGACCTGAGGCTTCGTGCTTCTCCACTTGAGTCGTGGTTTCAAATCCTGGCTCTGCTCCCTGACGAGATGAGCCTCCTGCCCGGGCAGCCTCAGTGTTCACTCGTGTGCAGTGGGAAGAACACTCCCCTCCTTGCAGGGGAGATGATGTGTGCACAGCACTCAGCCCCACAGAGCTCTTCACGCCTCAGCCCACCCTCCCCAGGCTGCATGGGGCCATGGGCCAGGCCTCTTCTGGGGACGGCCGAGCTGTTGCTGAGGGAACAGCTGATGTTCCCTAGCGGGTCTCAGCTCTCCTCCCTGCTTGCATCCCAACCGTGGAAACCCAGCAGCACATCTGCTGATGGCCCCTGAGGGGCTACGGGCTGCCCTACTGTTTACCCCCACCCCAGGGCCAAGGACGCCCCCAGTGCTAGGGTGGGGCACCCAGCACCATGCGTGTTCAAGGCACAGATGGCACCAAAGGGCCTGCAGATCTCAGTGCCACGTGTCGTCTAATGTTCTTGTTCAGTCCTCAGTCGTGTCCAACTCTTTGCGACCCCACGGGTTGTAGCACACCAGGCTTCCCTGTCCATCACTAACTCCCGGAGCTTGCTCAAAGTCACATCCATCAGGTCGCTGATGCCATCCAACCACCTCATCCTCTGTTGTTCCCTTCTCCTCCTGCCTTCAATCTTTCCCAGCATCAGGGTCTTTTCTAGTGAGTTGGCTCTTCGCATCAGGTGGCAAAGTACTGGAGCTTCAGCTTCAGCATCAGTCCCTCCATTGAATATCCCCATCTGTAGAATGGGGCCAACCCTCGGGCCCCGGTCCCCGGGATGCACCCCTCCCAGGATGCCACAAGGAAGGATTGCGAAGCACGTAGCCAGGAGCAGCACTTAGCCTGGATGGACCCCAGCCGTGGACAGTCACCCCACTCACCCTCCAGTGGACACGTATCCACCTGCTGATGGCTCTTGGGTGTTTGGGGCTGGTCACTTAACTCTGTGCCTCCACTTACTCATCTGTAAATGGGGACAGAGGGTTGTGATGATTAAGTGAAAACATGTCGAGCAGTATGCAAGTATGGTGCATGCCAGCTATCTTGCCCACTCTTGTTTTTACTCTGGGCACCTCCGCTTGTCCCTCTCAGCCTCGGGTTCCCTCAAAACCACAGCACTGTTTGCTGAACACATAAGAGCATGGACAATGAGGCAGCCCCGTCCGACCGGCCCCTGGGCAGCCTTTTCTGTACGCGATAGTGCACCTGCCCATGTCTGAACCTTCATTCCCCCCGCTGCTTGTACCGATGGCCGTGAAGACCATCCCGGAGGCCGTGCGAGGGAGGGGTCAGTGCCTCTCAGCACCGGGCCTGCTGTGAGCGACGGGGTCACATCCAGGGGGTGGTCCCTGCGGCCCCTCCCAATGCAGGCACACCGTGCCTTTTGGGGACGTACTTCCTGTCCCAATCATTGTTCTTGCAGCTGTGTGCCTGGTTCTCATCCCTGTGAATTGATTCGGGCAGGCGGGGGGTGGGGCACCCACCCCTTGTTGAATTTCTTTTGAAACCGTTTTCAAAAGTCAGCAAAATCCTCGCCCTAGATCTGAAACTTGCTTGGTGGGAGGCTCCGAGGACTGTTTGCTGACAATCACAGTCGAGTCTGGGATGGGAAATGCAGGCCCCTGGTAGTTTCTGTTCAGGAGACCCAGGCCCGCTTGTGAGGGAAGCGGCGTCCATGCGATGACCTTGTCCGGGCTGCCCAGTCTCTGTCCCTCGGCTTTGCGGGTCAGGATGCAGCACTGGGGGCCTCCTTGCAGGTGCTTGGGGGAGGGGAGGTGGAACAGACTCAGTTCCAGGAGCAGCTGCTGTTGATCAGGTCTCACTCATGTTCCAGCTCCTTCTGGCCCTGCCCACAGGAGCCCCCAAACTTGAATCCTCAGTTTACACACAAGGAAGCTGACGCCAGGTCACATGGACACAAGAGGTGTTTATGATTCAGACCTGGAGGAGTGGGCCTTCGGTCCTGCCCCCAGCCACGCCACATCCCCACATAAGGGCATCAGACCACATGTGCTCCATCACTCAGTCGCGTCTGACTCTTTTGCGACGCTGTGGACTGTAGCCTACCAGGCTCCTCTGTCCATGGGATTTCCCAGGCAACAATACCGGAATGGGTGGCCATTTCCTTCTCCAGGGGATCTTCCCAACCCAGGGGTCGAACTCACATGTCTTCTGTCTCCTGCTTTGGCACTTGGATTCTTGACCATGTGCACCGTCTGGGAAGCCCACCAAACCACGTGGGGAGGGTAATCAAATGAGACCCTGAAGCTGTGCCCTAGAGGGACAGGATGCAGGGCACTTTTCTCATCAGCCTCCTCTCTATAGATGCTCAGACCCCATGGGTGCAGCCAGAATTCAAGGATTGGCCCTTGGGGCCACACACACTTGGGGTCTAGGCTGGTGTGCTCCACCAGCTCCCCTCAACCCCACCCCAGGTCCCAGGAGCCCCTGAACGCACCTCCCACCCCCACCCACCTGGCTAAGCCTGCCGTCTGTCTCTCCCATCCGCAGGCTACGAGGGTGTAAGCGAGTTCTTCACCGACCTCCTGAACCACATCGCCAGCGTGCTGCAGGGCCAGAGCTCGGGCGTGGCGGGCGCTGGGGACGTGGCCCCACTGAAGCACAGCAGGCTCCTGGCGGAGCAGGCGGGCGGCCTGGCGGCCGAGCGGACGTGCAGCGCCAGCCCCGGCTGCTGCAGCAGCATGATGGGCCAGGAGCCGCCCTGGACGCCCGAGGCCGACATGGGCGGCGTGGGCGCCGGCAGCACTGCCAAGCTGCCGCACCAGAGACTCGGCTGTACCGCCGGCGTGTCGCCCAGCTTCCAGCAGCACTGCGTGGCCTCGCTGGCCACTAAGGCCTCCTCCCAGTAGCCTCGGAGCCCGGGACCCAGAGAGACGGCGCGGGCCGCAGAGCGCGGCCGCTGGGCGAGCAGCTCCCGACGACGGTGACGCTACTACTAAGGATTCCCAACGATCTGATTCTTCTTCTTCTACTTCTTTTTTTCTTAATTTTTAACCTGATTTTCTGATGTCATGATCTAAATGAGGGGTGGGGGTGGGGATGGAAAGGAACCCCAAGTGGTCCAGCCTTGCGGCAAAGGGACGATCCCTCCTGGTTCCTGCTGTGCAGATGTCTTCACCGAGTTTACACATGCTGTGTTTTCAACACTAGGTCTGAATGTGAGGTGGGGCGTGCGTGTGTGTGGTTGTGTCTGTGTATGTGTGTGTGAGTGCCTGGGTACGCCCACGTCTGTCTTTCTCAATGGCTGCTGTGGGCCAGGCCTCGGGGACCTTGGAGCAGGCTGTCCCGGGTCAGGTTGTTGGTGGCTGAGCAGAGAGTAAACAGTTCCCAGTCTCTTCCCTCCTGGCCCCTGCACCCCGGCCCAGCCCGTTGCTCTTACTCATGGCCTCAAGCCCCACCAGGTGTGCAGCTGCCCCTCCCAAAAGCATGACCCCGAGGAAGCCAGAGGCCTCAGCTTCCCTTTCCTTGGGGAAGTCCATGCAGCGGGTCTGAGCTGGGATCCACCTGCTGCCGCTCATGAAAGGCAAGGAGGAGGACGCTTCTCCGGGAAGGCTGCAGCCCCGGGCTGGCTGCCTCTCTCCACGTCCCGCTCCCCGGAGTCCACTGGGCCTGTCAACACATGTCCTGTGCCGCCATGCAAAGGGTCCGCCCGTCCCTGACCAGGGCCGCCGCTCCCCGGACCTGGGAGAAGGCTGCCCAGCCGAGAGCCTCTGGGCTGATCCTGCCTATGCCAAGGATTTGTGCTGTGACTTTGGGCAAATCATTCCAAGAGTCGCTGGGCACTCACGACCAGAGAAGTCAAGGGCAGGCTCAACGCCCTACCCCTGCGACGCAGCCTGTCCCTCTGTGAAGCCCACCCAGATGAGCCTCCCCTTGGCATCCAGGCGATCGGTGGGGGCCCTCTTCCCAGGCCGGACGAGGCTGCGGCTGCTCCACGCCTGCCCAGAAGGCCTGATCCACACCCCTCCCGTGTTCACTGCCCACCCCAAGCACTGAGCCAGCCAGGTGTGAGCAGGCTGCAGCCCCAAAGGTGAGAAAACATTACCTGCTTTTCCCGTCCGAGCCCCCCACCCCTGAGGGCAGCAGACCAACCAACCACTGGTTAATAAGTCCAGTTCCACAGTCCAGGTGGGCAGGCGGCCCCAGGGGGCCAGTGAGGGGCTTGGTCAGCCCTCTGCCAGTGTGACCACCCGGCAGGAAACAGCAGACCCCCCTGAAGCATGAGCACGTGTCTTCAGATATCAGGCACTCGGAGGGAGGGGAACAGGCCTCGGGGCCGTCCTGCGAGGTCCAGGGAGGGCGCCACAGAAGAAGCTGCTGCGCTGGGCATTCGGAGGCACCTTCAGGCCTGGCCAGCGGGGAGGTGGGGGTCGCCTGCCTCTGGGAGAGGAAGGGCTGGGGTGAGGGGCGCTGCCCTCAGAACTGGCCGGCTTGTCCTAGAAACCAAGGGCCCGCCGACATCCGTGTTTACACGACTTGAGTGTTGAACCCCAATTATAATGTCTGTACGTCGCCTTTCCTCGTCTGGCCCCCGAGCTCCGGGGGAAGCAGGAAGCGTGGCCGGCCTCTTGCACTGCTTTGTCTCCAAAATAAACTACTGAAATCAAACTGCATTTCACACGTGTTTACAAAACATTGCTGAACATTTCTGTCCTCCTGCTGTCTTTTAATAAAACAACTTTACCTTTTGGAATAAAATTCCAGTCCCGATCACCTGAGGACAGGTCAGGAGTGCAGGGTGACCCCCCGTGCCTGGTGGGGCCCCTGGTCATGTCCTGTCCAGATTAAGTGATGCCTCCCCCGCAGCGTCTCACATGTTAGCATCCAGGGCCCAGATATTGAGGAGCTTTTCCAGTGATGTGGCACTTTTCACCAGCCTTGATGCGGGTGGCCAGCAAGGTCACTGCCTTTCCCAAGGGTGGAAACCAAGGATGGGGATCGACTTCATAAAGGCCCAGGAGCCGCACAGCAGTGGGGAAGGGACCGGTCCACTCGAGAGCGTGTGCGGGCCTCTCCCCAGCTGGTGAACCCCGTCCAACAAAGAGTAGCTGACTCTGCAGGGGTGAAGGGAGCTGCGTCAGGGAGCATAGACTAGGAGAGGGGCCGTGGGCCGCAATGAGGCCTCCCCAAGCGACACCCCCCCTGCTTCAGTGTCACCAGATGCACACTGACTGGGTCCCAGGACACACGCCGTGAAGTTGGCTTCCCCCAAGCCTCAGTGTCCCTGGCCCTGGGGCTTCCTGTCAGGGGAATACAGACCCCCGGGAATGCTCTCTGCCTTTGCAGCCTCTTCTTCGCCAGGGCTTGTGCTGCCGCCTCCGATCAGTCTCAGAACCTTCAAGGGCCCGTGGGGAGAGACTGCTCTGGTGAGCGCACACACCTGCTGGTAAACTGGGGGTGGGGGGCAGGGGTGTTGGGACTGTCCTTCCCCAGCTTCTGTTTGCTAGTCGGTGGGCTTGTTGAGGCCTTGGCCCTGTGGGATCTCTCTGGGTGTGGTCCGTAGCCGGGGCTGCTGAAGGCCCTCTTGACTCAAAGGGCTCCAGGAGCAAGCGCAGGACCATGTTTTGCCTGAGGCCTCGGGTAGGTTCAAAGGGTTGCTTGCAAGGTCTCTGCCCTGGGCAGCCTGGAGCGCTGGCCACAGGCCGAGTTCTGCTTGCAGGTTATAGCGTAATGTGGTTTGACACGCACTCAAGCCCCGACTGAGTGTGGGTGCTGGATGTCTGTCCTCCCCAAGAATGTCTGTCTTCCCTAAAAGAGCCTGAGGGCAGGAGTTTCCATTGGCATGAAGGTGTCTGAGTTTGTGGAAGGAGGCGGGGTAGGGGAGGGTGAGTAGGGTTGGGCGAGAGGTCCCCCAGCATCACCTGCAGGAGGCAGACACAGCTCGAGTTCCCGAGGAGTTTGTTGTTCAGTCGCTCAGTCGTGTCCAACTCTTTGCGATCCCATGGACTGCAGCACGCCAGGGTTCCCTGTTCTTCACCATCTCCCGGAGTTTGCTCAAACTCTCATGTCCATCGAATCAGTAATGCCATCCAACCATCTCATCCTCTGTCATCCCTTTCTCCTCCTGCTTTCAATCTTTCCCAGCACCAGGGTCTTTTCCAAGGAGTTAGTTCTTCACATCAGGTGGCCAAGGTATTGGAGCTTTAGCTTCAGCATCAGTCCTTCCAATGAATATTCAGGACTGATCTCCTTTAGGATTGACTGGTTTTATCTTGCAGTCCATGGGACTCTCAAGAGTCTTCTCCAACACCACGGTTCAAAAGCATCAGTCCTTCAGCGTCAGCCTTCTTTATGGTCCAACTCTCACGTCCATACATAACTACTGGAAAAACCATAGCTTTGACTATACAGACCTCTGTTGGCAAAGTAATGTCTCTTCTTTTTAATATGCTGTCTAGGTCTGTCTCCCGAGGAGTTATGTGGGGGCATTGTTTAAGTTAATCCCATCAGTGAGGGAGAAAACAACCTTGAGAAAGGATTCTTCTCTATCCAGAGGACTGCCAAATACGGTTTATGGCAGATTGAAGGATCCTGGCAGGAAGCTGTAGTTTTCAAGCCAGCTGGGAAGAGCAGCTGTTGTCTGCCAGGCGGCCCCTCTGAGACCAAGGGAGACTGTATGCATTGTCCTTGTTGGGGGGGAGCACTGGGCCTTGGCTCAGGGAATCACATTGTCCACAGAGAACCCACTGAATGGCTCGTCTGATGTCCCTGGGGTTTGCATCTGCCCTCTCTTCTTCCCCTAGAAACTGACCCTTCACCCATTGGGACCCCCGATAGCTCCTCTCCCTTCCTGGGTCACGGCTCAGGGCCTGCACGCTCCGCAGACCCTGAGCAGAGTGTCCTGAAGGAAAACACCCCCTGCACGTAAGGTTTACCACGAGACAGAGGAGCGCATCCAGTCTTGAAGGTTCTGGGCTTCTGCCTCCTCAGGGAGCCAGGCCACGCCCTCGGGGAGCCTGGTCACGCCCTGAGCTGCAGGCATAGTCCTACCCAGGCCAGAGCCTGAGTCTGAGATGCTGCAACAGAGGCCTCCAGACAGGTGGTTCTCCCGTCAGTCATACCTTCTGTGACACAGGCTCGGTGCCCCTGCCTCGGAATGGCCCTCCCCTGACACGCGGTTCACTGGAGAGCTGCCTGTTGGCGTGGAAGCACCAGGCCGTCTTCCTTCTGGTTCCCACCACCAGGTCCCATCCAGGCCACCTGGGGCCTTTTCTGGAAACGGTCACATTTTCGCTGTACATCCAGTTGTCCACAGTCTGGTGACTTGGAAGGGACTGTCTCCTTCCCACAGCCAAACCCACCTAGGCTTCCGGTGTGGATCCCAGTTCTCTGCAGCAGGCTTTCTCTTTGGGAAAGCCTCTCCCAAGACACGGGCAGCTCCAGTTTCAGTGCTAACACCTGTGCTTTGTGACAAATGCTACTTGTTTCGATCCCGTACACGAGCCATGCTTGTCAGAACCCCAAGCTGGCTTGTACTTCATTTGTGTACATATGCATGTATATAATGTTTATATGAATCTATACATACTGTCTATAAAATCATCGCTTCTGTAAAAACCAAGAACCACTGGCTCTTTTGATTCGGCTGCGTTTGCCCCATGTGATGACAGCACAGGCGGCCCGTCTCCGAGAAGGGGTATTTCAGGGACGAGGTGTCCCGTGTTCTCTTTATTTGTTAACTGTTCCTGGAGGTGGATGTTCCGACCGTTGACTAGTGGAATACAGTTTGTGTCATGTTTGTTATTTCGATAACTGTCAGGGTTGTGGGGGGTTATGAACCTGTCTCACTGAAATGTGAATAAACACCTCACAGCCCCAGCTCATTGGAGAGCCCCTCTGTGCTTCACGGACGGCTGTCAACAGCAGTGGGCCCGCTCGCCAGGTTAGGAGAGGCCCAGACTTGCCAAGATCCCCTCAAAAGACTTGTGTCATCACTGCAATGGTTTTCTGGTCCAGGCTGTCTAGACCCCTCGAATCCTCGCCATGATCTGCTGAGAAGCTAAAAAAGTACTATCCCCATTTTATAGATGAGGAAATTGAGGCTGCAAGAGCACCAGAAATGCTCACCCAAGCTCTCTAGCTAGGCTGGGGATTCCAACTGCAGTCTGATGTCAAAACCCACGTTCTGCAGGCAGTGGATTTCTTGAAGTCAGGGCTTGTCCACGTCATTTCTGTGTGCCCGGGCCTGCCAGGCTCAAGGCAGCGGCTCACAAGTGTTTGATGAATGACTGAATGATTGGCCCTGATATTCAGCTGGTCCACTCTGGTCCAGCAGAATAGCCTGTCCTGATTCATAATTCTACAGCCCCGTGTTCACATGTTTGGGGCATCACTGTTGCCGAGACTTTGATGGGTCAACCCACCCTCTGAGCCTCAGTTTCCTTGTTCTCAAAGCTGAGACCCAGACTACCATGCTATAGTGAAACGTTAAGTTCAAGAACTTCAAATGCCCCAGAGCCCCGTGCATGTTTCAAGTCAGAGATGAGATTTGTGCCGGGGGTTGGGGGTGAGGGGTCGGGGCTGCAGCTCAGAGGCCTGAGTCAGGAAGTCCAGAGCTGGCTGGGCCTGTGGCCTTGGTGGCAGGTACTATCCTGGGGCTGTCAGCAGAGGCTGTTTCCCAAACCAGCCCCGTTCCTGCCTGGCCTGGCTCACGCGTGGCTGGGAGATGGGGGAAGTGTTATTTAATCCCACGTGCACTTTGGGGCATGTGTCAGCATCCCTACTTCCAGGTGAGGAAAGTGATGTCCTGAGCAGCAGTGTCACTTGCTCCCCAACCCCTGGGCTGGAAAGTGGCCCAGAGTCACCCCAGGGGCATTGAACCTCCCCTTGTCCTTCCGCCTGAATACATCCATCCCACCCTACTCGGAGTCAAGATGGGGGAAGTTCAGAGAAACAGGAAAGAGCCCAGAGCAGATTTATTTTCCTTAGATAAACTTCATACACAATATAGTCAGGAGTCCTCAGCTTTCACCTAAAGGTCAGTACTTATTGCAGTTAGGCCCAGTGGCTCTAATGGTGGAAGGGAAACTTTGAGAAGGCTGCCTGTGTTCAGAGACAGGATAATCGTTGAAAGGCAAGGGGTCTGCCCTGCAGGGGGGCGCACTGGGCAGGGGTCAGGAGCAGGAGGAAAAGAGCGTGGGGGCAATGGGGTGGGCTGGGCTTGGGCAGGCTGGGGGCGGCCTCCCTCCCGGAAGCAGTGCCCGGTGCCGTCTGGCCAGGACCTGCAGGGGGGACAACAGAGCCGGGACCACGAGGTGTCTCGGGGCCCTGGCTGGTGGGGCCAGTCGGCGCCTCAGCCCCGCCGCAGCTCCTCCAGCTGGTGGGCCACCTTCTCCAGCTCTGCCTCGATGGCCGACAAGCTCTCCAGCTCCTGGTCCTAGGAGAGAACCCCCAGAGTCAGCCAGGCACTGGAGCGTGGAGCGCACAGTCAGCCTGGTGGCTCCCAGCTTAGCTGTGTGACCTTGGATGGGTGGCTTTGCCTCACTGAGCCTCATCTATTTCATGGGGACAGTGAAGCTGCCCTGCTGCACTGCTCTGAGAAGCCGGCGTGCAGGAGTGTGTGCCCTGACCCCATAACTTCCCCAGTGGACTCATTCAGGCCCACCTCCTCCTCAATGGCTCTGGGCAGACATGTGGGAAACCAAGCCTCTGGTGCCTTTCAGAGCTGCTTCGAGTCCCCCAACCCCAGGCTAAGGCTGTGACAGTGGCTTCCAGGTAAGGCCGTGCCTGGGTGTCCTGTCTGCTGCAGGCCTCCCTACCCGAGGGGCAGGGGACCAGGACACAGGCTTGAGGACGTGAGCACTGTCTGGACGGGGCCTCCATCCTCTGTCCCCGTCACTGGGTCCCCAAGCTCTGGCTGCCAGGGTGGTCCAGGGCAGCCGGGGACCCTCTGCGACTGACGCCCACAAGAGCATGCCCTCAGATTCACAGCAGGAGTCAGCCATACCCCAGCTTTGACCGAGAGGGGTGATTTTCCAGGAGTCCCTGCCTGGGGCCCAGTGAGAAGAGACGGACAATGGTTGCCAATGAAATGGGGACCCTAGTGGCTCCCATCTTAGAGTAACACCCCAGGCAGGAGTTCTGTGATTCTGGGGTCATTTTTTCTAAAACCTTTGGGCTGAGTCGGGGGGCCCTGCCCTGTCCAGTCCTCAGGACTCGGGTCCCCATTTCTCCTGCCTGTAGTCCAAGGTCCCCTCTGCCCGTGGAGAAGGGAAGCCAGTCAGTCCCTCAGGGCCCCTGGCTCTCCCCAGTTTCTGTGGGTGGGGAAGGCAGTGATGAAAGGTGCCAGCCTTGGGGAGGGGTGAGAGGCAAGCAGCTGCTTCCTGAAGGCCTGTCCCCTCAGCCCCTGGGGACACAGGCAGATGAACTCTCAGCGCCAGCTGCCAAGGAGGAGTCTTCTCCCCCTCAGACTGCTGAGACCCAGTCCCAGGCCCAGAGAATGGGTTGGGGACCCCAGGAAAGGGCCGTATTGTCTTCTGGGTGGGCAGAGAAGAGCACTGGGGCCACAGCTTCGGACACATCCCAGCCCCCATAAGGCCCTGATGCCCCCCGGAGAACTAAAGCCTGAACCATGGACCCCCCCAAAGCCTCCCCCAGCTCCAAGGTGCTGTTGCCAGCCCGCCCCAAAGTCCCATCCCATCCCCTCCCATGGTATCATGTCTTTACACCCCTCTGAGTTTCCCAAGTAGCCTGGGCATGGCTAGGGTTTCAAAGCTCATGTGCATTCTGATCATGATAATGAGGTGGGCAGAGAGGACTTCTTACCCCCATTTCACAAATGAGGGAACTGATGAGGCTCAGAGAAGGGGAGTGACCTCCCCAAGGTGACCCAGCTAGGAGGAGGTAGACCCCGGCTCTTCTGGCACACGCCCATGCCTCCTCAACCCGTCACCACCAGACCCTCCCCACTTTGCCATCAGGGCGGGAGGCGGGGCCTGAGCCTGGGAGGGGGGTGCGGCTGGACTGCCTGGAGGTCAGGAGAGGACACTGGGCCAATGGTAGGGCCTCCCCAGACACCACCTGTCCCTCAGTGTCCCCTCCTGTCCTGCCCTCCAGCTCGCAAGGCCAGTGGTACCCCGAGCCTGGATTCCCCCAGGCAGCAAGCGGCCCTCCCAGGCCAGCCCCCGCCATGTCCTTTAGTTTCCAAACTCTTCTCTATTCAAAATTCCAAGCACCATCCATCCATTCTTCTGTTTCCAAACCTGCAGAGGCTCCCTACTGCCTTTCAGACAAAGGTCCCTCCCAGTGCCTCTGGGGTCCGCTTTACTCGCCAGCTCTTCAGCTTCTGTGTGCTGATCTGAACGTTTCTGTCTCCTGTTTGCCTGTCCACCAGCTTTCCTGGGTGCCCGCTCCCCCCGACACGCCCTTTCTCCTGGGCCTTCCCAGTCTCCTGAGCACCCCCTGTCCAGGTGCCTCTCCAGTCCCGACTCCAAGGGGACAGTGTCCCCTCGGTGATGCGGGGCAGTATGTCTGGGTGCAGCTGCCCCCCAGCTGGGCTCGGGGCCAGCTCCCACCCTGTACCAACCTCTGGTCTGCGGTTGGCGCTGCCCTCCTCCTCCTTCTTCTCTTCCGGGTAGCCGCGCACCTGGAGGGGCAGGCCGGCCTCCACGCTGTCCTCCCGGGAGTTCGGCCTCCAGCCTCGCCGCAGCTGCAGCCCGGGACCCCTGAAGCCGTAGCCCCGGGCCCGGAAGGAGAGCCTCATGGAGCGGTCGGGGTCCTCCTCCTCCTCCTCCTCCCCCTCCAGCCGCTTCTCGGCCGTCAGCTCCTTGGCCAGCTGGTCCATCTTGCTCCATCGCTTGGCGTCCTCCCACTCCTTGGAGAGCTGCTCCTCCTGCTCGGGCTCCCCGCTCTTCCCGCCACGGAAGAGGACTTGAGGGGCCCTTGCCATCTCCTCTTCCTCCTGCCGGGAGTGTGCCCACTCCCCCTTCCCCTCGGGGGGCTTGGCCTCCTCAGCCCCCATCTTCCCGGCTCCATCCTCGGGCCAACCTGGAGCAGCTGGTAGATAAGAGCGGGAGAATAAGGGAGCGGCTGCCACCTTTCTGGGTCCCTGCCACTCCCTTAGGTCTCTCTGTGGCCACTGTTGTGACCACAGACCCTGTACGCCAGATCCAGCTCAGCCTCTCACAACAGACTCCCCTTGGAGGGAAAGGTCACCTTGACGCCATGCTTTACAAGACCCTCTAAAGCTCCAAGTCACCTCTTCCTTAGCCCTCTCATCCCAGAAGCCCCAACCCAGGGATCGCCCGGCTGGGGAGGAAGGAAAGACCCTGATCAGGCCCTCAGGAGGAGCCAGGACCTCTTCCTAAGCCCTGGTTGAAGCTAGCAGCGTCCCCAGACCAGCCTGTTCCCTCCAATCATGCTGCTGCTCGGTTCCCAAATCCCAC
The DNA here is from genome assembly GCF_032452875.1 of Bos javanicus. Classification (NCBI taxonomy): domain Eukaryota; kingdom Metazoa; phylum Chordata; class Mammalia; order Artiodactyla; family Bovidae; genus Bos; species Bos javanicus. Next base: position 57,013,776 of record NC_083888.1, on the reverse strand, counting down.
CCACTCACCCTGCAAAGCCCCTCTCCCCTCCTGGGGGTGGAGAGGGGCTATGTGGACTAGTGGAAGATGCAGGGTTTTGGAACCAGACAAACCTGGGATGGAATCTCCGCGTGTACTACAAATCAGCTGTGTGACCATGGGCAAATTACTTAACCTCTCTGAGCCTTGGTTTCCCATCTGGCAGATGGGAATAATACCTACCTTTCAGGGTTGTTGAGAAGGTGGAATGAGATTATGGATCAGGGGACCCCTCTCCCACCCATCCCCCTCTCCCCAACACATCTGCTGAAGTCTCAGACATCAGACACAGTCTCACCCCTCTGCGTCTCCTTGTTGCCGAGGCTCGGTGGGGCTTTAAACGCTGCGGTGGGCGGGCTTTCTTCCTCCGGGACGGCCTTCTCTCTAGCCTCCGCCTCCTCCCACTTCTCCTCCTCCTCTTCTCTCTCTGTCTGCCTCCCTTGCTCTGCACTCAGGCCCTTCTCCCTGCTGGCTGGACCCTGGGAGGGACCCTCGCTGTCCTCCTTGGCCTGTGGGCCTGGGTATTTCGGGCTGGGGAGGCTGGCTAGGGGGTGGGCGTTGGAGGGGGCCTCCTCCTCCTCCCCAGGGGCCTGGTTGTCCTCCTCAACCTTGGGCCCCGGCCCAAGCCCTGGGGAGGCCTGAGGCCTGTCTCCATCCGAGTCTTCATCACTCTTCTCCACCTCTTTAGAATCGTCTCTTTTTTCTGCAGCATCCTTGGAGGACACCTCTTCTGTCACCTCTACAGAAACAACAGAGCAAAGTCAGGCCCTGAGGACCACATCGGATCTCCCCCGGGCCCAATTTCAGATCTTAGTCACTGTATCTCTAGGCTTCCAGCAAGCCCAACCCAAGACACACAGGAGAGAATTAGGGCTGCCCTCTCCACGTCTGGGTTTGACCTCAGCACAATGGGATTGTGTTTCTTTCTTTGTAATTCTGCCTCTCGAAGGAGAATGTGATGACCCCTTGAAAATGACCCCAGAAGATAGAGCCCTGAATTTAAAATTAAGACAGCAGTTGAACTGCTGTCTGATCTTGGGCAAGTTCCTTAACCTGTCTGTGTATTGGGCACCATTACTGTGACTTCCTTCTCCCTTCTGCAAGCATTCTAACTTGAGCATCCTATGAAAGTATTCAATTCCTCAGGATTTGTCAGCTTTCATTAAAGGCATTTACTTGTACCTGCTTTGAAGACAGCTTTTCATCTAGTAAAAATCCCTCCCATTGCTAGAAATGATTACTGTCAAACAAGTCACTACCAAGTACATTCCACCATTTGACCAGGACTCCAGGTGGAAGTGCTCCCATGCCCACTTTACAGAAACTCAAACCAATCCTTAGAAAGGTAAGGTGACCTGTCTGTGCACACAGATGGCAGAGCTGAGCCTTAAACCCAAACCTCCGAATGCCAAGTACAGGGTGCCCTTTGCACTGACGTGTGGCCGTCTCCCCAGTGAACGCTACACTATTCTCCCTCCTACAGCCCAAGGCACACAGCCAGAGTCAGCCAGACACTCGTTTCCATGGAACCACAATGTGTGAGCCCCTGCCGTGCCTCAAGCAGCCACCAGGGTGAGAGCCCTGGCCCACGTGAGGGCACATTGGCAGGCTTCCCCTCTCAGCCCCAACAGATGACCACCGAGGTCCCTGCTTCTAGGAACTGGCCCTGGTCACTCACCTTCCACATGCAAAGAATAGGCCTGCGGGGACAAGCGTGTGAAGCGTGTGACTGTTTCTAGCCAGAAAGGTGAGTTTAACAGAGCATCCCTCTGACCTAAGCCGTGATCTCTGTGACCCCTAAAAGCTCTCTGTTTTCAAGAAGGATGATCCAGGACTTTCCCGGTGGTCCAGTGGTTAAGAAACCGCCTGCCAGTGCAGGGAACATGGGTTCAATCCCTGGTCCAAGAAGATCCCAGATGCTGTGATGCAACCAAGCCCACGCACTAAGCTACGGCGCACCGCAACCTGAGAGCAGCCTCCACTCACCCAACTGGAGAAAGCCCACACGCAGCAATGAAGACCCAAAGCGGTCAAAAATAAAAAATTTAAAAAAAAAGAAAGATGATTCAGATTCATTTAGTATTTCAGACCTACTCCTCTGGGATCTTGCTGCCCCTAGGCTATGCCAGGGCACCACTAAATTCCCAGGAGGACAGGCATTGGGGGCGGGGGCCCTGCCTCGGTGGCCACTGGAAAGAGTTGAAGCTGCCCACCTGCCAGGCCTCCTGCCCGAGAGTGCCATTGCCTGGGATGGGCAGATGGGACCCATCAAGGGCTGCAGAGTGAGACGTACCATCTCCAGTTATGCCTTAGAAAGGTGCTTCAACCTCCCTGGGTCTCAGTTTCCCCATTTGGAAAGAGAAGGAAGTAAGAGCTCCCTTACAGGACCCAAAGGAGAGGTGTCTGACTCCGCAGGACCCTCGGTCTATTGTAACTACTGTTCTCTTCATTATCCCACCCCTGGTCTCTGGCCAGACGTGTCGGCACTGACCTTTCGGCTCGGCCTGGTCGTTCGGCTTCTCAAGCACCTCTGAGAGTTCATCCTCGTAACTGCTGTGCTTCTTCTGCTGATGTGTCCGCTCCTTGGCTCCTGGATAAGAAAACGAGAAAAGCATCCCATTTGGTCTGAGCCCCGCATGGTTGGCTGTGAGAATGGAGGCCTCTGTTTCCTCATCCGTAAAACTGGGCACGTCCTGTTCTGGGCCTGCCCAGTGAGAGAATGAGGGGGCAGGAGCTGGTGGGGGTGGCGGGGAGGGCTGGCTGCCCCCTCCCGGCTAGGGCCCATCACACGACCTCATCACCTCTCCAGACTCCACTTCTCACCTGTGAAATAAGAACACGCCTTGCCTACTGCCTCACGGAGTAGTGAAGACTCAGAGTCGAGGGCTCCAGGAGTAGGGAGTGGGGAACCCTTAGGACCTGGCTGGTAGTTAGGTCAGTGGTCCCCAACCTTTTCGGCATCAAGGATTGATTTCGTGGAAGACAATGTTTCCATAGATCGGGTCGACAGGAGGATGGTTTGGGGATGATTCAAGCTTAGTAGGGTTTGAACTTTAAAGAGAATCTAATGCCGCTGCTGATCTGACAGGAGGCGGAGCTTGGACGGTAACGTGAGTGATGGGGAGCAGCTGTAAACAGAGGTCGCCCGCTGCTCACTTCCTGCTGTGCGGCCCAGAGATTAGGGACCTCTGGGCTAAGGGACCCTGTAGCAGGAGGTAACAGTGACTGCTTGTCCCCTAGTGGGGGCTCTTGATTCAGGCAACACCTGTCCCCATGGACTCCCATAAGCCCAGGCAGAACACCTGTCTGCATCAACCCAGGCTGTGCTGCCTCCTCTGTCTCCACTCACCCTGGTTCTTGACGATGGCCCTGGCCAGGCCAACTCTGCAGCCAATGCTGGTTTTCCTATGACGGGAATTTCTGGGGTGGCCAGAGGTGCCTGACATGGTGGCTGTGGACCAGGGATTATGCCCAGATCTGGCCCCTGGCTGACCAAGCTTCACATCTCCTGGTTAATCCTATGCTCTGTGACCTTAGGTGACCTGGGCAATCCAAGACTTGGGTGCTCATCTATAAAACAGGGTGGCTGCCTCGTAAATGGTAGGATAGAGGTGTGCAGAAGGCATTATGAGAATACAGAAGAGGGAGTGGGTGGATAGGTAAATGGATAGATGGATAGACAGACATGTAGATCTATCTCATCGTCTTAACAGAGAACAATAATGTACCTGTATATTGGACACCGTTTATATTGAATACACACACGTGTGTGTATGTGTGTAAACAGATGTTTCGGGACACATCTTCCTATCATAGTCTTCATTGACATTACATTTAATTATTTAAATATAATGTCACTCAATAATTAATTTAAAAATTACCATATTGTATCCTAGCAACCATGTGCAGTGGATGTCTGTCTTCCAGGACAAGTGAGCGAGAGGAACAACGGTGTGCTAACTTGGGGAGGGCCTCAGGGAGCCTTCCAGCTGTGATTATTTTCACTCGCTTCTTCCCCCAAATCGCTCTCCATTAGTACATGTGGCCCAGTCTGCCCCAGAGGCCTCAGAGTAGGGGCCTTCCCTGAGCCTGGGCAGCCTTTGTGCCCCAGCCCACCCCACCCAAGCCAAGCCCTGAAGATGAGCCTTTACTTCCTTTGCAGGGAGATACGAGACTCCTGCTCGAGGGCCCAAGGATGCCCATGCCCCCACCCCCAAGTAAACAGCCCCTTCCCAGGGAGGTGCAGGGCCAGGACCAAATTTCTTCCAATTTTCCAGGGAGGCCTTCTGTGCCTCACAGGAACCCAGGAAGGAGCCTGGGACTAGGCAGAGTAGCTAACTCTGTGGGATGACATCAGCCTAACCCTCCATTCCCAGTATCCTATCTGGGCTCTGCTTGAATATCCTCAGTGACAAGGAGCTCACTACCTCACAAAAATCACTCCATTCCCAAGAGCATCAGTGGATTTTGTTAACCTCTTGGAGAAAGACACACCTCACTCCGAAAGCACACTGGAAGTCTGGGCTGTGTTTTGGGGCAAGCGAGATCCTGCTTTTCCTATCTCCCCTTTGAGCAGAAGCTCACAAGAGCAAAGAGGCCCCTCCTCTCTCCTGGAGACCAATTTCTTTCCCATTAAACAGAGAAAAGAAGTCCTCTCTGTAACCTAGTCTTGAAAGTGCCCCCTCTAACAAGGCTGAACTCCAGAGACCACAGGGTTTTAGAAGAGCTGCTTCTGGTCTTGGGATGTCCTTAACTGATTGTGTGATCTTGGACAGGTTGCTCAACCTCTCTGGGCCTTGATCTCTTTAAGTGCATGAATGATAGGACCAAGTGGCACAGAGGACTCCACCAACCACCCCATACAACAAGGTGGTAAGTGAGGGTCAGACACAAGACCTTGCTCAACCTTCCACCATGGTCTTTCTGACTCTCAGTTACTGGAATTCACCCAGATTCATGTGCAGTGGTTGGAAAATACCTTGGAGAGCAAGGTCTTGGAGCTCTTTCAGCAAATTCTGATGTCGCAGGATTGAGAGGATCCGTTCATCTGCAATGAAGGGGAGTCGTTACGGGTGGTTTCCAGAAGACAGCAGAGAAAGAGATTGCCATCAATATTTTCAGCTGAGCACAAGGAACTTAAAACTCAAAACCCTGGTGGTAGCAGCAAGATTGGGTCTGGAGATAACACTTCTGAAATGACTTCCTTTCCAAGTTTGCTATCGTGTCAGGAAGGTCAGCCACTGTCCCTGCACCTAGACTTCTGCCAAGAGATGGCATCTCCTGCACTGATACAGGAGTGTCTCTCAATACAACCTGTTTTCCCATTTCCATGCCTCTGCTTGAGCTGTCCACTTCACCTGGAGTACCCTCTTTTTCATTTTTCTACCTATTGATTTCCCACTTTTCTCTTAAATCCCAATCCTAACTGGCGACCCACTCCAGTACTCTTGCCTGGCAACTCCCATGGACGGAGGAGCCTGGTAGGCTGCAGTCCATGGGGTCGCTAAGAGTCAGACACGACTAAGTGACTTCCTTTCACTTTTCACTTTCATGCATTGGAGAAGGAAATGGCAACCCACTCCAGTGTTCTTGCCTGGAGAATCCCAGGGACAGGGGAGCCTGGTGGGCTGCCGTCTATGGGGTCGCAGAGTCGGACACGACTGACGTGACTTAGCAGCAATGCTAATGTTGGATCCAGCCAACACTGACTGCCTCCTTGCAAAAGCTTTGCCCATCTCATGCTCACCCACCCCTGATGTTCCTTTATTCATCACACATCTACAGGGCACCTACCAGGTGCCAGTGGTTGTCCTCAACACTGGGGATTTAGCATACAAAATCTTCACCCACAGGGAGCTCACATTCTGGGGGCTTGCTGTTCCCAGCCCTGGTTTCATTCTGCCCAGAATTCTAGTTAACTGTGTTCATATCACTCCTCTCTGCTAGACTGTAAGCTCCAGGCACACAGGGCTGTTAGCTTTTCATCTCTCATACCACTCAGAGCTCAGCACAGACCTGGTTGAGGTAGGCACTTGGTCAGTGACTACTGAATTAAATTGTTGTTCCATCAAAAGCCACACACCCATGTCCTCGCCTCCCAGCCCAGCAGGCAGCAGCCCCTCATCCCGAGCCTGGCCCATACCTCCTCGGAGTGTCTCAAAACACTCCTTGCTGACCGGCATGGGGCTGGGCTTGGAGAGTGTGTCAGAGATGACCTCGACGATACACTTCATCACCTGGGAACAGAATGGGGCCAGTTAGGGCTGGTTTGGGTGTGGGACTCAGCCCCTGGAAGTTCCAAGGCAAATTTCTAAGAGGACATGATGATGCTCACTTTTGTTTTCAGGACTCCATGGATGCCTAGCTCAGGGGCATAGCTGTGCTTCCCAAGCCGGACAATATTAGCAGTAATACTAAAAATCCACATACAGTGCTTACCAAGTGCCAGACACTCCAACCACCTGACCATCAGAAGCCCCTCTAAGGTGGGGGTGGGTACCCTGCACCCTCTCATCCCAAGTGTTTCTCTACAAATAGGGAAGCTGCTCCTGGGCATTAGAGGTGTAGTCCTGCAAAAGTACTTTAGTCTTGCAGATGCCCCAAAGGTCAGCTATCGCCAGGAAGCCTTTCTGGACCACCCAGAGGAGAACAAAGACCTTTCCTGGCTCTTTCCTGGCTCTTTCCTACTGGAAACAAGACTTGGAAAACTGTCTCTAAATATCTATGGGGCTGTCACAGGCAGGGAGTGACAGCTTCACAGCCTGGCTCCATATTCACCAGCTGAATTCCCTGGCTGGATGTGGGCATACATCTACTACATTCGGGTGCCCATCCCAGGCCAACAGCAGCCATTTCTCTGAAAGTCTTGTCCAGTGCCCAGCAAGGTGCTGTGGATAATCAGACATCTGATAAATGGATGATATTTGAAGATGGTGCCAACTGTAGTGTGACATCCTAGCTGTGTGATCTTGGGCAAGCGACTTGACCTCTCTGAGCCTCAATTTCTTCCTCTATAAAATGTGAGTGAGAAGATCTTCCGACTCCCCTCCCAGGGTAATGGGGCACAGATGGGAAAATACTCTGTAACACATGGAGTGCCACACACAGTCAGGGATGGATTCGCAATTTCCAGCCTGCTTCAGCTGCCTAGAGCTGGGGAGAGGAGCAGGAAGTGTCAGACAAGCATCAGGCAACACAGTGAGGAGTGAGGGGGTGGAAGGCTGTGTCTATGGGATGCCAAGGCAACCCGTTCAAGGATCCAGGATAGCAAACTGGGAGACAGGCTCTACAGTAGTCATGGCATCCTAGATAGAACATGCAGGTCTTCACCAGCTGCTCTGGTGTCTCTGACCCAGGCTGCTGAAAACAATATGATGGCCAAAGTGTCTCCCATAAGGAATCTGGCAAGGAACGGCTTATAGCCTGCACCCTTCCTGCAACCACAAACCCTGCACTGGGAATATCAGATAACCACAAGTCCATGAGGACAGATTCTGGGAGAGACAAATTGGGTATGGGTCCCAAGAATGATGGGGAGGTCAGAAAAGGAAGCTCTAGGCTAGGAATAAAAATGCTTATTTACTGAGGACCAACTATGTGTCAGCAATTTGCAGGAGTCCTATTCCTTACCAGGGCTTCCCTGGTGGCTCAGCTGGTAAAGAATCTGCCTGCAATGAGGGAGACCTGAGTTCGATCCCTGGGTTCAGAAGATCCCCTGGAGAAGGGAAAGGCTACCCACTCCAGTATTCTGGCCTGGAGAATTCCATTGGCTATATAGTCCACGGGGTCGCAAAGAGTCAGACACGACTAAGTGGCTTTTCTTCTTTTCATTCCTTACAACTTCCCTCAAAGGAAATATCATCATAGTGAGAAAAGGGAAAGCTCAGAGAATTCAAGGGATTTTTCCCAAGATGACACAGCTACAATGAGTGGCAGCGGTTTTTTCAATTTAGGCCTGTCTGTAACTAGTGAATAGGAAATTTTAAATGAGCACATTGAGGTTTAAATCTCTTTGATGCTTTGGGTTTCAACTATAGCCTCTCTAAAGAAAATAGTTCCTGAAAAGGCAGGGAGTAGAATTTCTCTAATTAACAAGTGAAGATATCTGTGAACATCAGAAGCTAGAAAAACAGCCCCAACTCAGACTTGAATCAATTTGGGGTATATGCCCAACACAGTGTCTCTTGTTGGCCACAGAAGCCCCCATCAGTGTCTTCCAAGTCCTTTCCTGGGTGACCTCCACCAGAAGCCCCAACTGGCCTGGGTGCAGGAGCCATGATCAAGAATGTTCTCCTCGTGGTCCTTTGAGAGAGCCAGGGCTTTAGCAACTGTGGGATGGGGTGGGTGTATTGCTGGCAGAGCCTTGGGGCAGAGCAAAGGGGGAGGCCAGAGCCAGGCAGATGAAGACTGTTCTTGCAGGACAGCGGACAACCACAACCTCAGAGAAGTCACCCCCACCAGCCCGTGGTGGGCCTACAAGATTTGGAGTGCTCAAGACAGTGGGCCTGGCCCCTGGGCCCAGTGGGTAGCACACAGGTCCCACCGGGTTGCACACTCAACTCAGAGGAGCCCAGGGATGGCCCTGCAGCAGGCAAGCAGGGAAATCTAGCAGACTTTGATATCTTCTTTTGCAAGCTGTCCCCAGGCTCAGCAGCCGCAGTGCTGACTCCTGGCTTGATGCCAGACTCCTGCAGCTGCCCAAGAACTGGCTGTGAGGGGTCCACTGGGGTCTTCTGCCCCCCCATCCCGGGGCATCCCCACGCCCCTTCTTACCTCAGTGTCCCCTTTATTCATGGGGCTGTTCACAGGCAGGGCAATGACTAGGAAGAAAAAGAGAGTGTGGGTCACTCTTCTGCTCTGAGGGGAGAACCCAGTCCTTCCCAACTGGGTTCATCAGGGGCCTGTTCACCCCAACGCTCCTCCGTAAGACCACCCCTACTCAAATGAGATGTGGAGCTGATTTTATTTCCCTTCCCAACTGCTACCCTCATGGGGGTGGCTCCCACAGGCTGCACTGAGAGCCTTAACCCTTCCTTTTGTGAAAGCTATGCTCTGGAGGGGGTGTGGGGGAAGAAGCCAAGAGCTATGAAAACAGGCCAGTGGCTGGGTGGGACTGAGGTCGGGGGAGGATGAGGGAGAGGCAGAGAGACCCCAGAGGTGAGCGGAAGAGAGGGAGGAGGAGGATTGGGAGAGGTAGAAGTCAAGGGCAGACAGACGGTAGGGAGCAGGAGGAAGAAGGGAGAGAGAGGGGAGCCAACAGCGGTCCTCCCATCTCCCCAAATGACCTTGGCCAGCCACAGCGCAGAGCCGGCGCTGGCCCCGAAGCAGCCCAGACGTGGGGTGGGGGCGACAGGGAGCCCTGTCCCGCGGGGTCGAGAGTCGGAGTCAAAGAGTCAGGTCTGCGGGTTCTGCGCCGAGGCCACTCTGCGGGGTCAGGTGGGAGGCGGGGCGCTGTCCGTGGCGCTGAAAACTCGCCGCGCCGGAGGGAAGGCATGGAGGGGCACGCTGCGCGGCGCGGTGCCTGGACCTCAGGGCCGTCAGGGGCGTCCAGGACCCTCTCCCCCAAGGGCCCGCGCTCACTCACCTTGCCCCGCGCAGAGCAGAAGCGCCAGGACCGCGGCGGAGCGCATGGCGAAGCCGGGGCGCCGAACAGCTGGTGGTCTGGGGCGGGCCACGGCGCGCGCTCGGGCGAGGGGCGGCTGGACTGCTCGCTCCGGGCAAGCTGCGGCGACACCAGCGCGGGGATGTGGTTTGGTGGTGCAAGGTCTCCGTGTGCGTCTGTCTGTCGATCCGCCCTCCGCACTGGGCTCGGGTACTGCAGCAGTGGGGCATGCTCGCGACCCGCTTATATACCCCGGACCCCGGAAATGACGTCATCGGATCCGCCCCTACCCCTTTCCCCATCCCTCCGGGGGTCCGGCAGCAGCTCGCCCCGCCCCCCAAGCCTCCCCCCACTCAACCCCCGTCCCTGTTGCGGGTGGCCCCCATAGCACACAGTTCTTGGGTGAGGCAGCCAGGCGGACCTGTGACTTCAGGAGGTGGCACAGAGGACTCAGCTGATCGTCCAATTCTCGACGGCTCCCCCGACCTGCTGTATGTCCGTGGGCAAGTCACTTCCAGTCTCTGGACCTCCTGTTCCTCCAAAGTGCGCTGAGGTCCCCGCCAATTCTAACACGTCACTCCTTGCTTCTGAAGGCCTTTGGAGGGGGCCTCCCTTCCTCCATCTCACTGGCTGCAGGCGTGCTCACCATTCTGGGCTCCCTCAAAAATCTAGGAGGTCCCCTAGAGGTCCCTGACTCCTTGTCTGAATTAGATCTCTCTCTGGTAACCCAGTTTTGTGCTTTCACAGTTTCTAGTTGTATATATATTTATTTATTTGAATAATGTTTAGTCTTCATTGCTTTCAAAGTCCTGAGCAGGACCCTTGACACAGAGTAAATCCACTTAATTGATTACTGTTGAAGGCGCTGATTAAGAGTTCATTGCAGGAACAAGTGAAGCGTGGACTCTGGCCGTTGGTGGACAGCACTCATGGAAGGTGGCAAGGGAGGAGAAGGGAACAGTTCTTGACACCAAACCAAAATAGGAGCCCTTGTAGCTTCTACTCAGAAGACCCAGTGCAACCTCTTAGGGTCACCTTCTTGTGGCTGGTTACCCATTTGTGTGTTTGAGAACAGCTCTTACCTTCTCTTGTATGTATCTGTGCATGCTCAGTTGTGCCCGACTCTGCAACCCCATGGACTACAGCCCACCAGGTTCCTCTGTCCATGGGATGCTGAGCACTGAGCCACTGCGGAAGCCTCTACCTTTTCTTGAGTGTTCTCAAAACCTGGATGCTTTGTGTGTAAGGCTGGTTTCCTGGTTTATTTCTCTCTGCCCTGGGGCCCTTATGTTCTGGTCACAAATATTGCTCTCAACCTGAGGGCCACATTGAGAGCCCTTTGCCACCTGCTCCCCCCCCCCAATATAGAGAAGCTGGTATCTGGCCTTTGGTGTGACATCATTTAAGAGCCCCTCCTTCTTCCTGTAACCCTCCCCTCCCATCTGCTGCTGCTACTTCCCACCACCTGCCCCACGCCTGTGCCCACTCCCACCCCAAAGGAGAACCTGGCAGAAGCCAGAAGAAACTGAAATGGCCCTGTTCATGCATTTAGTCATCCATTTAACTACTACTTGTTAGTCACCTACTACACGCTTAGAGCCTGGTGAGCTATAGTCCGTGGGGTTGCAAAGACTGAGCACACACACATAGAATAGCACACACGTGCCTAGAACACGTGTTCTAAGAAAAGGTAGAGGCTTCCGTCGTGGCTCAGCGGTAAAGCATCTTCCTGCATTTCAGGAGACACAGGAGACTCGGGTTCAATCCCTGGGTCCGGAAGATCCCCTGGAGGAGGAAACGGCAACCCACTCCAGTATTCTAGCCTGAAGAATCCCATGGACTGAGGAGCCTGGTGGGCTGTAGTCCATGGGGTTGCAAAGAGTCGGACACAACTGAGCAGCGCTCGGCTGTTGTAGGCATGCAAAGTATGTCATGGGGGAGCAAATGCTGTGGACGAAAATGAAGCAGGGAAGGGGGGACTGTGAGCTGAGGGAGGAGTTGGCTTATATTTTAAATAAGGTGGATCTAAGGAGGCCTCACCAAAGAAGTGACATTTCAGCAAAGCCCTGAAGTTGGTGGGGGAGGGGTTGTGTGTTCCAGAGGCAGAGGGCTCCAGGTAGAAGGACCCAAGTCCAAATGCCCAGAGAGAGGAATCGGAGGGAGACAGCGGGCAAACGGCCTGGAAACTAGAGCTGAACAGTAACATGGAGTCTGTCTCAAAAACTTGGAAATGCACAGAAATACAGAACATCACCCGTGCTCCCACGACCCAGGCAGTATTGATCATTTTAAAGTATATGTTCTCTACACTAAATAAGTAAGTGTTAGTCACTCAGTTGTGTCCACCTCTTTGTGATCCCATGAACTGTAGCCTGCCAGGCTCCTCTGTCTATGGAATTCTCCAGGCAAGAATACTGGAGTGGGTTGCCATTCCCTTCTCCAGGGTTCTATACACTACTGGGTATAAAATAGATAACTAATAAGAACCAACTGTATAGCACAGGGACTTCTACTCAGTGCTCTGTGGTGACCTAAATGGGAGGGAAACCTAAAAAAAGAGGGGATATATGCATATGTACGACTGATCCAGTTTGTTGTGCAGCAGAAACTAATGCAACATTGTAAAGCAACTATACTCCAGTGAAAGTCAATCTTAACTAACTTTTGATCTATGACTGCTGGTGGGAATGTAAATTGGTGCAGCCACTATGGAGAGTTCTTCAAAAAACTAACATAGAGTTGCCATATGATCCAGCAACCCGACTCCCAGGCATATACCCAGGCAAAATTATATAATTTGAAAAGATACATACATCCCTGTGTTCACAGCAGCACTATGTAAAATAGCCGAGACATGGAAATAAATGTCCACTGACAGACGAATGGATAAAGAAGATGTGGTATGTTTACATAATGGAAAGTTACTCAGTCATTAAAAATAATGCCAAAAATAAACAAAGTGTATGTTCTATAGTCTCTGTTTAGGCTGCTCCGTTGGTGAAGGGCGATTCCCAGTGGAAAACGTCAGCTGAACACGCTGAAAGCCTAAGACCTCAGGCCCTTCGGATGTAGGTCATCCTGAATGTGGTGCAGAGGTTTGCGGCCTGCAACCTTGTACAGGAACCTCTGCAGTATTTGCAGTTCTTTTGTATCATTTCATGTAACAGAGGGTGAGCTTCTTGGTCCAAGAAAATGGACATTTTAGGACACTTGATGTGCATTGCCCAAAAGCCATGAAGAAAGTTGGACCACTCTCCAAGCTGAGTGGGTTTTTCTCCTGGGAAGTTTCAGAGCCCCTGCCACCTTCCTCAGATCACTAGTTCTCCCAGAGCCTATTTGCCTCCCTGAAGCTGAGCATAACCAACCTTCAAAAATGTCCCAAACTAGGCTTTACAAGTGACGATGCCAGTAATTGGCATTTGCACCATTCTTTATAAGCTCTTCAAAACGTTCCGTCATTGAGCCCTTACAGTACCCCTAAGCCTAAATTAGAGCAGGACTTTTTTATTCTACTTTGCAGATATGGAAACTGACCCAGGATATTAACATGAGCTTCCAGGGTGCTATATGGCCAGTGAATGATAAAGTTGGACCGAGAGCTTGTTTTGCTCAAATGTCCATGTTTCCCCGCACCACCACCATCTCTCATGATTTCTCACATGCTGTTACCACTCCCTGGAATGCCTCCCATTACCATCCCACTCCCTCCCCTATAGCCTGGCAAATGCTTCCATCCTTTTTGGGACCTAAAGTAATTGCTCCCTCCTCTCTGCCTCCACAACACTTGTGTGAGCATTTATCACAGAAGGCTGGCTTTTTTTTTTTTTTTGCCTCTCGATCCTTCTATCTCATTACACGTTGAGTTCCTTGGGATTTGGTCTGCATCCTGCTCATCTTTTGATTTCAGTTTCTGGCACAGTGCTGGGCACATGGTCAACACAATGGATAATTGAAAGGAGACAAAAACTCACATCCGTTGACCCCATATTTGTCTTTGGGCTCGTCGGTTAAGTGAGGAGAAGCAACTGGAAGGGAAAACCCTAAAATACTATGAAATAAGATGGGGTCTTATTTATTCCTCCCACAACAGCCCCGAAGTGAACAGTAGGATTTGTGGGGTGGCTCTGTTATCCTCAACATACATTTTGATATCAAGGCAGCTGTTCTAGTTGCCATTATTTCTCAGCTATCTCAAAGCAGGCAAAGGGTAGATGGAGGCCAAGCAGCTTCTTTGTAAGGTTCTGATGCAGGCCCTGCCTGTATCACTTCTCACAACCCTTCGGCTAGGACTAGAGCACGTGGACACACCTAGTTTCCAGGGAGACTGGGCAGCCACAGGTTCTGATTACTAAAGGAAGCTGGGATACTGGAGGACAATTTGCATTCTGTACCAACCAACCCATGGGGGAGATGCCAACAACTCACCATTGCTGAAAACTTAGAGCCAGGCACTGTTCTAAGAGTTTTACACAGCAAGGTGCTGTTATCATACTTGCTTACAGATGGAGTTTTAACAAGAGAATGCAGCCCAGGGATGGGGGAGCCTGGTGGGAGGCCATTTATGGGGTCACATAGAGTCGGACATGACTGAAGCGACTTGGCAGCAGCAGCAGCAGGAGCCCAAATACCCTAAGGCATTCCTCATGAATTAGTGTCTCTTGCATGCATCTAGAATGATATGAATTATGCACTTCCATTGGGAGGATTGAGAAGATAACCACTCAAATAATTTCTGGGCTGTGGTTCTTAGGAGGAGCCCTGGATGGTGCCGGTGATGGGTCCCTTTTAAGGAGCCAGGCACTGGGTTTGATGCTCATCTTTGCTTAGGTTTCCCCAAAAGTAGACCCTAAGACCACGATCTGAGAATGCATCATTTGGAAATGATTTCATCAATATGGGAGCAGGAAAGTGAGACAAGGAAAAGAAAAAAAAAAAAAACAAAGACAATGAAATGGGTATTGATAAGCAAGTTACCACTGAGTGCAGTAGAGACTCAGTCTAGCTGGGACTTCTTGAGAAACTGTGTAGGGCATACCCCAGGATTTTCCCACTGGGGCGAGGATGCTGGGATATTACCTGTTGATTCCTTTCCCTCACCAAGGGCCTCTCCTGGAGATGCTGACTTCCTATCTGCTCTAAGAGAGGGCCAAGCAAACCACCACTGCCAAAGAATACCTTCAGGCAGAGAAACACTGGAAGCTGTTTGCATGTATGGCAACTGTCTACAGGTAACCTCCAACGTGGCTCAGAGGTTGGACACTGACATCTGCTATAGGGTTTTATGCATGTCGTTTTATTTCATCTTTACAATAAACCTGTGGCTGAGATATCAACATCTCTGCTTCTCATATGCAGAAGCTGAAGCTCAGCGAGATAGAGGAACTCCTCCAAGGTCACACAGCTAGGAAATGGTGGAGTGTGGGGACCAGCCATCTGCCACCTACCCTCCCTTTGCCATGCCTTATGCCCTCTAGCAGCCTTATATTTAACTGGTCTTTACCAGCAACCCCCACCCCAAACTACTGCCTCCAGGCTTTCTAAGGCTTCTCACGTTTGAGAGAGACAATTGATGTTTTTCCAGCTCTAGGTGGATGAAGCATGGAGGAAGGCTCTTTTTTACTGCTCCAAGTCTATACATGTGATCTCCATAAAAAGCAGGTCATGGCTTTATATCTAAATCTTTGAACAAGTTCTCTAGCCAGCAATCTGATTTCTAATCAGATCGCTGCTCCTGAGCACCTCTTGTCTTGATATTCTGGAGCTGCTTCTGGTTAAAGCAAATACCTCTCATCTGATGCCCATGGTCAAGTCTTTGTCTTTCCCCCAGACAAATCTTCTCTCTGTGAATCACTCCTACTGAAATGCAAAGACCTGGGACAGAAAGCCAAGATGTGGTTAACTCTCCATCAATTATGCAGTAAGAGGGAATCAGAGACGAGGGGGATCTGCTCTGAAGGTGGGCTTAGCAGCCCATCTTAGGCTCATGTTGGAGCACCAGGGAACCAGTATTTCTCAGTCTACCCACTGCTTGTGGCTCCCCATGACAGTTTCCCAGATTTGCTGCCAAATTTTGATCCACACACAGAATGTGTTATGATTATAGCTAAGTATATATGCTGCCTTGGTTTTGTATGTTAGATGAAGCAGTGAGCTGAGTGGGTGGCGGGAGCTGGAGTATAGCTCACTGATAGCAAGAGGCAGGGGCAAAGCAAAGTCAGGAACTCTTTACCTTGTGAGCATATGGAGAGCACTGTGGATTAGATTGTTCAACTTCCATTCCAACCCTCTCGGCTAGGGGTTGGGGGGTAGAGGTAGGAAAACTAAAAACTACATTTCCCAGATCCCTTTGCAGCTAAGGACCTGGATGTGACTTGTTCAGTTGTTAAGTCACATCAGTCAGACTGGTTGCAACCCCATGGAGCATGCCAGGCTCCTCTGCACTATCTCCTGGAGTTTGCTCAAACTCATACCCATTGAGTTGGTGATGCTATCTAACCATCTTATCCTCTGCCATTCCCTTCTCCTTTTGCCTTCAATCTTTCCCAGCATCAGGGTCTTCTCCAATGAGTCAGTCCTTCACATCAGGTGGCCAGAGTACTAGAGCTTCAGCTTCAGCATCAGTCCTTCCAATGAATATTCAGGGTTGATTTCCTTTAGGATTGCCTAGTTTGATCTGTTTGCTGGCCAAGAGACTCTCAAAAGTCTTCTCCAGCACACAATTTGAAAGCATCAGTTCTTTGGCATTCAGCCTTCTTTATGGTCTGACTCTCACATTCATATGTGACTCCTGGAATAAACCACAGCTTTGACTATATGGACTTTAGTTGGCAAAGTGATGTCTCTGCTTTTAATACACTGTCTAGGTTTGTCATAGCTTTTCTTTCAAGCATCAGGCATCTTTTAATTTCATGACTGTGGTCACTGTCTGCAGTGATTCTGGAGTGCAAGAAAATAAAACCTGTCACCACTTACATTTTTCCCCCTACTATTTGCAGTGAAGTGATGGGATTGGATGTCATGATCTTAGTTTCTTGAATGTTGAGTTTTAAGCCAACTTTTTCACTCTCCTCCTTCACCTTCATCAAGAGGCTCTTTAGTTCCTCTTTGCTTTCTGCCATTAGAATGGTATCATCTACCTATCTGAGGCTGTTGACATTTTTCCCGGCAATCTTGATCCTGGCTTGGGATTCATCTAGCCCAGAATTTTGCATGATGTACTCCGCATATAAGCTAAATAAGCAGGGTGACAATATACAGCCTTGTCGTACTCCTTTTCCAATTTGGAACCAATCAGTTCTTCCATTTCTGGTACTAACTGTTGCTTCTTGACCTGCATACAGACTTCTCAGGAGATAGGTAAAGTGGTCTGGTACTCTCATCTCTAGGAATTTTCCACAGTCTGTTGTGATCCACACAGTCAAAGGTTTTAGTGTAGTCAATGAATCAGAAACAGATGCTTTTCTGGAACTCCCTTGCTTTCTCCATGATCCGTGAATGATGGCAGTTTGATTTCTGGTTCCTCTGCCTTTTATAAACCCAGCTTGTACATCTGGAAATTCTTGGTTCAAGTACTGCTGAAGCCTAGCTTGAAGGATTTTGAGCGTTACCTTGCTAGCATGTGAAATGAACACGATTGTACGGTAGTTTGAGCATTCTTTGGCATTGCTCTTCTTTGGGATTGGAATGAAAACTGACCTTTTCCAGTCCTGTGGCCACTGCTGAGTTTTCTAAATTTGCTGGCATACTGAGTGCAGCACTTTCACAGCATCATCTCTTAGGATTTTAAATAGCTCAGCTGGAATTCTATCACCTCTGCTAGCTTTATTTGTAGTAATGCTTCCTAAAGCCCACTTGACTTCACACTCCAGGATGTTTGGCTCTAGGTAAGTGACCACTGTGGTTATCTGGGTCATTAAGACCTTTTTTGTATAGTTCTTCTGTGTATTCTTGCCACCTCTTCCTAATCTCTTCTGCTTCTATTAGGTCCTTACTGTTTCTGTCCTTTACTATATCCATCCTTACATGAAATGTTCCTCGATATCTCCAATTTTCTTGATGATATCTCTAGTGGTTCCCATTCTATATAAAATAGATAAACAGCAAGGAACTATTGCATAGCACTAGGAGTTATATTCAGTATCTTATAATAGCTTATAATGGAAAATAATCTAAAAATAAACAGATATAGACTGATGAATGATTGAATCACTTTGCTGTACACCTGAACTAACCCAGCATTGTAAATCAACTATGCTTCAATTTTTAAAAATGGTTAAAAAACAATAAAATGTAAATAAGCACATTATACAGTAGGTTAGAAAGTAGAGATGCTGGGGAAAATGAAGAAGCAGAGCAGAGTAAGGGGCTTGGGAAAAGCTGGGTGGGAGGGTGTGGCCTCATCAAGTGGGTGGTCAGGGTAGGCCCCATTGAGATGGTAACTTGAGTGAGGACTTCAAAGGAGAGAGCCCTGGGAGAACATTCTAGGCAGAATGAATAGCCAGTACAAAGGCTCTGGGGCAGGAGTACACCTGGAAGCTTTGAGGCAGATCAAAGAGGCCAAGGTGGCTGGAAGAGAGTGAGTGAGGCAGAGAGTAGCCGAGGATGAGACAAGAGTGTTGAGCCAGATCATGTAGGGCCTAGGGGACCTTGGTGAGGATTTTGAATTTTACTTGGGAGAAAGTGGGAGTCCCTGGGAGAAGATACACGGCAGAAGGTGGGAGTCACCCAGAGGCTACAAGGCATTGTGCAGATGTGCCTACCAAGCCTCGCAGGCTCCTGGCAGCCCTAACCCTCCACTTCATCCCAAGGTGCCTACAGAGATGCTTCTGAACCAGGCGCCAGGGAAAGAAGAGAAAGATGTTGCCACTACCTGCCCCAGGCGCTCCAAAATGTCCCCTTTGTTAAACACCAGATCTCAGGGAGTGACGACTGCTCCTCTGGCTGGGGCTCGGGACACGCGCACCTGGGAGTCCCTGCCAGGGGGTCCTTGGGAGCAGCTTCCTGCCTGCACCCCAGGGAAAGTGGCAGCTGCTCATCTGATGCGGGATGCAGGGCATCGGGCCGAGTCAACATACCCTAGGCCCTGCTTACAAAATCATATTTTCCAAACACGCAGCTCCTCCAAGCCCCTTATCGGGCCTCCAGGTAGCAAAGCTCCGTTGCCGGGCAATGGTGTTTTATCTGTGAGGTCTGCACAGAGGCCGGTACAAGGTGATTTCATTAGATCCTGTCCCATCTGTCTCTGCAAACATCCCCAGCGGCCTCTAATTATAAGGTTTTGCTTTTCTTCTGTGGCAGATGTTTGTTTTGATCTAATAAAGTGGTTTACAGGCCTCATGGGTGAACGAAGGATTTGGTGGGCTCCAGCCCAAGAGGGTGGTGGGCAAGGCAAGGGGAGGGCGCCATGGGGGCCAAGCCTTGGGGGCTCAAGGCACACAGAGGAAGTTGAAAAGGAGGACATGGCCTGGGCCAAAGTGAGACCCCAGAGAGCTTCCCCATAAACCACCTCCTTTCTGCAACCATGCTGCCACAGGGAGCCACTGCGGCACCTGACTCCAAGCAGGATGTTTTTTTAGGGTGATGCCTCGAGATCAGGGATGCCCAACTTCTCAATTCTATAGGCCCCCAAAAGGTTGACCTCTAGGGCTTCTCAGGAAAGAGTCTTCAGGTGATTTGGGGGTGATCCTGGTCCCCAGAGCTCCTGACCAACTTCCAGAAGTTGCTTAGGATGGTTGAAAGGATTATACTTCAAAGTCCTGCCTGGGTTTGAATCCTGGCTCTGCCTGGTTCTCCTGTGTCACCTTACAAAAGTCATTTAACTTTGCTGAGCTCTTGTTCCTATTCTACAAAATGGCCAAAATAATTTTTGGCATGATTTCTCTGAAACGAACTGAGAGAATTCAGCCACCAACATCTATCAGTGCTAACTGGGTCTGGAGTGTCTTGGGGTTGCTGAAAACAAGAGGGAAAGCCCCAGCACAGTTCCTGGGGGCCCCAGGTGGCTGTCATAGCTCTTGGCCCCAGGCTCTATCCTCTGGGGGAGCACTTGGTTCGTGTGGTTCAATTTTGAATTTGATTGACTAAATGAGCCACGTCCTTCAAGCTTCGGCATCAGCAGGGCTGGGCAGCTCAATGTCTGGAGTGCCTCCGCCTTCTCATCTGTAAAATGGGTGTGTTGATGATCGTTCCTACCTCCTGGGGCTCTTGCGAGGCTCACAGAGTTGCTGTATGCTGGGTGTTTGGACACAGGGTTTGCCCGCAATGAGTGCCAAGTCACTCAGCCTGTCCTTGTTGTAATTTGGGGAAGTCTTGCATCAGGTGACTGAGTTTATCAGTCTCCCCACAGGTGCATCTAGAGCTCTACAAAGTGGGGAAAAGGAGTGTTGGAAGTGGGAGCACTGGAGACAGGAGTAGTGCTGATTCTGCCCTCCAGAGACAGGCAGGTGGTGAGCGGATGCCACAGCATCAGGCCCTGCCGCTCCCCAGGCAGTCCAGGTGGGGACCAGGGGCTCCGGCAGAGGGGCTCCTGGGAGCACTGGCCTGGATGGATGCACAGGGAGCACCTAGCTGGCTGGGGCCTGCAGGCCACTCGAGCCACTTCTCTGCTGCCCAGTGCTTTTCCAGATCCAAGTAGCAGAGGCTGTTCACTCCCCTAGCTCCCCAGGCTCAGAGACCACAAGCCGTCAACAATTCTCCAGTCCTTCTCCAACTGGATTCCACTTCT
This sequence comes from Bos javanicus, assembly GCF_032452875.1. NCBI lineage: Eukaryota > Metazoa > Chordata > Mammalia > Artiodactyla > Bovidae > Bos > Bos javanicus. The sequence goes on along the minus strand of NC_083888.1, from coordinate 56,993,434 downwards.
GTGCTTTCCGCCCTGCCCCCCCGCACTCAAAGCTCTGCTCCCCGACCTTCACTCCCCGAGAGGAGGTGCCAAAGACTCGTCTCTGGCAGCCGAGTGTACTCTACAGTATGGGGGATGCATGGAAGTGGGGTGATGGGACACCCCCAGGGGAGTGACGATGTATCACTCAAGGAAGAGAGGAACTAAGAATATGACGGTATGCTGAAGTTTCACCTTCCAGAAAAGGAAGGAATTCACACCCTCAGAAAGGTCCCCTCATATTTCTTTGGCTTCTCTCTTATTATTCTGCTCCCACCACCCCCCCCGCCCCCGTCTGCCACACTCCCCTAATACTGCCCTGACGCCTCTCCACCTCGCCTGTGTCACATGTATTTTCACACACTCTTGCCTCCATACCTTTTCCATGTGCTCCTGCCAAGAATGCCTTCTGCTCTTGCTTGTTTTTCCCAGACTTTCAGACCCAGATCACCTCCTCTCAGCACCTTCCACTCCAGGAAGATCTTTTAGCCCTTACTGTAGGCATCACTATTTTGACCATTATCAGCTATCATATTAGCCAGAGAATTAACTTCATAGGCAAATATATCTCTGCTCAACTGGATTTCAAATCTTTGGAAGAGAAAGACATTGCTTCAAATCACCCTCAATGTTACAGTCATAGGAACATGACCTGTGTGTGTCTGTGTGTGTGTTTATGGAGATGAAAAATAGTTTAACTCAAATACTAGGATGATGGTGGAATTTCTCACAAGGTGGGATATTGGTTGGGGAGAGATGTCTGGCTGGCCTGGGAGCTTTAAGAACCCCATAGATGTCTGGAGTGCCTCCATCTTCTCATCTGTAAAATGGGTGTGTTGATGATCGTTCCTACCTCCTAGGGCTCTTGCGAGTATGCCACCCTGTGAATATGCTTGTCCCGACTCTTCATGTAGAGGCAATTGAGTTCAAATGATGCTCTACAAACTCTCTGATTCGTGCTGCTGCTGCGGATGAAAGGTGGAGTTTTCTTAGAGGAATACATGTAACAGGGGCAGCTTCCTGGCCGCTGTCTATGGTCCTGAACAGTCACCTCCCTCCAGGGAACCCAGGACACTGGTTAAGGATTTTTGTTTGACACGCCCCAGGGGGTCATTGGCAAAGGCAATGGCACCCCACTCCAGTGCTCTTGCCTGGAAAATCCCATGGACGGAGGAGCCTGGTAGGCTGCAGTCCATGGGGTTGCTGGGAGTCGGACACGACTGAGCGACTTCACTTTCACTTTTCACTTTCATGCATTGGAGAAGGAAATGGCAACCCACTCCAGTGTTCTTGCCTGGAGAATCCCAGGGACGGGGGAGCCTGGTGGGCTGCCGTCTCTGGGGTCGCACAGAGTCGGACACGACTGAAGCGACTTAGCAGCAGCAGCAGCAGGGGGTCATACTTTTTAAACTTTTTTCCCCCAAACTTGTTCAAACTTTTGAAATTTTTAGATAACCATGGAATAATTAGAATTTCTGTTTTCTTTCTTAATTGATGTAGTTGTTTTATCTCATGGAGTCTTATTTCTGAACAGTCAGACATTTTCCAGCTCCGAGAAGTTGGATGGTAGGGAACTCATGTGCATACTCTGTCAAGTCCCTGGCAATGATATTTTTGTGGTTAAGGGCCCTCCTTACTTCATGGGACTAGTGCTCTCCCACATCTTGCCTCATTTTAAGAGACATTGTTCAAGCTCTTCCTCATAATGACTGGATGAGGAAGGCCCATCCACCTGTCTGGGCCTCCATTTTCCCAGAGGAAAATGGAGAGAGGGCTTTGGACTTGATTTTCTGAGCAATCTCTTTCTTTGCTGAAATGGTGGCTCCTGAGTCACTGGCTATGTCTCCCATATCTCCATGAATCCTTCCTCCCAAGCTCTTTAAAATAACCAAGAAAATCTAGGACATTTCCCACATGAAACTCAAGACAGTTTTTTTGTGGGTGGCCTCACTTCCGATTGCTAAGAATAATGGGAGGGTTCAGTCTGTGATAGCCACTGTATCATATTTTTTTAAATTTATTTTTATTTTTTTTTAAATTTATTTTTAATTGGAGATAATTGCTTTACAATATTGTGTTGGTTTCTGCCATATATCAATACGAATCAGTCATAAATACACATATGTCCCCTCCTTCTTGAAGCTCCCTCCCACCTCCCACCCCATCCCACCCTTCTAGGTTGTCACAGAGCCCCAGTTTGAGTTCCCTGAGTCATATAGCAAATTCCCCTCAGCTATCCAATTTGACATAGGGTGATGTATATGTTTCCATGCTACTCTCTCAATTCATCCCACCCTTTCTTTCCCTCTCTGTGTCCACAAGTCTGTTTTCTATGTCCCGCTGCATCTTAGAAGGATGTTTGAAACCTCCCATTCTTCCACTCATATTTCCAGGTGACTTTAACAACATCTCAGCTTTCTTTCAAGTGGAATGCCCTTGGTGAGAAGCATTTGGGCCAATATGTAAACAATGAATTTTGTTCCACGCATGCCAGCTCTTCTGGAGAAGATCTGTACCTGGACAGGTTTCAGGGGCAAAAGCCTACTGTCTTGGCTTCGAACCAGGAAGCCTCCCTGCTTGGAGAGCATCAGAGGCCTTCAGCTGCTGTCATACCCATGACGAGGGTGCTCTGAAGAAGCCACAAGCCCACCCCAAACCCAGGCCTCTTGGCTCCAGGCCAGGTGGTTCCAGCTACTCCACCACCTCCACCTGGAATCCCAGCAAGAGATCTTATTTCTGAGGCATTGAATGCCAATAAACAATAAATGCCCAACTGGACACAGGGCAGTGATACTGAGAGGCCAGAGAACTTTTATCAAAGATGAGAGCTTGGTCTCAACTGCATTTTTCCGGAATCCCAAGGTACTGGGGAGGTCACCTAACGTCCCCCACAGCCTCTCCACTAGCAGAAGGGAAGAATGAAAGATGCGAACGAGAACTCCCGGGGTCTCCATGCCATGCCTCACCTCCTCACTAAGAAAGAGAACTTGGCCTGGGGCAGGGGGCCTGGGAACCCGGGCGTTTCTCTGGGAGCAGCTCTGCGGTAAGACGCCACCACACGCCTTCTGGGACACCTAAAATTAAAAAGACCGACCATGCCAAGTGTTTGTGAAGATGCGGAAGAACTTGAACTCATACACTGCTGTTGGGAATGTAAAACGGTACGACGGCTTTGGAAAACAATTTGTCATTTCTTGAAAAATTAAACAAACATCTACCATATGACTAGCCATTCCACTCCTAGGTATTTACCCAAGAGGATGAAAGCATCCAACACTCGTACATGAATATTCATAGCAGCTCTATTTGTAATCGCCCCAAACTGGAAACAACTCAAGTATCTATCAACAGATAAACGAACAAAAGCGTCATAGCAGATCCATTAATGGGGTATGGCTTAGCAATAAAAAGAAATGAACTGTTGAAATACACAATATGGATGAATCTCAAAATAGAAGCCGGACCAAAAAAAGTACATAGTGTATAATTCCGTTTCTATAAATTTCTAGCACATGCAAATGAATCTGTAGTGATAAGAGGCAGATGAGTGGTGGGTTGCCTGGGATGTGGAGGTGGGGAGGGAGGGGTCACAAAGGGCTGAGAGGAGATGCGGGGAGAGAATGGATGTGTTCATTATCTTGCTGCAGCGATGGCTTCCCGGGGGGACACGCATGTCAAAACTTACCAAATCGTACAGTTTAAATATGTATATCAATAAAGCTGTTTTAAAGAAAGAAGCTGCCGCAAGAATCCGGAACACACTGAGAATACATGGAATACACAATGTCTTCCAGTTCCAAGATGGCTTGATTATCGTGCAGGAAAGAGTTATTGTCCCCATCTGACCCATGAAAAACCTAGAACCCAGAGAGGTTAAATGCTGTGCTTGAAGTCACACAGCGAAGCCCAGGGCAGAACCCACGGCATGATCCACACTTCCTCCTCTGGACCCAGCACTTCTTTGGCAGGGCTCTGGCCATGCTCCCAGGAGTCACCCAGGGCCTGTCAGCACGTCCTGACCCGAGGGACAGGGTGTCCCTGCCACCTGAAGATGTCATCTCCCCTCCCTGACAGTGCTCCCTCGGCTTGTACTTGCAGCCTGGAGACTGGCTTAATTGGCAGAAAGGCCATGGTTACAGCACCTCCCTGGGGAAGTAATAAAGACTGAGAGGGAGATAAGGGCCAAATGCAATTACCTAATGTTGCTGTTATCTGTGGCTGAGAAGACACAGGCCAAGCCGGTGACTCCCACCCCTGTCCCAGTGTCCTGGAGAGGCTGACAGGAACACCAGCCCAGGAGAGCACCCCAGGGCAAGAGGTCATAGTTGGAGGGCGGAAGGAGCAGGGGATGAGTCAGGGTGGGGGTGGGGAGGGGGTACCGGGCGGGGCCGAGCACCCGCTTGGTTTCTGTCCGTGTGTTCTCCTCCAGGCCCAGGAGGACCCACACTGCATTTGGAGGCAGAACCAAAGAGGGATCCTGGTTGAGCTGAATGAGCACCAGCTTTGAGCATGAATGGGCCTGGATGTGAAGCCCGGCGCCAGCAGGGCCTCCGTGACCCCACCTGTGAAATGGGGGTCATGATAACAATAGCGACCTCCCCGGTAAAGGGGTCACCCTGCTCCCCCTTCCCTTGCTGTCCTTCTGGTGTGTTCTCTCCACACACTGTGCAAACTAAGACTAGACCAGCTGAGGCAGGAGGACTCACTGCCCCCAGAGACCAGGTGGGAGAGGAAGAGGTTGTGGGGAACTGGGCGGAGGGACCCAGCCACATTTGCTGGGTGCTGCTGCTGTGCCCCAGGACCGGGGGGACTGAGCGCTTCACAGGCTTGTCCCAACCCCAACCCCATCAAGTACTCGCTGTCACACCACCTCATCAACAAGGGAAGGGCACTGGGGCCTTGTGAGGTGAAGTCACTGCCAGGGTCACAGACTGTAGAGACAGGCAGAGACAGGCCCTGAACCCAGGCTGTCCGCCTCCTGAGTTCATGGCCTTGCGGACGAAGCGCCCCCTGGGGTTCTGGGTTTTTCCTTTGCTGAGTCCTGTCCTGGCTGGCTGGGCAGCTTGCTTCAGCCAGGCTTCAGCCTCAGGTTCTCTCTGCTACTCCAGCCATCCTTACGATCCTCACGTGTGTACCACACTCTGCAAAGAATTCTGCCATCACACACACCGTAAGTGGTTCCAAATCCCTTGAGAAAGCAGATTTGCTTTCTCCTTCATGGAATCTATAATCAAGTGTCATCACCCCCACCCCTGGCAGAGATGGTCATAGGAGTATGAGAACACTGCGTCTGCTTTGCCAAAACTCAACTTGCTAAGACTCATTTGCCAAATAGCCTATTGGGCAAATTGACCAATTCACTCAAAGCTTGCTTCTTTTAACCACTTATACTACTGACATAATTTGTATTGAATAAAAAATTTTAAAGGGGAGAAAAAAAAGATATGATTCCCTTCCTAAGGGGACCAATGGCTTTGCATAGCATCCCTGAGAAGCAAGTATCTTCAAGCCTAGTTTATAGATGGTGAAACAGTCCCAGAGAAATTAGATAACTTGCTTAAGTTTTACAAAGATGGGGCATGGCCGCGACAGTATTTCCTCCTAGATTTGATGAACTCCAAAGTCCAAGCTCTTCACCACTTTGGAACTGAACTGAAACACAGCCTACCCCAATTTCAGTAACTGGAATCATTCTAACATCTAATCTAATGCAATTCAAGGGGTAATAATTAACCCCTACCTTTCCCAGCCCCATCCAGGGCCAGGCTCTGAAGTCCTTTGTTCAAGGCTTAGTCCTGTCATTTTCTGAGTTAATCAGGCAACATTCATTCATTCATTTAACACGAATTCATAAGCAGTGCTGTGTTCCAGCAACCATGCCAACACGTGGATTTGGACTGCTCGCGAGTTGTGGTCCTTGCCGTGGAAGAGTTTACTGTTTGGCAAGGAGAGAAATGAGCAAGGTGCGTAAGGAATCTGCCCTTTTTGTGGGTTGCAAAGTGCAGAAGCCACATGTGTACCTTGGTGTATTCAGTACAGAGGAAAACCCTCTATTCTGAGCCTCACTATTCAGCAGTTTCCATGGATACCGGATCATAATAAGTAATGAGACCAAATCAGTGTCTATTTCAATCTTTGATGTCATTTGCTGCTAACATTTTAGCCACTTACATTTATTTCAATCATTCATCCAACACAAACCAAATACCTATAAGGCTCTGGACTTGAATGAATGTGTTATTAATCATCATCATAACAACCATCAAAAAACAACTAACACCCATTGAGAATTTATTACATGCCAAACGCTGTTCTAAGCACGTCACATGTATTTGTTCATTCATCCCACAGCAGCCTTTGGAGGAATGTACCATCATTATTCTCTGTACAGGATGAGGAAAAGGAGACAGAGAAAGGATTTTGTGTGCTGGGGTCATATTGGACAGCTGTGAGTCATCACTGGATCTCTGGCTCATCCAAATATGATCTGATCTGAGAGTTAAGACCCTTCCCCAGGGAAGGTCACCTCTTCCTTTCCCTGGTCCCCGACTCCAGCATCAGTCTTTCACAACTTTATGCCTTTTGTATAAGGCTCCACAAAAACATTGCCTGGTGGCTCAGTGGTAAAGAATCTGCCTGCAATGCAGGAGACTTAGGTTCAATCCCTGGGTCGGGAAGATCCCCTGGAGAAGGAATTGGAAACCCACTCCAGTATTCTTGCCTGGAAAATCCCATGGACAGAGGAGCCTGGTGGGCTACAGTCCATAGGATTGCACAGAGTTGGACACGACTGAAGTGATTAAGCAACAGCAACAGCAAACCACAAAAACAAGCCTGGGTCCATGGACCTGAGGCCTGCTGGCTGGCTCCAAAGCACAGGACTAAATGCTCAGGATTGAAGTATGTGGGTTTGGGGGGCCCGCCCAGCAGCCCCAGGACAGGTGGAGGTCCCTGAGAAACATTCAGGGTGACCTGTGGCTCCCTTCTCCGCCAGCCTTGTCCCACCACATTGTCCCTTCGCTCCTACACAGTTGTATGGAACGTAGGTGCTGAGCTGGGTGAGAGGGTCGTAGGATGTGAGCAGGATGGGGTGCCAGGAAAGCCCACTTCTCAAAATCCAGAGGCAGTGGAAGTGAGAGGACAGAGCTGGTGGATCTGTGCTGCTGAAATGGTCCCGGGCTCTTTCCATTTCCTCTAGTTTCTTTGGAGCCCTGGGCACAAAGATGTCTTATCAAATCCAAAGGTCAAGTCCCCTTGGAACCTCCCCTGAATCCCCTGCCCTACTGACCTCAGACCTCGTCAACAATGAGATCATGGACTCCCATGGGCCCCAAAGACCACCTTGATGGGAAAACCAAGACCAGCCCAAGAATAAGACTTCTTGTGCCCTCCATGGTCCTGACCTTTACTCCCTGGCTCTTTCTGAGACCCCTCGAGTCTTCTGCACTTTTCCAGGAACACGGCCTGGTCATGTGATCACCACGCCTGCCTAACCTTATCCTGGGGTCATGTCACCAGTGCAGGGGTCTTCCTGTGATGTCCCCACCTGGAGAGCTGCCTTTGAGCTTGTTCCAGAACCACGGAATCAGAAGAACTTTGGATTCAGAGGGACTCAGGGATGACTGCTCGGAAGGACAAGTTGCCTCTGATCTCAGGAGCCTCTTCTGTAGAGTGGAGACTGAGCCTTGCTCTGGCAAGGATCAATGGCAACTCCCACTGTTGCTCTCAACTGTGTGCTTCACACACAATCTTCTGATCTGTCCATCTGTCGTGGTGAGTGTGTGGTTAACGGTGGTCTCAAGCCTTGAACCTAGAGCATCTGCTCCCAAGGCTGGAACTTTTCTGCCTGGACCACATGGACTCTCACCATAGAAGGCTCTCAAAGAAGCTGGAGGCTTCAAACACGGGGTGGTGTCTTCTGACTCCCAGACATGCTGACCATGGGAGGTACCCTAAGAGACCTGTTTCTGGGCCCTTGTGTGTCCTATTCACATCTTCCTGACTTCTGGACAGGCTGTGTCCAAGCCAGCCTGACACACAGGGCAGCTGTGGCTGCCCGCCGTCTTGTCCCTGTGCCCGAGCCAGCTGGCACCACAGTGCTGCTGTTTCTCCTGGTTGTTTTCATGTGGAGGAGGTACCTCCTTCCAAATTGGGAAAGGAGGTTAGAAGAAAATATCTCAGCAGCTGGCCCGAGCTGTACTCTCCCCCACTGTTTGGCCAATGCAAGGCTGTTTGTGTTGGGTTTCCATATGGCTTTGTGATAGGCATGGCTTTTCCATCAGCATCTATAGCGGCTGCTATTGGTGCCCTGAACCTTGTCACTGCCGCCCCAATCGGACCTCAGCAGCAGCGCTGTCCCCAGTGAATTGGGGGTTCACTCCCCCAGAAACAGCCCTCCCTCTGTTGGGGGGAATGGCGGTCAGTGGGACCAAGCCCCAGCCTCCTCCAACTCAGGACAGTTCCGAGGAGCACTTTACACAGGTCCTCAGAGAATCACAGGTGGAATGGTGCCCATGCCAATGACTAGCTATTGCATGCACATGAGTCGGCATCCCCCCTGCCTTGTCTCTCTCTTTCTCACTCCCTCATTGTAGCTTCCCAGGCTCACTTCTCAAGTAAATGTTCTCTTCCCAAATCCTTGTCTCGGGCTCTGCTTTAGGGAGAAGCCAAACTGAGACCAAAATGTGAGCCAGGCTGGCAGACAGCATGACTAGGAGGAGGGTGAAGCCCTGGCTGAGGAGCCAGGAGACCTGAGTTCCAACCTTGTATCTCTGTTTCACCAGCACTTTGCACAATACAAATCAGTGGATTGAACACATAGACGTACAAATGAGTGAAGGAATGATGGTAGATATTATTTTGCCTATTTTGTTGACCTGGAAACAGTGGTTGGCAGGTTTAGGGCTCACCAACCATTTCTGGATGTACACTATCATCCTCCTATGATCCCAGTCTCCCTTCTTGAATTGTGTGGCCGTGTGACTTTCTTTGGCCAATGAAATGTGAGAAGAAGTGATAAGTTTTACTTCTGAATGAAAGCAGTTCAGGGTCAGTCTCCCTATTTTCTTCCCCCATCAACCCTGCAGTCGAGGGTTGAGAAGCAAGTGCCTGAAGATTAAAGCAACTTGATTGCTGAGTCACTTCACAGGGGACAGTGACCCCAGAGTTGCCCAGACTGGCAGTGGATTTTTGCGTATTAGAGAGAAATAAACTTTTGATGTTTTGAGCAGAGATTTGGGGGATGCTTGTTACTGCAGCATAACCTGGCTCATCCTGACAAATACACAAACCAAACCCAGAATGAATTGGTTTGGGAGCCTGAAACCCAGGCATTTCTTCTCATCCAGGTAACTCTCGTCCCTGATAGAGGCCTATACTCACTTCCCTATGTTTAGAAGCAGGGCAGTGTGGCCAAAAGGGAAGCCATTCCCATCCTATTTCTTGGGGCCAATCTCAAGTGAGCTCCTTAAAGGTTCTGCCCCTAGTCCACAGTCTGGCCTCGAGTTTTTCATTTCTCCAAAGAAGAGTTTGGACGAGCTCAGTGATTCTGAAACTGCACTCTGTTGAGGCCCTGGCTGCACAGAAGTGTCATGAGTCAGGGTTGCTGGACAGTGGTCATGCTTTGAACAAAGCAGCTCCTCTGGTTTCTGTTTTGCATTTGGAGATTTTCACATTAGAGAGGATCCACCGATAGCAGTTTGATAAATGCAGGCTGGAGGGTCTGTGACTTCAAGATGAGGGCATTTGACCAGCAGATACCTGAATTCAACTATTCCACCCAACTCTGTCCAAATATGAAATTCCGGGGCCCGCACCCCTGACTCCCAGTCACCCTCAGATCCCCAGTGAGGACAGTATAATACGGACACTTCCTGTGGACATGACCTGCGTGTCCAGGGCGTGTGAGCCGCCTGATCCCTGCGTGGCTCCTGCTATGTCAGCCAAACACAGAGCCTCCCCTTCACCTGTTAGCTTTACCCCCTCTCTGTGGGCAGGGTGAGGCGCATGGATACAGGGTGGCCTGGAGATCTGGTCTCTAATCCCAGCTCCATCACCCTCTCACTGTGCAGCTCAGCTTCCTTTTCTGTAAAAGAATAATAACAAAGAGTCAGCACCATGCTAAGCAGGTGACGGGCCATGGGTCAAGAGGAGTGGAAAAGGGAAGGTTGAGGGCTTTTGCCTGCAGGAGAAGTCAGAGAGGGGGTGAGAGCAGGCTTAAAAGCTCCATGAGACTTTAACAGGAAGGTGGGTCAGACGTTATTTTTCATCATAGCAGTTATCAGCACCAAACAATATTTTCTATGTGCTTATCTAGACTGTCAGCTCTGTGAGGACAGGTGGGGACCTCATGTGTCTTGTTCGCTGTCATGTCAAGAACAGAGGTGGTACACAGTAGGTGCTCAGTAAATATTTCTTGAATGATTAAATTTGTCCCGTGTGGCTTCCAAGGGAGTCCACTGATTTCTCTCTGCCTCTCCCGCTGCCGAAAACTCTGTGTCCCTTCTTCCTCTGCTCTGCACCCCCTGGAGTCAGCCACTTCCTCTCAGCTGGAGTCCAAGCCAGACTTCCTGTTGCTTGGACTGGCTTAGATGAATCTAATCAGGGCTGATGAAAAGTGCAGGGCTAATTAGCTGGGGAGGCTAAAGGTGGCTGGTTGTTGAGCTGAGCAGAGAAACAGAAGGAAATTATCCCCAGAAAGGGAAGAGTACACCCCACCCCATGTCACACCCTTCACTCAACACCAGGAGCTGTGAGCTGTTGGCCTTGACAATGTTTGTGTTGCACCAGCTGGAGGTGGCGGGGGAGGGCAGGATCAATTGGGACTTCACGTTGCAAATACAAAATAAATTCAAAGTATGATGTGGAGATGAGGCTCTGGATGGGGGAAGCTGTCCTGTTTTGACCTAGAGGTAAGTGGGATTGAATTGATTCCACAACTGGGAAGAGGAAACTTCAAAGTCAGGGCCATCTTGGGTTATATTACTAGAAGTCTATCATCAAACACAGGGGAAGGGATATTCCACAGTGGGCCAGGCTGATTAAACTCTCACTTTGCTACCCTCCTGAGAAGCCCAGGACCCTTCAGCTGGGTCTACACAGAGTGTGTCAGAGCTGAAAGCTTTCAGAGTTCAACAGACATGGAGTTTGGATTCTGTCCCCATCAAGTCAAAAACTTTCTGAGCTTCACTTCTAAATGTAAATAATGTGCGTAATAATACTCACCTCCTATCACAAAGATTAAGGGAGGTAATGTAAATAGTCTAGCCCAGTGCCTGGCACAGACAGGTGCCCCACAAATATCAGTTCCGTTCCCCACCCCTCCACTCTGGGCCAGGCCTACTCTCTGCCCACAGCCTACTTGCACTTCTCTCCGTCTCTGTTGCCTAAAGTGGGTAACACCATCTTTTTCCATCACTAGGGCTTCCCCTGGCTGCCAGCCCCACTCTGTCCTTGCCCAGGCTGTCCTACATCTGCTGAGTAGTGGGGCTAACATCCCATTTCTGACTCAGGACACTATGTTCATAACCACTCTACAAATCAGCCTGTGGTAGGTTCAGCAACAGCACCTAGGAGGGAATGATGAGCTCTGGGGCAGCTAGGAGGACTTCTTGGAGGAGAGGCTCCAGAGCAAAGATCTAAAGAATAAAGGGGAGTGCCGTCGACAGATGAGAGTGGGGAATTAAATTTCAGGTGGAGGGACTTCGTTGGTGGTCCAGCGGCTAAGACTCCAAGTTCTCAATTCAGTGGGCCTGGGTTCGATCCCTGGTCAGGGAATTAGATCCCACATGCTGCCACCAAGAGTTTGAATGCCACAACTAAAGATCCCACAAGCCGCAACTAAGACCCGATGCAGCCAAATAGATAAAAAAATATTTTAAAAATAGAGGCTTTCCTAGTGGCTCAATGGTAAAGAATCCGCCTGCCAATGCAGGAGTATGCTAAGCTGCTTCAGTCATGTCTGATTCTATGTGATCCAATGGACTGTAGCCCGCCAGGCTCCTATGTCCATGGGATTCTCCAAGCAAGAATACTGGAGTGGGCTGCCATTCCCTTCTCCAGGGGATCTTCCTGACCCAGGGATCGAACCCACATTTTCTGTGTCTCCTGCATTGGCAGGCGGGTTCTTTACCACTAGCGCTACCTGGGAAGCCCTGCCAGCACAGGAGACATGGGTTCAATCCCTGATCTCGGAGGATCCCACATGCCGCGGAGCAGCTAAGCCCACGCATGCCACAACTGTTTAAGCCTGTGCTCTCGAGCCCAGAAGTCACAACTACTGAAGCCCGAGTACCCTAGAGCCCATGCTCTACAACAAGAAAAGCCACCGCGACGAGAAGCTCACACATCACAACTGGAGAGTGGCCCCCGCTCGGTGCAACTAGAGAAAAGCCCATGAAGCAATGAAGACCCAGCATAGCCAAAAATAAACACATGAATTTCAGGTGGAGTGCATAGCTCCGGCCAAGTGATGGAGGTAGTAGTAGAAGGTGGCAGAGTGTTGTGTGGCAGGGAGAGGGGAGAGGCAGGGAGGTAAGACTGGCAGCGGGGAGACCAGTTGGGAGATGGCTACAGTAATCCGGGAGAGAAGAAGTGATGGCTTGGAGCAGGATGGAGGCAGTGGGGCAGAGCACGGACAGATCGGGTGGGGTGGGGATGGAGGGAGAAGGAGGAGTTGGGGAAGAGTGAGGATTCAGACTCAGATGGCCGGGGTGGATGGTGCTGCCTGTTGCTGCAATCCAGAAGGCTTGGGGTAAATGAGGGCAGTGCTGGCCATGGCAAGGGGAAGGGCCAGTGGCCCTGGGATGGGTGGAGATGTCCAGAGGTGCTGGACACAGGAGGTACTGATGCTAAGGGGGAGAGGTGGAGTGAGCCCGGGAGGATGGAGAGCGGAAGCTTGAGAACACGGAGATTTAAGGAACAGGTGGGGATAGCCCACAGGCATGTTGGAGAAAACCTCCATTCTCCTGACCCTGGAGAGGAGCCTCTGACACCAACGTGCGATCCTTTTCCGAGTCCAGAGGATGCTGACTGGAGATTCTGGTTCCCTGACCATCGGCCCAGTCTCCACTCACGTCCTTGCACTGCGGGAGCCTGGACGTGTGTAAACCCAAATCCTGCCATGCCTACAGCTAACTACTCCATTCTTCCAAGTCACACCATCTAATGATAAGTCCTCACTTACATTTTCTATTTGCGTAAACTGATTAGTTAATTTTCTATATTAAAAAATATTTATTTATGCATGTGACTGTGTTGGGTCTTAGTAGCAGCACGTGGAATCTTGTGGGATCTAGTTCCCTGGCCAGGGATCAAACCCAGGGCCCCTGCATTAGGAACACAGAGTCTTACCCATTGAACTGCCAGGGAAGTCCCAAGTTGCTCTCTTTTGTAACAGAAAGAATTCTCACTAATACCTCTACTAAGGTTAGTGTCTCTTGGGTGCCATTCCTGAATTCTGATGTGAAAACTTTGTTTTAAAGATTTTTCCAGGATCACCGAGACACTTACAGTCCCTGAACTACAGCAGTTTCCCTAAGGAATCCTGTTAGTGTTTTTGTTGTTCAGTCACAAAGTCATGTCCAACTCTTTGCAACCCTATGGACTGTGGCACGCCAGGCTCCTCTGTCTTCCACCATCTCCTGGAGTTTGCTGAAGTTCATGTCCATTGAGTTGGTGACACTCTCTAACCATCTCATCCTCTGTTGCCCCCATCTCCTTTTGCCTTCTATCTTTCCCAGCATCAGGGTCTTTTCCGATGAGTTAGCTCTTTGCATCAGGTGACCAAAGTATTGGAGATTCAGCTTCAGCATTAGTCCTTCCAAAGAATATTCAGGGTTGGTTTTCTTTCGGATTGACTGATTTGTTAGTATTAGTCATTTATTACTGTGTAACTAATTAGCTCAACATGTAGTGGCTTCAAACAACAATAAACATTTATTGTCTCACAGTGTCTAAGGGTTAGGAATCCCAGAATAGTTCTGGCCCAGGGTCTCTCTTGAGGTTGCAGACAAGATGGCAACCAGGTCAGAAGACTTATCTGAAGACTTGACAGGAGCTGGAGGATCTGCTTCCAAGGTGGCTCCTTCACACAAATGGAAAACTGATGCTAGCTGTTGGTAGGAGGAGCTTCCCACGTGGCAGTAGTGGGAAAGAACCCACTTGCCAATGCAGGAGACACAAGAGATGTGGGTTCAATCCCTGGGTAGGGAGAGCCCCTGAAGGAGGGCACAGAAACCCGCTCCAATATTCTTGCCTGGAAAATCCCCACGGACAGAGGATCTTGTTGGGCTACGGTCCATAGAGTTGCAAGGGGTTGGACACGACTGAAGCGACTTACCACACATGCACACATGTTGGGGGGAGGCCTCAGTTCCTCACTCCCTAGGCTTCTCACAGAGCTGCCTGAACGTCCTCCTGACATGCAGCTGGCTTCTAATTTTGACCTGGCCTCAGAAGCATGGCCTATGGTTCGTACAATTTGGCTTATTCAGCCTATGGAGGTCTGCACATGCAGGGGAGAATCGCTGGGGGCCGTTTTGAGGGGTATGTACTTCCCTGAGAGCTCAGTTGGTAAAGAATCTGCCTGCAATACAGGAGACCTGGGTTCGATCCCTGGGTCAGGAAGTACCCTGGAGAAGGAAATGGCAACCCACTCCAGTACTCTTGCCCAGAGAATTCCACGGACAGAGGAGCCTGGCAGGCTACAGTCCATGGGGTTGCTAAGAGTTGGACACAACTATGCGACTAACTTTTTCTTGAGCGATACAGAACCAGGCCATCTGGTGGCTGTGACTAGGGCACCTTTCTAGCACGCCTGCTGTTCTGGAGAGAAAGACCGGCCCCACCTTACCCTGCGAGAGTGAATCTCATCCAGAAGGAAGTAGCACCATCTCTCCCACCCCTGCAGGTGGCTGCCCCATCCCCTCCCCCAGAACCACAGCCAGGAGGACCCTGATTATAGCTTCAGGTTCAAGGCTAACACCATGGCAATGGGAGGGAAAGGTGGGGAAGGGACCGTGGCTGGAGCTGGGGGCTCTGGGCAGTGTGGGTGGTGGGTGGTGGTTTAGTCACTAAGTCATATCCAACTTTTGCAACCCCATGGACTGTAGTGCACCAGGCTCCTCTGTCCATGGGATTTTCCAGGCAAGAATGCTGGGGAGGGTAGTCTTTTCCTTCTCCAGAAGATCTTCCCAACTCAGAGATCAAACTCATATCTCTGGAGATTCCTGCATTAACAGGTGGATTCTTTACCACTGAGCCACCAATGATTCTCTGGGCAGTGTGAGAAGGGGCTTATTACCTAGAAACAGAGCCTGAGAGGCTCTGGGTCCCCGGGGGTGGGGGTGGAGGCTACCATTTGCTCTGGCCTCCTCTCTGAGGCCTCCTCTCACAGGTTGCCTGGCAACCATTGTTCATTTAATCCCCACCGACTTTGAAAATCAAAATCAATTTCCTTCATGACCTGAGTCAGAGAGGCCATATTAACCCCCAAGTTTGAGCAGTCCCGTTTTATTGCTCAAAGCTTTATGAACAAGGATGTACACAGAGCTTTATTTATACGGGAAAAGTGTCTTGGCGGGGTGACCCTAAATATCTGTCAGGAGATGAGATTCAGTCAAGGCCCTTTCTCAACACAGAATATTCTTCCCTTGAGAAAAAACGCTGTTGGAGATCTGGGTGTGCTGACTAGTTTCACGATGTAACTGAAAAATAGCAAGCAGTTCACAGAACAGAGTGTATGGTGTGCCGCTCTTATTGTTTCACACACACACAAAAAGGTGTGTGTGGGCGTCCGCATGGGCCTATCAGTGAAAACATTCTGGAAGGATGCACAGCAAGACGGTAACTGTGACTTTCCTGGGAATAGGACTGAAAAGAATTTAAATCTCCTTTCTATCTCTCTGGATTATCTGATTTAAAGAGTAAAACAAGCACTTTTGACTTTTTCAAACTGTAAATAAAAAACGAATCTCATTTCTTTTTGAAAGTGGAGAATTCCGAGTCTGGGGCTCAGGAACCCTCAGAGGCCCAAGGGGGTTGAGATGCCTTGGTTAGCAAGGGCAGGGCCTGGTCAGGGCAGGCCAGCAGGAGGGGGAAGGAGATGGATGCACCCACCAGGGTGAGGAGACCTGGTAATGAGTAATGAGTTCCCCTCTCTGGTCTCCAGTTATGAGTTCCTGGTAATGAGTTCACCTCTCTGGTCTCCCGGTGCTCCAGGCTGAAGCTGGTTGCTGGGGGATGGGGGAGGTCTCTGCAGTGATGGAGGCTAAGCCAGATGCTTCTTGGGTTCCAGGAAGAGAGGAAGGTTGAACCAACTCACTGAGAAGGAGGGAGAGGGTGTGGACCTCAGGCTGAGACCAGTGGGACCAGGTCTGGGAGCAGCAGAGGACCCACATCCTTTGACCACTCGTCCACCTCATCCTCTTGCTGGCATCCCCTCGGGTCCCTCTTAGCTTTGCAGTCGACGCCCTTCTGGATGGTCTCATTCACACCTGTGCCTTCAACCCCCTCCTGGCCAGAGACCATGTCATCTTCTCCACACCTGAGCCCACCCTCCAGGCTGCCCCCTCTTCTGAAAGCTATGATTTATCATGTCACTCCTTTGCTCAAGGTCTTTCATGGGCTTCCTGTGTCTGCCAGGAAGGGATGCCAGGCCCTTCAAATCTGGCTCCAATCCAAGCCCTCCCCACTGCTATGCCTGGGGTTCCTCTCTGTGTCTACAAAGCTACCTTTCCTTTGTCTACACGACAAACTCCTATTTTTTCTTTAAGACCCAACCCAAAGGTCAACACCCTCCACTGTGAAGCCTTCTAAATACTCCAGGGATTCCAAAATTTTTTCTTCTATAAGCCTCTGTAACTTACTCTCCTTTGTCATATGTTGCTTTCTCCCTCCATTAGAATACTAGCTCCATCAGGGTAGAGGTTGGGGATTTTTGTTCCCTGCTGCATCTCTGGCGCCTAGAACAGGGCACGGCACATGGTGGTTTCCTTATAAGTGGGTATGAATGAATAAAGGACTTTATGAATCTTTGCCATTGATGTTGTTCAGTTGCTAAGTCATGTTTGACTCTTTGCAACCCCATGAACTGCAGCACATCAGGCTTCCCTGTCCTTCACTATCTCTGGAGTTTGCTCAAACTTATGTCCATTGAGTCAGTGATGCCATCCAACCATCTCATCTTCTGTTGTCCCCTTCTCCTCTTGTCTTCTATCTTGCTATGCACTTCCCCTTATTTTCTGAATGAGGAAGCAGAAGTACAGGGATGTTAATTAATAATCTTGGCCACCTGACCAACCCAGTCCATTCTAAAGGAGATTAGTCCTGGGTGTTCTTTGGAAGGAATGATGCTAATGCTGAAACTCCAGTACTTTGGCCACCTCATGCGAAGAGTTGACTCATTGGAAAAGACTCTGATGCTGGGAGGGATTGGGGGCAGGAGGAGAAGGGGACGACAGAGGATGAGATGGCTGGATGGCATCACTGACTTGATGGACATGAGTCTGAGTGAACTCCAGGAGTTGGTGATGGACAGGGAGGCCTGGCGTGCTGCAATCCATGGGGTCGCAAAGAGTCGGACACGACTGAGCGACTGAATTGAACTGAACTGACCTGACCTCAGTATACATTCTAAATACCAGGTGCAACTATCCTGAGCCTCAGTGTTTCCATCTGTCAAATGGGGAAGATAATAATACAGCTGCCCTGAAGTTGCTACGGGTTGTTTGGGGCTCGTATGAAATGATGTTTGTGAGTGAGTGTTCTTTCAAACTGTGTTGACTATTATCATTTCTCCTCTTAAGAATTAATGTCACAAGGGAAAGAACTAAAATGAAGACCTCAGAGATCAACTAGTCTAACCATCATTTTCCAGGGAGAGAAGTTCAGGACTCCTGGTCACTTCTAGGCACATGTTGAATAACTCTGGACAAAAAAAATCGGGACTGACCTCTCAGATTGGTCCTCCCTGTAAGGAGCAGTTTGCAGGCATCCATCCGTCTCTCAGTTCTTTTCTCCTTCCACCCACCCTTTCATTCTTCCATCCATCCTTTCTTTCTTCTTCCTTCCATCCATCCTTATCCTTCCCACCAACCATCATGTATCCTTCTATCCATCTACCCATCCATCCTTTCCCTCTCCACCTATTCATCCTTTCTTCTTACCATCTGTCAAATCCATTAACCTTCCCACTCATCTATTTATCCTCCATCCCTTCATTCATCCGTCTATCCACCCGAAGTGAAAAAAGTGAAAGTGTTAGTTGTTCAGTCATGTCCGACTCTTTGCGGTCCCAGGGACTATAACCCACCAGGCTCCTCTGTCCATAGAATTCTCCAGACAAGAAACTGGAGTGGCTAGCCATTCCCTTCTCCAGGGGATCTTCCCAACCCAAGGATAGAATCTGAGTCTCCTGCATTGAAGGTGGATTCTTTACCACCTTAACCACCAGGGAAGCCATGAACACAAGCATCTCCTCAACTATTCATTCTTTCTTACAGTCATCATTTCACACAGACCGTTTCCTGAGGCTCTGCTGTTGCACTAAACACGATGGAGATCAACAGACCATCTACCTTTGGAGCTGCTGATGGCCTTGAGAAAGGAGAAGTGTAATATGAGAGTGTGGGAAGGCACCCAGCAAAGCTCTTGGTGCATGTACGTGCTTAGAACTTGGAGTTCTCCCTATGATTAAGTCACTTGCTGGAGGTCCCACACTAGTAAGTGGGGGAACTGGCTCCAGAGCTCAACCGTAAGTATTCTTCTTACCCTACCTTGCTGCCTCTTTCCTGAAAGACTTCCCTGAACCCTGTCAGCTCTGGGGAAAACATGCTAACTGGGGGGCTTCACACAATGCGATCACACTCGTGGTGGTCTACGACATCAGAGACCTCTGTCCAGGGGACCGGCTAGGCGCAGGGAAACAGGCTGGGTGCCAGCAGGCAGGAGGCTGCAGGGAGAGGAACAGTTAATTCATTAGTCATGCAGGCAAGCGGAGCTTTGCACATTAAGCCCCTTCATCTCCGAGCAATTGCATCCATCAAGGCAAGAGAAAGCAATTTGGTTAAGTGGTGAATTTAATCACACTGCAGCCGTTCAGAAACCACTTAACGCCTTTGACGGCAATCGTGCTCTCCTTACCTGGAAAGCACACTTCTTTAAACACATGGCTTCTGTACTCTCAGCTCCTGGTTTGTCAGATTATAAAAACTACAGAATGTCGGAGCTGAAAGGCAGCCCCAGGAATGTCTTTCTGGTTCCACCCTTCCAGTTTGAAAGGATGAGAGAGCAGAAACATGAGGAATCCCATGTTCCTCATTTATTCCTCCCGACAATCCTCAGGGCCCAGGTACAGCTTCCTCTCACAGATGCTGAAACTGTCACCCAGAGAGGTGAACCTCCCCACCTGAGTTCAAACTCAAGAATGCTTTATTCCTAAGCCTTCACTTCCTGTTCACTGGAGTCATTTCTGTAAAACTGCATCTTCATGTATTATTTTTGCAATTGCAATTTTTTCCATCATACTACGCAAGCTCCTGAGCCTCTTCCATTTTATCTCCTAATCACTCTGTAATTTTCTCCCCTCTCCTCCCCCCAGCCACCAAGTTCAGGCCCACATAACTTTGTGCCCAAAGCATTGCCACCCCTACTCACCCCTATGATCTCTCTGTCCGCAATCTTGATATCCTCCACGCTTGTGCTGCACTGCTCAGCTCTCAGGCTCAAAGCATAGCACACCACCCTCATCCTGCCTCTCCCTGGCTCAGAATTTTTCCTTGGCCCCCACTACCTACAAGATAAGATCTGAGGACACTGGTACAGGACACTGCCCTGTCTTTCCTCCCACCCACTCACCATTTCTCAAACAAATCTCATTTTCAAGCCTCAGATTTAGCAAGCCTCTTCCTACCTGGAAAATCCCATGGACGGAGGAGCCTGGTGGGCTGCAGTCCATGGGGTCGCTAAGGGTCGGACACGACTGAGCGACTTCACTTTCACTTTCCTAGCTCAGGGCCTTTGCACATGCTAGTCCCTTCCCCATCCCCCAGTTCAACCTTTCTCATCCCAACCCTCTCTGGTTTCTTTCCCTAACTGGCTATCAGGCAGGAGATAGATGGATAAAGGGTCATTATTCTGTCTGCCAAGTGGTCCAAGGTGGCAGCCAGAGCCCCAGCCATCACATCAACATTTCCAGCCAACAGCAGATAGAAGGGAGCAGAAGACAGGGACTGTGAAGAAGTTACACACAACACTTACGCTGGCATCTCATTGATCAGAATTTAGACACAGTCCCATGTAGCTGCAAAGAATGCTGAGAAGCAATGTATTCAGCTAAAAGTTAGGGTTCTATCATCAAATAGGAAGGAGGGAATGGAGGTTGGGGTAAGTGATTCAACAGGGTCTACTGCAGTCACCATTATTATTTGATGGTGTTTTGGAGGTTCTGACCAATGCAAAAAAACGTAAACAGTAATAAGAGGTATAATTCCCAGAAAGGAATAGACACAGTAGCATTATCTGAAGAACATACAATTTAATTACTTAGAAAACCCAAGTTCAGTGAATCTCTGTGGGGATGGGAACTCCTCAGAAGGTTATTGCAGAATCTGTGGAGAATAAATGTCATTTAAGAATACTGCATGAGGGAAATTATTTTTAAAATGTGAGTACTGAATGAATTGAATGAAAAACCAGTAAAATTCTGTGTCTTTAAATTTTGGCATAATTATTTTAAAGTTAACATGGGAAAATAAAATAAGTAAAAATAAGGTTTAAAAAGTTGAAAAGAAAAATGAGTCTTACCTAGTATGAAAATATAAAAGGACAAGAATTAAGACAATGTTGTTCTAGTTCATGGGACTAAGAAGGTCAGTGGCCTGTGCAGACATCACTGTAGTAACTCTAATGGATGGTCTGTAGCCAAAAGGGACCCAAGGGAGACATTTGAACAGGGTAAAGAAGAAGGGAGTGCAGATTTAGGGCTTTAAAGGGCCATTAAACTCGAGTCCTCTTGACCTGGGTTGAAATCCTATCACACTCTAGCTGAGGAAACTGGGGTGTTATGCAATTTATCACAGACTTGATTTCCTCATCTGTATAAATGAGCTAATCATATCCTATTGTTGGAAGATGACAAAAGCACTTTAAATGTTGAAAAGAAAAAAATGGTTAGTGACAAACAAGTATCTTGGAGTCAGGGTCTGAGTATGTGAGGTTAAAAGGAGTCTGAGTTCTTGTTATCAGCAGGAAGTGGATTTTTCTGAAATGCAGTCCTTATCTTTTAAACTGCAGTTTAGTTCATTTACATTTATTGAGACTAGTGATGGTTTAGATCTATATATAATCCTTTAATTCCAATGTTCTATTTACCTGGCTATTTCATCTTTTTTCTTTCCTTTGTGTCTTTCATTGGATTGATCAAATTTTCTTCTTCCCCTTTGTCCTTCTACCGGTACAAAGTTATGCATTCTATTTTCCTTCCCTAGTGGTTACTCTTAAAGTTTTAACCCACTTGATTTAATAAAGTCTAAGGTTAGCCATTTTGCCTTTTCATACTGTTCATACTTTCCATACTGTTCATGACCCAGATAATCACAATGGTGTGATCACTGACCTAGAGCCAGACATCCTGGAATGTGAAGTCAAGTGGGCCTTAGAAAGCATCACTACGAACAAAGCTAGTGGAGGTGATGGAATTCCAGTTGAGCTATTCCAAATCCTGAAAGATGATGCTGTGAAAGTGCTGCACTCAATACACCAGCAAATTTGGAAAACTCAGCAGTGGCCATAGGACTGGAAAAGGTCAGTTTTCATTCCAATCCCAAAGAAAGGCAATGCCAAAGAATGCTCAAACTACCGCACAGTTGCACTCATCTCACACGCTAGTAAAGTAATGCTCAAAAATCTCCAACCCAGGCTTCAGCAATATGTGAACCGTGAACTTCCTGATGTTCAAGCTGGTTTTAGAAAAGGCAGAGGAACCAGAGATCAAATGGCCAACATCCGCTGGATCATAGAAAAAGCAAGAGAGTTCCGGAAAAACATCTATTTCTGCTTTATTGACTATGCCAAAGCCTTTGACTGTGTGGATCACAATAAACTGTGGAAAAGTCTTCAAGAGATGGGAATACCAGACCACCTGATCTGCCTCTTGAGAAATTTGTATGCAGGTCAGGAAGCAACAGTTAGAACTGGACACGGAACAACAGACTGGTTCCAAACAGGAAAAGGAGTTCGTCAAGGCTGTATATTGTCACCCCGTTTATTTAACTTATATGCAGAGTACATCATGAGAAACGCTGGACTGGAAGAAGCACAAGCTGAATCAAGATTGCCGGGAGAAATATCAATAACCTCAGATATGCAGATGACACCACCCTTATGGCAAAAAGTGAAGAGGAACTCAAAAGCCTCTTGATGAAAGTGAAAATAGAGAGTGAAAAAGTTGCCTTAAAGCTCAACATTCAGAAAATGAAGATCATGGCATCCAGTCTCACCACTTCATGGGAAATAGATGGGGAAACAGTGGAAACAGTGTCAGACTTTATTTTGGGGGGCTCCAAAATCACTACAGATGGTGACTGCAGCCATGAAATTTAAAAGACGCTTACTCCTTTGAAGGAAAGTTATGACCAACCTAGATAGCATATTCAAAATCAGAGACATTACTTTGCCAACAAAGGTCCATCTAGTCAAGGCTATGGTTTTTCCTGTGGTCATGTATGGATGTGAGAGTTGGACTGTGAAGAAGGCTGAGTGCCGAAGAATTGATGCTTTTGAACTTTGGTGTTGGAGAAGACTCTTGAGAGTCCCTTGGACTGCAAGGAGATCCAACCAGTCCATTCTGAAGGAGATCAGCCCTGGGATTTCTTTGGAAGGAATGATGCTAAAGCTGAAACTCCAGTACTTTGGCCACCTCATGTGAGGAGTTGACTCGTTGGGAAGGACTCTGATGCTGGGAGGGATTGGGGGCAGGAGGAGAGGGGGACGACAGAGGATGAGATGGCTGGATGGCATCGCTGACTCGATGGACATGAGTCTGAGTGAACTCTGGGAGTTGGTGATGGACAGGGAGACCTGGCGTGCTGTGATTCATGGGGTCACAAAGAGTCGGACACGACTGAGCGACTGATCTGGTCTGAAGGTTAGCCAGAATTTATCTTTTATTCCAAATAATAAAAAGACCTTAAGTGTTTTCCCTCCAAGTCTGCCCTACGTGTTGTCTTAAGTGTCTTCATTGATCAATATTTCTATTTTTTAGCTTCCTCAAATGAGTCATTTTTGTGATTGTTGTTTCCTACAGTGGACATTTGTTTAAATGTATCCAGGTTTCTCAACTGATTTGATCAAGATTCCTTCTTATAGCTTTCTCAATCTCTGTATCTCTCATTCTTAAATTGATGCTTGTATTTCCCCCAGTACTTCGAACTATTGTTAAAATAGCATTTCATTATCTTCTAGATTCCGTTGCTATGGTTAACAGTCTGTTGTTCCTTTGTAAGCAGTTTGTCTTTTCTCTTTGAGCTTCCAAGCTCTTTTCTTCTGCTTTAGGGTTCTGAAGTTTCTCTGCAGTGTTGCTAGTTGTAGGATCATTTATTTTAACCCTGCTCAAGACTCGCAGTGCTTCCTCAACCTAAGGATTTAGAGCTTTCCTCTGTGATGGAAAATTCTCAGCCACTATTTCTTCCATTGGAAGGAAGAAGGGAGGATGACCTCCCCTCCACTGTCACCTTTTCCTAATGGAGAAGATATTCCTGTTGTATAAAGAGGAGCATCCTTCCTGCCCCCCAGCCACCTTCCCCAGCTACCCGCCTCAAGCAGGGTGAGGTCTCTCCAAGCCCAGCCCCAATTGATCGGTCAGCAGTACCTGAGAAGCCGGAATCCTGCGGATAGGCTGCTCTGGGTTTACGGGAGACTCCAGAAGCTGGAGTTAAGACCCTTTCTTCCAAACTGCCTCAAACCTCGCTTATGAGGTGGGCTCAGAAGGTCCCAGCCCAACAGAGATTGGGGGAAGGGTTCCTCTGGAGGCGTGACAAGGGCCTCCTGAGCCCCGTACCTCCTATGCTAATGAAAACATCGGAACCCACTAGCCGTGACCCCGAGTGAAGCATAGGTCCTGCCACATAGACTGGTTCCTCTCGCTTTATTCAAGTCTGGGCTGGGCTCTCAGGCCTGTTTGCTGTCACTTCTGTTACCCCAACCGTGCCCTCCTCCCCACCCGCAGGAGCCCATGAAGACCCCCACCCAGGTGCTCCGAGCCTGCCTGGAAACCTCCAGGTTCCTTCAGACACTCGGGGTGGGGCCTCAACGGAGAAGCCCTCCCTCCGCTGGTGAAAGGGCTGGACTAGGGGTGAGGGGGGGAAGGGGGGACCCAGTGTGGCCTGTGGAGCCACGAGGAGAGCAGGCCCTGAGATAATCCTGCCTCCAGCAGAAGGTCAGCGCCACTTCCCAGGGGCCCGTTAGGTCTGAGTCACCTCAGGAGGAAGAGGTCGCTTTACGGGGGAAATACAGCTTCAACCCACAGTAAAACTACACCGCCAACCATGAATGCTCACAGGTTGTAAGCACGAATAGACTAGTGTTTCCCAGAAACTCAGACCTGAGAGGGAAAACAATTTCTGAGCCCGTTTCTGTCTTTATAAATTATAAAGCTGTGGAGCATTTTTCTATACATCAGACTCTGTGCTCAGAGCGTTACTTTATTTAATCTTGTGATGTAGGGATCTGCTATCTGCCTTACAGTC
The DNA here is from genome assembly GCF_032452875.1 of Bos javanicus. Lineage (NCBI taxonomy): Eukaryota > Metazoa > Chordata > Mammalia > Artiodactyla > Bovidae > Bos > Bos javanicus. Next base: position 56,968,673 of record NC_083888.1, on the reverse strand, counting down.
CTCCTGGGGCTTCTCTGGCAGCTCAGATGGTGAAGAATCTGCCTGTAGTGCAGGAGAACTGGGTTCAATCCCTGGGTCAGGAAAATGCCCATGGAGGCGGGCATGGCAACCCACTCCAGTATTCTTGCCTGGAGAATCCCACGGACAGAGGAGCCTGGTGGGCTACAGTCCATGGGATTGCAAGAGTTTTTCATGACTGAGTGACTAACGCACAGTACTCATGAGGAAAGCTCAGAGAGGTCGGGCCACTTGCCCAAGTTCACACAGGGGCTCAGTGGCAGCCAGGATGTAGGACTGTTGCAGGATGAAAGGCAGATCTTCCACATGATGACAGAGCAGGACTTGAACTTATCCCGCCTCCTATCTGTGTTCTGTGGGTATTAAGGCTCTGCTTCATGCAGCTCAGCTTCATGCGATCCCCCTGCACTGCAGGGTTTGTTAAATAGCAGCTCCCTCTAGTGCACTGAAAAATGACTCAGTTGATTATTAAAGGGGGATGGGGGGAGTGATCAACTGTGAGGTTGGGATTAATTTATACATACTATTATATATAAAATAGGGGCCAGATAGCTAATGAGAACTTACTGTACAGCACAGGGACCTCTACTCAATACTCTGAAATGGCCCGTATGGGAAAAGAATCTAAAATGATGTATACGTGTGTATAACTGATTCACTTTGCTGTACAGCAGACTCTGCTGCTGCTGCGGCTGCGTCGCTTCAGTCGTGTCCGACTCTGTGCGACCCCATAGGTGGCAGCCCACTAGGCTCCTCTGTCCCTGGGATTCTCCCGGCAAGAACACTGGAGTGGGTTGCCATTTCCTTCTCCAAGGCATGAAAGTGAAACGTGAAAGTGAAGTAGCTCAGTCGTGCCTGACTCTTAGCGACTCCATGGACTGCAGCCCACCAGGCTCCTCCGTCCATGGGATTTTCCAGACAAGAGTGCTGGACAGCAGACTCTAGCACATTGTAAATAAACTGAACTCCAATAAAAATTAATTTTTTAAAAGAGGAGAGAAAAAACAGAATAGGAAGAAGGTGGGAGGCGAGAGGAAGGGAAAAAGGAAAAAGAAGAAAAGAAAATGAAAGGGAAGAAATCTTTGAAACCTTCTGGAACTGTTTCTAGGAGCTGTGACTTGTGCACGAGAAGACCCGCTGGTGCCCTCTTTGGGTTAGTTAAGGAAGGAGCAATACTCAGGGTCTTGGGAATAAATGTTCCAGTAAACATTACCAGGAGGCAGGTGGCTCTAACCACCACCGGGACACCTGCAAAGAGGCAGGCTTCCCAGCCGCCACTCCTGGGCACCGTGTTCAGGGTGTGACAGCGGCTGCACAGGGAGCTGGAACCACCTCATACCAGGTGAGACCTGCCTTCAGGTCTCAGGCTGGAGGAGCCGGGGTCAAGCTCATTGCTGCCAATCAGAGATGCGCCCTGGAGGCCTTCTTACCCAAATGACTCCAGAAAGTCCACACCAGGGAGGAACAGTGAGGCCAGAGAGGGACCTGTCCCACCCCAAACGGCTTACCCCTGGTGGGGTCTTCACCCCACCGTCCCAACATCTTTAGTCATTTCTAATGCTTTCCAAACCCCCTTTAAGAGAAATTCACATTGACCAAGAGAGGCACCTGAAAAACAGTCTTTCTTTGGAGTGTTAAAAAAAAAAAACAACCCTCTAACTATCAATTTTCTGGACATATAGGGGAGAGAGGGATGTTCAATGACACTGTGAAATGTAATCAGAAAAATCCAAAATGCAAAATCTCAGCAGAACAAATGACCTAGTTTCTTGCACAAACAAACGTAAGGGGGGAAGTGAGGATGGGATAACAGAAAGACTTCTAAGAGATGGATCAACAAAATAGAGACACGAATGTGTAAGCTTCTTTTGGGTCCTGATTTGAATAAACCAACTGTAGAAAAATAACATGTATCACTGACTTGATATAGTCGAGGCATTAAGAAGTCATTGTTATTTTTTAAGTATGATATGATATTAGGATGATGTTGAAAACAAAAGGGCCATATCTTCTGCAGACAAAAACTGAACTGCTCACAAAGAAAATTATATGATGTCTTGAATTCAATTGTGTACTAATCCAGGAGGGAGCTGTGGGTGAGACCAAGGGATGATGACACTTGCCTGGAGACTCATTATCCTATTTCCTTAAACTTTTATGTGTTTAAAATTTCCCTTATTAAAAAAAATCACTACATGAAAGAAGGCAGACAATGTGATTCAGAAGAGTCAGATCGTGAATACTGAAGTTTCTTTTTCTTATTGTTTATTTATATGACTCCTCAAAAGAGAGATAACTGATTTACTAAAATCTGTATATAACGTAGGGCTTCCCAGGTGGCCCTAGTGATAAAGAACCCACCTGCCAATGCAGTAGACATAAGAAACTAGGATTTGGTCCCTGGGTTGGGAAGATCCCCTGGGGGAGGGCATGGCAGCTCACTCCAGTATTCTTGCCTGGAGAATCCCACGGACAGAGGAGCCTGGCGGGCTACAGTCCATGGGGTCACAAAGAGTCTGACACAACTGAAGCAACTTAGCACAGCACACATACCACAAATACATGAAGTAACATTTGTAAGTGATGAGGTGCCCTGGAGAGGTGCTGGCAGTGGCAGCAGTGCCCGGGCTGATGTCTCAGAGTCCATGAACCTTGGCATTCACGCTCTTCCCAGAAGAGGAAAGGGCTCGGCTGGGTTAAGGGCTTGTCCATCTTGGGCAGGGGCAGCCCCGTGCTGGTCAGGGTCCAGTCCCTGCCGCGCACCCTGGAGGGCTTTTCATTGCACACGGTTCTTCCTCCCAGGACAAAGAGCAGCCTGGGTTTCCAGGAACCATTGATCAATAGCAACCCTGGGGGCTGATGAGGCTTAGCAGGTGGCCTCTTGGAAACAGAGCCCAGCCTGGCGGAGGGTCAGATCCCACAGGAAATGTCAAACCCAAACAGGAATCACATTCGTCCTCCCCAGAGTTTAGAAGGATGGATGGAGTGTCCTCGCTCCGATCAGACAACTGCACTATTTCAAAACCCTGGCCAAAGGCTAATCCAGGGATAGGGCTCTGGGAGGAGCCGGAGGTGGCAGGTCTACCCTTTCTCCAGGCCAGGGCCTGCTTGTGAAAGATCATGTCTGATTCCTAAAGCATTCATATAAATCCATGAGAGAGAGAGAGGACGCCCCTAGGCATAGAGACACCACCACGCAGTGCATGAAAGGAAAAGGACAGACGAACAACTCACGCCACAAGTGTGCAGCATCAGCAGAAATCAAATACGTGAAAATTACAGCAAGAGACTAGTTGGGCCTGTCATGTTGGCAGAAGTATTAAAAATATATAATGTGTGCTTCCCTGGTGGTCCAGTGGTTAGGAATCTGCCTGCCGGTGTGGGGGACATGGGCTCGATCCCTGGTCTGGGAAGATCCACTGTGCCTTCGGGGCAACTAAGCCCATGAGCCACAACACTAAGCCCACACTCTAGAGCCTGTGCTCCACAACAAGACCAGCCACCTCAGTGAGAAGCCTTTGCACCACAACAAAAAGTGGCCCCCGCTTACAGCAACCAAAAAATTGTATATATAAAAGAACGGACTGACTGATTTTTTTTTAAACGTATAGTGCTCCAGATAACAGGTGACCAGAGATGTGACAACCAATCCTGCATTTGGATTGATCCTGGATGGGAGGGATATTATTAGAATAATTGGTAAATTTTGAATATGGATCATGGATTAGAAATAGCTCGGATGGTAAAGAATCTGCCTGCAGTGTGGGAGACCTGGGTTCTGTCTTTGGGTTGGGGAGATCCCCTGGAGGAGGGCATGGCAACCCACTGCAGTGTTCTTGCCTGGAGAATCCTCATGCACAGAGGAGCCTGGCAGGCCACGGTCCATGGGGTCACAAAGAGTCGAACACGACTGAGTGAATCAGCACAGCACCGCATTGTATCAAGGGTAAATTACTGATTTTCATCATGCTCCAGCAGTTACGTAGGAGGGTTTTAGGAAACACACAGTGAAATATATGGGGGTAAGTGGTCATGATACCTGCAACCTACTCTCAAACTGTTCAGAAAAAAGGGAGAAGATGAACAAATGGGGTAAATCTGGGTAAGGGGGAATTTCTTTGCACCATTCTTTCAATCTGTCCGTAAATTTAAAATTACATCAAAAAGTGAAAAACAAAAAACGACTCAGAGTACTTGACGGCATTCAGTGCTGCAGGAGGACATTTGTCCAACCAAAAGAGGGGAAGGCAGTTGTGTGTTCTGGAGGAGACTTAGGTAATAAATAATGACATGACTTTTGCCCCAGTTAATTCTCCTCTATGTAGTTAGCCTAAAGAAAGAACCATGGCTGTACACAAAGATGCAGTGATCAGGTTTTCACTGAAGCACTAAATGTTCAACAATAGATTGGTGAAATTAATGATGGTAACATTTGCAGAATGGAACACTGTGTAGCCATTTAGATGACTCTGTGAAACTATATTTAATCACACGGGAAAGTGTTCATAATTTTTGTAATACATTAACTGGGGGGGAAAAGGTCCCAAGACATCCTGTTCTTGATGATCATTATGTTGAAAACTAGTCAAAGCCAAACCAAACTGAGTGTGTGTGTGTGCATGTGTGTGTGTGTTGTGTGTGTGTGTGGTGTGTGTCTTCATTTAAATCTCCTTGAGGTCAGGCACCAAAGTTTATTTTATTTTTTAAAATTTCTTTTTCCAACTTATTTTCGGCTGCACTGGGTCTTTGTTGCTGAGCATGGGCTGTTTCTAGTCGGGGCAAGCGGGGGCTACTCTCTAGTCGTCGTGTTGCCGGGAGGAAGCCAATTCTGACTCCGTGTTGGAAACTGTTTCTTGGACTTGCTTTTATTATTATATGCATACTCAGTGGCTCGCCTGGGGGACCCTGCCCCTCTGCTTGACTGTAAGCTAAAGCGCCTTTGTTCAGCTCATGGAGAGAGGTTTGTCCTGCCCACCTGTGAATAGAAGAGATTCACACGCCCCTTCTGAAGGCTGGACATTCCCTTGGAGATTTTTCACCAGACTGAAGACCCTCTCACTATTCCCCACCGCATCTCCCTCTCTATTCTGCCTTTTGACTTTAGTTCCTCATTGCCTCTTTCTCTCTGCTCTATAAAGGAACCTGGCATCCAGACCCCAATAAGATGGTTATTTTGAGGCGCTAGCCTTCCATCTTCTTGGTCTGCCGGCCCCCCGATTAAAGTCTCTTCCTTGGCTCGGCACCTTGTCTCTCGGATTCATTGGCCTGTCGTGAGGCGAGCAGAGTGAGCTCGCGCTGGGTAACAGTGATGCGAGGGCTTCTGTTCTCCGTGGCTTCCCTCGATGCGGAGCACGGGCTGTAGGCTCGAGGGCTTCAGTAGTAGCAGCTCACATGCTTAGTTGCCCCCAAGGCATGTGGGATCCTCCCAGACCAGGGATTGAACCCCACTTCCCCCGATTGGCAGGTACATTCTTAACCACTAGACCACCAGGGAAGTCCCCCAATTTTATTTGTTATATTGCGTTCCCAGAGCCTGGGACTCTACTTGACATCCAGAACGTGGTAATAAGAGTTTATTTAATGAGTGAGTAAAGAGCCAAATGACGTAAAGGAACATAAAAGGTGTCCTTCACAAGGTACAGAGCAGAATTTCTGGGTGGTGTGACTCGAGTTAATTTTCTTCTCTCCTGTGTGTCTGTATAGTCTAAATGTTCCACCCAGAACATTAATTCGTTTTCTTGTAAATTATTTACAACAATAAATGCAATTACTTAAATAATGGTAAATTATTTAAAAACAATAAACACAGAGCAGGAAAAAAAAAAAGCAGCCTTAATCTCAGGGCCATTGGATACAGGATCTTTCTGGAAGAAGGTTTAAGGTGACCTTAAACCTCTGGAAATCACTCCAGCCAATCCTCAGAGTGCATCAGTGCTCCCATGCCCAGTCTCATTGAAACAGGAGGGAGTTGTGCCCTGAAGCAGAGCGTTAGCCTTCTCTGTGGCCCCTGCCTTCTCCCCTGTGGAGCAGGGGAAGGACATATGTAGCATCCAGCACAGGGCTGGATCCCTCCAAGCACCCCACAGACTGTGGGAGATTCGGAAGGGGCGAGAGCAAAAGACGGTTATTGTCCCGTTTGCAGATGAGGTGTTGGAGGTCTGGAGGCTGGAATTGGAACCTCAGTGAGGGGAGTGGTGGGTTCATGGTCTCTGTCCCTCCACCCCTGGACCCAGTATCCGGGAACATGCCCCTACCCCACCAGCTCAGCTCTGACACTGTGAGTGCTGACCTCCCCAGGGCGGGTGACGCTCGCAAGTGTCCCCCATCCTTGAGTGTCCCTGGAGATAGCAGCGTCCCGCCAGGATGACAAATGTCTGCTCTCAAGGCCAGGCTGAGACTAGTCACCTCTCCGACCCAAGGAGTGATTCATTGCTGACCCTGCTCTCCCGGCACGGGCCTGTCCAGACCCACTGGGAAGACATACAGCCTGCGAGACGGCTGTTGACAAAATCCAGGCTAAAGCAAAGTGAGGATTTTTTTTTAATGAATAGTTTTTTTTTTTTTAAGCAATTTTCAGTTTATAGAAAAATTGAGCAGAAAGTACAGAGAGTTCCTGTTAAGCCCCCGACTCCAGACCCCACAGGCTCCCCTACACACCGCTTGACTTTGTGTGACACGTGAGTTAAAATCGGTGAGTTACTATTCCTAAAGTCCAGAGTTTGCAGGGTTCACGATTTTTTTTAGTTGTGGTAAAATACACAAAACATAGAATGTACTGTTCCTTTTTAAAAAAAGTATTTAGTTTGGCTGCACTGCACAGCATGTGGGATCGCAGTTTCCTGAGCAGGACTCGAACCTGTGGCCACTGTAGCCTCAGAGTCCTAACCATTGGACCACCAGGGAAGTCCTGACCATTCTAACCATTTTCAAGTGCACAGTTCCATGACACAAAGTACTTTGACATTCTTGTTCAACCGTCCCTACTGTCCATCTCCCAAATTGAAACTCTTGCACCTGTTCAACAGCATCTCCCTGCAGAGCTGACTCGTGCTGCACATTCTGGGGTTCTGGACAAATGTACAATGACATGGAGCCCCCATCACAGGGTTATACAGAGTCGTTTCCCTGCCCTAAACATATCCCGTGCCCCTCATCTAGTCCTTCTCCCCCACCTTCCTAACCCCTGGCAGCTGCTTTTTTTTTTTTACTGTCGCTATCATTTTTTGCCCTTTCCAGAATGTCGTGTAGTTGGAATCATACAAGAAAAAAAGTTGTGACCTTTTCAGACTGGCTCCTTTCACTCAGCATCTGACTTTCAGACTCCTCCTTGTCATCTGAGGGGCTAACGGGGCGTTTCTTATTAGTGATGAATAACATTCCATCATCTGAAGGTACTGCAGTTTGTTTATCCACAAATGGGGAGTTAGTCGTGATAAAAACTTGTGTATCAACTTTTGAAAACTGAGGGAAGCCAAGAGAAATGGAAGAAAAACTTTCCCCTGTTACCCCTTATAGGGATTATGCTGTGCGCCTTCTGCTGCCATTCCCCACATTTGTGCGTGTGTGTGTGTGTGTGTGTGTGACTGTGGGTGTGCAAGCGTGCTCAGTCACCCGGTCGTGTCTGACTCTGCAACCTCACGGGTTGTAGCCCGCCAGGCTCCTCTGTCCATGGGATTTTCCAGGCAAGAATACTGAAGTGGGTTGCTATTTCCTCCTCCAGGGGATCTTCCTGATCCAGGGATCAAACCTGCGTCTCTTGGATTGGCAGGCAGATTCTTTCCCAGTGCACCACCATCATTTTTGGTTTGACACAGCATGGTACATACATTTTGATTCCTCTTTTTTTAATTAGTTGTGACTTTGCTTTGTTCATGTTCACAAATTCTCTGTAAGCACTTTTTCTTGTGCATTGTTTTAAAAGTCTGCAGTATTTTTCCATGGATTGGGAAAGTCACCATTCCTTAACTATGCCTTCATTTCTCACATTGGAGTTGTTTTCAATTTTATGCTAATATAAATATAGCCTTCCTTGAACTGTTGACCCTTTAATAATTGTGTAGGTCCTTCTCCCACTTGCTAAGAAACGGAGCAGCTAAGTTAGAGAGGGATGTGTGTGTTCATTGCTCAGTCTCGTCTGACTGTTTGTGACCCCATGGACTATAGATCTCCAGGCTTCTCTGTCCAGGGGATTCTCCAGGGAAGAATGCTGGAGTGGGTTGCCATTCCCTTCTCCAGGGGATCTTCCTGACTCCGGGACTGAGCCTGCATCTCTTTTGTCTTCCGCATTGGCAGGCAGATACTCTCCCACTAGCACCACCTGGGTAGCCTTGATTTAGAGACAGTGAATGTTTTAAAGCTATCCCAGACACTGCTCTCTTTCTTTTTGAATGCCTTAAAAAGTTTTTTCATAACTAACTTTTTATTGAAGTATAGTTGGTTTACAATGTTGTGTTAGTTTCTAGTGTATGTTAATACAATTTTATTGTGGTAAAAAACATGTAAATTTTACCATCTTAACTGTTTTTAAATGTACAATTCAGTAGTATTAAATATATTTGCATTGTTATGAAATAGATCTCCAGAACTTTTTCATCCTGCAAATCTAATCTGTATCCATTGAACATCAATTCACGATTCCTCTCTCATCTCCCTCCTCCCCCAGCCCTTGGCAACCACCATTCTACTTTCTGTTTTTAAGAATTTGATGATTTAAAATACCATATGTAAGTAAAATCATACAGTATTTATCTCTTGTGACTGGCTTATTTCATTTAAATATACATCCAAGCTGTGGCACGTGTCAGAGTTTCTGTTTTAAGGCTGAATAATATTGCTTGTATTTTTATACCACATTTTGCTTATCCATTCATTCACTGATGGACATCTGGGTTGCTTCCATTTCTTAGCTATTGTGAATAATACTGCGGGGAACATACAGCAATGAACACACAAACAATATCTGAGTCCCTGCTTTCAATTCTTTTGAATATATACCTGATGGGGTTGTTGGATCATACGGTCGTCTATTTTAGTAGCAATAGGACCATTTTAAATCCTACCAACAATGCACAAAAGGTTCTGATTTCTCTACATCCTTGCCAATGCTTGGTGTTTTCCTGGGTTGTTTTGTGTTTTGTGGGGTTTTTTGTTTTGTTTTGTTTTTGAGATTTCCTTTTAAGAGCTGGAATCTGGCTCCCAAATCTCATGTCTTTCTTTGGAACTCATGCTTCAAGAGATACTAGTCTCCAGCACATTTTCCCGAGAACTCGCTATTTTTCCGTCTCTATCCTTTGGTGCTTTCATGTCTGCAGTCGCAGTCTGCAAATCACTGTGGGTAGTGACCGCAACCATGAAAGTAAAAAGACTCTTGCTCCTTGGGAGAAAAGCTGTGACAAACCTAGAGAGTATATTAAGAAGCAGAGATGTCACTTTGCTGACAAAGGTCTATATAGTCAAAGCTATGGTTTCTCCAGTAGTCATGTATGGATGTGAGAGTTGGAGCATAAAGAAGGCTGATGCTTTCAAACTGTGGTGCTGGAGAAGACTCTTGAGAGTCTCTTGGATAACAAACCTGTCAGTCCTAAAGGAAATCAACCCTGAATATTCATTGGAAGGACTGATGCACAAAGATCCCATGCTTTGGCTACCTGATGTGAAGAGCTGACTCATTAGAAAAGACTTGATGCTGGGAAAGATTGAAGGCAGGAGGAGAAGGTAGCAACAAAGGATGAATGAGATGGTTGGATGATATCCTTGACTCAACGGACATGAGTTTGAGCAAACTCTGGGAGATAGTGAAGGACATGGAAGCCTTCACATGTGCTGCAGTCCGTTGAGTCACAAAGAGTTGGATACAACTTAGCGATTGAACAACAACCAATCCTTTGATCCCCATGCTCACATCTGGGGATTTCCCTTGGGGTCGATTGCTGGCTGTCTGCCCAGTCCTGTGCTCCTTTCTTCTGGGCATGCTTCCAACTTGACACAGTTCCCAGCAGCCAGCTGTGGCTGTGTGACTATGTCCTCACCTGTGGAATGGGCACAGAAGTGATCCACACAACTGTTTAAAGGGCTGGGTCACCTGGGGTTTCTCTCTCTCCTTCTGGCAAAGAGAGCACAGGTCAGTGGCCCAAGGGTTAGTGGGCCATCCTGTCCTTCCAACAAAGGTCTCCGTGTCACAGCACTTGGCCTGCAGGGACCCCCACAGAAAGACTACAATAATCATTGTCCCTTCGATGTTGTTTATTGGGGTGTTATTTGTCAGAGCAGAAGACTGGAAACAGCCTAAATGTCCACTAGGAGGAAATAGTTTAAAACCGGATGAGATGGTTGGATGGCATCATTGACTCAATGGACATGAGTCAAACTCTGGGAGATAGTGAAAGACATGGAAGGCTTGTGTGCTGCAGTCGGTGGGGTCACAAAGAGTTGGATACAACTTAGCGATTGAACAACAACCAATCCTTTGATACAACATGCCCAGTAGAATTCCATGCAGCTTTTTTTTTTTTTAATGCTGTTAAAAAAATGTAATAGACTATATTTTAGAGCAGTTCTAGGTTTACAGCAAAACTGAGCCAAAGGGACAGATATTTCCCGTAGTCCACAGTCTCTTCCACCATCAATACCCACACAGAGCAGTATGTTTATTACAGTTGATGAACTTGCACTGATACATCATCATCAACCAGAGTCTACAGTTGACATTAGGGTTCACTCTTGGACGTTCCATGGTTTGGACGTGTTTCTAGTGACACCTATCCACCATTACAGTGTCACACAGAGCAGTTTCACTGCCCCAAAGAAAAGTTTTAGTGTTAAAAAAAAAAAGCAAGAATCAAAACAATATATTTATCTGCTAACGTTTTTTTCAAGTGGGAAGAGGGTATTTGGATTTGCTTATACATGCAAAGCACTACATTGGAAAAGAAATTCCAGGATCAGAATCCTAGGATCAGTAGAGACCAGTGTCACCCTTGGGTGTGGATGGGTGGAAACTGGGCAGGTAGGGGCTAGGGGAAGAAGGTTTCTGCAGTTGGTCTTTTCATACATTTTAATGTTGTGTGACTGTATTACCTATTCAGAATGTAAATAAATGCAATGTAAATTTTAAACAGTGAATAATTTTTTCCACTTTATTGTAACTCAAAGTTCAAAGTTCATATGCACCCCATCCAGCTTCTACTGTTAACACCCTGAGCTGAAAGCCGCCAGCTGAAGGCAGAGCTGCTCAGGGTTTGAGCTGTCTGTGCGGCCTGCATGCACAGAGAGCAGCTTTGCCGCAGCCTCTCCCAGGCCTCCTGCCCCGGTCCAGCCCGTTTCCGGCCTGCTATGCCCAGGCGAGGCCCATGCCTCCATCTGCTGCCCCAGACAGACAAGCTGCTCACCCCCTTCCTGCCAACTGAACATTCTCTAATTACATGATAAATACTAATTGCCCATGACTAGGATCTTCCACCTTCATAGACATTAACCAAAGTCACGCCTAACGAGCCTCACCGTTAATTATCTGTGCTCACTGCTCCAGGATTTAATTAAGCCTTGGCAGGAAATAGCAGTCCACGTAGACTGAGTGAGGAAGCGGAGCTTGCGGAGATGCTCTCCTTTCATCAGGTGGCCTGGCAAAACTGCTCCAAGCCTTCCTGTCTCCAAGCCCTGGGGTTTTCCCAGTGAACAGGACACACTGGGGGATACGCATGGCCTGCTGTATGCCAGGCAGAATCAGATCCAGTCGCCTACACCATCTCATCTAATCTTTGCACTCACTGCGGGGGCTGGGTCTCCATTTTACAGATGAGAAGACAGAGGCTCAGAGAGTCCTAGTGACTCGCCGAGCAAGTGGCAGAGCCAGGTGTGTCTGAGTTGCAGGCCCATAATTCCCACTACTTGTTTCTGGAGGAATGGTCTTAACAATATTATTTTTTACTCTAACCTTGAACTTGTGCTTTTTATTTCGCCAACACATTTCCAAGTACCGTTTTGTCTTAGTCTTGTATTCGTTTATTAAGAGAACAGAAGGCTGACGTATCTGAAGCGCAGAAAGATCATGATGGGCACAAAGCCACACACCCAGGCCTCATACTCCCAGGGTCACGGCCAGGAAGATGACGGGGTGGGGAGGGGGGGTGTTAAATGACTGGCCCCCACACACGACCGCCAGGTTCTCATCCCGGCACATCTTTCTGAGGTTCTTTGCACTTCTTGAATCTAAGGCTTGATATCTGTGTTAGTTAGAATTAAGTGCCTCTTGAGAAACCTGTATGCAGGTCAGGAAGCAACAGTTAGAACTGGACATGGAACAACAGACTGATTTCAAATAGGAAAAGGAGTACGTCAAGGCTGTATATTGTCACCCTGCTTATTTAACTTATATGCAGAGTACATCATAAGAAACGCTGGGCTGGAGAAAGCACAAGCTGGAATCAAGATTGCCGGGAGGAATAGCAATAACCTCAGATACGCAGATGACCCCACCCTTATGGCAGAAAGTGAAGAAGAACTAAAGAGCCTCTTGATGAAAGTGAAAGGGGAGAGTTAAAAAGTTGGCTTAAAGCTCAACATTCAGAAAACTAATATCATGGCATCTGGTCCCATCACTTCATGGCAAATAGATGGGGAAACAGTGGCAGACTTTATTTTTTGGGGCTCCAAAATCACTGCAGATGGTGACTGCAGCCATGAAATTAAAAGACGTTTACTCCTTGGAAGGAAAGTTATGACCAACCTAGATAGCATATTCAAAAGCAAAGACATTACTCTGTCAACAAAGGTCCATCTAGTCAAGGCTATGGTTTTTCCAGTGGTCCATATATGGATGAGGGTTGGACTATGAAGAAGGCTGAGCGCCGAAGAATTGATGCTTTTGAACTGTGGTATTGGAGAAGACTCTTGAGAGTCCCTTGGACTGCAAGGAGATCCAACCAGTCCATCCTAAAGAAGATCAGTCCTAGGTGTTCATTGGAAGGACTGATTTTAAAGCTGAAACTCCAATACTTTGGCCACCTGATGCCAAGAGCTGACTCATTTGAAAAGACCCCTATGCTGGGAAAGATTGAGGGCAGGAGGAGAAGGGGATGACAGAGGATGAGATGGCTGGATGGCATCACCGACTCAATGGACATGGGTTTGGTTGGACTCCAGGAGTTGGTGATGGACAGGGAGGCCTGGTGTGCTGCGGTTCATGGGGTCGAGAAGAGTCAGACATGACTGAATGACTGAACTGAACTGAACTGAATGTTAGCTTCCCTGGTGGCTCAGTCAGTAAAGAATCTGCTTGTGATGCAGGAGACCTGGGCTTGATCCCTGGATGGGGAAGATCCCCAGAGAAGGAATGGCAACCCATGCCAGCATTCTTGCCTGGAGAATCTGATGGAGAGATGAGCCTGGTGAGCTACAGTCCATGGGGTCGCAAAGAGTGGGACACAAGTTAGCGACAAAACCACCACCAGAACAAGCAATGCTAGCTGCTGTAACAGACAACTTCCAAATCTCAGTGGCCCAATAGGAAAAGAATTCATTTATCATTCACTCAACGCAAGTGGGTGGTCATCAGGTGGCCTTAGCAGGGGCCCAGGGATCCATGCAGAGGTTGTTAACTGCTGTTCGACCCTTGAGAGGTCTATGCATAGAATTCAGGGGACCTGTGGACTTACATGGGGAAAGTTACATCATTATTTATTTTTGAATTAAATTTAGCCTTTTCCTTTAATTATGAAAACAGATAACAAACCACAAATTTATACCTGTGAATTTGTTTCCAATGAAAGTCACAGATATTTTGATATCATATTAATTGCTGCAGATAGCTTGAATTATTGTTTGTACTCATTCACTACTTTGAAACAGTGGTGGGTTGTTTGGGGTCTTTTTGCTATATAGTAAGTCCTTGTTGGTTATCCATTTAAAATACAGCAATGTACACATGTCCATTCCAAACTCCCTAATTATCCTTTCCCCCAATCCTTCCGCCCCAGCAACTGTAAGTTCATTCTCCAAGTCTGTAAGTCTGTTTCTATTTTGTAAGCAAGTTCATTTATATAATTTCTTTTTAGATTTCACATATAAGGGATGTTATATGGTATTTCTCTTTCTCTGACTTATTTCACTCAGCATGACGCTCTCTAAGTCCGTCCATGTTGCTGCAAATGGCATTATTTCGCTCTTATTAATAGCTGAGTAATACTCCATTGTAAATATGTACCACATCTTCTTTATCCATTCCTCTGTTGATGGGCATTTAGGTTGCTTCCATGTCTTGGCTATTGTAAACAACGCTCCAATGAATGTTGGAATGCATGTATCCTTCGGATCATGTTTCTTTCTGGATACATGCCCAGGAGTGGGATTGCAGGGTCATATGGTAGCTCTAGTTTTTTAAAGAATCTCCATACTGCTCTCCACAGTGGCTGTACCAATTTACATTCCCACCAACAGTGTAGGAGGGTTCCCTTCTCTCCATGCCCTCTCCAGCATTTATTGTTTGTGGATATTTTTTTGATGATAGCCATTCTGGCTGGTTTGAGGTGATATCTCATTGTAGTTTTGATTTGGATTTCTGTAATAATTAGCAATGTTGAACATCTTTTCATGTGCCTGTTGGCCATATGTACATCTTTGGAGAAATGTTTATTTGGGTCTTCTGCTCATTTTTTGAGTGGGTTGTCTGTTTTGATGTTGCTAAGTGTCGTGAGCTGTTTGTAAATTTTAGAGACTAATCCACTGTCAGTCACAGCATTTGCAAATGTTTTTCCCAATCTGTGGGCTGTCTTCTCATTTTGTTTATTGTTTTCTTTGATGTGCAAAAGCTTTTGAGTTTAAGTAGGTCCCATTTGTTTATTTTTGTTTTATTTCCATTATTCTGGGAAATTGACCAAAAAAAGATACTGCTGTGATTTATGCCTATGCCTAGGTGCTCTGCCTATGTTTTCATCTAGGAGTTTTATAGTATCTGGTCTCACATTTAGGTCTTTAATCCACATTTTAAAAGAATGTTTGGCTGCACTGCATAGCATGCAGGATGTTAGCTTCCCGACCCGGAATCAAAGCCATGCCCCTTGCTGTGGAATCACAGAGTCTTAACCACTAGACCACTACGGAAGTTCTGAAACAATGGTGGCATTAAAGGTAGACTATGTTGCATGTGATCAAAGCCTTTCTGTCTATAGAGGCTTGGTTGGAAGCAGCTGGCCTATTGCTGGATGACTTTTGTTGTTCAGTCACTCAGTCATGTCCAGCTCTTTGCGACCCCATGAACTGCAGCACATCAGGCTTCCCTGTCCTTCACCATCTCCCAGAGCTTGCTCAAACTCATATCCATTGAGTTGGTGATGCCACCGAACCGTCTTGTCCTCTGTCGTCCCCTTCTCCTCCTGCCTTCAATCTTTCCCAGCATCAGGGTCTTTTCTAATGAGTCAGCTCTTCCTATTAAAATGGCCTGATTTTATACAACACATTCAAATAATAAACATGAAAAACATCCTACCGGATTATATTCAGCCTAACCAGTAATCAAATGAATAGAAAACCAACGAGATATCATGCTCTCCATCAGATTTAAAGAACTGCTCTCTCTTTTTTAGATTTTTTTTTTAATGTGGACCATTTTTAAAGTCTCTATTGAATTTGGCAAGATGTTTAATGTTTTGGTTTTTTGACTGACAGGCATGTGGGACCTTCACTCCCCAACCAGGGGCGGAACCTGCACCCCCTGCATTGGAAGGGGAAGTCCTAACCACTGGACCGCCAGGGAAGTCCCCCTCTTTCCTATTCTAACACTTGCTGCAGGTGAGAGTGCGCTAAGAATCTGATCCACTGCTGGCAGGCGGCAAGCTGGCCACCGTCTCTCTGGAGGGCGCTTGGGCGATTTGCAAAGCGAGTCTGAAAAGTGCCTCTCCCTCTAACCCAGTGACTCCCCTCTGGGGTATGTCCTCAGTCACTCATTCTTAGTTCAAAAAATGTATTTGTGTCCAAGTTGTTTCATCACAGTGTTATTTTGGATAGTGAAAGATTTTTTTCTCTTCAAAGTACCCAGTGTTAATGGAATAGTTAAATGGTAATACAACCATTACTGGAAATATTATGCGGATGTTGTTGCTCAGTCACTAAGTTGCGTCTGAGTCTTCGTGACCCCATGGACTGCAGTACCCCAGGCTTCCCTGTCCTTCACCATTTCCCGGAGCTTGCTCAAACTCATGTCCATTGAGTTGGTGATGCCATCCAACCATCTCATCCTCTGTCATCCCCTTCTCCTTCTGTCTTCCATCTTTTCCAGCATCAGAGTCTTTTCCACAGCGAGTCAGCTCTTCACATCAGGTGGCCAAAGCATTGGAGCTTCAGCTTCAGCATCAGTTCTTCTAGTGAATATTCAGAGTTGATTTCCTTTAGGATTGACTAATCTTCTTGCAGTCTGAGGGACTTTCAAAAGTCTTCTCCAGCACTGCTATTCAAAAGCATTGAATTGGTGTTCAGCCTTCTTTATGGTCCAACTCTCACATCCATACATGACCATTGGAAACACCATAGCTTTGAGTATATGGACCTTTGTCAGTAAAGTAATGTCTCTGCTTTTTAATATGCTGTCTAGGTTTGTCATAGCTGTTCTTCTAAGGAGCAAACATCTTTTAATTTCATGGCTGCAGTCACTGTCTTCAGTGACTTTGGAGCCCAAGAAAATAAAGTTTGCCACTCTTTTCATTTTTTTCCCTATTTGCCATAAAGTGATGGGACCATGATCTTAGCTTTTTGAATGTTGAGTTTAAGCCAGCCTTTTCACCCTCATCAAGAGGCTCTTTAGTTCCTCTTTGCTTCCTGCCATTAGGGTTAACAACTTGAAAAATTGTCTCGGAGGTCTTAATGTTGAGATCTTGGTTTCTATCATTCTCCTTAAAAAGGAACGCTTTTTGCAGAAATGACTGATTCCAGGTCAAGGGCAGGGAATGTTCCGTATTAGACTGGAACATCTTGGCATGCCGGAAAGCAAAGATGTGCTCCAAGATGGAGGGGACAGGTGGAAAGGACATGGGAATTGGCTTGGAGGGGCTCCCACTGGCCAAACCTGGGGCAGTTTAAATATCAACAAGAATGACAACATTGGATTTTAACACTTTTTTAGAAAAAGGAATTCATAAGTATACAGTAACAGTATTTTAAAAAGTGTGGGAAAAAAAAGATCAGCACACAATGGTATGAAAAATGGTGATATATTAATAAAAATATAATATAATAATATATAATATAATAAACTAATATAATAATTCAGGTAAGGATTGCCAGTGCATTCCTTTTTGCTTGGTCTTTTCTTTTTGTCAGTGCATTCTATAACTACTGAAAGTTTGTTGGGGAATAAGATCTTTGCATGGTCTAACGTATCACTCCACCAAATACCTATTAACAACAACAAAAAAAGGCAAAATACGCTTTTATGATGGAGAGACCTGTCAGGAAACATTTTAACTAAGTGATCAAACTTAGCATCACTGACAATTGGTGCCTCCTGAACTGATATATTGACCTGACATCATCTGCTTAAGAATTCCTCCCTGAAATGTTAAACCTGAATCCAATTGGGAAGAAACATACATCTATGTTGTAGGTCCTTCGACAAGAAAACCATGCCACTCTCTTCAAGATATCAGTGCAAGAAGGACCAAAGGATAGGACAGGACAGGGGGCTGTTCCAGATTAAAGGGACTGGGGGACTTGGGTAATTCTGTGCAAGGTTGGATTGGATCTTGGATCCTGAATCAGGAAAAAATTTTAAACAGCTTACAAAGAACATGTTTCAGACTATTATAAACATATGGACTGGATATTAAATAATATCCTTGCGCAGTGCTAAATTTATTGGCTGTGTTAATGGTGGTGGTGGTGTAGTCACTTAGTCATGTCTGACTCTTTGGGACCCCATGGACTGCAGCAGGCCAGGCTCATCTGTCCTTCACTATCTCCCAGAGTTTGCTCAAATTCGTGTCCATTGTGTTGGTGATGCCATCAGATCATCTCATCCTCTGCTGCCCAATTCTCCTTTTGCCTTCAATCTTTCCCAGCATCATGGTCTTTTCCAGGGAGCTGGCTCTTGGCATCAAGTGGGTGAACCTTTAAATTTTCCTTTTACCCGTTTGAACTGGTACCTGTTGCTCGCAACCAAGGAGTCCTAGCCCTGCGCTCTGGAAATGCATAGATGAGGTGTATTTCTTTCCTATCACTGTGTAACAAATTACCACAATTCTAGCACCTTCAGACAATATGCATTTATTATCCCCAAATGTCTGTGGTTCAGGAGTCTGGGTACAATTAGCTGGGCTCTGTTCTGGATCTTACAAGGCTATAATTAGGATGTTGGCCAGGCTAATTGGGAGGCTTGACTGGGGAAGAATCTGCTTCCAAGTCTGTGCAAGCTGTGAGCGGGATTCATTTCCTTGCAGTTGTATTATCTAGGACCTGGCTTTTTGCTGGCTGTTAGCTGGGAGGCTGCCATCAGGTCCCAAAGGTTATGCACTGTCTGTTAACACATGGGCTTCTCAATACAGACACTCGCCTCATCAAGACAACAAGGAGAACCCAGTCTGCTAAAATGGAATCTTACATAATGTAGTGTAATCATGAGGCTGACACATCCAACCGTCTTTGCCTTATCATGTAACCAAATCAAGGGATGGACATACTATTACACTTGCCATATTCTATTTGTTAGAAGCTAGTCATGGATCCCATCTGCACTCACGAGAAGAGAATTACACAAAGGCAGGGGCACCAGGAGACAGGAAATCATTGGTCAACTTACGGTCTGTCTGCCACAAAAGGAATGAGAAGAATCCATTCTAAAACTGCCACACTGGGACTTTCCTGGAGGTCGGGTGGTTGAGACTCTGTGCTTCCCTCACAGGGGGTTTGGGTTTGATCCCTCGTGGAGAAACGTAAGATTCTGCATGCCACATGCTGTGGCCAAAATAAAATAAAATAAATAGATACAAGTGCCACACCTCCCCTTGCCCACCACTAAATCCTCATTCACTGAGGCTTTACAAGTGAGCAGTCGGAATCATTCCCTCCTTATTTAAGAGGAGTTATCCTTGGGAAGTGGCTGGATGGCAAAGGGCTAAAAATGCATTAGAGCTTTTTGCTCTGTGTAGGGTATTGCTTTGGGCTTCCCTGGTGGCTCAGATGGTAAAGAATCTGCCCGCAATGCAGGAGACCTGGGTTCAGTCCCTGGGTCTGGAAGATCCCCTGGAGAAGGAAATGGCCACTCCAGTATTCTTGCCTGGGAAATCTCACAGACAGAATTGTTTGGTGAGCTATAGTCCATAGGGTTGCAAAGAGTTGGACATGACTGAGCAACACACACACACACACGGTATTGCTTATAATTTTTATAATGAGCATGTAGTATATATTAGAAATACGATTAAAATTGAAAATTGTATATAGGGTGTAAATTCCACTATAAGCTCTTTTTTTCCACTTCTGGACCACTCCATGTACATACACATACACAATGGAAAAAAAAAAGACTGGAAGGAAACGCCCAAATGTGAAGACTTACTTGTTTAGAGTGGTGGGTCTATGGACAAATGATACCCTCTTCTTTACACTTTTCTGTATTTTTTACAACAGCAATATTACTCTAATAATCAGATTAAAAAAAAACAATAAGTGATTGGAAATGTTTTTTAGGTCCAATATTCTGACTAAAAATAAAGCAAACCCTCTTGTTTACCTTCTACAGAAGGGTAATTTCCTGCTGGGGCGGCTGGTGGAGCGTCTGCTTCTAGATCTCAACGGAAGAAATCAGATGGCAGCGGGGAACACACACCTGCTTCCTCTCAAGCTGATAAAGAACAATTAACTCTCATCAGAATATCTGGCTTTGGCCCAGGACTAAGCGTTATTTGAAAAAAAATATGGCAGGTTTTCTCCAGCGACTAAAAGCTACTGGAAGGTTCTAGCCACGATGAGAAATAGGAGCCTGGGTGCCAGACAGATCTGGTGAGTTGACATGTTCAGTAATCAAATAGCCCAAGTCCATCATGATATGAAAACAAACACAAGTTTGATCTCATTTTTGTACCTAATCGGAGGACCTTGATGGGTCTCCTAATCTGTTTGCTTGTTTGTAAATTTAAAATTATGAAGAGCTTCCAATGGACCAAAGACCACACCTGAAGTCAAAACATATAAACAAAACACAGACTCCCAAATTTAGGTTTACCAAGCTTACTGTAGCCAAGGAGGAGGTGTCCTCAGGAGTGTCCCAGCAGGGGAGATGAAAGGGGCTTCTTCTAGGGTTTGCGTTCAATGATTCAGAGGTATGTTAATCAGGGGCCTCCTCTGGGTTTGTGTGTGTGTGTGTATGTGTGTGCATGCTTAGTCGTGCCCTTCTGTTTGCAATCCCATGGGCTGTGGCCTGCCAGGCCCCTCTATCCATGAAGTTTTCCAGGCCAGAACACTGGAGTGGGCCACCCTTTGTTGAATGCTGACGAGAAGCAGGGGCAACTGGGTGACTGAGTACTTAAGTGATTGTCATCTAAAAGGAGATTCAGTGGGGCTTGAGTTGTTATTGGTTGAAACAGCAGCAATTTCTCAGAAAGGAGGAATGCATGTCAGAGAGTGTATTGGGGTGTTTAGGAATTTGGGGGCTGACCAGAGTGACTTTGCCAATGTCCCATTCTCAGCATGGTTCATGTTTGGCTGGGAACATGGCTGACTGGATGTCAGTAGGGCTGTTTTCCATTTTCTCAGTCCCATCCATCTTTAAACTAAACAGCATCTGATTAAAAAAAAAAAAACAAACGAACATTTGTATACACTTTCAACTTAGAAAATGCTCTTTTACCTGGGGGAAATTCTTTGTGTTTCTCTTCAGCTTCTCCATTCTTAAAGATGAGGACACTGAGGATCATAAACGTTTAGTGCCTCGCCCAGTTCAGCTGATTTAAGCAAACCAGAAAGTAGAAGCGTCCAGCCTTAGGCTTATACTTTTCTGCCACCCATCACTGTTCCTCATTAGTCCTGGTTGTCTGTTCATTCCAGAAGGATGGAGTGATGGAAAGTGAAGAGACAGTTCAAGTCAACATCAGTATTATGCTTAGGGAACTACTGGGCTATTGGAGTTCACAACCAGGGAAGGACACTGTCTTAGTGGTCTATTGCTGCTGTAACAAATTACTAGAAACTTAGTGGCTAAAAGCAACACAAATTTACTCTCTTATAGTCTTGGAGGTCAGAAGTGTGAAGTGGGTCTCACTGGGTCAAAATCAAGGTCTTGGCAGGGCTTTCTTCCTTAGTAGAGACTCAAGGGAAGAATCTGTTTCCTCGCCTTTTCTAGCTTCTAGAGACTGCCTGCATTCTTTGATTCATGGCCCCTTCCTCCATCTTCAAAGCCAGCAATTCAGTCCTTCTGCCTTCTGCTTCTGACATGACATCTCTGACTCTGCTGCTTTCTTCTTCCATCTTTTAAGGGCCCTTACGTTTACACCCAGGCACAGCTGGTTAAGATAATCTTCTTTTGCTATGATCCTTAATCACATCTGCAATGTCCCTTTTGCCATAACATATTTCTACGTTTCGGGAATTAAGACATGGACGTGCTTTACAGGGGGCCGTTATTCTGCCTGCTAGAGACACCCAGCCTGGTGTATTTTTTTTCTGGGGAGGGGAAGGGAGGAACTCTGACTTAATAGAGAAAAGGGCATGTAAACTGACAGCAGGAAAGGCCAGGAACCAAGAAGGGAAGTGTCCTAAGCGTAGAGGAGGTCTGGAGGTGAAGAAAAAGCAGGATACGTTGGTAGCTCCATTAGTCATCTACTGCTGAGTCATGATGAGGTTAACAACCAACCTCCAGAATCTCAGGCGCTCACAAAAGCCAAGTTGTACTTTTTGTTCAAGCTCTGTGTCCATTGTGGACACGTGCCATGTTTTGGCTCTGCTCCATGTCCTCTTCATTCTAGGATCTAGACCAAAGAACTAGCCCCTGTCTAGAATATGTTGGGCTCATCGTGGAGGAACAAGTTGGGGGGTAAAACTACAAGATGATACTTAAAGCTTGGGAATGGCTCATGTCCCTTCCACTCACATTTCACCAACCAAATCAAGTCAGGTTATGTGGCCAAGGCTGACATTAGCGGGACAGGAAATTAAATCTTCCCATAGGAAGAGGCAGTGAATAATCAGAACAGCAATTGACTAGAACAGTACAAGACTGGAGGGTCATAGACGATGTGGGGGGTGACTTGAAGTTCATGAGGTAGTGAAGGCAGATCATGCATGACTTCAAAATACAGTTTCCTTAGTTAGAATGTAGGCTTCACGAGGGCAGGACCTAGGTTGCTTTATCTTTCTAGTCCAGAATTCCTCAACCTTTTTTTTCATTATTACTCTGCACCCCAATAAAATCTTAATGTCACAGATATACTGTTACATACTGCATGTATGTTCTTCAGTAGCTAAGTTGTGCCTGACTCTTTGTGACCCTGTGGACTGCAGCATGCCAAGTTTCCCTGTCCTTCACTATCTCCTGGAGTTTGCTCGAACTCATGTGCATTGAGTCAGTGATGCCATCCAACCATCTCATCCTCTGTTGCCCCCTGGAGAAGGGAATGGCAAACCACTCCAGTATTCTTGCCTGAGAACCCTATGAACAGTAGAAAAGGCAAAAACATGACACTAGAAGATGAGCCCTCCAGGCCAGTAGGTGTCCAATATTCCCAATGCTACTGGGGAAGAGCAGAGAAATAGCTCCAGAAAGAATGAAGAGCCTGGGTCAAAGTGGAAATGACACTCCGCTGTGGATGTGCCTTGGGGTGAAAGTAAAGTCCAGTGCTGTAAAGAACAGTATTGCCTGGGAACCTGGAATATTAGGTCCATGAATCAAGATAAATTGGATGTGGTCAAGCAGGAGATGGCAAGAGTGAACATCAACATTTTAGGAATCAGTGAACTAAGATTAAAAAAAAACTGCATGTATATCTGAGCTTTATATATAAAAACAATATTTTTCCCCACCTAAGAATCAATTTTCACCCCCTTGGAGGTGATATCAATCCATGTTGAGTACGCATATTCTAGCCCCAATTACATTTAATGTTTTAATTAACTAATTATTATTATTATTTTGGCTGCGTGGTGTCTTCATTGCTTTAGTTGCAGCAAGCGGGGCCTCCTCTCTAGTAGGGGTGGACGGGCTTCTCTTGGGCAGCACAGGCTCCAGGTGCTTGGGCTTCAGCAGTTATGGTGCATGAGCTTAGTTGCTCAAAGCAAGTGAGATCTTCCCGAACCAAGGATCAAACCTGTGTCCCCTGCATTGGCAGGTGGATTCTCACCCACTGTACCACCAGGGAAGTCCAGGTTTTAATTAAATCTTGATTTCAGTTGACTTAAGCTACATTTGTGAATTAAAGCAAATTGCTAGTAGTTGATAGGTCTATATACATCAATCTTATTACTTTGTGTGAACTCAGTTTAACCAGCGCGACCAAGAAAGAAGTTCATCAGCTAAAGAGGAGAGGTCTGATGGAGTAGAGAGGAAACTTGACATTAGTAAAAAAGAAGAAAAGTTATGACCAACCTAGATAGCATATTGAAAAGCAGAGACATTACTTTGCCAACAAAGGTCCGTCTAGTCAAGGCTATGGTTTTTCCAGTGGTCATGTATGGATGTGAGAGTTGGATTGTGAAGAAAGCTAAGCGCCGAAGAATTGATGTTTTGAACTGTGGTGCTAGAGAAGACTCTTGAGAGTCCCTTGGACTGCAAGGAGATCCAACCAGTCCATCCTAAAGGAGATCAGTCCTGGGTGTTCATAGGAAGGAATGATGCTAAAGCTGAAACTCCAATACTTTGGCCACTTCATGCGAAGAGTTGACTCATTGGAAAAGACTGATGCTGGGAGGGATTGGGGGCAGGAGGAGAAGGGGACGACAAAGGATGAGATGGCTGGATGGCATCACTGACTCGATGGACGTGAGTTTGAGTGAACTCCGGGAGTTGGTGACGGACAGGGAGGCCTGGCGTGCTGCAGTTCATGGGGTCTCAAAGAGTCGGACACGACTAACTGAACTGAACTAAAAGGTATCTACATGTTGCTTGGCAGAACTTTCAAAAACTGAATCTAAATATCTTCTTGCTATCAGAAGTCTTCTCCACTACAAGCAGCCCTGCCTGTTTTTGGGGGGAGAGTCATTAAGCATGAATGAATTTTCCCTGACGATTAAAGGTCTTGACTGTGAACATCTAGGATTAGCAGTACCCGCCGGTCACCTTTTGCTTTTGTATTTTAAACTCGTATGGTTTTTCTTTCTTTGTGAAAACGCTGACAAGCTGCCCAGTCTAAATCCTCACTTCTAGCAACATACCTGGCTGGTTAGTTTCTGTTCTTTGCCCCAGTTTTGGAAACTAGAGATGCGGCGTGAACGGGGCAGATGCTAGTGAAGGCCCATGGAGCTCTAAAGGAGTTATATATTAGTTTAGTATTTTGCCTAAATGTCAGTGAAGTTCAGTGAGCAACTGAAGGCCGACTCTATGTCAGGCACTGCTCTAGGCATTAAGGATATAATAGTGGATACAAAAGATAATATCTTTGGGACTTCCCTGGTAGTCCAGTGGTTAGGGCTCTGTGCTTTCACCACCAAGCGCACAGGTTCAGTCTGTGGTTGGAGAGCTAAGATCCCACAAGATGTGTGGTCCAGTCAAAAGAATAATGGCTTTGTCCTCACAGGATCAGAAATGTCATTTTATGAGTTCTGATAGCATCAGAGAGGTAATACCGGACAGTGAACTGTGCTAAGGCTGGTTGATCAACGGATGGGAGACATTTGCCTTCAGACATGAAGGGCTCTGCTCTTGGATTTCACTTTTCTCTTTGTCCTTGAACTGAGACGAGGCATCAATTATGAATGTGGAGACCAAGGAGTTATGTTGGAAGGTACCAATTCTTTGACTTGGTATTCTCTGTAACTGCTCAGGAAAATCACCCCTGCCTGTTCAGGCTGTCCTCGCTTCAGCAAATTTAGCATTTGCATGTGGAACAACTGTGATCTGCAGATTTCTTTGTTTAACGTATTTATTTACTTATTGGGCTGCACTGGGTCTTAGTCGCGGCACGTGGGAGCAATAGCTGTGGCATGCAAACTCTTAGTTTGGCATGTAGGATCTAGCTCCCTGACCAGGGATGGAACCCAACGCCCTGCACTGGGAGCATGGGGTCCTAGCCTCTGGGCCACTAAGGAAGTCCCGGTAAGTCTGTAGATTTCTAAAACATAAGATTTGTAAAGCTTTTCCTTGTTTAAATAAGGCGGTACTTCAGGGGCAGAGGGGCTACTGAGGAGAAACTAAGTGGGATTTCAACGTCCTTACGTGGGTCTACAGGTCTCTATCCCACACTGACCCCCACCCCCACATCCCCTCACTGTGTCCAGCCACTCCAGCCTCCTGCCCCTTCTGTTCCTTGCTTGCACCAAGCACATTCCTCTTAGAGGGGGTTGCACTTAAAGTGCTCCACTTTGCATGGCCTGTAACCTTCTTCAAGCCCTGCACCAGCGTTACTCCTGTAGGGAGGACTTCCCTCCACCTTTCCCATCTCCCTCTATGCCTTTGTCTCATTTTATTTTTAATCACAGCATTTAACTCTGAGTGACAAGTTATGCATACGTTTGTGGTCTTCCCACCCTCACTCAAAGGTAAGCTCCACGAAGGCAGGACTTTTGTTCACCGCTCTATTCCCAGTTCCTAGAAGGGGCCAGCACAAGGAGCACGTAATCTGACCTATCTCGTGATGGCTTAAAAGTATTTCACCACCACTTTTTTCCTTTGAGACATCTTCTACAAATGAGGTTTCTGTATGTAATACCTTTGACAAACAAGTGTTCGTACAAAAAAGAACATTTCATTTGAGGTGTTTGTGTTGGAGTCTGTGTCTGAAGACAGACCCCACGTTAGAACTGTGGAAGTTCAGAACCATTCAATGCACAGTCTCCTCACTCAGGAAAGAGTTCCTAGGAATACGAGCCTTATTGTGTTCAGAATAACCGCTAAGACAATACTGTCATTTCTTTATTCTGACCAATCACAAATTGAAGTGCTTCAGGCCATCAGGTCCTTTGGCTTCACCCATTCTGTCCTACTTCCATCCAGACCCAGATGCCCATATGGGACTTTTCCAATACAGCTGTCCTCCTGCAGTAGAGAGCTGGAGCCCAGCGAGGCATACTCACGTGGGTTGGATTTTCCCCTCCAGGGTGAGTTGTATGTTGTTGCTGTTCAGTTGCTAAGTCGTTCTGACTCTTTCCGACTCTTTGTGACCCCATGGACTGTAGCATACCAGACATCCGTGTCCTTCATTGTCTCCCAGAGTTTGCTCAAACGCATTCCATTAAGTCGGTGATGACACCCAACCATCTCATCCTCTGCTGCCCCCTTCTCCTTTTGCCTTCAGTCTTTCCCAGCATCAGGGTCTTCTCCAGAGAGCCAGCTCTTTGCATCAGGTGGCCAAAGTACTGGAGCTTCTGCTTCAGCATCAGTCCTTCCAATGAATATTCAGGGTTGATTTCCTTTAGGATGGACTGGTTTGGTCCCTTGCAGTCCAAGGGACTCTCAAGAGCCTTCTCCAGCACCACAGTTTGAAAGCATCAGTTCTTCAATGCTCAGCTTTTTTTATGGTCTAACTTTTACATTTGTACTGGAAAAGTCATAGCTTTGACTATACATAAGTCTTTCTAAATGAAGGCTAGACTGTCCAGCCCCAGATTTTATTCCCTTATTGGGGCTATAAAACTAACCAGGGTAGATCTAGTTCCACACTTGAATGAAACCCATACTTTTCCTTTGAAGTTTTTGTTCTGCAGCAAGAGAAATGGTGGGTTTTAGCAAGCATGAAGTCTAGAGCAAGGGAAATTTCCTTATAATAAGAAAATAATCCTATTTTCCAACTGACAGCCATAACACAAAGCAGTACATTGAGAAGGCAAAAAAATTCAGCTCTCACACAACGCTTTTAAGTAGGTCAAGGAGGTTTTGTGTTATCTGAGGATAAGTGAGTGGAAGACTTTTAAAAATCCTCTAGTGTGTTAGTGGTCAAGAATACTGAAACTGAAACTCAATTAAAGATTTAAGCAACTGCAGAAAAATAATCTCGGAAACACTTTGTCAAACTATTTCCAAAGCCAAGAATGTGTAAAAACTCAACAAAAGATTTAGAGCTGCCCCAACAAAAGCCAGGAGGACACGCGGAGACGGGAAGTCTGGCCACGCACGATGATGAAGCATGCGGCGTTTTCCACTTCAAGCATGTAACCTGGTTTTAATCTTTTTCCAGAAATGTTTCCAAATTAGAAGAGGGAAAAAAAAAAAACTTTAAAAGATATTAATAAGTCTAAACTGTACTCTGACATCAGACTTGACTTTCCAGCTCAGACTGATAGGCTATGACATCTGAATAAGAACCAGGACATATAGATTTAATAACACATCTCTACCCCACCCTCCAAAATCCCATATCCACTTTTAGATGGCATGGAACTCTTTTTTATTCATGGTTGGGAAAAAAGCCTGAATACACCTAACATGACCTTTAAAACTTCATTCTGATAAAAAATAAGAAAATATCCACAGCTAGTATACCAAAACCTTTGAACAATTTATAGGACATTTAAAGTCATAGTATCAATATCATTAAGAATAGAACTGGTCAGGTTTTTGGTTAGGCACTGGCAGGCTACTGCAAAGGCAGTGACATTCCTGATAGGAAGCACTATACCCGTGCCCAGGGTATATACAGCCCAGGATCTCCATATGCTACTTACGTACAAAGAGAGACCACCAGTGCTGAGCGTGGACAAAATGAGAATTCAGACATGTACACAGGAAGAAAAGCCAAAACAGACATTATACTGGACTTCAGGGAAAGAGAATGTCCCTTTTTAAAGAATAATTTGATACCGTCTCTGCACTGGAGTATTTTAAAAATGCAATGGTGTTAAACCAAATCTGATGGATGTCCCAAGCTAAACCAAGATACAGAATGGAGAAAAGGAAAAGGGGTGGAGGAAGACAATGGATGAGGGGCGGGACTAGGGGGAAGGGATAGTTAGGGAGTTGGGGATCGACATGTATATACCACTATATTCAAAATGGATAACCGATAAGGTCCTACTGTGTAGCACAGGGAGCTCTGCTTTGTGCCATGTGGCAGCCTGGATGGGAGGGGAATTTGGGGGAGAATGGACACATGTATATGTATGGATGTCCCTTTGCTATCCCCTGAAACTGTCACCACACTGTTGATTGGCAAAAAAAAAAAAAAAAGTTTAAAAAGAAACTATTTTCTTTTTAAAAAGAAAAATAAAAGGAAGACAGCACGTGGGGTGGGGATAGGGAGGAAAGAGTATATAAACCACTAATGCAATTCCAAGTGACATTGGCTCTAATTTCTGGCTCTACTCATGAACGCCCATCTGGAAAGGTCTTGTTTAATGGGGATGAAAAACTATCATTTTGAAAAAGAAAAATGCACAGTCAATTTTATTCACATATTTATAAGAAGATTTATACCAATCAGGTCTTTAACATGTAAAAAGTAAATCTACATTTGCAAAATTAAATATATGAAAATACAAGGCAGACTGAATTATCAAAAGGAAAACATTTTATTTATATCACTAA
The DNA here is from genome assembly GCF_032452875.1 of Bos javanicus. Lineage (NCBI taxonomy): Eukaryota > Metazoa > Chordata > Mammalia > Artiodactyla > Bovidae > Bos > Bos javanicus. The sequence goes on along the minus strand of NC_083888.1, from coordinate 56,940,007 downwards.
ATACAATTAGTTTCCCTGATTATAATCCATAATGAGTGTCACCTAAAATACAGGAAGCCTGTACAGAGGCATCCAACCCCAGCATCTCTGTGTATACATATATACACCGTGCTACTGACCTCAGAAAAAGCAGAGCTGAGCTTGCTAAATTATTTTTGTTTCAGAAACTCTTACCATTTGAAGGAAATCAGAGGAAAATTTGGGTAGCAGAGTACTTGTATAATAACTTAAAAAGTTCAATACTTGTAGTGATAAAATAATGTTGCACACCCCTCTCAGGAATTTTAGGCAAGTGACCCTTCCGCAGACCCCAAGTCTGGAGAAAGGTTGATCACTGAATCAAGCAGGCTCAGTTCATTTGCCACGCGGTTGGTCATGGTGCATTTCTGGCGTGTAAGTCAACAGAACAATCATGACCCAGAGGTGAAGCAAAGCCTAAAGAAAGAAAAAACAACCTATTAGCCAATAAATCAACCTCCCCAAAGGCCCTCGTGCAGTGCACTGAGCGCAGGAGCGCGTCTCATGTGTCTCCGTATCCCTGCCCTTACTATGTCTGCAACCCTGCAGGCACTTGGTACATGTTTACTGGAGAAACAAGGAAGAAACAAACATACATTCAAGTGAGCTAATAAGTGCAATGAAGGGTGATAAAGAGCTACGATACCTACAGCATTTTCAGCCGAGAGGAGTAAAGTCGTGAACACGCTCATAACACGCACATGTATACATAACTAACTGATCAGGGGATTAAAATACAGGGTAGATGGCCTGATTAAAAGTGCTAGATATACATGATGTTGGTTGGAAAGGGTCTCTGTTGTAACGGTTATGGCTGCTATTTTGAGAGGGAGTTTAGCCATGATCTGTGAAGAGGAGATGGGAATAATGTGTCAGGTTTCAGAGGCTGACTCAGGGTCCAGCATAGGACGTGCTGATCAATTTTCACTAACTCCCCCAAGGTGGTGATGACGTGAGGAGGTGCCATGACGAAGCACCTCGCACACCAGATGTGCAACATCGCATCTCATGCTCACAGAGGGCGCCTGTGATCCTCATGATCTCCCGACCCAGACGTGGGCACGTTCTGAATCCTTTATGATGTTACTCAGTTTTTTCTCCTTTTGCTCTACTACCCATCCCTCTCTTATTAAAAACTTTTTATTTAAAGGAGTAACTCTTCCCTCTAGTGGACCACAAGGAAATTTCTAGGTGTGCTTTTATTTCTTTTCAAGAAAACTGCCCGTCTTAATTCAGTTCAACTACTTTTAGACAACCCCACTCCGAACAGTTAGTGGGCTCACAGAAGATAAGACATAGCAGCCAAACTATGGTAAGCATTTTATTAGACATAAGAAATCTAAAAGAATATACATTAACTTTGAGATCCCTTTAGGAAATAAAGCAAAACTTATGGAAATAAGCTTTACTTCAAGATAAAAATGAAGTCAATTGTTTTGTATTGTATTTTTATAAAAATGAAGTAAATTGTTTTGCACTGTATTTTTATCATTTGAGAGGCTCAGAAATAAAGGTTAACTATTCAACTACACTAAAGTTTTATTATAGGAAAAGCCTTTGAGCAATTTAATTTTTAGACATAATGAATTATTGACTTTACTTGCATACTTTAAGAAAAAAAGTTATCAGACATGAATTCGATACGCTTTCAAAACTGACTGCTAAACATTTAGTTAAAAAGATGAGCAGCTGAAAAAAACTAGTTAAAAATCAAATGCAGCACTGTTTCCTCAAACAAGTTTACTTACCATATATATAATCACAAAAACTCGTGCGATGGGATATCTTCGCAGAAAAATTCCCAGACGGATGCTGAGCAAGGGGTGGGGGTGGAGAGAGAGGAGAGAGTTACACTCAAAACACACGTTTCTGTGATAATGTCTCATGTTTTTTGTTTTTAAAACTTTACTCATTTAAACTGTGTGGCTACCGTAAGAGAAAGATTTTGTTTTATAGTATACTGTTAAGTGATTACTTGTAATAACCATATAAAATATCATAGTAGTGAACAAATACTTAAGGAAATGGCAACCCACTCCAGTGTTCTTGCCTGGAGAATCCCAGGGACAGGGGAGCCTGGTGGGCTGCCGTCTATGGGGTCGCACAGAGTCAGACATGACTGAAGTGACTTAGCAGCAGCAGCAGCAAATTTTTACCACATGCTACTTCTCTTAATTCTTTTTTCGATATTAATATTCTAGATATATTTATTTTTCATAAAACATTTTAAAATTATTTTTAAATTAATTATTTATTTGACTGTGCTGGGTCTTTGTTGCCTTGCCTGGGCTTTCTCTAGTTGTGGCGAGTGGGGGCTACACTTTGTTGCGTTGTGAGGGCTTCTCTTGCTGCGGAGCACAGGCTGTAAGCACATGGGCTGTATGCACACGGGCTGTATGCACACGGGCTGTATGCACACGGGCTGTATGCACACGGGCTCCAGCAGTTGCACCACGTGGGTTCAGTACTTGTGGCGCACAGGCTTAGCTGCTCTGACGTGCGTGGAATCTTTCTGGTGGAACCCTTGTCCTCTGCATTGGTAGATGGACTGCTATGCACTGTGCCACCAGGGAAGGGCTGGATCTATTCTGTTTATTACTTCTCTTCAGTTACAACTGTAGAAAGCAAACTTAGTCCCTTTAGCAATCATTTTTCTTTTAGGAACCAAAGGCAAGTGTGAAGACATGAACAGGAAAAGAGTCTAGTTGGAATTAACCTCGATATAACTAATCTAGGAGCTTTTGCATGGACAAGGCAATGGCACCCCACTCCAGTACTCTTGCCTGGAAAATCCCATGGACGGAAGAGCCTGGAAGACTGCAGTCCATGGGGTCACTAAGAGTCAGACACCACTGAGCGACTTCACTTTCACTTTTCACTTTCATGCATTGGAGAAAGAAATGGCAACCCACTCCAGTGTTCTTGCCTGGAGAATCCCAGGGACGGGGGAGCCTGATGGGCTGCCTTCTATGGGGTCACACAGAGTCAGACACGACTGAAGCGACTTAGCAGCAGCAGCAGCATACTTGTAAAAGGTTCAAAATTACAGAAACCCAGGTAAACACTTCAAGAATGGGAAGCATTATGACATTCAGACCTTACTGCTCATGTCTTTTGCAACATTTTTTCCCTAAGACAAATACATGTACAAATACACCTTTCTTCTAAGACCTCTGCTTCTTTCATTATCCTTAACACAATGCCTTGTATATATATTCTCTAAAAATTAATATGTACGTTGAACTACTCAACAGTTGAAATAGATGTGCTCAATAATTTGGAGATAGTAACTATGGCATCCAAAGCCCATAGCTTCAGGAATTCAAATTAGTAAATCACTCTCCTTATTTTTAATACCATAGCTCCATTTTGACACAAAAAGGTAAGAAAAGATTGCTCTATTGTGCAACAATTCATTTAAACTATGTTTTATTACAAAAACTAAAAGGCCAGAGAGTTTAGCAGGTTATTTAGACATGAACTCTCTCAAGGTGATATACATACACTGGCAAAACATTTTCTTTATAAGGTGGATGACTGCTAGTATAAAAAGGTTTTTTTATAAATATACATAACATATATATATAAATTATGCTATTTATATAGTATATATTAAAATCAGTACTATTCATTTGTATATATAGCATCTTTTACTCTAATCCTATGATAAAGGAGATAAAATGTTCAAATGGATGTATTCACATGACAGAGGCTTTCTCAATAAAATTTAATGAATTTTTAAATAGAGTTTACTATAGAAAGGAGAGAAATGGCCAGGGTTAATCACCTTCAATAAAATACAGGCACTGGCAGACCTGTTAAAGGAATTTCATGACACTGAAATATCATGAAAGGAGTCAGGCAATCATCACTTTAATCATCAGCTTGGGAATCCCCCGGTAGCTCAGTGGTTAGGACTCCACACTTCCACTGCAGGAGGTGTGGGTTCCCTGGCATGGAAACTAATCCCACAAGCCAAGTGGCGTGGAAGTAAGTTAAGTAAGTAGGTAAATAAATGAATAACTATATCAGCTCTGCTGGACAGGACTCACTATGAAGCCACTGGAAAATGTTATAAAAATACGGTCCATTGCGCATTGATACTGGCACGGCTTACCTAAATTGGTCAATTGAACTAGCAGCTTTGCGGACTTTCCCATACATTCCTGCCAGATTAGTTTCTGTGTCATTAAACAGAACAGGAACGTTTCGCAGACGTGTGCCTGTATAAATAAGAAAATAATGTACAGACACCAAATCAATTTTCTAACAAAATTATAGTTGAAATGTATCGGGTTTCCCTGGTGGTTCAGATGGCCAAGAATTTGCCTGCAATGCAAGAGACCTGGGTTCAGTCTCTTGTCGGGAAGATCCCCTGGAGAAGGAAATGGCAACCCACTCCAGTATTCTTGCCTAGGAAATCCCACGGACAGAGGAGCCTGGTGGGCTACAGTCCACAGGGTCACAAAGAGTCAGATGTGATTGAGTGACTAATACTTTCCCTTTCATACATTATATTACATGTAGAAGAAGTTCTTAAGGCCAATTTTTAAGCAATATAACCAAAGATGAAAACATTTTTTAAAGTTAAAATATTTAAACTTCCATATCCACAAAAGTCAAAATTTGAAAACTAAGAAAATTATTTTCCCATGAAATGATAAAAAATTAGCATTTACCAAGTGTTGGCAAGAGGTAGCACTAAGGGCACTTTCTTCCTGGGCCAGCAAAAGTGAGGCTGCACACTCTTTCTACAAAGCTAGTAACTCCCAAATCTGTATCTCCAGCCCAGGCCACCCCCAACTCCAGACTTGTCCAAGCACCCGTTCCATCTACATGTGGACGTCTGGTGGACACCTCTACCTAGCACACCCCAAACCATCATCCTGACTTCCTGCCCTTGCTGCCAACCTTCTCTTCCTGCAGTTTTCCCTAAGTACACAAACACTTTGATTCCTTTCTCTCAAACTCCACATCTGATCTGCCAGCAGTTCTATCTGCTTCCCTTCAGATAAATCCTGAACTCATGCCTACTGTCTCCACTCTGGTCTGAGTCACCAACATCTCTCACATGGGTTAACACCAGGGCCCCTCCCTGGTCTCCCTGCCTCAGTGCTTCATTCTCTGCAGTCTATTCTTGGCGCAGCAGCCAGAGACATCTTGTTAAAATAGACAGGCCAGCTCAGCTGCTGCTCTCCAGACCCTTCTATGGCTCCCTCTTTCATTCAGAGTGGAAGTCCTGACACAGCCTCAACAGCCTCCTCCCGAGTCTGCCCCACTCGCTCAGTCTACTCCAGCTGCCCTGCCCCCTGCACTGTGCCGGTCATGCTGCCGCCTCAGGGCCTTTGCACCTGCTCTTTTTTCTGCCTGGAATACTTTTTTTGCAGATCTCCTCATATCTACCACCTTACTTCCTTTGAGACTTCAATAAAATGCCACTTTTCAATGAGGTCTTCCTTTGCCGCCCTATTTGGGCTATTACCCCATCCTTACACCTGGCACCTTGTACACCTTTTCTGTCTAACTTTGTCTTAGCGTGCATCACCATCTCACACAACTTGTTTACTCTATGTCACCTCCCCTGTAGCCCCCCATGACACCAGAATGTAAGATCTACAGGACAGAGATTTTGGCCTCTTTTGCTGACGACTGTATTTCTGCAACAGCACCTGATACTGAATAGGCCTTCAACATTCTTCAGCATTCTTCTTGATCATGTACTTTGAGAATCTATACACTTCTCTACTTAAATTATAGAGCATGGATATACTCATGTGACTGACTGTATATTAACTTTAATATTCACAGTTACAGTTTTTAAAGCAACTTTTACTTTAAGGGTCCTGAAAGCCCCTCTCAGGTGAATTATTTGTCCTTGACAGCCATGAAGTGTCCTCGGACCTTCTTCTCCAGGTTCCAAACGAGTCAGGGATATTAATCAGCCCGCTGTCCAGTTCTCTAATGATCATATCAAACAGTGTATAGACCAAGCGTCACATCAGGAGAAAAGCGGGTGCTCTGCTGGATAAAACTTTTTTTAAACAAAAATGTCTTTCTGTAACTTTTCAGATCATGTTTGAATTGGCAAGGTTGGAAATTAAAGCAATGAAATATTCCTTGGAGATTCCTCACCCCATGCCCCCCCTTTTTTTTTTACCTTCTCCACTGTCAACTCCAGCCATGTTAATAGAAGACCCGTTACTACTGCTTCCGGCAGCAGAGTTTATCTGCTGCTCGAGGCGCTCCAGCTGGAAGACCAGAGAGTTCTTCTCTGTGCTGAGACTCTCCAGCATGGTCTGCTTCTGGATGAGAGTCTCTGTCAGCTGATGGAGTCGATTTTCTAACTCGGACTGACTGCTGTTGCTTAGGGTTTTATTGGTAAGCTGAAAGGCAAGATGTTCATAAGATTACTGTAGCAAATGAGAGGCACAGAACGCAGAGACCATATTACTGCATTCCCGCAGGGAATCCAGGGCACTCAGTGGTTCTTCAAAACTCTACAATTCTTTCACCATCGAAAGAAGCGATTTTCTAACTGTTATTCAGGGGGTCAGGAAATCAATTTGGTGGGTCACAGTCACCACTTACAAAAACAACAACAGAACAGAGTAGTACATAGAGGGCACAGCACATAGGGTGTTATTTTGTGAAACTTCTGTTTGGTTTTATATGTATAAGTGCATGTGAGTGGGAGGCACAGGTTATTTTTTATGTTTTGCATTTTCAGCTAAAAAAAAAAGTCAGTAACTTTAATGAAAGACCTATTAGTAAGAAGATTTATCACTGGATCTTTCTTAGGAAACCACAATTATAATACTGGCAATCAGCAAAACCACTGATGAGGTTATAAGATATGAAACTCTAGAGTAATTAATCGCTCCTCAGGTGACTGGTTACAATATACTTGTATAAGAAGCAAGCCAAAGAATAGAGCAAATGCAGAGTCAAATGGCAGTAGATGAAAATTCTGTATCAGGTTGAAAAATAACATATCATGACTCCAAAAATAGGACTCAGGTGAAAATGTTGCGGGGGAGGGGGGGAGTCTTAATGTATCCTTAAAAAAATATAGGTTTTACAATGATACCTTTTCCCAAGTTATGAATACTGTTTCATACCTGATTCCTGAGTTTTTGAATTTCATCTTCGCGATCCTTAATCCTGCTTTGCAACGTGTTCTTTGTTCGATACAGATCTTCTTCTATGTAGTGGAATTCCTACACAGTGAGGCACAAATGAATAAAAGCTAAACCAGTGCTCCCCACGGCATCTCCAGTACCTGGAACAGTGCCCAACACGAAGTAAGCACTCCATCAACATGTGCTGCCTATATACTGAACAGACTTCAGGAGATACGATGACAAGTTAGCCCTTCAGCACGATGTAGCCATCTGTATATGATGGACTATCTAAGCACAGGTTTTTATTAGTCATATATGTTTCCTTTTTTCTTGGGTAGATTATGTAGAGACAGAGCTGCTTGATCATATAAGTGAATGCCTAACATATTGGAAGAAAACCTGCCAAACTATGTTCTGAATGTTTTTCAAAATACCTGTACCATTTTGCATTCCCACAGGACGATGAGAGAGTTCCAGTTCTCCCACATCCTTTCCAACATTAGGTACTGCTCTCTGTAAGGGTGGTTATTATGGGGGCGTGTAGTGCAATCTCATTGTGGTTTCAATCTGCATTTCCCTAATGATTTTGAGCAGCTTTTCATGGGCTTAATTTTTTAGGCAGTATCCTAAAACTGTTTTATTCCATCATTGATGAAACAACAAGAGAGGGAAAAAAAGAAATACCTCCAAATTCACTAACAACTGCATCAAACTAGTTTGTACAATGGACACAATCAATAAGAGTCAGGTCAGAATTAAAGAGTAAAGCGATGATAGGGAAGAAAGAGTAAATCATTAACTAGGCACCTTCAGAAGCATTACTGAACTGCAGACAAAGCAAAGGGAGCTGAATGAAGAAGCACACGTGATATGGGCTCAACCTGCTCACTGCACAGGTTGAAAAAACCGAGATAAGTGAGAAGAAAAACGAGGAAGGTATTCAGGTAGGGGAATCGCAATTTACAGGAAGGTTTGCTGGTTTCTTTTAAGCTCTAGGCTAGCACAAAATTTAAGGCTGAAAGTACTTAAATTATTTTAAGGACTCTTTGATCCCAAGATTAAGTACTTCCCATCCAGAGCATCTGATTACCAAATAAACAGCCTAGAGCTACATTCAGTTCCACTTTCCTCTACTTAACTCCCTCGTCTTAGAAAAGGGCACTTCTAGTGGAGTGGTAAAACCATCCATCACAGTAAAATGAAAGTTATCCCACTAAACATCAAGAACATCAAATTCTTGCCTTTTAATATAGACTTAAGTAAATTAAAATGCAATTTCTGGAAGGACAGCTAATCCTATAACTAAATTATCTAAGACAGTCTATGATGTACCCTACAGATTGTTACTCAGTGAATTTTTCTCTTACTACTCAGGAAACCATCACTTGCATAATAAAAACAAACACATCTTTAAGAATAGAACCAGTTTCAGAAATGATAAATCCTAATGAAAAAATTCTTAAAAAGAATATAAATAGGCAAAGCTGGAAATGTTTTAAGTGATGCACTGAGAAATACACAAACAGCTTTCTCTTTTGTAAAATGAAAAGCACAGTGATTTCATTGTGAAGATGAAATAAGATAATGTATACTAAGTACCTATAATAATGATGTTACTCAGTAAATTATAAATGTTATGAATATTAAATACAGATTCTTATTGTGAAAATGTGGCTATAAACATGTTTAACTCTGTTAATACTGAAACTATCATATAAGTACATTAAAGTAATATAATTTGGCTTGGAGAGCAGACAATTGTTAATTGAATAGTGAAATATAATTTTAAGCACGATTTGTAAAAACAGCCTGTGACAAGCATTTTTTTCTCAAACAGCAAGAGCAGTCTATAATGGCACTAATGTCGTATTTCTATTTCTAGTAAATAAAATTTACTATTGCTTCTAGAAAGTAAAAATGTGATAAAATATGAAACCAACTGCTGTCATTAAGTGTTCTAACATATATACTCTGACAAGAAGATACAATAAAATATAGACAGGGCAGTAGAAAGAATTTTGGACTCTGGGACAGGAACCCTGGATTCTGTTCTCCAATTAGCTGTATGATATTAGGCAAATCTCAAAGTCATTCTATGTCTCTAAGTCTCATCTGTTAAAACAAACAATGAGGAGGATGGGGTAGTAATAAGGTCGGAGGGACCTCTGAGTTCAAGCTCTAAGAGTTTCAGTAAGCTGTTTTACTAGAAATCACCTCATATGACTGCTGGTGAACAGTCTTCCTTGGGAATCCTCAGTCAAAAATCCGTACCTGCTTCTGTCGGTCCAATTCAGCTTCTAGTTCTTGTTTAGCTACTCTCTGCCCGGCTATTTGGTCTTGCAGATCCTGTAATTGTTCTCTTGCTGATTCTGCTTCACTCACCTGCTGAGCCTCAATATCCTAAAAAGATGATCGTTACATGTGAAAGCAATAATGAACTGTTTGGCTCAGTATTTACTGAGTGGTCATTATGTGCCGTAAACGGGACTCAGCAGGCACTGGAGGATGAAGATGAATGAGACAAACACAGCCTAGAAGGAGCCCATAAGCTGACCCCTCATTATGTACCACGGCAAACAGTGAGAGAAATGAACAGGATGCTGCGGCAGAAACCGTTCGCTTTAATGGGCATGAGCAGACTGTGGCTCACTGAGAGATTTCCCTCTGTTCAAAAGCTAACAATTTCAAGAGAAATAGAAATATAACATCAAGAAGGACTTCACTGCCTTAGTCCCCTAAAACTGTAGATTATCATTAGTTTCTGTACGTGTGTGGGTATCAGAAATCAACACACAGTAAAAATATAACTTTTTTCCTCATTTCATGAGATTAGCATATTATTTTCTTTTTTTTCTTTTAGCTCTATTATTATTCTCTGTTTTTACATGTCCCCATATTTCTCCTTCTAACTTCTTCCTTTGGTGTCACTTCTCACTTCTTCATATCACAAAACCACCTTCTGCAAAATCCACCAGCGGCAAAGAACCCTGCTTTCGCTTTCTGTTTTCTCCCTCCGTGGGGTAAGCCCGAGTCCCTTCATACAGTACATGGGACAAAAGCTGGCATCTCAATTTTGCTTTTCATCTTTTGGTACACTGTGTATACACGCTCATCTCCACAAACTCTGCACTTCACAGATCATTTGAAAAGAACTGATAGATTAATGATCCTCCCAGATAATCAAAGTAAAGTACTCTTTCACACAGCTGTGTGGACGTAGCGGCAAACAGCAATAAGTTAAATTATTTTTCCTTACCATTTTTGGGGTTGTAGAAAGTAGTCTAATCTTTGTTATCAATTTGACTAAATCAGACGAATTCTCAAGAGGCGGGCAGTGTGGTTAAAGATACAGAGTCTGGCATGAGACAGACCAGGGTTCTAATCCTGGCTCTGCCACCTTACGAGTCACAGCAAGTTATTTCCTTCTCCACACCTAGATTTCTTCAGACTGTAGAATGAGAATCCATCATCTCCTTCAAGGGGTTAAAAGAAGGAAGAAATGCAAGGAGATATGTCGAGTGCTTAGTGCAGAGCGTGGCACTTGAAGTGCTCAGCAAATGACAGCTACTACAATCACCAACAATTCTTCCATTTTGCCAGACCCAATACTATGGCCCTTATTATCAGTTTCATAAACTTCTTGAGAAAGGGTAGAGATGTGTCAATGTCATCAATGATGCTGGGGTAGGGATGAGATATTAAAACAAATCATATTTTCCATCTCACCAAAAAACATGGAGTATATGAAAAATATACATGAAAATATCCAAAAGTTTAGTGTTTATTCAATTTCAAACTCATGGGACTGAAGTCTTTGGAATTCAAAATTATTTATAGAAAAAAAATCCTACAGTTTAAAGGATAATAAGAAAAAAACTCATAAATAACAGCAGCTACTATTTACTGAGCCTGTTACGTGTCAGGAACAACGCGAGGCCCTTTATACATAGGTTCCCCATAGAACCTTGTTCTCATCTGCAATTTACAGAGGAGAAAACTACAGCTCAGTGAGAGGTGGTAGTGCTACAAGGTAACAGGTCTGCTGCTACTGCTGCTGCTGCTAAGTTGCTTCAGTCGTGTCCGACTCTGTGCAACCCCATAGACAGCAGCCCACCAGGCTCCCCTGTCCCTGAGATTCTCCAGGCAAGAACACTGGAGTGGGTTGCCATTTCCTTCTCCAATGCATGAAAGTGAAAAGGGAAAGTGAAGTCGCTCAGTCGTATCTGACTCTTAGCGACCCCATGGATTGCAGCCCACCAGGGTCCTCCATCCATGGGATCTTCCAGGCAAGAGTACTGGAGTGGGGTGCCATTGCCTTCTCCAAGATAACAGGTCTATTAAGTGCTAAAGCCAGGATACAGGATCTGCATCTAGATCGGACAGTCAAGCTTATACCCTAGACAAGCCAGCCCATTCTTACCACTTCCACACTTTTCACTGTTGTTCATGTACATCTTAAAAAATCAATAATTTCCTAAGTTGATGCATGATAAACATTCTTGGCAGACAGAGTTTTTCTTTTTTTTAAAAACAGAAGGCTCATTATCGCATACTTTGTCTTTCTCATCCTCAGAGGCCCCTCCTATGTCAAAGACCCTTGTTTAAGATAAATAAGTGGCCCAATTTTACCTTTAGATTAAATATGTTAATTATACATAAACAGTAAATTATAAGAAAATGCATGAAACTATAAAAGATCATCCCTAAGCCCATTCTAATATTAGAACACATCCTTGTTTTAGAAGTAAACCCAGATCTACTTTGTTTTTAACTACTGGGATGTTAGATCCAAAAAATACACATTCTGTCTGGTTCCCTGTGTAACTCTGAGCCTAGAAGATGCATGGCACACAGCAAATACTTGGTATTTGTTGAATGAATGAGTCGGGTTACCTATGCTTCTTATTCCTGTAACTGTAAGTCGATCAATGGACAAGAAGCCTGCTGCTTTCGATTCAGGTACTTCTATCAGATAACTAATAACCCCACAGTTTCACACGTCACTAATCCCCCCCCCACAGACACAGAATCCGTCCCCTCTCACACCACTAACACCTGGGGCTAAACGGCTGTCGGTGAAGCTGCGCTGCGATGACTCTCACCTGTAACTCGGATCTCAGTTGGTGTATCTGGCCCATCAGTTTCTGTATTTCCTCCCTCTGCGTCTCCTTCTCGTGCCGAAGTTCCTCTAGTTCCACGCTGTTAGCAGTACTGCTATCTAGGCCTTCAAAACCAGATCCTTCCTTTAAGCTGTTAATCAGTTTTTCTTTAGACTGTCATAGAAAAAAAAAAAGAATAAGCAAAGCAGAGATTAGCTTGTACACTGAATATCATCTACCACACACCAATTAAACCACGATGGGAATATTTCAATTATATTCTTCATCAGAGAAAGTCCACAGAATGTTAAATCTATAGGGATAAAAATGAAACAGAGCCTTGCTGTATACTGTTCTTGGACTGTGGTCCCCAGGACCACATCACTGTCGAAAACTTATTAACAAGACTATTCTCAAACTTTCTCTTCATTCTTTCTTATGCTTTTTTCCCCTCCCATTATATTCCACTCAACAAATATTTATGGACAATCTACATGGGTTTTGCACTATGCTAAGTGTTCTCTGTGATATAAATAATGTCTCTCACTCCAGATAGTACCCTTTGCCTTAACAATAAAAGAGAAGTGGCAAATATCCAACAGAAGGCAGTAAACACATGCTGCGAGAAGGCTGGATGGAGGAAGATTACTTGTGGAGTTCTGAGCAGGAAAAACCACTTCTGGCGAAGAGAAGAGTTTACTAAAAAGACAGCTCTTATACTGGTCCTGGAAAAAAGGATAAGATTTTAAAAGGTGTACAGAGAACAGAGGACAAAGCATAAAAACCCAAAAGCATGAGAGCCTGAAAGTATTCTGAGATGTGGTCAAATAGCATGTTAGGACCAGTTTTGGGAGGCCTTCAGATGACAGGCTAAAATGTTTGAATTTTATTTGGAGTCTGAAACCAACTGCCAGAAAGTGGATAAGGAAGTGCTATGACCGGAGCTGTGTTTGAGGAGGGCATATCTGGGAGTGGTTTAAGGCAGCAGTTCACAGACTATGGTTGATGGGCCAGGTCTGGCCTGTGACCTTTTTTTGTACAGCCCACTAAGCTAAGGATGGTTTTTACATTTTCAAAAGATTATAAAAAAGTAAAGACAAAGAACATGTGACAGAAACCACATTCAGCCCTCAAAATCTACAGTATGTACTATTTCACCCTTTACAGAAAAAGTCTGTTGATCCCTAATATAAGGATGAGTTGGAAGAAAAGATTTGAGCCGGGAAGACTACTTGAAAAAGTGCTATAATCTAAGGCCAGTAACAGCAAGGACCATTGGTTCCTTCACCTTAAATATTAACTCCCTTCCATCAAAAATAGTTTCTCCTTTTTATGTGGTAAAATTACAGGTGATGTCTGCAAGCTTTTCTGCATTTTTCAAATTTTCTATAACAAACAGGATTAGGTCTATATCTCCACACCTCCCTGTGGCTAACAAGCAGGCCTCTTTACTGAGCTCCAGACCTGCATTTCTGATGGCCTTCTTGATACTGTCACCTCAGTGCCACATCAGCTTTGCAAACTCACCATAATTTATCATAATCTTCTACCCTAACCTGCTGTCCTTCCTGTTTTCCCTTTGGGAGTTCAGGGGCACACTCAAACCAGAAACCTGGAACCATCCTACATGCCATCCTAGATGTCAGCTCTCCCCTCACCTCTTCATGGCTACCACAGTTCTTACACCCAAATCTCATCATGCTGCTCAAATTCTCTAACACCTCTCACCTCCTACCATCACCTATAGGATAAAATCAAAATTCCTCTGCTTGGTATGCAAGGTTTTCCACAATCTGACATCGGCTGTCTTTGGGCCTTCCCTCCTGTCTCTTGATCTCTAACACTTGTTGCTCTAGCAACAGAGAACAGGTGTCGTCCCTTAAACATACTATGTTCCCTCGGGCCCCCTTTACTCTGGCACAGGCTGTTCTATCTGAAATCTCTGGCCGATCACGAGTCCCCCTACTTGTCCTTCAAGTTTCTCTTCATCCAGATCTCCAGTGATCCCTGACATCTCCAGGCAGTTGTTAAGGGCTTCTTCCTTCAAGCTCCCACAGTGCTGCATCAATAATTTCATTATATCAATTGCCTCAGTGTCGTCCCACTAAATCAAATGCTCCCTTAAGAAAGAGGACACATCTTTTGAGCTCAGTATCCTTAGCACCTATCACAGTGCAAGTGAATAGTTAAGTGCTCAATTAAGAACCCTTTAAATAAATTAACAAATTACATTTATGAAAAGCAGAGATATTACTTTGCCAACAAAGGTCCGTCTAGTCAAGGCTATGGTTTTTCCAGTGGTCATGTATGGATGTGAAAGTTGGACTGTGAAGAAAGCTGAGCGCCGAAGAATTGATGCTTTTGAACTGTGGTGTTGGAGAAGACTCTTGAGAGTCCCTTGGACTGCAAGGAGATCCAACCAGTCCATCCTAAAGGAGATCAGTCCTGGGTGTTCATTGGAAGGACTGATGCTAAAGCTGAAGCTCCAATACGTTGGCCACCTCATGCGAAGAGTTGACTCATTGGAAAAGACCCTGATGCTGGGAGGGATTGGGGGCAGGAGGAGAAGGGGACGACAGAGGATGAGATGGCTGGATGGCATCACTGACTCGATGGACGTGAGTTTGAGTGAACTCCGGGAGCTGGTGATGAACAGGGAGGCCTGGCGTGCTGTGATTCATGGGGTCGCAAGGAGTCTGACATGACTGAGCGACTGAACTGAATACAAATAATTATATTAGAAGAGTTTGAAGGAGACAGATATGATATTTCATAGAGGTAGAAAAAAAAGGTGTTCCTAGCCAATAGCAGGCAAGGGCTAAAGTCAAAATGACACTATGGTTTCAAGCTTCACTTTCTAGGAAGACAGCAATATTATTTACCAAAACAGGAGAATGAGGGGAAAGCTGATTTGGGGTTTGCAATACCACATCCCAAGTAGAGAAGCACAGCAGGCATTTAGAAACCAGGTAGGAAGTCAGGGTTGGAGCCATGCTGAAGTCACATCAAGTGATAGAAGCAAGAGTAAACGACAAAGCAAGGTAAGAAAGAAAACAGCAAAGTAAGAAAGAATAGCAAAAGAGGACAAAAGAAGAGCGCCCAAGAGAAATAGCAGTAAAGAGAAGACAGAGCTGAGGCCGTACAAGTAAAATTACAAGGCAACTTTCAAGAAGGGAGGAGGGTGCACAGGGTCAAAACATTCTACCAAAATCAAAGTGGATGGAAACCAGTAAGAGGACAGAAAATATTTAGGTCATTAAAGACTGTGAGAAGACAATTTCAGAAATGTAACGGGGACAGAAATTACACGAAGGAGTTAAAGTTAATAGTTCTAAAATGGAGGAGACAGAACACTAATCCTGACAAAGTAAAGTCACTCAATC
Organism: Bos javanicus; assembly: GCF_032452875.1. Classification (NCBI taxonomy): domain Eukaryota; kingdom Metazoa; phylum Chordata; class Mammalia; order Artiodactyla; family Bovidae; genus Bos; species Bos javanicus. The sequence continues at coordinate 56,924,386 of NC_083888.1, read as the reverse complement.
GTGTCTGACTCTTTGTGACCCCATGGACTATACAAATACAGTCCATGGAATTCTCCAAGCCAGAATACTGGAATGGGTAGCTGTTCCCTTCTCCAGGGGATCTTCCCAACACAGGGACTGAATCCAGGTCTCCCACATTGCAGGCAGATTCTATACCAGCTGAGACACCAGGGAAGCCCAAGAATACTGGAGTGGGTAGCCTACCCCTTCTCCAGTGGATCGTCCCAACCCAGGAATTGAACTGGAGTCTCCTGCATTGTAGGTGGATTCTTTACCAGTTGAGCCAAAAGGGAAGCCCTAATTCTGACAAGTTTGGCATTAAAAGAAAGGAGGACAGAGAAATGGATCAAAGTGATCAAAGGGCCAAAAGCAATGTTTCTTCTACCATAGGTAACTAGGGTTTCAAGATCTGGTCTTTGTTCTTCTACCGAGTAACCACATGCTCTTGAGCAAGCGGAGCCAGAAGAAGGCAGCAGAGACAGAGACACAGAGGAAGACACAGGACAGACTTAATGGAGAATGGGCTTAAATGAGGTGGAAGGAATCAACGTACAGGCAGAAAAATTATCCAAGGGGAGTAAAAAATGAAAGGACATGTCTTCCCTCTGATATGAAAGGCAAAGGAAAGAGAAGTTGAAACTTACAGTCTTGAATTAATTAAAGGGAAGGTAGAAAGGTGGGAGAGGAGATCTGAGAGCAGGAGGAGGCCTAGGCCAATTGCTCTGAAAAATTCAAAAGAGAATCAAAAAGGGAGGATAGATCCACTGTTAAAGACAAACACTGATATTATCATGGTGATTAAGGTGACAGGTTGAAGACCTGAACTAGGTGGTGGAAGGATGAATTTTTTTCTTAAAAGGAAAAAAGTGGTGGGAGCAGGAAACATTTCATTTTTTTAATAATATTTCTAAGAAGAACAAGACACCTGAAGTAAGCCAACCTAGTCAAAAGGAACAAAGCAGCTCACAGATCTACAAAGAGCTTCAGGGAGCCTCTCCGTCAACTGGCCTGCCTCAACATTCACACACGTGCATCTCAGGCTCACCTGGAGTATTCGAGTAGCTTTTTGCTTGTAGTCAGCTAATTCTTGCTTAGAGGAGTCCAAGCTGGACTTCAGCACTTTGACTTGCTGCTGTAGCTCATCCACTCTCTTCTTCTCATCTGAGTGTTTTCTTTCTGCCAGCGTAACTGCTTCTGCCAAATTCTGACGTTCCACTTCCATTTTATTAAGGCGTGCAGCAAACTCACTCTGTGGTAAATTTTTATATCATACTTATTATCATTTTGCTTTGAGAGAGTTTACAACCATCCATTTAGATATCTTTTTTTTTTTTTTTTAAAGTCTGAGAAATCTTTATTGGGCATATAACTCAGTATCTAAGTGAATAAGTAAATGTGTACTTTAGGAAAGAAAGCTAAAACTTTCTATTATTTATCAAATTATCAGTCAGTTTTTTATGCTAATAATATTCTTTTTTTTTTTTTTCTAAATTTTTAAAAGAAAATCCATCCTGAGGGATGGTATGGGGAGGGAGGAGGGAGGAGGGTTCAGGATGCATTTAGATATCTTATGGGATTTATTAGCTCAGCCCATGAAATAGGGAGGTTAAAAAAAAAAAAAAGTTCTTCATTTGTTAGGAAGTGAAGCACTGGAACTCTAAGGTTGTGGTTCCCAAACATGGCAACACATCAAAATCAATGAGGAAGTCTGTTAAAAATATAGCCAAAAAAAAGAACAGCCAACCAAGGCCTTCCCCGGGCTCAACTGAGTTGAAATTTCCAAGACTGGGCTTAGAAATCTGGTTTTAATCAGTCTCCCAGGTGAATCTGATCACTTGAATACCAGGTCTGATCTGATACTGACTGATCAATGAATAAAGGTCTACAGAAAACTAGAAAGTCTATTAGAAAACAAAGGGAAGACACAAGCATACAGCTACATCTTCTCTAATATCATGGCTAACGTTTTTCCTTTATTTCAAACTGTCTACTAAACTAGTCAATGTAATTTTTTTTAGCATAAGAAACTTTAAAAGCACACTCTAAAGAACACAAGGTCTGCCTTACTAGCCTAAATTTAGTTCTGAGAATTATTTATATTTTATCCTTATTTTCAAAAGCTGTGTGTGTGTGTGTTAGTTGCTCAGTCATGTCCAGCTCTTTGTAACCCCGTGGACTATAGCCTGCCAGGTTCCTCTGTCCATGGGATTCTCCAGGCAAAAATACTGGAGAGGGTTGCCATTTCCTTCTCCAGGGGATCTTCCCAACACGTGGGATCAAACCTTGGTCTCTTGCATTGCAGGCAAATTCTTTACTGTCTGAGTCAGAGCTGAAAAATCACTAAACTAGATGCAAAAATTCACTTAAGAGTATAATTCTAAATAAATATGATATACAATTTTCTCTTACAAAAAAAAATTTTTTTTCTTACAGAATCAGATTAACTTGGAATCAGAAAAGCTTAAATAAAAAGAATAAATGAGATGCCTCAAATTAGCTTTTAATCAAACAATGGTAACGCTTGTTGCGCAATCAAATTAAATGAACAGATGTATGCATCTAATGAATACTAAGTGTTTTAAATGTTCAACATGTAAAAGTAAATACACTTAGCAAGGATCAAGAAAAACAGCCAAATACTTAGTTTTTGTCACAGAAACGAAGTTTTCTGAAATACACAGCAGAATTTTATTATAGTACATGTGCTATGAATGGTATAAAGTGATTCCTCCTCATTCAAATAATAAAATAGCCACGGGACTTCCCTGGTGGTCCATCAGCTAAGACTCTGCACTCCCAATACAGGGGGCCCAGGTTCGATCCCCAGTCATGGAACTAGATCCCACATGCCACATCTAAAGATCTCACATGTCACAACTGAGACCCAGTGCAGCCAAATAAATAATAGAAATAAGTATTAAAAAAGAACACGGAGCCCTGCTGTCCCCATTCTAACCTGCATCTGTTTGTAGCTCTCCTGTTCTCTCTTCAGAGTGGCATCCGCTTCATGCAGTCTCTCCTGAAGAGTTTGCAAAGCTTGATTCTGCAGGCTACTACCCTCACTGTGATCCTGTATTATTCTAAAGGAAAATACATCACTTGAAATAACTTATTTCCACAACATACAAGTGAAAAGGTAGAATAATTTTTAGAGCATCAGCAAATTAGCACATACAAAAAGATGGTTTTGACTAAAACATTGAGAAGTCTTTTTCCCTTTTAATGGACTGTAATCTATATTTTTAGGCATCCAAATACAAGCACATGCCACGTGTTATTGTATGTCAAAAGATTAATGACACTGCTCCTCAAGTATTTTAAAATTCAGAATTTGCTAACAGTGCATCTCAAGATTCAAATAATACATCCATTTTTAATCACACACATTTCCAGCATTAACCAAAAGCTACATTTTCCCCTCTTGCAAATTTCCAAAGTGAAAATTTCACAAGATGGTATGACTACCATGTTTATCATTATGTACACTGATAAATATTCCAGCTCATTTTTTCATTATTAATAGAATTAGCTACCGTGATTTTTCACTCTGTAAGGCTTCCAGTGCTTCTGTGCGAGTATTCAGCAGCTGGTCAGCTTCCTGGAGTCTCACTTTCAATACAGCCAGCTGGGAATCCTTCGCAGCCACCGCTTCAGTCAGGTCATCGACTTGGGCTCGAAGTTCTCGAGTTATTCGATCAGTCTTTGAATGGTCAACATTCCACTTCTCAACTCTTGCTCTTGCTTTGTTTAATTCTATTTAAAAAACAAACAAACAAACGAAAAGAAAGAAGGAAATGTCTCCATATAAATAAACATGTCTTTCTCAGAGCACACAAAGATTCTCCTTTAAATCCCTTTAGTACCTATTGCCAAAATTAGGAGCTTACAAATATATTTGAATTTTTTGCTCCAAGAGGGATCTCATTTTTCAAGGCCGATACTCATATCTTATATTACAGTTAGTTGGTTGGAAAGGGGCATGAAGTTAGCTGCTTTTCTACACGTTTTTTTGTAAAGCATTTGGAAGCCAAACAGTAGACAGTAGAGAGCTCACAAGACTAAAACAGTGGTGGATTTTTGGAGTTCTGCTATAGATATGAAAGAACGCAAATCCAAATCAAGGGTGGACAATGTATATCCTGCTGCTGCTGCTAAGTTGCTTTAGTTGTGTCCGACTCTGTGTGACCCCATAGACGGCAGCCCACCAGGCTCCCCCGTCCCTGGGATTCTCCAGGCAAGAACACTGGAGTGGGTTGCCATTTCCTTCTCCAATGTATACCCTAGTAGGATCAAAAGAAACAAAAAATCTGAAGATAAACACTGGAAAGGAATCTGTTTCTTTCCACTACTGTGGCCAAAAAAAAAAAAAATGTGCTTTGAACCTAGAAAACTGGTGGTGCAGAAAGAGCAATGCAATATAGATCTCCACACCCTATACACCATCTGTAATTGTAAGCCTGACAGCAAAAAAATCACTGTTTTAAATACAGAAGCAAACTGTGCAGGGTCTCTGGGAAACATTTCTCTGCCTAAATTCGTCTGGGAAAGAGTGAAGCTTCTGAAGTCAGTTTCACAAGTCTTAATACACCTTCCTGTGCACGGTTTCTAAAGGATGACCAAATAAACCAGTGTTCTGTTTCAGGTGGGTAACATGGAGCGTTTCCAAATCTGGGCTCTCTATTTCCATGAGATACTATTCTACAAGTCTCATCCAGGACATTTCTAACAGTTTACATGCAATCAAGTTTTTATTATATTTTTGGAAATGCTACATTCCTAACCCTGGATAATTTAGATAAGGCTCTACCTTCTTGAGTTTCCTTGGACCTTTGAAGTAATGAGGCCATTTCTTGATTTAAATTCTGAACTTCATTTCTCAACAATTGGTTCTCCAGGCGAAGGTTAGACAGTTCATGTGATCTGCCATCATCGTTAGGCACTGGGTTGGGGTCAGTACAGGCAGCATTTGATAATACATTTTCCTTTGAAGAATCTTCGTGGGCTTCATGGCCAGAATCTGAATCCTGAGAGGCTGCTGTAAGAAAGCAAATACATCTTTGTAACACTGGAACACTCCTCACATATGCATTGGTAGCTTGCTGTGGTAGAACATCGTCTGGTTCAAGTTAACTGCTACACTAAAATACCATAAAAAATCAACTTACATTCTTAAGAGACTTCCCTCTGATGAAATCTCATTCTCACACATAGAGTCTCTAGATTTCTAAGGACCCTCAAAGTCTGGATACAATGAATGAATAGTGATAAAAAACAGATAGAAGAATATAGTTCTGGGAAAGGGAAAAGCAGAGATAATTTATGCACTGGGATTTAGGTAAAAACGGTTTTGGTCTCCTTTTTGTCTATGAATCATTTTTGAAAACAAGGATGAAGTTTCAACACTGAAAAATAATGGAAAGGAATAAAAGAAGAGCTGTGGGTTTCAAGGCAGTGAGTAATAACAGGTCAGGACAATCTGTTACACACCAAACTGGAATCTACATTGCCTTACCCAAAGATATACTCTTTAATTCAGATACTCATTGTTTTGGATTTATCTTGTTTCTAATTTGTTACGAAATATGATGCAAATACACTTTTCACTTGCTCCCCCAAAATTAAGTATGTGCTAAAAAATGAACCATATCTAAATGAAAAAATTTCTCAATATCTTTAGTGATCAAGGACATGCAAATTAAAACCACAACAAGAACCAATACACACCTGCTAGATGGCTAAAATTAAGAAGACAACACAAAGTGCTGGTGAAGATACGGACCAACTGGAACTCATATTCTGCCTGTTGATGGCAGTGTAAGGACAGACGGGGGAAACGGGAAAAGTTTTCCCAGCTCCTTATTAAATTAAACACGTGCCTACCACCTGACCCAGTAATTCCACTCCTGAGTATTTACTGAAGAGAAATAAAAACACTTTCCCACAAAGAGAAGGACAAAAATGTTCACAGCCACCTTTATACACAAAAGCCAAAAACTGGAAACTACTGCAATGTCCAAAAATGAGTGGATGAATTGTGGTGTATCCATACTAGAGTAAGATACCACACAATAAAAAAATATTTATATACTCAATAACATGAGGGAATCTCACTAACATGTTCAATAAAAGAAGTCAGGTAACAAAGTATTCACACTGTATGATCTCACCTTTTGCTGGCAAACATACAAAGTTTCAGAACAGGCAAAAAGTAATCTAAGGTGAAAGAAACGGTAACAGTGGGTGCTTGCAGGATGTGGGGGGAGATTAACTAGAAAAGGACATGAGGCACTCTCTGTGGCAAAGGAAACGTTCTTTATCACAATAAAGGTGAGAGTTCCATAGATATAGCCATTTGTATTAATACAACTAAGATTTGCACATTCCAGTGTATGTAAAAATGATGAGACAAAGGAAACTTGAATACTGACTAGGTATTAGAGAATACTAAGGAATTATTGGGGCTTCCCTGGTAGCTAAGATGATAAAGAATCTGCCTGCAATGCAGGAGACCCGGGTTCTATCCCTGGGTCAGGAAGAGCCCCTGGAGATGAGAATGGCAACCCACTCCAGTATTCTTGCCTGGAGTATTTCATGGACAGAGGACCCTGGTGGGCTACAGTTCATGGGGTTACAAAGAGTCAGACATAACTGAACGACTAACACACATACAAGGAATTATTACATTTTTATGGTGATAATGGTGTGAATGATTTTAAAACTTATATTTTTAGAGTTAATAAAATATTTATAGAAGAAATGATATGAGATCTGTGATTTACTTCAAAATAATTCTGTGGAAGGTAGAGGTAAAGAAAGAGATTGAAAATGAGAGGGTATAAATTAAACCAGAATGGCTACAAGCTATTGATTATCATCGTGGGATAAACTGTTGTATGGGGGTGGAGAGGAATGATCAAACTCTACTTTGATATATTTGAAATCTCCAAAATAAAGATATTTTTAATGAATAAAATATGAGAGTTTTAAAAATTACTTTCAATTTTATAAGATTTTAAAAAGAAATAAAGTATATATCCAAGCCTTATAAGATATACCTAAAGCAGTATTTAGAAGGACACTTATAGCCTTAAACATTTACATTAAAAATGAAAAAAAGGAATTAATGAGTTATGCACCCATCATAAGATTTAAACAGCAAAATAAACCTAAAGAAAACAGAAATTAATAATAAAGATCAGAAATTAACAAAACAGAAAAGAAACACACTAGAGAGGCTTGACATGATAAAAAATGATTTTCTGAGAGAAACACTATAAACTACATTGTCAGTACATTTTTAAATCTACATGATGCTGAAACCCATCAAACTGTATACTTTAAAAGTGTGTAATTTATTGTATATCAGTTATACTTCATTAGCACTGTTTAAAAAAAATAAGCATTTAGCACAATGCCAGATATTGGTATTCCTCAGGTAGTATTTGTGATCAAGCTTTGATTTCTGCAAGGTTATACTATAAATGATTAGTGTCTGAGCTAAAATTTCAGCTGTGACCACATTATTTTCCTAAAATTAAATAAATATAATCCTCCCCAAAGTATATGAAATAGACAAATTCTTAGGAAAAAAAATGTAACTTACCAAAAACAGATTTAAAAAGAAATGGAAAATCACTTGAATCAATAATCAAACCTTTCACTAAGAATAGCCCAGACCCTAATGGTTTCACTAGTGAGTTTCAGCAAACATTTACTGAAAGTCTGGTTTGGTTTTAGGTTTAAATAAAATAAACCAACTGATCTGTATACCATATCAGTATTAAGGAGAAAGATTGTGATATCTCAGTACTTACAGGAAAAAGTGCTAAAATTCAACATAAAAACTCAAACTAGAAATACAGAAAGACATCCTTGACCTGATAAAAAGTACCTAAGAAAAACCAAACACAGACTGAAACAGTGAAAGCATTCTTTTTAAGACAAGGAACAAGACACACAATTGGTTTTCAAGTACTCACCAGTGTAATAAGGCAAGAAAAAGATTTTTTAAAAAGATAAAATGGGTAAGCAGAAAAGTCATTATCCACAGATGATATTATTGTGTTGCTGAAAATTTAAATGAATGTACAGAAAAATACAAAGCCTAAGAGGTGTCTACGTTGCTGTGTATGAGTGCGTGCATGTGTGCATATTTACATAAACCGATATATAGCAACCAACAGAAAGCAAAAAATTTTAAAGCATACTATTTATAAGAGTTTTAAAAAATATAAACTACTCAGGAATAAAACTAACAAAAGTATGCAAGACCTTTATGGAAGAAACAAAACCTTAATCAAAGACATCTAAAAAATAATTATACCATGTTAACAGTTAGAAGATTCTACATTGTAAAAATGCTGATTCTCACCGAACTATCTATGTAGAAGCAATGGACTCTCAATAAAAAGATCACAGAATTTTTGTGGAACTTGGCAAGTTCTAAGATGCATATGGAAGTACAAAAGTCTCAAGAATAGCCTATATCAAGAACTTCTATTCACTGAGACATAGAAAGAGGAAAAACATACGATAAAACTGGAGGAGGAGGAGAAAGAACTGTCATATACCTTCATATATAGAGTATCTCTGAAGCAATAAGAAAAAAGACAATGCATCCACAATACTCTGACCATGTCTCAACTGCTGCATTTACTACACTACATGTAGATTATCTGTGTACAAGTGCATCTCATCTAATAAACTATAACCCATTCAATTCCGTATCCTGCCCCATTAGGGTCTCAATAAGCATTTGTAAAATTAACCAAAAAATAGTTGAGAAGAAATTTAGGACTGCTTGTACTTAAGTCTGCCAACAAAGGTCTGTCTAGTCAAGGCTATGGTTTTTCCAGTGGTTATGTATGGATGTGAGAGTTGGACTGTGAAGAAAGCTGAGGGCAAAAGAATTGATGCTTCTGAACTGTGGTGTTGGAGAAGACTCTTGAGAGTCCCTTGGACTGCAAGGAGATCCAACCAGTCCATCCTAAAGGAGATCAGTCCTGGGTGTTCATTGGAAGGACTGATGCTGAGGCTGAAACTCCAATACTTTGGCCACCTCATGCGAAGAGTTGACTCACTGGAAAAGACCCTGATGCTGGGAGGGACTGGGGGCAGGAGGAGAAGGGGACAACAGAAGATGAGTTGGCTGGATGGCATCATTGACTCGATGGACGTGAGTTAGAGTGAACTCCAGGAGTTGGTGATGGACAGGGAGGCCTGGCGTGCTGCGATTCATGAGGTGGCAAAGAGTCGGACATGACTGAGCAACTGAACTGGAACTGGAACTGTACTTAAACCAACTGCCAGTGCATGTGTCTGTCTTGAAAGCCCAATACCCATCTCTTTACCACTTTTTAGTCTTGAAATATAAGAAACATTTTGTTCTTTAAGAGCCAAGACTATGTGGTAGTGGTTTAGTTGCTAAGTTGTATCCAATTCTTGCAACCCCATGGGCTGCAGACTGCCAGGCTCCTCTGTCCAAAGGATTCTCCAGGCAAGAATACTGGAGTGGGTTGCCATTTCCTTCTCCAAGACATCGTCCCAACCCAGGAGTCAAACCCAGATTTCCTGCGTTGCAGGCAGATTCTTTACCAACTGAGCTACAAGGGAAGCCCAAGACTGTGTGAGAGTCTTTAACATTTAAGAACACAAGAAGCTACCATGAATTATTAGCTCTATAAAGAATCCCTGCAAGGACTTATCATGTTCATTATTGTTTTAAAATGTCTCCCAGGTATACAAATTAGCCAAATCATCATGTAAATATCATTTTTGCAGATGAGAAGGTGTACATTTTGAGGTAATTTCGTAGCAAATAAAACAACTGAAAACCAGAATTCTAAGTTTTTAGTTCACTACTAGGTCAATGCCTTCAACTCTCCAACTTGGATCAAAGTTCAGTTTCTTACGCTTTACTTTCAGGGAAGGCAGGGGGAAAAACACACCAAAAAACTCACAATCCAGAATCTAAGTGAAATACAGCCTCCTGTCATTTTTATAATACAAATGACAAAGAGAAATGAATTAGAGACATTTCCAAATCCAAAATTATATGTTTTCTCCCAGATTTCAAAATTTTCTGGGTAAAGTTACCCACAGACAACATTCAAAAGTCCCTACTGTAACTGTGTATTGACTAACAGTGTTCCACGCCATCTCCCTTGTTCATGCCACACATTTCAGAGAGCCTGCCCTTCTACCAACAGGGAGGTAACAGGTGCCTCCCCTGTCATCCTCCCAGATGATGACAAATGCCGCCAGAACATTTTAGGCTATGATAACACATCCAGTTTGGTTAACTCTAAAACAAACAGAGGCCTAATTAACTACCATGGCTTTGGCTCCCAGAAGGATTTTCTTCAATGGCTTTGATGGTGGTTACACTGGTGTTCACAGAATTGACGCTGGATGTCCGAGAACTCTGCAAGACAGGGGTTTTGGCCTTTTCTTTTTTGATTTCCACTTTCCCAGTAGGCTCCTTCTGGGAACTATTAAGAAAATCAAACAGCAGCTCATCATCAGGTTCTGACTTTTTTCTTCGAACAAATTGGGATGAAGGCCTAGGAGCAGATGCATTTTCAACAGGATAGGAGGTCTCCCCCAAAGTCCTAGCTCCTACTTTTACATTTGCAGTCCCAGCTAAGATGGTGGCTTTTTGATTTCTAATGTTATCAGCTGCTGAGGAAATGTAAGTACTTTTAGATCCCGTCTGGTAAGTCAAGTCCGTATTTTGCTGGTGAAGTTCAGAATAGTCAGTATTTTTGCTATAAATGATGTTGCTGGTGTTCTCTTTTCTACTGAGAGCTGTTGCAGCCCCTTGATCAACTCTGTTTAAAAGATCTTCTGCCTTTCCAGCTAGATCAGCAAACCAGGACATGATGGGAGCAGAATAATCCTGTTGGTGAACCTGTAAAAAGGATGTAAAAGGATCAGTGTGGCTGAGCAGCAGAACTCAGTGGTTAAGACCAGCCTCTGGAGTCAAGCCGGTCCTGGGTTGGAAAGCCTGTTTCTTACTACGCAACTTCCAGCAAAGTACATAACCGAAACGCTTCACCTAGAAAATGAGGAAAACAAGTGTACTTATACTACTGGATGGTTTTCAGATGAAACGATACACCAAAAACATTTTGAAAATGCCGATCACATAGTAGGCACTCATGTTAGCAGTTGTTGTTACTATAATTACAACCACCACTACTACCATCACTCCTATTTCAACGATGTGTAAATCTTGATGTAAAAAAAGCCACTGAATGTCAAATAATACGGCAAAACTCCAGGACAACCAAATAAAAATAATTTTCTGAAGTTTGTTGTAAAGTGCTAAAACTTGAAGAAACTTCTGATTAATACAAAAGCTACTTCAGTGTTAAACTGCAACACTATCATGGATAATTTAGGTGTGCATATACACATTTAAAACACACCTCCAATCATTTGGATTCTCTGTACCTACCATAGCACATTAGGCTAAGTTCCAAATAAAACAAGATGATAGCATAGCCATTCATGTTGATACATATACTTGGGTACTTATCCAGTGCCGCAATGAATCAAAATAATGAAATAACTAGCTTCCATGACGTAGGAGAGTAGTATATAAAAAAGTCAACAACCATTTCTTGAGTGTGCACACTGTTTCTTTCGCCTGCGGTGCTGGCATTCTTTCACAATTAACTCTTTCGTTCTTGGTCTTCACCCAAATGTCATCTGCTCCAAAACCAGCTCTTTTTTCCCATCTAAATTAGGTTCTATCATTGTCTGTACACACACCATTCTCTTCCCTGACAGCCCTTCATGTTTTATACGTATTTTCCCCCCTATCTCTCCCTCTTGGGGAAGGAGAGGAAGAGAGTGGGTAGATAAAGGCCATGTCTTTTGCTCACCAGTGAATTCTCAGCATACCCTAGGCACCATAAATACTGCTGAATGGAATTAATTTTTTTTAGATGTCCTGCAAACATTATCTTTAGCACACATAATTTTCACAACCACTGTTGTGAAATTTCACAACTGTTAAGTAGCAGTACCCTCCCTTTTTTTTCATAAAAAAAAAGGTGGGGGGAAGGTTTAGAAAGATCCCAGAGTTTAGACAGCAGCTCAGACAGGCAAATGTAAGTCAGCCAAACCCACTTTTAACCCCTGCCTTCTCAATCTAACCTACCAGTACCTGAATAACCTCAAGAAGAAACTGACCCCCTAAACCTGTTCCTTACAAAACGGGATGATTACATGACTGTGTATTTCACAGAGTTTATGTAAATCAAATGAAAATGGAAGTGACATGCTCCCAAACATATAAAACTCCCTACAAAGTATTTATTATTCCCAAGTAAACACTGGTGGTAATTAGAGGGCAAATTATCTCTCCTAATAAGGCGATCAAAACATATTTAATTTCTTCCATCTTGCCTGCCATCTTAAAGTTTAAAAGGACTTTCCAACAAAAGCCTGTGCCTTAAGACTGACTACCCAATTAAAGGTTAAGACGGGCCCTGGGCATTTCCTCCATGGACAAGAGAAAAACTCTAGCAGACTTCTGAGGTAGAATTCTGAGGTCATTCTGCCCAGTAAATAAACGGCCCACACCGAGGTGAAGAAACAGGGCGAGGGCGTGGGACGGGGACGGGTCGACCGACTGCGGGGGCAGGGCCTGCTAGCCGGCCAGGTGTCAACACGGAGGAAGGGAGGTTAGGGGTCAGCTGGTCGGTCCCCTTGAGTCTGTTGTTGGGATCTCAGGTAGGCGAGTCCAGACCCCCAACTTTGCTTCCCACCCACTTCGTTGAGCCTCTGGAGGGGGAAGACGGGCCAAATCAGGTTGAGGTCGCGGAGACGGGAAAGGGGAGGGCACCAAGCAACGTCCGTGGAGAGCCAGGGGGCCTCCCCTCCCTCTTCTTGAGCCCCTAGCTGGGCGGAGAGACCAAGGTCTCCGCCAAGGGGCTGCCGCCCCCGCCTCTAAGGCCGTTAACGCCCCAAAGGAACCCATCGGGCCGTAGGGCCCCCGCGGCCGCCTCACCTGAAGGCTCTGCAGCGGTTGCACCGCGGCCTGATCACCCTCCCGGGCCGCCCTTCCTCAGCAGCGGGCCGGGAGAGGGCTCAGGTTGAATAGACCGGGTCCCGGACCTGCCACGGCCCAGCTACTCTTCCGGGAGACGTGGAAGAGCAGCGAGGACCCCAAAACAGAGTGCCTTCCGAGCTGCCTGAGCGGCCAGGAACCTAGAGCAGCCACCTGGAGGCGACTCAGGCAGCAGCGCCGCCAGCTGCGGGGTCCTCGCGCCTGGCCACGCCCTTTCGCCGCCTGTGGCGAGAAAGGAAAAGGGCAGGGCTGGCGTGCGTGTGACGTTGCTCGCCTCCCTGGGACCACGGCCCGCACGCGGCCGACACAACATTAGAGGCCACGCCCATAAGGGGGCGGTCCCCTCTGCGGGCCTCTTTGATGGCGAGGGCGGTCCTCCCCCTTGAAGGAGAAAATAGGACTGAGACGCTGGTGTCCCTGCTGCCGTTTACTTTTACCGGTTCTTCCTCCGCCTGCTTAGATTTACGAAAAATAGTGTTGAGCAGGAGGTGGGAGTAAAGAAAATAAGTTTCAGAGCTTTACCAGAGCTGTAAAGACAAGATGATGAGAAGTGACTGGAGGTGGAAGAAGCACTTTAAATGCTGTGGTCAGGGACGGTCTTACTCTGAGGAGGAAACATTTGAGCTGAGACCCAAAAGATAGAAATGGCCAGTAAAGGACTTTTCATACAGGTGTATTGTAGTTATCTTATGCAAGCTGTTCATTGAATATTTGAATTAAGTCTACAATTTTAGTAATTCAACAAATACTCAGCATTTACTTTGTTCATAAAGAAAGTGAAAGTGAAATCTCTCAGTCGTACCCGACTCTTTGCCACCCCGTGGACTGTAGCCTTTCGGGCTCCTCCGTCCAGGGGATTTTCCAGGCAAGAATACTGGAGTGGGTTGCCATTTCCTTCTCTAGGGGATCTTCCTGACCCAGGGATCGCACCTTGGTCTCCCTCATTGTTGGCAGACGCTTTACCGTCTGAACCACTAGGGAAGTCATGTTGTATATGCTATGTTATGCTAAGTCACTTCAGTCGTGTCCGACTCTGTGCTGCCCCATAGACGGCAGCCCACTAGGCTCCGCCGTCCCTGGCATTCTCCAGGCAAGAACACTGGAGCGGGTTGCCATTTCCTTCTCCAATGCATGACAGTGAAAAGTGATAGTGAAGTCGCTCAGTCGTGTCTGACTCTTAGTGACCCCATGGACTGCAGCCTACCAGGCTCCTCTGTCCATGCAAGTTTCCAGGCAAGAGTACTGGAGTGGGGTGCCAAGCTACCCCACTATTTCAAGAATTCCCACCCATACTTCCTAAGAGTCAGCATATACAGACCTACCACCCAGAAGTCACTGGGACTGGGCTACGACGTTAGCTAGAGAAACAGCACACCCAACAGAAAGAGGTTACGACTTTGCCTTGTACAAGACACGTGCAAAAAAACACTAACCACAGAAGAAAAGACTGCAATTTGGACTTTGTTAAAACTAATAATTTCTTTCCATCAAAAAAAAGCAAAAGCAACAACAACAAAAACCAAGAAAGCATTAAGAGAATAAAAGGCAAGTCAAAGATTGGTAGAACATGTTTACAATACATATATCAGACCAAGGATTTGTATGCAGAGTATATAAAGCTCTCTGAGAAATCAATAAGAAATACCAATCAACCCAACCAAAATGGACCAATATCTTAGATAAGTACTTCACAAGAGAAAATATCCAATTGATCAAAGCACAGGAAAAAGTGGTCAACACTATTTATGGGTCATCAGATCAGATCAGATCAGATCAGTCACTCAGTCGTGTCCGACTCTTTGCAACCCCATGAATCACAGCACGCCAGGCCTTCCTGCCCATCACCAACTCCCGAAGTTCACTGAGACTCACGTCCGTCGAGTCAGTGATGCCATCCAGCCATCTCATCCTCTGTCGTCCCCTTCTCCTCCTGCCCCCAATCCCTCCCAGCATCAGAGTCTTTTCCAATGAGTCAACTCTTCGCATGAGGTGGCCAAAGTATTGGAGTTTTAGCTTTAGCATCATCCCTTCCAAAGAAATCCCAGGGCTGATCTCCTTCAGAATGGACTGGTTGGATCTCCTTGCAGTCCAAGGGACTCTCAAGAGTCTTCTCCAACACCACAGTTCAAAAGCATCAATTATTCGGTGCTCAGCCTTCTTCACGGTCCAACTCTCACATCCATACATGACCACAGGAAAAACCATAGCCTTGACTAGATGGACCTTTGTTGGCAAAGTAATGTCTCTGCTTTTGAATATGCTATCTAGGTTGGTCATAACTTTCCTTTCAAGGAGTAAGCATCTTTTAATTTCATGGCTGCAGTCACCATCTGTAGTGATTTTGGAGCCCAGAAAAATAAAGTCTGACATTGTTTCCACTGTTTTCCCATCTATTTCCCATGAAGTGGTGGGGCCAGATGCCATGATCTTCGTTTTCTGAATGTTGAGCTTTAAGCCAACTTTTTCAGTCTCCACTTTCACTTTCATCAAGAGGCTTTTGAGTTCCTCTTCACTTTCTGCCATAAGGGTGGTGTCATCTGCATATCTGAGGTTATTGATATTTCTCCAGGCAATCTTGATTCCAGTTTGTGTTTCTTCCAGTCCAGCGCTTCTCATGATGTCATCAGAGAAATGCAAAATTAAAATCAGAAAGAAATACTGTTTTTTTTAGCTAAGCATAGACTTTACAGACATATGTTTTAAATAACTAAGTTTCAAACACAGAGGTACATAAAAAAATAGCTGATAAACTTTTCTTATATTTTTTCACCAAAACGGAATCCTCATAATCATCGAAAATCCACCATCTTTCCACTAGATTTAAAAATAATATATTTGACATCAAAATATTATGAAAGCTGTATAATGTCTTAATAACAAAAGGTTTAGCACTATCCCTTTAAAACTCCAAATTCTGTCTGTGTGTTTCAATTTAATCAATAAGGTTTTTGGAGATGTAAATTAAATAAACATTTATTTAATCACTGATTCATTCATGCAGGTGTTTGGTTCCCTAGATTCTTTATATTCCTTTTTCCGTGGATGGTAACAGAAGTAAATGATATTAGAGCCATGCAATAAAGAAATACTTTCACACATCCACCATAAGTGCTAAAACGTAAAAAGATGGAAATTGCCAAGTACTGGTGAGTTTATGGAGCTGCTAGAACACTCATGTGTTTTCAACAGAACTCTAAGTAATAGAACCACTTTGGAAAACTTGGACTGTATCCATTGAACCTAAATATAGGCCTTCTCTTTGATCACGCATAGGGCCACCCTATGAGTCAGAAGTTCCACTCAAGACAAATGGGGGCAAGCTCCATCAAAAGACATGTACAATGAAAAACAAGAAACTATACACACCACAACATGGATGAGTCAGACATACTTGAGTTAAATAGTGTTGAGTTAAAGCAGACACAAAAGACCACATACCATATAATTTTATTAATATGAAGGTCAGAACAGGTGAAGTTAATCTATGATTATAGAAGTTATAATAGTAGTTACCTTTGGGGGGCCAGACATTGACTAGGAGGGGTCAAGATGGAGGCTTCTAGGATCCTGACAATGTATATTGTATGTAAGAATTTATTAAGCTCTGTACTTAACAACTATTAACTTTATTGCATGTATGTTATCCCTCAATTAAAATAATTTTAAAAATAGACATACTCTTTGAGAAAGTGATTTCTCAATTTCAACTTTTAGGAAATTATCCTACTTAATAATTTTGCATATGTGTGAGTATATACACATATGCAAAATTATTAACTATAGCATTACTTATAATAGCCAGCATTGGAAATAAGTTAAATGTACATTGATTTAAAATCTTGGGGGGACTTCCCTGGTGGTCCAGTGGCTAAGAATCTGCACTCCCAATGCAGGGGGCCCAGGTTTGATCTCTGCTCAAGGAATTAGATTCCACATGCTGCAACTAAGATCCTGTGTGCCGCAACTAAGGCCTGGTGCAGCCAAATAAATTTAAAAAATTTATTTGAAAAAGAAAAAACTTGGTATATTCATGCACTGGAATACTATGCAGGTGTTTTTTTAAGAAAATAAAAACAAAAATTCTTATGTAAGGATATAGAGTCTATGCCCTGACCAGTAATGCTGAAGAAGCTGAAGTTGAACGGTTCTATGAAGACCTACAAGACCTTCTAGAACTAACACACCAAAAAAGATGGCCTTTTCATTATAGGGGACTGGAATGCAAAAGTAGGAAGTCAAGAAACACCTGGAGTAACAGGCAGATTTGACCTTGGAGTACAGAATGAAGCAGGGAAAAGGCTAACAGACATTTGCCAAGAGAATGCACTGGTCATAACAAACACCCTCTTCCAACAACACAAGAGAAGACTCTACACATGGACATCACCAGATGGTCAATATCAAAATCAGATTGATTATATTCTTTGCAGCCAGAGATGGAGAAGCTCTATAGAGTCAGCAAAAACAAGACCGGGAGCTGACTGTGGCTCAGATCATGATGAACTCCTTATTGCCAAATTCAGACTTATATTGAAGAAAGTAGGGAAAACCACTAGACCACTCAGCTATGACCTAAATCAAATCCCTTATGATTATACAGTGGAAGTGACAAATAGATTCAAGGGATCAGATCTGATAGACAGAGTGCCTGAAGAACTATGGACAGAGGTTCGTGACATTGTACAGGAGACAGGAA
This sequence comes from Bos javanicus, assembly GCF_032452875.1. NCBI lineage: Eukaryota > Metazoa > Chordata > Mammalia > Artiodactyla > Bovidae > Bos > Bos javanicus. Next base: position 56,906,612 of record NC_083888.1, on the reverse strand, counting down.
TCAAGACCATCCCCAAGAAAAAGAAATTCAAAAGCAAAATGGCTGTCTGAGGAGGCCTTACAAATAGTTATGAAAAGAAGAGAAGCAAAAAACAAAGGAGAAAAAGAAAGATACACCTATTTGAATGCAGAGTTCCAAAGACTAGCAAGGAGAGATAAGAAAGCCTTCCTCAGTGATTAATGCAAAGAAATAGTGGAAAACGATAGAATGGGAAAGACTAGAGATCTCTTCAAGAAAATTAGAGATACCAAGGGAACATTTCATGCAAAGATGGGCTCAATAAAGGACAGAAATGGTATGGACCTAACAGAAGCAGACGATATTAAGAAGAGGTGGCAGGAATACACAGAAGAACTGTACAAAAAAGATCTTCACGACCCAGATAATCATGATGGTGTGATCACTCACCTAGAGCCAGACATCCTGGAATGTGAAGTCAAATGGGCCTTAGGAAGCATCACTACAAACAAAGCTAGTGGAGGTGATGGAATTCCAGTTGAGCTATTTCAAATCCTGAAAGATGATGCTGTGAAAGTGTTACACTCAATATGCCAGCAAATTTGGAAAACTCAGCAGTGGCTACAGGACTGGAAAAGGTCAGTTTTCGTTCCAGTCCCAAAGAGAGGCAATGCCAAAGAATACTCAAAGAACCACAAAATTGTACTCATCTCACATGCTAGTAAAGTAATGCTCAAAATTCTCCAAGCCAGGCTTCAATAGTGTGTGAACTGTGAACTTCCTGATGTTCAAGCTGGTTTTAGAAAAGGCAGAGGAACCGCAGATCAAATTGCCAACATCCTTTGGATCATCGAAAAAACAAAAGAGTTCCAGAAAAACATCTATTTCTGCTTTATTGACTATGCCAAAGCCTTTGACTGTGTGGATCACAATAAACTGTGGGAAATTCTGAAAGAGATGGGAATACCAGACCACCTGAATTGCCTCTTGAGAAATCTGTATACAGGTCAGGAAGCAACAGTTAGAACTGGATTTGGAACAACAGACTGGTTCCGAATAGGGAAAACAGTACATCAAAGCTGTATATTGTCACCCTGTTTATTTAACTTATATGCAGAAATATCATGCATGAGAAACACTGGGCTGAACAAAGCACAAGCTGGAATCAAGATTGCCTGGAGAAATATCAATAACCTCAGATATGCAGAAGACACCACCCTTATGGCAGAAAATGAAGAACTAAACAGCCTCTTAATGAAAGTAAAAGAGGAGAGTGAAAAAAATTGGCTTAAAACTCAACATTCAGAAAACTAAGATCATGGCATCTGGTCCCATCACTTCACAGCAAATAGATGGGGAAACGGTGGAAACAGTGACAGATTTTATTTATTTGGGCTCCCAAATCACTGCAGATGGTGACTGCAGCCATGAAATTAAAAGACACTTGCTCCTTGGAAGAAAAGTTATGACCAACCTAGACAGCATATTAAAAAGCAGAGACATTACCAACAGAGGTCCATCTAGTCAAAGCTATGGTTTTTCCACTAGTCATGTATGGATGTGAGAGTTGGACTATAAAGAAAGCTGAGCACTGAAGAATTGATGCTTTTGAACTGTGGTGTTGGAGAAAACTTTTTTTTTAAATTTTAATTGGAGGCTAATTACTTTACAATATTATATTGGTTTTGCCATACATCAACATGCATCTGCCACGGGTGTACACGGCGGATGTTTCCCATCCTGAACCCCCCTCCCACCACCCACCCCATACCATCCCTCTGGGTCATCCCAGTGCCCCAGCACTGAGCATCCTGTATCATGCATCGAACCTGGACTGGTGATTCGTTTCACGTATGATATTATACATGTTTCAATGCCATTCTCCCAATCATCCCAGCTTCTCCATCTCCCACAGAGTCCAAAAGACTGTTCTATACATCTGTCTCTTTTGCTGTCTTGCATACAGGGTTATTGTTACCATCTTTTTAAATTCCATATATATGCATTAATATACTGTATTGGTGTTTATCTTTCTGGCTTACTTCACTCTGTGTAATAGGCTCCAGTTTCATCCACCTCATTGGAACTGATTCAAATGTATTCTTTTTAATGGCTTAGTAATATTCCATTGTGTAGATGTACCACAGCTTTCTTATCCATTTGTTTGCTGATGGACATCTAGGTTGCTTCCATGTCCTGGCTATTATAAACAGTGCTGCAATGAACATTGGGGTACATGTATCTTTTTCAATTCTGGTTTCCTCGGTGTGAATACCCAGCAGTAGGATTGCTGGGTCATATGGCAGTTCTATTTCCAGTTTTTTAAGGAATCTCCTCACTGTTCTCCATAGTGGCTGTACTAGTTTGCATTCCCACCAACAGTGTAAGAGAGTTCCCTTTTCTCCACACCCTCTCCAGCATTTATTGCTTGTAGATTTTTGGATAGCAGCCATTCTGACTGGCATGAAATGGTACCTCATTGTGGTTTTGATTTTCCTTTCTCCGATAATGAGTGATGTTGAGCGTCTTTTCATGTGTTTGTTAGCCATCTGTATGTCTTCTTTGGAGAAATGTCTATTTAGTTCTTTGGCCCATTTTTTTATTGGGTCATTTATTTTTCTGGAATTGAGCTGCAGGAGTTGCTTGTATATTTTTGAGATTAATTTTTTGTCCGTTGCTTCATTTGCTATTATTTTCTCCCATTCTGAAGGCTATCTTTTCACCTTGCTTAGAGTTTCCTTTGTTGTGCAGAAGCTTTTAAGTTTAATTAGGTCCCATTTGTTTATTTTTGCTTTTATTTCCAATATTCTGGGAGGTGGGTCATAAAGGATCCTGCTGCGATTTATGTCAGAGAGTGTTTTGCCTGTGTTCTCCTCTAGGAGTTTTATAGTTTCTGGTCTTACATTTAGATCTTTAATCCATTTTGAGTTTATTTTTTGTGTATGGTGTTAGAAAGTGTTCTAATTTCATTCTTTTATAAGTGGTTGACCAGTTTTCCCAGACCACTTGCTAAAGATACTGTCTTTTCTTCATTGTATATTCTTGCCTCCTTTGTCAAAGATAAGGTGTCCATAGGTGTGTGGATTTATCTCTGGGCTTTCTATTTTGTTCCATTGATCTATATTTCTTCTTTGTGCCAGTACCATACTGTCTTGATGACTGTGGCTTTGTAATAGAGCCTGAAGTCAGGCAGGTTGATTCCTCCAGTTCCATTCTTCTTTCTCAAGATTGCTTTGGCTATTAGAGTTTTTTTGTATTTCCATACAAATTGTGAAATTATTTGTTCTAGCCCTGTGAAAATATCGTTGGTAGCTTGATAGGGATTGCATTGAATCTATAGATTGTTTTGGGTAGTATACTCATTTTCACTATATTGATTCTTCCAATCCATGGACACGGTATATTTCTCTATCTATTAGTGTCCTCATGAGAAACGCTGGACTGGAAGAAACACAAGCTGGAATCAAGATTGCCAGGAGAAATATCAATAACCTCAGATATGCAGATGACACCACCCTTATGGCAGAAAGTGAAGAGGAACTCAAAAGCCTCTTGATGAAAGTGAAAGTGGAGACTGAAAAAGTTGGCTTAAAGCTCAACATTCAGAAAACGAAGATCATGGCATCCGGTCCCACCGCTTCATGGGAAATAGATGGGGAAACAGTGGAAACAGTGTCAGACTTTATTTTTCTGGGCTCCAAAATCACTACAGATGGTGACTGCAGCCATGAAATTAAAAGATGCTTACTCCTTGAAAGGAAAGTTATGACCAACCTAGATAGCATATTCAAAAGCAGAGACATTACTTTGCCAACAAAGGTCGGTCTAGTCAAGGCTATGGTTTTTCCTGTGGTCATGTATGGATGTGAGAGTTGGACTGTGAAGAAGGCTGAGTGCCGAATAATTGATGCTTTTGAACTGTGGTGTTGGAGAAGACCCTTGGGAGTCCCTTGGACTGCAAGGAGATCCAACTAGTGCATTCTGAAGGAGATCAGCCCTGGGATTTCTTTGGAAGGGATGATGCTAAAGCTGAAACTCCAGTACTTTGGCTACCTCATGCGAAGAGTTGACTCATTGGAAAAGACTCTGATGCTGGGAGGGATTGGGGGCAAGAAGAGAAGGGGACGACAGAGGATGAGATGGCTGGATGGCATCACTGAATCGATGGACGTGAGTTTGAGTGAACTCCGGGAGTTGGTGATGGACAGGGAAGCCTGGCGTGCTGCGATTCTTGGGGTCGCAAAGAGTCAGACATGACTGAGCGACTGATCTGATCTGATATGATTAGTGTCCTCTTTGATTTCTTTCACCAGTGTTTTATAGTTTTCTATATATAGGTCTTTTGTTTCTTTGGGTAGATATATTCCTAAGCATTTTATTCTTTTCGTTGCAATGGTGAATGGAATTGTATCCTTAATTTCTCTATTTTCTCATTATTAGTGTATAGGAATGCAAGGGATTTCTGTGTGTTGATTTTACATCCTGCAACTTTACTATATTCATTGATTAGCTCTAGTAATTTTCTGGCGGAGTCTTTAGGGTTTTCTATGTAGAAGCTGAAGCTGAAACTCCAATACTTTGGCCACCTGATGCGAAGAACTAACTCTTTTGAAGAGACCCTGATGCTGGGAAAGATTGAAAGTGGGACAAGAAGGGGTCGACAAAGGATGAGATACTTGGATGGCATCACCGACTCAACGGACATGAGTTCGAGTAAACTCCAGGAGTTGGTGATGGACAGGGATGCCTGAGTGCTGCAGTCCATGGGGTGGCAAAGGGTCAGACATGACTGAGCAACTGAACTGAACTGAACTGAAGGAAATATAAAGAGCTCCAGGATCTTAACAACACATGATGTTTAAGAAAAAAAAAAGAAGTTAAAAAAATGGTGTTTGTATGCTATCATTTGTGTAGAAATATCTTTTATGAGTAAAATCTGTTTCTTTGCCTCCTTGGAAAACTTGGCTGGGCAACACACGGGAGAGGGTGGTTTTTTCTTCAATGAATCCTCTTTGGGATGCGCCCTTTGAACGCTGTACCATAAGAATGTATTTTTTTTAATATTAAAACAATTCTTAACTTTGAACATCCTTGGAGGCCTAATGCACTCCCCATGTCTTCATAGCCCTGCCTCTCAGTACCTCCTGACACCCTTCGTTTATGTGTCCTGCCCAGCCCAGCAGGCTTTCTCCAGGGATTTTGTGACCCTCATTAGAAGGTTCCTATATTCCTTCAACACCAGGTTTTTATGATTCTACTCCTTGTTAAGCAGCTCTGAAGGACGGAATTGTGAACCTCTTTGTGCATTTCTATCTTCCAGCAGCAGGAGGCACTTAATACTTAAAAATATGTACATGCATATCATATTTGGATTAACAAGTAAAATGAGGATTGGTGGACTGTTTTGTTTATAGAGCACAGAATGTAATATTTCCATAAATCTGCCCTAGATGACACCCAGGAATTTCATATTCCTGTACCTGTTTGGGAGTTCCTCCAGCTTGACAGGCCATTTCTGGCGAATTCGGTGTCATCTGGAATGCTAAGATGCTCCTGGAGATGAGTCCCTCTGCCATGGCACTCCTGATGAAACCTCCTAGGCCCCCATTTACCCCTCATTCTCAGAGTGTCATGAGCATTTTCTGCTCAGAAGCCTCCCACCCCCATTTGACCCTATGTGGGCAGCAGGGCTGGTTGGAGAAGAGGCTTTAAATTTTCCTGGAAATAACACGTGCCTGAGAGTCAACAAACAGCATGCTGTGCCTTGTTTTGGTGTCATAACAACTCCCTTTCTCTCTCAGGGCCTCAGTTTCCTCATCTGTAAAATGGGTGGTTAGTGGTTTTGAAGGTGTATATGAGTGATTTTTATACCATGGTGTTCTTTCTTTTAAGGACATCTTATGTCTATGCCTCATACATAAAGTGCATCCAAGTGAAGCACTCCTGATTAAAGACTGTAGATGAAGAGGGTGAAGATGGGGAAGAGGATATGCAGATCCCCTTCCAGTGTTTCCCCATGCCCCACCAAGAAGCCAAGAAGCTCCTGATGTAGCTTCTAGGGAGTTCAAAATGTCTCTGCACCTGTACTGGGTTTTTTTTTTTTTTTTTTTTTTTGCCATGCCGTAAGGCTTGTGGGATCTTAGTTCCCTGACCAGGGATTGAACCTGATCTGTCAGTGAGAGTGTCAAGTCTCAACCACTGGACCGCTAAGGGGTTCCCTGGGTGTTCTTTAAGAGCCTCACTTTGAGGTTCTGGGGTTCTGTGGAAGACTAGTCCTGCTTGGGTGCAGGGAAGGGACCTATATCTTATCTTCTTTGTGCCATGAACCCTTTTGCAGAATTGTGTGGCTATCTTTTTTTTTTTTATAATTTTTTTCTATTTTTTAATTTTTATTATTTATAATTGAGGGCAGGAGGAGAAGAGGGCAACAGAGGATAAGATGGTTGGATAGCCTCACCAACTCAATGGACATGAGTTTGAGGAAACTCTGGGAGATGGTGAAGGACAGGGAAGCCTGGTGTGCTGCAGTCCATGGGGTTGCAGAGTTGTACACGACTTAGCAACTGGGCAACAATGATGGCTGTGCTGAGTCTTTGTTGCTGCACACAAGAGGGCTTTCTCTAGTGGTGAGTGGGGAATACTCTCTAGTTGCAGTGTGCAGGCTTCTCCTTGCAGTGGCATCTCGTTGTGGAGCACAGAATGCGGGGTGTGTGCAATTCACTAGTTGTGGCATACGGATTTAGATGCCCTGCAGCATATGGAATCTTCCCAGACCGCGGATTGAACCCATGTCCCCTGCATTGGCAGGAGGATTTTCAACCACTGGACCACCAGGGAAGTCTTCGTTGTTTTATTTTTAACAAGTTCATCATTTAAGAAGTCTGAATTCATTTTCATCACATGATATTATACACAGTCATCTGCTGAAACAATTCTTTTTAACAGACCACAGTTTTAAAAAGTCATAGGTATTGTAAGTTCTGTATAAACTAGTGGATAGTAAGTTGATTCCTTTGTTCTGATTTATAAGCCTCAACTTCACTATTGAATAAAGAAAGTAAAGCAAAGAAAGCATAATTGGTCACTTGTTTAGAACAGCATTATTTCTGTAATTTGAAGCTTTCTAAATGGACAGGTTCAGACCTGGTGTAACAGGATTACTTAATGAATAGGCTATAGTGAAATTGTACAAAAGGTTATTAACTTTAATCATTAATAGCTTAAGGAACACTATGTTACTAATTGCTATTCAAATTCAAAAACCTATTTTTGAATCCTCAGGAAGTAGCTTGTGTACACAATTAAGCCACCTTATACTCAGAGGAGTGTCAATATGTAGACACTCAATGTTCAACAAAAGCTTTGGCTTTAGGGAAGACAGAAACATTTAAAATAATGACTTTAATCGTCATTTTAAGTATATGATAGGGCTTCCCTGGTAGCTCAGTGGTAAAGAATCCGCCTGCAGGATTTGCATGCAGGACACGCGGGGGGTTTGATTCCTGGGCTGGGAAGATTCCCTGGAGAAGGAAATGGCAACCCACTTTAGTATTCTTGCCTGAAAAACCCCATGGACAGAGGAACCTGGTGGGCTACAGTTCATGGGGTCGCAAAAGAGCTGGACATGACTTAGCAACTAATCAACAACAACAGGGGAAAGTGTGCTTTAATTAAATACATATCATACCAGTGACGCTGGCAAGGTTGAAAGTTACTCCCAACTTGGACAGCTATAAAAATGTGTGTACATGATAAGACAGTAAGATAAAAAGCAATCCTTTTGAAACAAAGGTTTAAAAATATTTTGTTCACAGCGGTTTGTATCAACAGTATGCATTTTATGATGATAACTTGTACAGATAGAGCACCCTAGGGCTCTCTTTATATCTTAAAGAAAACGAACATTCACATTATTCATGGGTTCTAGTGAATTTAAAACAGATCAGTTGTACACTTACCTCCTAGACAGGATAAACTGTCCCGAGACTTTCAGCTTTAATACCATCATTAAAGTTGTTTGCAAAAGGAACAGAGAATTAAAAAACAAAACAAAACTGTAAAAAAATAAAACATTTTTTTCCTGGGTGTGGAGAGTTTCCTATTTGCTGTTATAACAAGCAAATATCATTCATTAAGTCAAAAATGGGAGGAGCAGGCTCACCAACACTATTTGAGCAAGCTGGACAATCCACATAATTTAAAAAATGAAGGTCGTACACTGTATATCACAAGTTCCAATTAAGCAGTGTCAAAATGACACCCATTTCTTTGCTTGCTTTGTGGTCACACCCCTTGGGGATGTTAATGGATATCCTGGCATTCGGCTTCTTTTTCTCTGCAAGTTTTGAAATCTGAAAAAGACTTTGTCCACACTTAGCGTGGTATCTCCATTGTCAAACTCTCCACAATAATTGGGTGCAGACAACAGAGTGATCGAATGCTTCTTGGCAAAAAATTCATACCCATCTTCTACCACCTTATAGGCTCTACATATAAGACCCAAATCATACTTATGGAGAAGGCAATGGCACCCCACTCCAGTACTCTTGCCTGGAAAATCCCATGGATGGAGGAGCCTGGTAGGCTGCTGTCCATGGGGTCGCGAAGACTCGGATACGACTGAGGGACTTCACTTTCACTTTTCACTTTCATGCATTGGAGAAGGAAATGGCAACCCACTCCAGTGTTCTTGCCTGGAGAATCCAAGGGAGGTGGGAGCCTGGTGGGCTGCCATCCATTGGGTCACACAGAGTCGGACACGACTGAAGCGACTTAGCGGCAGCAGCAGTGTGGTATCTCCATTGTCAAACTCTCCACAATAATTAGGTGCAGACAACAGAGTGATCGAATGTTTCTTGGCAAAAAATTCATACCCATCTTCTACCACCTTATAGGCTCTACATATAAGACCCAAATCATACTTATGGAGAAATTTGCCAACCACTTCTGCACCAAGTGTGAAGGACACTCCTCTGTCATTTTTATCCTAAGACAACTTTACCCAGGTCACACCGCAAAAGGTCACAAAGAAGACCTTGATCTGGTACATCAGAGGGTCACATAGTTTTCCAAATCTGCTCCATAGATTGAGGATCTGGTGACAAACCTCCAGGACAGCAGAGTATTTTCTTGACCAAGAAGGCTGCTACTGGTAAACAGGTAAAGCAGTCTGTGAAACATGTTTTCCATAATGTAACTTTATATCTTTTACATTCATCACAAAATCCATACATTCTATTGATAATGGCACATTTGTGGTTTCTTCTGAGAAGAAAAAAGTCTCTGGATAATCAATTTTTTTCTTTAGCCAATAAAAGGCAGATAGTCTCCAAAGTCTGTGTCGGCCACTATAGTTTGCTTCCTAGTGGGAAACCACCACACTCCAAAAGTTGAGACAAATCCAAGTATTGCCTGTGGGTATCATCACTATTTTGAGCAATGCTTCAAGTTCTAGTAGGATGGGCTGACTCAGAAAGATTTGGCAGAACTTTAAGCACAGTTCTCTTTTTTCGTTTTCCTTGTAGCCAGACATCCTTGTGTGGCTTAGACCCTCTCATTTGCAGCAGTCATTGGTTGAGGCTGTTGATGTTGAGTTTATCTGTATCTGCCATCACCTACTCACAGTTGACCCTCCTGCAGGCGTGGGCTCACACCTGGGGATTTATACCTCCTTTCCCAAGGCCAGGAGCACAGAGGTGGCCGTGGTGGTGGTGGAGGTGATGACAGAAGCCACAGTGGGTCCCCTCCTTTGGCCTCATTCCCTGCATCCTCTTTCTCTCCTTATTGGAATCCTGAGGCAGAATTGTGTTTTTCGATGCATAAAATAATATGCACAGGATGATAAAAGAAACTAGATTGGAAATTATTAAAATACAGTTATCAAAAATTTTTAGATTATGTGATTCAATAATCTATGTACTTTTAAAATAACACATCAAATAACAGTGTGTAAAATGAAACCCAGCCTCCCTACTCTGGCCCACAAGGTGTCGCTGAAAATCTCGGCTCTCTATGCACCCATGCCAAATGGAAATATGGAGACAGAGGTTTGGAGGAAAGAGAAGGCGTAGCTTTATTTCTTTGCCAGGCAAAGAGGCGACACAGTAGGCTAGTGGCTCCAGAACTGTGCCTGCCCTGGAGGAGTTAGCGAGAAATTTTATAGTCAGGGCTGGCAGTCTGGAGAAGGAAATAAGGCTCAAGGCAGTGACAGGCTTGCATTCTTGTTTCTTTTGCAAAATTTCAAAACAGCCACAGCTGGCATCAGGCATAACTGGGGTTGGTCCTCTCTGCAGTGATCTGTTCGTGACGTTCCTTCTGAAGGTGTGGGGGAAAAGAACGCCAAGTGCAGGATAGAATTCACAGACTCTGAGAGTGATTAGCTTGGTGAAGGAGCAGTCTAGCTACGTGTGTTTGTTAGTAGTAACAGCGAAAGAGTAACCAAGGTTGCTTAACTCTTTTGGTCCTGTTTAAGCTGTTTCTCCAGCCTGTTCATTGTTCTCTTATTCCCTTATTTATGAGAAAAGTCTCATTTCTATTTCTGCTGCAGCAAAGGCCTTGCAGGATCTGGCCCAAGTTGCCCCTGCCATCTCCATCTAGAACTGCTCTTCCTTAGACTCACAGCGTCCGGCCATCCTACCCTCAAGAACACTGGCTTTGATGTTCCCACTGCCTGGAAATTTCCTCTCCACATGTCCCCTGTTCTCCCACTACCCACAGTTACCACTTCATATTGCCGGTTCCCTCCCATCCTTCAGGTCTTGGTATAAAATTCTCCCCTTCTGGAGGCTTCCCTGGCCACTCGGGGTCAGCTAGCTGCTGTTCTCCACATGGTACCTCATTCTTTCCCTTTATAATATTTATGCTAATTTCATTGTGTATAATTTGTACAATTATAATTATGCAAATTTATAATAATTTGTATATGTGTATATATGCCCAGTTGTTTATTTACTTAGTGTCCATCTCCCCTCCATGAAGGCATAGACCACATCTGTCTTTCTCTGTGTACCTAATATCTGGGACAGGGCTTTCTACTTGGTAGATGCTTCTTTCTCTGCTCTGCGTGTGCATGCTCAGTCATGGCCGACTCTTTGCAACCCCATGGACCGTAGCCCACCAGGCTCCTCTGTCCATGGGATTTCCTAGGCAAGAATACTGGAGTGGGCTGCGATTTTCTTCTCCAGGGAATCCCCCTGACCCATAGATCGAACCCGTGTCTCTTGCGTCTCAAGCAGGAAGAGCATTGGCAGGCGGATTCTCTACCACTGTCCCACCCAGGAAGTCCTTGGTAGGTGCTTTCATACTTGTTAAATGAATGAATGCAGTGGTCCCACCCTGTGGATTAGAGGCGCTGGTTCCATGAGATAGGCAGATATCTCAGACAGAATCTATTGCATATGTAAGCATCCAGTATAATGCCTGGCGCACAACAAGGACTTAATAAATGGTAAGCATGATTTTTATGTCCTTCTGAGTTTTCCCCTGCATGGCCTTCTACTTATTCTTCTCCATCCACAGTCCACATCTAAAGTCCTAGTTCCATCTAGAATGAAGATGTGGGCCTTGCCATGGTCTCCCTTTCCCCTCCATGCCAGCCTGCCTAAACCACAAGGCCTATCTACCACCTTCCTTCCCACACTCATCTCAAGTAGCTACCCAACGTGGTTTTCCAGGACCCCAGGGACATGGAGGTGGTAGCTTCTGCTGCAGTGCTGGAGGCATTCCTGACATACAAGCATAGAAAAGCCTGGTGGAGTTCCCTAGGTCTGAGAGGAGGGGTCTTTACCACTCTGCGGGGGAGACATCACCTTTGCAATTGAGTGCGAATTTGGTGGAGTGACCGAGGGGCAGGACCAGCGCAGCCCCCTTGCCTCAGGAGCCAGGAGGCTGAGATGGAGGTGACGGTCTCAGGATGGAGGGATAGTGAGTGGGGGTCCCTGGTCACAGAGGGCAGAGGAAGAGAGAAGGATGCCCGAGCCTCGTGATGGTGCCCAGGAAGGGGGCACAGCTGGTCCTTGATATCATTTCCTTGTAAACTGACTGTTAGTCACGATTTGGGGATTTGCCATCTGAACACAAGTGGGGTAGCCAAATAAATGTTTCCTGTTTCAACTCATGTCCCTCTCAACTGGCTTATTCTCCCATAATTAGGGAACGCAGCAGCCTAGCAGGGACTCAGTGCCCGGATTCCCTCACCCAATGTTATTTCCCCAGTAGATACCCTCTGCTCTGTCCAGACAGGTGTCCCCACCGTTCTGAAGACAAGCCTTGTGAACGCCCCAGCTTCTGGCCTTCTTTCACTCTGCCCACTGTCTTTCATTCACCCACCCATTCCATCTTTGTTGAGTTGTCTAGTCTACGCCAGGCACAGCGAGGCATTAAGGAGACATGACATCTGCTCTCAAGGAGCTCAAAGTCTGTGTGGATAGATAAGGTAACTGACAGTTATAAACAGGGAGACCTGAGGAATGACTAAATTGGTGAGTTAATGAGTAAGTCTGGGTGTGTGAACACACCTCAATCTACTCAGTCCTGTGGCCCCCACTGCCTCAAACCACCCACCCTGGCCAGGCATGATAGTAACCACTTGCATGACTTATCTTACAACAGGAGGTCCTGGGTAAGGAATGCGGATCTAACAACCAGAAGAATTTGGGAAGGGTCCTAAGGAGAAAGGAGACACAGACACCAATTGATATGTCCTACCAACCTCCCAGAATCCTCCTTGCTGGAATCCATCTTGGCTGAGAGATGCTCGCACCACCAGGAAGGACCCTGAGTCAGAATGATTGGCCAGAGACAACCCAGAAATGAATCTCATCACCGAAAACCCAAGACTGCAAGCCACATGGCAGAGCAGTTCTCCTGGCTTCCCTTACCCTGCTGTTTTCCACCCCAGGCACCGCTTCCCCGTAAAGTCTCTCACCAGCACATGTGTCTCCATGGACAATTCATTCCTGAGTGTTAGACAGGAGTCCACTCTTGGGCCCTAGGAAAGGTCTCCCTTCCTGCAACAGTGTGACCATCCATGGACAATTCATTCCCGAGTGTTAGACTAGAGTCCACTCTTGGGCCCTAGGAAAGGTCTCCCTTCCTGCAACAGTGTGACCAGTCTTATGTCCATCTTATCGGTGGGTAGGAGCACACACAGGTCTGGGACTGAATTCACAAGATCGTGCCATTCTCTTACAAGAATACATGTGGGGTTTCTAAGGCAGAGACTTAGAAGTGGAATTCTTGAAAGTTTCTCCTTTCTATGAACAATAAGAAATTTTTCTCTTGGTCAGTACAAACTCCTTTTCTTTCTTGAAACTAGCTTTTGGAAAACTCATTCACTGATTCAACAAATATTTATTGAGCATTAAGGGAGACCAATCCTGAATTTCACTGGAAGGTCTGATGCTAAAGCTGAAGCTCCAGTATTTTGGTCATCTGATGCACACAGACAACTCATTGGAAAAGTCTCTGATGCCGGGAAAGATCGAGGGCAGAAGGAGAAGAGGGCATCAGAGGATGAGATGGCTGGATGGCATCACCGATGCAATGAACATGAACTTGGGCAAACTCCGGGAGATGGTGAGGGACAGGGAGGCCTAGCATGCTGCAGTCCATAGGGTCGCAAAGAGTCAGACACAACTGAAGCGACTAACATTCTCACATGCGCTTAGTACAAATCTAGTTGCTGGGGATAGGAACCAAAGAGACCAAGGTTATATTCTAATGAGAGAAGACAGTCAAATTCTGGCATCTGAGACAGTGATAAGTTCTATGGAGGAATACAGAGCAGGGAAGGAGGAGGTGGTGTTTGGAACGGAAGTTGCAATTTTGAATAGGATGGTCAGGGAAGGCTGAATGAGGTGACAGCTCTGTTAAGACCTGAAGGAGATAAAGAAGTGAGCCCAGAGGATACAGAGTGGGAAAAAGAAGAGTGTTGCAGCCAGAAGGGAGAGTGAGTATCGAGACATGGGTCAGGGGCAAAGGGAGCCAGGACTGCAGGGGCATAAGGGGCAGAGATGCTGGAGGTGAGGGTGGAGAGGCAGGCAGGGCTCAGATAATATAGGTCCTTCTAGGCCATGTGAGAATTCTGCATTTTATCTTAAAAGCATTAGGAAGCCCTTAGAGAATCTTAAGCAGAGAAATGCTTTAACTTGTTTAGCAATTCAGTGTGCATTTTATGTGTCCACATGACTGGGTCAGGGCACGCCCAGATACCTGGCTCAACATTATGTCTGAGTGTGTCTGGGAGGGTGTTTCCAGATGCAGTTAGCATTTGAAAAGCTAACTGACTTTCCTGGGTGTCAACTTGAAGACAACCGATCACGGCACTTCAAGCCTTCATAACTGCATGAATTAATTCCATATCTTTATCATACACACATACATACTGTTTCTCTGGAGAACCCTGACCAATACAACCAGGGTCCCTCTGGATGATGTGTTGAGAATGGATTGACATGGACCAAGGACAGGAGCAGGACAACAGTTTCTGGGTAACCGTAACAACCCTGGTGAGAAAGGAGAGCACCCACCCCGGAATGATAGCTGTGGGGGTGACAAGAAGTGGTCAGATTCTAGAGCTGTTCTGAAGAGAATCAGTAGGATTTTGCTGACAGATCATGTAGGGAATAAAAGAGAAGGGACTTCTCTTTCTGGGGGTCCAGTGGTTAACAATCCACATGCTAATGCAGGGGACACAGGTTCGATCCCTGGTCTGGGAAGATCCCACATGCCACGGAACAACTAAGCCCATGTGCCTAGAGCCAGTGGTCAGCAACAAGAGAAGCCACTGCAGTGAGAAGCCCATGCACCAAACGAAGAGTAGCCCCTGCTCGCTGCAACTAGAGAAAGCCCATGCCCAGCATCAAAGACCCAGCACAGCCTAAATAAATAAATAATATACATTTTTTAAGGAAAGAAAGAGAAGTGTCAAGGATGAAGGCTGTAAGGTTTTCTGCTGGAGGACTTCGAAGAAGGACTTGACATGAATCGGAAGAGTAGGCTTGGTGGGGAAGGTCAGGGGCTCAGTCTTGATCCGGACAAGTGTGACAGGCCAAGTGGAGAGGTGTCAAGTAGACAATAGGATGTGTGAGTCTGGAGTTCTGCGGAGAGTCCTGGCTGGAGAGACATGGATGGAACTTAAAACCATGATGAGTCAGTCAGGGACTAAGTAGGGACAGAGACAAGGAGAGGTATCGGGCTCTGGACCTCCAATGTTCAGAGATCAGGGTAAGGAAAACCAGGAAGCATGGGGATCCTAGCAGCCTCATGAAGAAAATGTTTAAAGGAAGAGGAGGTGATCGGCTGCATCAAATTGTGGGGAAAGAGCATGATGGCATATATAGAAAATACGCAGAGCAGGTAAATAAAGACAAAGAGCAGATGGGTGGGGAGTGGGGAGTGAGCATTGATTTGGGAAGAGGGTTTTCTTTTGGGGTGGTGAAAATGTCTTGAAACTCCACAGAGATGTGCTTGTACAACATTATGTGTATTAAATGCCATGAATTTTACTTTAAAATTATTAGTTTTATGTTATGTGAATTTCACATCAAAAAAATTTCTGTGAGCAATCAAGCATGATGAGCATGATAAGATAAGCAATCAAGCATGATAGATCTTGAAAATGACTAATGCATTTAGAAGTGTGGAGGTCTCTGGTGAGCTGGACAGAAGTTGTTTTGGGCAGGGGGGTGGCATAGAGCAAAAACTTTAAGGAAGCCCCATGAGGGCTGCCACAGGCTGCAGTTCTCCCAGGATCTTTTTACCTCTCTGCCCAGAGCATGTTTTCTTTCTGTCAGTTTTAGTCATTAACCTCAAGGCTCATTCGCCTCTGGAATCTGGTTTTGACCTTGCCATCAGCAGATTTCTTACACTTTAAAAAAATTTTTAAAATTCCTTTTTGTATTTAAAATGATGGTTTTGTCCAACCTCACAAATTTTGTCAATTTGGCGGGTGTCTAATGGTGCCTCCCTGTGGTTTTTATTATGTGAACATGTATTGTATGCGTACATCTTGATATTGTCAATCACAAGTTGGCACTTGCCGTGGGCACTCGCTGCCTACTTCCGTAAGGATTAAATCATGTGCTGCTGCAGCTGCTGACTTTTAACACCCCCTGAAAGGAGTTCAGGCCAGAAATGAGGCACTCTGTGCTCAGGGAGAAAAACTGAAGACAGATCTTCAGATAGATATTTTCAGGGAACGATTTTATGAGTCCAATTCTTGTATCTCTTCATATCTAGAAAAACACTGAAATCCTTCATGGTGATGTCCGCTCCTTGTGACTAGCAGAAAAAAGCCGCTCTGTATCCCCTCTTTCTTTTTTGTATAAAAAAGGCTTCTAGGCCTTTCTTGAGTTCCAAAGAGCAGACTTAAGCAGTTACTAATTAGGGAAGTGAAGGGATGCAGAAACAAAGGGAAAACAATCAAGAAACAATAGTTCAGCAATAGCAATGAGACAGTGTTAGTTCCTCCTCAAGGGATACATATATAAAACAATCTGACACATATCTTTGAGCTGTTCTGCAGAAATGAAGAGCCCACCCCACCACACCCCCACCCACTCTTCCCCTGTTCAACATACTGATGGTGACCACATGCTGACCATAGCATGTTGACCCCAGACTGGTTTGAACCAGGAGGTGGATGATTAAGATTCTTGCAACACCACCCTCACCAGCACCAATCAGAAAAACATCATACACCCTGCAGCCCTCACGTCAAAAGTTGCCTTTAAAACCCCTTCCCTGGAAGCCACGGAGGAGTTTGAGTCTTTCGAGCATGAGCTTGGCCCTGGGCCCTGCAATAAATGCTGACTTTGCTTCACTATAACCTGGTGTCAGTCAGTACATCGGCCATGCTGCATAGTGGGCGAGCAGATGCAAGTTAGGTTTGGTAATACCGTACGCAGTTCTCCATCTGGTTTTTCCCGAGTTGCACCCTTTCACGATAAACTAGTGATCTAGTAAGTAACATGTCTCTCTGTGGGCCATTCTGTAAGGGGAAACACTGACTGAAGTTGCCCACCCTGGCCAGGCACCATAGTAACCGTCTGCATGAATTATTTTGCGACAGGAGGTCCTGGTAAGGAACACAGAATCAACAAGCCACCACCAACCAGAAGAACTTGGGAAAGGTCAAAAGAAGACACAAGACTTCCCTGGTGGCTCAGGTGGTAGAGTCTGCCCACAGTGCGGGAGACCTGACCCAGGTTTGATCTCTGGGTCTGGAAGATCACCTGGAGAAGGAAAGAGCAACCCACTCTAGTACTCTTGCCTGGAAAATCCCATGGATGGAGGAACCTGGCAGGCTACAGTCCATGGGATCTCAAAGAGTCAGACAGGACTGAGCAAATTTACCTTCACTTTCTTTCTTTCAAAAGAAGACACCAGTCCATATGTCCTACCAACATCCCAGAATTCTTCTTGCTAGAATCCATCTTGGCTGAGCAATGCGTACCCAACCAGGAAGGACTGAGTCAGAGTGATTGACCAGAGACAACACAGAAAATAATCCCATCACCATAAAACCCCAGACTGTGAGCCACATGGCAGAGCAGTTCTCCTGGGTTCCCTTACCCTGCTGCTCTCCGCCCAGGCACCCCTTCCCAATACAGTCTCTTCGTCAGCATGTGTGTCTCCTCGAACAACTCATTTCTCAGTGTTAGACAAGAGCCCACTTTTGGGCCCTGGAAGGGGTTCCTCTTTTTGCTACAATTCTAGCAAATTTATCAAGGAGTGCATTTTGAAAACCTCTGATTTGTTGTCAGTTTCCTAAGAAGTCCACTTAACAACCTGGACTTGCAACTAGCATCTGAAATCCACGAAAGGGTGTTGGAAGCTCCAGTCTTTAGCTGGTTGGTCAGAAGAAGCTAAGACAGATAAGAACTTGGACTTGTGACTGGTCTCTGAAGTCAGGGGCTGAGGTGGGTGAAGGGCAGTCTTGTAGGACTGAAGTCTTGACCAGTGGAGTCTGATGCTGTCTTCAGGTAGACAGTGCCAGAATTGAGTTGAATTCCAGGACACCCAGTGAGTGTCTGAGAACCGTCTGTTACACGGGGAATACCCGCTCCCATGTTGGTGTAGAAAAAGGAACAGACTGTCACCCATCCTCCAGTTATACAAAGAGTTAATTCACAGCCCACTGCGGGTGCTCACTGACTGTGCACCCTGAGGGGAATCAGAATGGAAAAGCAGATGAGGCATCCAAGGCTTTGGATAAACAGGATGAGGTTCCAGATAGTTAAGAACAGGCCCCTGTGTAGTCAAGACACATAGCTCAGGAAAAACTTCAGTGACCACAGATTCTTGCATCTTCTCATACATAGAAAAGCACTAAAATCATTAACTTGAGATTCCTGTTCTTTTTGATGAGCAGTAATCCTTCACCAAGATGTTTGCTTGACTTCAGTTTTTCCTAGACAAAAAAAAATTCATATATACACTGGCCCCTATCTTTGCAGAGCAGATCCTCAGAGATATCAAGAGGGTGTTTCTCAGGCTACCATCCTCAGTGAAACCCTGAATGAAACCCAGCTCACAGCTCTTAGGTTGTGTGTGTGTGTGTGTGCGTGTGTGTGTGTGTGTGTGTGTGTTTTCCATAGGCACTGGAAATTGGGTCTCAGAACACCAAAGAAAGGTCTATCCCCTGTCACCTACAAATTGGCACTGGCCATCTACCCTTACAAGGATTAAAATTATGAGCCTCTGCACCTGCTGACTTCAGGACCTCGCAAAATGAGTTCAGGGTAGAGAGCAAAAATGAGGTACTCTGTCTTATAGAAAAAACTAGCAGAACAGGTCTTCAGATAGATATTTTCAGATATTTCAATTTTATTAATTAATATGAGCCAAGTTTTCTCAAAATTGTCTCAAATATGGGGCAATTTTATTAATATGAGCCTGATTCTTGTACCTCCTGATATCTAGAAAAGCACTGAAATCCTTCATGGTGATGTCTGCTTCTTGTGACTAGCAGTAACCTTCTGCAAAAAATATGTGCTCGATTGCATGTACTTCCCCTTCACCCAAATCACATGCATACTGACCTTCCCCTGTTTCTCTATGGAGAAGTTTCTCAGAGCTATATGAAATGCTGTCTCACAGGCTATAGTCATCATTTTCCCTCAAATAAAACTTAATGCATAACTTGCACATTGTGCTTTTTTTTTTTTTTTCAGTTGGCACCCTTAAATTTGCATTGCTATACCACTCAAAATTTTCCAAGCCAGGCTTCAGCAATATGTGAACCCTGAACTTCCAGATATTCAAGCTGGTTTTAGAAAAGGCAGGGGAACCAGAGATCAAATGATCAACATCTGCTGGATCATTGAAAAAGAAAGAGAGTTCCAGAAAAACATCTATTTCTGCTTTATTGACTATGCCAAAGCTTTTGACTGTGTGGATCACAATAAACTGTGGAAAATTCTGAAAGAGATGGGAATACCAGACCACCTGACTTGCCTCTTGAGAAACCTATATGCAGGTCAGGAAGCAACAGTTAGAACTGGACATGGAACAACAGACTGGTTCCAAATAGGAAAAGGAATACGTCACGGCTGTATATTGTCACCCTGCTTATTTAACTTATATGCAGAGTACATCATGAGAAACGCTGGGCTGGGAGAAGCTGGAATCAAGATTGCCGGGAGAAATATTAATAACCTCAGATATGCAGATGACACCACCCTTATGTCAGAAAGTGAAGAAGAACTAAAAAGCCTCTTGATGAAATTGAAAGAGGAGAGTGAAAAAGTTGGCTTAAAGCTCAACATTCAGAAAACAAAGATCATGGCATCTGGTCCCATCACTTCATGGGAAAAAGATGGGGAAACAGTGGAAACAGTGTCAGACTTTATTTGGGGGGGGCTCCAAAAGGCTTCCCTGGTGGCTCAGAGGTTAAAGCATCTGCCTGGAATGCAGGAGACCCAGGTTTGATCCCTGGGTTGGGAAGATCCCCTGGAGAAGGAAATGGCAACCCACTCCAGTACTCTTGCCTGGAGAATCCCATGGAGGGAGGAGCCTGGTGGGCTACAGTCCATGGGGTCACAAAGAGTCGGACACGACTGAGAGACTTCACTTCACTTAAAATCACTGCAGATGGTGACTGCAGCCATGAAATTAAAAGACGCTTACTCCTTGGAAGGAAAGTTATGATCAACCTAGATAGCATATTCAAAAGCAGAGACATTACTTTGCCAACAAAGGTCCGTCTAGTCAAGGCTATGGTTTTTCCAGTGGTCATGTATGGATGTGAAAGTTGGACTGTGAAGAAAGCTGAGCGCCGAAGAATTGATGCTTTTGAACTGTGGTGTTGGAGAAGACTCTTGAGAGTCCCTTGGACTGCAAGGAGATCCAACCAGTCCATTCTGAAGGAGATCAGTCCTGGGTGTTCTTTGGAAGGACTGATGTTGAGGCTGAAACTCCAGTACTTTGGCCACCTCATGCGAAGAGTTGACTCATTGGAAAAGACCCTGATGCTGGGAGGGATTGGGGGCAGGTGGAGAAGGGGATGACAGAGGACGAGATGGCTGAATGGCATCACCGACTAGATGGACGTGAGTCTGAGTGAACTCTGGGAGATGGTGATGGACAGGGAGGCCTGGCATGCTGCGATTCATAGGGTCGCAAGGAGTCGGACACGACTCAGTGACTGAACTGAACTGAACCATCTAGTTTAATTTTGTTTGTTTATGAACTTTACATCCACGGAGTCTTTGTGTATGCTTTCTCCTGTATCTGGCTCATTTTGTCAACATAAGGTGTAATATTTAGCCACATTGTTCCATGAGGAAATTTCATTATTTTATGGTATTCCATTGTACCTATCTATTATTTACCTATCTAGAGAGAAATTGGGGGGTCATGGGAAATTGGAAAGAATGAGTCTGATCATTCTTCCAAGGAATTTTGTTGTCAAGGAAAAGAAAAATGGGCAGCTTCTACAGGGGATGGTGGGGTCAAGAGATGATTTTTTTTCTTTCCCTGCTTTTCTTTTTTTAGATTGGAGAAAAAACAGATCTTTCTCTTTTCCAAGAAAACTCCAAAGGAGGAAGAAAAAATGATAATCCAAAAGAGAGAGGGAAGTTGAAGCCATGCCCTTGATTTGCTGAGAGGGGATGGTACACATAAGGCATGCGGGGGTCGGGGGGTGGAATGGATGCCTTAGCTAGGAACATGAACAATCTGTCCACCTGTCAACTGAAAGAAAAATGCAGTGTGAGGGCTGTGAGTCAAGTTTTATTCAGGTTTTACTAAGGACTGTAGCCTGGGAGACAGCCTCTTGGATAGCTCTGAGTAACTGCTCCAAAGAGGCAGGGAGGGGACTTCCTCGTGGTTTGGTGTCTAAGACTCTTCGATCTCAATGCAGGAGGCTCAGGATTGATCCCTCGTCAGGAAACTAGATCCCACATGCTGCAATGAAGATCAAAGATCCCAGGAGCCACAACTAAGACACAGTCAGATCAGATCAGTTCAGTCACTCAGTCGTGTCCGACTCTTTGCAACCCCATGAATCACAGCACTCCAGGCCTCCCTGTCCATCACCAACTCCCGGAGTTCCCTCAGACTCACGTCCATCGAGTCAGTGATGCCATCCAGCCATCTCATCCTCTGTCGTCCCCTTCTCCTCCTGCCCCCAATCCCTCCCAGCATCAGAGTCTTTTCCAATGTGTCAACTCTTCGCATGAGGTGGCCAAAGAACTGGAGTTTCAGCTTTAGTATCATTGCTTCCAAAGAAATCCCAGGGCTGATCTCCTTCAGAATGCACTGGTTGGATCTCCTTGCAGTCCAAGGGACTCTCAAGAGTCTTCTCCAACACCACAGTTCAAAAGCATCAATTCTTCGGCGCTCAGCCTTCTTCACAGTCCAACTCTCACATCCATACATGACCACAGGAAAAACCATAGCTTTGACTAGACGAACCTTTGTTGGCAAAGTAATGTCTGCTTTTGAATATGCTATCTAGGTTGGTCATAACTTTCCTTCCAAGGAGTAAGTGTCTTTTAATTTCATGGCTGTAGTTACCATCTGCAGTGATTTTGAAGCCCAGAAAAATAAAGTCTGACACTGTTTCCACTGTTTCCCCATCTATTTCCCATGAAGTGGTGGGACCGGATGCCATGATCATTGTTTTCTGAATGTTGAGCTTTAAGCCAACTTTTTCACTCTCTACTTTCACTTTCATCAAGAGGCTTTTTAGTTTCTCTTCACTCTCTGCCATAAGGGTGGTGTCATCTGCATATCTGAGGTTATTGATATTTCTCCCAGCAATCTTGATTCCAGCTTGTGTTTCTTCCAGTCCAGCATTTCTCATGATGTACTCTGCATAGAAGTTAAATAAACAGGGTGACAATATACAGCATTGACAAACTCCTTTTCCTATTTGGAACCAGTCTGTTGTTCCATGTCCAGTTCTAACTGTTGCTTCCTGACTTGCATACAAATTTCTCAAGAGGCAGATCAGGTGTTCTGGTATTCCCATCTCTTTCAGAATTTTCCTCAGTTTATTGTGATCCACACAGTCAAAGGCTTTGGCATAGTCAATAAAGCAGAAATAGATGTTTTTCTGGAACTCTCTTGCTTTTTCTATGATCCAGCGGATGTTGGCCATTTGATCTCTGGTTCCTCTGCCTTTTCTAAAACCAGCTTGAACATCAGGAAGTTCACGGTTCACGTATTGCTGAAGCCTGGCTTGGAGAATTTTGAGCATTACTTTACTAGCGTGTGAGATGAGTGCAATTGTGCAGTAGTTTGAGCATTCTTTGGCATTGCCTTTCTTTGGGATTGGAATGAAAACTGACCTTTTCCAGTCCTGTGGCCACTGCTGAGTTTTCCAAATTTGCTGGCATATTGAGTGCAGCACTTTCACAGCATCATCTTTCAGGATTTGGAATAGCTGAACTGGAATTCCATCACCTCCACTAGCTTTGTTTGTAGTGATGCTTTCTAAGGCCCACTTGACTTCACATTCCAGGATGTCTGGCTCTAGATCAGTGATCACACCATCGTGATTATCTGGGTCATGAAGATGTTTTTTGTACAGTTCTTCTGTGTATTCTTGCCATGTCTTCTTAATATCTTCTGCTTCTGTTAGGTCCATACTATTTCTGTCCTTTATCGAGCTCATCTTTGCATGAAATGTTCCTTTGGTATCTCTGATTTTCTTGAAGAGATCCCTAGTCTTTCCCATTCTGTTGTTTTCCTCTATTTATTTGCATTGATCTCTGAAGAAGGCTTTCTTATCTCTTCTTGCTATTCTTTGGAACTCTGCATTCAGATGTTTATATCTTTCCTTTTCTCCTTTGCTTTTCGCTTCTCTTCTTTTCACAGCTATTTGTAAGGCCTCCCCAGACAGCCATTTTGCTTTTTTGCATTTCTTTTCCATGGGAATGGTCTTGATCCCTGTCTCCTGTACAATGTCATGAACCTCATTCCATAGTTCATCAGGCACTCTATCTTTCAGATCTAGGCCCTTAAATCTATTTCTCCCTTCCACTGTATAATCATAAGGGATTTGATTTAGGTCTTACCTGAATGGTCTAGTGGTTTTCCCCACTTTCTTCAATTTAAGTCTGAATTTGGCAATAAGGAGTTCATGGTCTGAGCCACAGTCAGCTCCTGGTCTTGTTTTTGCTGACTGTATAGAGCTTCTCCATCTTTGGCTGCAAAGAATATAATCAATCTGATTTCAGTGTTGACCATCTGGTGATGTCCATGTATAGAGTCTTCTCTTGTGTTGTTGGAAGAGGGTGTTTGTTATGACCAGTGCATTTTCTTGGCAAAACTCTATCAGTCTTTGCCTGGCTTCATTCCGTATTCCAAGGCCAAATTTGCCTGTTACTCCAGGTGTTTCTTGACTTCCTACTTTTGCATTCCAGTCCCCTATAATGAAAAGGACATCTTTTTTGGGTGTTAGTTCTAAAAGGTCTCGTAGGTCTTCATAGAACCATTCAACTTCAGCTTCTTCAGCGTTACTGGTTGGGGCATAGACTTGGATTACTGTGATATTGAATGGTTTGCCTTGGAAATGAACAGAGATCATTCTGTCATTTTTGAGATTGCATCTAAGTACTGCATTTCGGACTCTTTTGTTGACCATGATGGCCACTCCATTTCTTCTGAGGGATTCCTGCCCACAGTAGTAGATATAATGGTCATCTGAGTTAAGTTCACCCATTCGAGTCCATTTCAGTTCGCTGATTCCTAGAATGTCGACATTCACTCTTGCCATCTCTTATTTGAGCACTTCCAATTTGCCTTGATTCATGGACCTGACATTCCAGGTTCCTATGCAATATTGCTCTTTACAGCATCAGACCTTGCTTCTATCACCAGTCACATCAACAGCTGGGTATTGTTTTTGCTTTGGCTCCATCCCTTCATTCTTTCTAGAGTTATTTCTCCATTGATCTCCAGTAGCATATTGGGCACCTACTGACCTGGGGAGTTTCTCTTTTGGTATCCTATCATTTTGCCTTTTCATACTGTTCATGGGGTTCTCAAGGCAAGAATAGTGAAGTGGTTTGCCATTCCCTTCTCCAGTGGACCACATTCTGTCAAATCTCTCCACCATGACCAGCCCATCTTGGGTTGCCCCACGGGCATGACTTCATTTCATTGAGTTAGACAAGGCTGTGGTCCTAGTGTGATTAGATTGACTAGTTTTCTGTGAGTATGGTTTCAGTGTGTTTGCCCTCTGATGCCTTCTTGCAACACCTACCGTCTTACTTGGGTTTCTCTTACCTTGGGCGTGGGGTATCTCTTCACTGCTGCTCCAGCAAAGCCAAGCCATTGCTCCTTACCTTGGACGAGGGGTATCTCCTCACTGACGCCCTTCCTGACCTTCAACATGGGATAGCTCCTCTAGAACCTCCTGCGCCCGCGCAGCCACGGCTCCTTGGACGTGGGGTTGGTCCTCCCGGCCACCGCCCCTGGCCTCGGGCTTAGGGGCATGGGGTATCTCCTCCCGGCCACCACCCCTGACCTCAGACGCGGGGTAACTCCTCTCGTTGCCGCCCCTGACCTCGGACGCTAAGTAATTTTTAACAGAAGCAAGGCAAAGCTAGTTTTTATGTGATTTTTGTTGTGAGGGAATACACTCAGTCAGCATACATCTTGGCAAAATGTTACTGCTAGTCAAAAAGAACAGGTATCTCAAGTTAATGGTTATGAGCCTTTCTATGTACAAAAGGTGTAAGAGGCGGGGTTCATAAGAATTCTCCCTGAAATGCATCAGACCATCTAAGGACCTGTTTGTCCAAAGCACAGAGCAGCCTGTTGTCATCTTTAATTTCCTCTGTCTGCAGCACAGAGTGCTTCATCCTGTTATTGCCATCATCTCTTTGTCTGAAGTACAAGTGCCCTGTTAGCTACCAGCTGCTGCGGGTTAATGTCAGTAAATTTAAATGGAGGGTGAGATGCTGTTTGCTCTTGCTTTGTTTGCACGTCCTAACAGGAAGCAAAGCAGACTGTGCAATCATAGATGTAGGTAGCAGGGTGGATGTGCTGGGGATGCTTGCAGAAGTTCTTTTCACAGGGATTCACTTTTCTCAGAAAAATAGGAAATGAGATTACCAACTGAAGATGATTGCAGAGGAGGTCATGGGGTTTTAGGAGTGAGAGAATGTGAAAGCACCACTTGGCAGACCGGAAACTTAAATATCAGAATTTGGGTGATTTCTGGACAATCTCCAGGGCCCACTTACAGTTGGAGGTCGTGAATTTATAGCAGCCTGGTTACAGAATGCCCTGCAGTGACCTTCTGCCTCATAAGCCCTGGGCCAAGCAGGGGAAACAATGGATTAGCCATGTTCAGCTAAGCAAACGTGAGGAAGTGAAAGAGCCTATGAAAGTGGTCATGGAATTTAAAGTGGCTTAATGGGTGTGAGGGCACGAGGTAAGTAGCAGACAGGGAAACATGGTGAGTGAAATGGATTGTAGAGTCTGGAGGGTTACAAGGACGGTGAGGGCTGAGGTCCTGGAGAGAATGAAGTGGAAGGTAGGAAGAAGTGGTGGAGAAAGGGATGCTTGACATTGAGGTTGTGGAGGATTGGGAGTTTCTGGTGGCTATGAATTGTGTCCCCACCACCCCAACTCATGTATTGAAGCCCTTATCCACAATGTGATTATATTTGGACATAGGGCCTGTAAGGAGTTACTTTGGGTTAAATGAGGTCATACAGGTGGGCCCTGATGATAAAGGATTAGTATCCTTATAAGACAAGAAACTAGAGAGTGCTCTTTCTTCCTCCCCACCCTACGTCACCACCCAGTGAGGATAGGGTGAGATGGTTGCAAGCCAGAAGGAACGCTTTCACCAGAAACCAAATCAGCTGGTACCTTGATCTCAAACTTCTAGCCTTCAGAACTATAAGAAAATAAACTTTTATTGCTTAAACTACTCTGTGTACGATATTTTGTTGTAGCAGCTTGAGCAGACTGATACGCTGGTAATGACACAATCTTCTTTAGGATATGACATAGAAATATGGGTTCAGGATGTTTGTTGGAAGGACTAGCAATGGGTATACTGGAATTATTGAGAATCATGACAGGCATTTGTGCCAGAGAAACTGACAATGAGTCAGGAGCAAGGAGTTTGGTTCTGATGTCAGAAAAGACCGTAATGGGGAGAGATGGTGGTTGTTGACTCAGTGATGGATGTTGTTAGGGAACACAAGGCAGAACACGAAGGCTCTAAAGCCGAGTTGTAGAGTAGAAATCTCATCCAAACCCTGGTTGAAATCCCAGTGCAGACCCAGCTCTGTCTCCTATTCCCTGGGTTCCTGCCTTCCCAGGCTTGCTGAAGGGGTGAGTGAGTCAGTGCTGGGAAAGAATTCTGAGCATGCTGGAGGAATCATAATCTTGGCTGAGGAGCCACGGAACAGGCATTGAGCAGACAAGAAGCATCTTGTTCACCTTATGAAGGGTCTGGTTTCATCCCTGGGTGGTTTGTGAAATCCTATGAAAATGCACTTGGTGAAGGGAGCTCTTCAGGGAAAAATGTACTGGATCCACAGGCTGCAAGCAACCTCCACCAATAGCAGAGCCTCAGCTGATTTCATTGCCTCTTCCATAGAGGAGAGTAAAGTACAAAGCTCACTCCCACCTTAGGGCCTTTGCACTTGTTCCCTCTGCCTGGAGATGTTCACAGAATCTGCTGAATTCATTCAGCCTCCCTATCCTGATGGTCCAGTCACCAATCACTCACCATTCCCTTATTCTGCTATTTCCACGTCAACACTAGAAGGCAAGCCCCATGGCAGCAAGAAATTTGCTTTCTTATTCGTTTCCAAACTCAAAAGCACCTAGAGCAATGCTCAATGAATTAAAAAGAAAAAAAAGGAATGAATCATCTTAATCCTAAGCAAAGTTATCTGGGTGGGGTCCTGAAGTCAAATTACCTTGCAAAAACAATGCCCAGAGAAAAATACAAAAGGAGACGTATACAAGAATATTCATTGCAAATTATTTATGATAGGAAAAGTCTGTAAACCACCCAAAAGGCCATCAGCTGGGTAGCTGAGAAAGTTGAGCTCCATTCTCATAGTGAAAGACAATGTTCTCTGCTAAGATCCTCCATCATGAAGTTACTTGTTTTTCCTTTAGACTAAATAATTATTTTGTGGGGAGGTACTTCAAGACTATGTAAATATCCTATGTAAATTTCTCAACCCATGTTCATCTGCTAGATTTAACATTCATTGAACTCCGGGAGTTGGTGATGGACAGGGAAGCCTGGTGTGCTGCAATTCATGGGGTCGCAAAGAGTCGGACACGACTGAGCGACTGAACTGAACTGAACTGATGTGTCTTACCTAAATTGATTATTATTATTGCTGCTGTTTAGTCACTATGCTGTGTCCAACTATTTTGCAACCCCATGGACCGTAGTCTGCCAGGCTCCTCTGTCCATGGGATCTCCCAGGCAAGAATACGGGCTGCTGCTGCTGCTGTTAAGTCACTTCAGTCATGTCCGACTCTGTGCAACCCCATAGACGGCAGCCCACCAGGCTCCCCCATCCCTGGGATTCTCCAGGCAAGAACACTGGAGTGGGTTGCCATTTCCTTCTCCAATGCATGAAAGTGGAAAGTGAAAGTGAAGTCATTCAGTCGTTTCCGACTCGTAGCAAACCCCATGGACTGCAGCCCACCAGGCTCCTCTGTCCATGGGATTTTCCAGGAAAGAGTACTGGAGTGGGGTGCCATTGCCTTCTCCAAGAATAGCAATTTCCTTCTCCAGAGGATCTTCCCAACTGCGTCTCCTGCTTGGCAGGCAGATTATTTACCGCTGAACCACCTGGGAAGCCCCAATTATTGCTATGATGATCGCCAAATAATGATTTTCTGATTATTCCATTATTCCTTCTACATTTATTAGTTAGCATTCTACTGTAAGTAAGTGCTTTCTTTTCACTTCATTCTTTTATTGATATCAATGTAGAAGCATAGATTCCTGTTTTATTCAATGTAATATAATTTGCCACTCTTATTAACTGTATTTGATGTTCAAATTGGCCAAGAATCTGACTTTTTTGTCCTTTGCAATGTCTCTATAAGTTTTAGAGCATCTCTTTTCTTTCTGGAGCCACAAAATGTTTCAGGCTCATCTTATACTCTCTGCGCCCTTCTAAAATCAGTAATTTTTCATTTTTCTAGAAAAAATAGGATTTAGAAACCAAGATCTGGGGATGAGGTGTGTTCATTGTTACTTGCTATTTACTTCTACATATTTGTATTTTGAAAACCATCAGTTGACACCAATACCTCCAATTCCAATCCATCAGCATAAGGTTCATTCTAAACTTCCCATTTTCATATTTCCAATTCTCCCCTCTGACAGTGAGAAACCTGCCTTCCCTTATGTATTATCCTCAATATACTTACGTATTTGCTCAATCCCACTTTACATAAGTAATCTCCCAACCCTGCTTTGTCACTGCCCAGTTCGGCCACTTTCTTTGCCAAAGACTCCACTGCCAGGGCACTGACCTGCTGGGCCCATAATCTTTTAAAATATATTTATTCATTCATTTGGCTGCATGAAGTCTTGGTCGCAGCATGAGGGATCTTTGTTGCATCATGTGATCTTTCATTGCAATGCATGGATTCTCTACTTGTGCTGCATGGGCTCTGGAGCACGCAGGCCCAGTAGTTGTGGTGTGTGGGCTTAGGTGCCCCAAGGCATGTGGGATCTCAGTTATCCAACCATGGATCCAACCTACATCCCCTGCATTGCAAGACAGATTTTTAACCACTGGACTACCAGGGAAGTCCTGGGCCTATAGTCTTATATGAACCCTGATCGCTGTTAAGGCGCCTCCAAACTTGGCTCCCTTCCTCACTTGGACCTGTTCAGTCACTTCTCAGCTGGGTTATTAAGTAAGGAAGCAAAGAAGGTAGGCAGGAAATCCATATGAATATTTCACATAAATATAAAACAAAATTGTTTAAAAATAAATCCCCCATACCAAAGGAAAAAAAAATACATCTATACATTGAGTTGTGGCATAAGCACTCAAACAGAAACTATATCAAGTCACTTTAATGCAAAGTAATTTGACAGCACATTCCCACAGAAGAACAAAAAGAGCTACAAGAGGGAATTCCTTGGAGGTCCAGTGGTTAGAATTCCACATTCTCATTATCCACGGCCCAAGTTCATTCCCTGGTTGGGGAACTAAGATTACACAAGCCATATGGAGCAGTCAGAAAAAAAGAAAAAGAGCTACAAGAAAACTAAATGGGTTTCGATAATAACCCAGAAATTCCACTCCTCAGTGTACAAATAAGAGTAATGAAAATGTGTTTCCACAAACAAACTTGTACATGACTGTTCATCACAGCACTACCTATAAGAGACAAGTGGAAACTACCAAAATGTCCATCAACCATTGAAAGGATTTTAAAACGTGGCATATCCATGCAATTGAATGTTATTCAGCCATAATAATGCATGCAGTACGAATACATGCTACATGGGAAGGAACTTTGAAAATATGCTAAGTGCTTAAAGAATCCAGTCAAAAAGAACACATATTGCATGATTCCATTATATGATGTATATAGGCAATTTTACAGAGACAGTAAGCAGATTCAGTTCAGTTCAATTCAGTTCAGTCACTCAGTCATGTCAGACTCTTTGTGACCCCATAGACTGCAGCACACCAGGCCTCCCTGTCCATCACCAACTCCCGGAGTTCACTCAAACTCATGTCCATTGAGTCAGTGATGGCATCCAACCATCTCATCCTCGGTCGTCCCCTTCTCCTCCTGCCTTCAATCTTTACCAGAATCAGGGTCTTTTCAAATGAGTCAACTCTTTGCATCAGGTAGCTAAAATATTGGAATTTCAGCTTCAGTCCTTCAGTCCTTAAAATGAATATTCAGGACTGATTTCCTTTAGGATAGATTGGTTGGATCTCTTTGCAGTCCAAGGGACTCTCAAGAGTCTTTCCCAACACCCCAGTTCAAAAGCATCAATTCTTCAGTGCTCAGCTTTCTTCATAGTCCAACTCTCACATCCGTACATGACTACTGGAAAAACCATAGCCTTGATTAGATGGACCTTTGTTGGCAAAGTAATGTCTCTGCTTTTTAATACGCTGTCTAGGTTGGTCATAACTTTCCTTCCAAAGAGCAAGCGTCTTTTAATTTCATGGCTGCATCACCATCTGCAGTGATTTTGGAGCCCAGAAAAATAAAGTCTGACACTGTTTTCACTGTTTTCCTACCTATTTGCCATGAAGTGATGGGACCGGATGCCATGATCTTAGTTTTCTGAATGTTGAGCTTTAAGCCAACTTTTTCACTCTCCTCTTTCACTTGCATCAAGAGACTCTTTAGTTCTTCTTCACTTTCTGCCATAAGGGTGGTATCATCTGCATATTTGAAGTTATTGATATTTCTCCCGGCAATCTTGATTCCAGCTTGTGCTTCTTCCTGCCCAACATTTCTCATGATGTACTCTGCATAGAAGTTAAATAAGCAGGGTGACAATATACAGCCTTGACGTACTCCTTTTCCTATTTGGAACTAGTCTGTTGTTCCATGTCCAGTTCTAACTGTTGCTTCCTGACTTGCATACAGATTTCTCAAGAGGCAGCCCGGTGGTCTGGTATTCCCATCTCTTTCAGAATTTTCCACAGTTTATTGTGATCCACACAGTCAAAGGCTTTGGCATAGTCAATAAAGCAGAAATAGATGTTTTTCTGGAACTCTCTTGCTTTTTCCATGATCCAGCAGATGTTGGCCATTTGATCTCTGGTTCCTCTGCCTTTTCTAAAACCAGCTTGAACATCTGGAAGTTCATGGTTCACGTATTGCTGAAGCCTGGCTTGGAGAATTTTGAGCATTACTTTGCTAGCATGCGAGATGAGTGCAATTGTGCAGTAGTTTGAGCATGCTTTGGCATTGCCTTTCTTTGGGATTGGAATGAAAATTGACCTTTTCCAATCCTGTGGCCACAGTTGAGTTTTCCAAATTTGCTGGCATATTGAGTGCACCACTTTCACAGCATCATCTTTTAGGATTTGAAATGACTCAACTGGAATTCCATCACCTCCACTAGGTTTGTTCATAGTGATGCTTCCTAAGGCCCACTTGACTTCACATTCGAGTATGTCTGGCTCTAGGTGAGTGATCACACCATCATGATTATCTGGGTTGTGAAGATCTTTTTTGTATAGTTCTTCTGTGTATTCTTGTCACCTCTTCTTAATATCTTCTGCTTCTGTTAGGTCCAGATTGGTGTATCACTGCTATGCAATGTGTTAAGTTTGTGCTGTACAACAAAGTGAATCAGTTATATACATACATATATCCCTTCTCTCCTTACTTTACCTGTCTCCTGAGAAACCTGTGTGCGGGTCAAGAAGTAACAGTTAGAACCAAACAACAGACTAGTTCAAAGTTGCAAAAGGAGTGCGTCAAAGTTGAATATTGTCACCCTGTTTATTTAAAGTATATGCAGAGTACATCATGCAAAATGCTAGGCTGGATGAAGCACAAGTTAGAATCAAGATTGTCGAGAGAAATATCAATAACCTCAGATATGCAGATGACACCACTCTTATGGCAGAAAGCAACGAGAAACTAAAGAGCCTCTTGAGGAAGGTGAAAGAGGAGAATGAAAAAGCTGGCTTAAAACTCAACATTCAAAAAACGAAGATCATGGTATCAGGTCTCATCATTTCATGGCAAATAGTTGGGGAAACAATGGAAACAGTGACAGACTTTATTTTCTTGGGCTCCAAAATCACTGCAGATGGTGACTGCAGCCATGAAATTAAAAGATGCTTGCTCTTTGGAAGTGAAGCTATGACAAATCTAGACAGTGTATTAAAAAGCAGAGAC
The DNA here is from genome assembly GCF_032452875.1 of Bos javanicus. NCBI lineage: Eukaryota > Metazoa > Chordata > Mammalia > Artiodactyla > Bovidae > Bos > Bos javanicus. Next base: position 56,874,305 of record NC_083888.1, on the reverse strand, counting down.
ATTACTCTGCCAACGAAGGTCAAAGCTATGGTTTTTCCAGTAGTTGTATATGGATGTAAGAGTTGGACCATAAAGAAGGCTTAGCTCTGAAGAATTGATGCTTTTGAACTGTGGTGTTGGAGAAGACTCTTGAGAGTCCCTTGGACTGCAGGAGATCAAACCAGTCAATCCTAAAGGAAATCAACCCTGAATGTTCATTGGAAAGACTGATGCTAAAGCTGAAACTGCAATACTTTGGCCACCTGATGAGAAGCACTGACTCATTAGAAAAGTCCCTGATGCTGGGAATGATTATAGGAAGAGAAGGGGACCACAGAGGAAGAGATGGTTGGATGGCATCACCGACTCAATGGACATGAGTTTGAGCAAGCTCCAGGAGATGGTAAAGGTCTTGGAAGCCTGGCATGCTGCAGTCTATAGGGTTGCAAAGAGTTAGACATGACTGAGCAACTGGACAACAACAATCCCCTCCCTCCCGAGCCTCCCTCCCACCCCACCACCACTGCATCCATCAAGGTCACCACAGAGCACTGAGCTGAATTCCTGCAATATGATACATATATACAATGGAATATTACTCAGCCATCAAAAGGAATGAATTTGAGTCATTTGTAAAAAAGACTTTTATCTTTTTAGAGCAGGTTTAGGGTTATAACAACATTGAGAGGAAGGCAGAGATTTCCCATATACCCCCTGTCCCCACACATACATAACTTCCCCCATTATCAGTCACCAGAAGAGTACATTTTTATCAAGGATGAACCTACACCAACACATCATAATCACTGAAAATCTAGAGTTCACCATAAGATTCACTTTTGTTGTTGTATAGTCTATGGATTTGAACCAAAGTATGATGACCTAAAACCATCATACAGTATCATCCAGAGTATTTCTCTGCCTTAAAAAATCCTCTATGCTTCTGCATTTTCACCTCCCTCAACCCCACCCTGGCAACCATTGATATTTTGATTGTCTCCATATCTTTGTTTTTTTCCAGAATGACTTACGATAGCTCAGTCAGTAAAGAACTTGCCTGCAGTGCAGGAGACGCAGGTTCAATCCCTGGGTTGGGAAGATCCCCTGGAGAAGGAAATGGCAAACTACTCTAGCATTGTCGCCTGGAAAATCCCATGGATAGAGGAGCCTAACAGGCTACAGTCCATGGGATTGTAAGAGTTGGACATGACTTAGTGACTAAACCACAGAATGTCTTATAGTTAAAATCATACAGTATGTAGACATTTCAGTTTGGCTGCTTTCACATAATATGCATTTGTTTTCTTCATTCTTTTAATCATACTTTTTATGGATGTATACATGCCTATCAAGAGTACAAAAGTTTACAGGAATAATAAACATTAAGTTATAACAGTAGTTACTTCTGGGCTGAGGAAGCAGGTACAGAGGGGCCTTCAGATACAAGTTTTTTTAAGAGTCAGAACAAATATGACATGATGTTATCATTTGTTAAGGCTGGAATGTGGATATATGGGCATTTGTTATTGTACAGTCTTGTCTTACATTTGAAATATTTCAAAATAACAAAGTGAATTATGTTTTCAAAAAGCTAGGATACTCACTGCTATTTAATATTGTACTAAAATTCCTAGTCAGTGTAACTAAATAAGATCCAAATATATGCCAGAGTGCTTGAAATAGGGAGATCTTTGAGTGGACTTGGGTAAAGAATTTTTTTTTTTGTAACAAAAGAGCATTTGTTCAGGAGCAGAACTAGTATGAAGATACCAGAGGTCTTTCTCTGAATGGATAAAGGAAGGGCTTCCCTGGTAGTTCAGTGGTAAAGAATCCGCCTGCCAAGCAGGTTATGTGGGTTCGATCCCTGGGTCAGGAAGATCCTCTGAGGAAGGAAACAGCAATTCACTTCAGTATTCTTGCCTGGGAAATCCCATAGACAGACAGGCTATAATCCATGGGGTCTCAAAGAATTAGACACGACTTAGCAACTAAACAAGAAGAAGCCCTGGGAGTTTATGAACATAAAGCATCTCTAAGCAGATGAGTGTTGAATCTATTCACAACTCTGCAATACTTTCCATCGATTCAGGGTATGTTCACTCATTTATGAAAGCATGAACTTCTTTGGTAGTCTTTTGTTGAGTACAAAGCTTTGTTAGCCATTTACTGCTTCTTTTTTTAATTTCCTCACTCAGCAATCTCACTTTTAACCAAATGCCTTGTTATAGAGAAAGAAGAAAAAGAGGAACCCTGGTTAACTATTTTTACTTTTGAAATCATGTTAATTACTATCTGTGTGCTTTGCTGAACGTCACAAGCAGGTCTCACTATTTATGCAATTCATCTTTAGTTTGGGGAAATCACGAGTTCTGGGATACAGGCCAAAGATAACACTGACTTTTGCCAATGTCTTTTCATGCTCATTGGGACTGTATAAAGATGTAAGGAGAGAAAATATTGATAGCATTTCTTTTATTTACTGAACACCAAAATTGGAGAAGAATTTTTATTTGGGAAAGAAAGTATAAGAAAATGAGACACTATGATACCAGGAACTTGATTTAACAAGTGGTTTTCAGGGCTGGCTGGAGATCAGCCCAGATTCAGACCCAAATCTTATACTCTGATGTGTAACATCTGGAGAGGCATCTGGACTAGAAACCAGAAGAGCTATGTTCAAGATTGCTTCGCAGCTAACCTGCTGTACGATCTTAGCTGCCATGTTTCCTTTAGTATCTCAGTCTCTTCATTGGCAAAATCAGGGCCCTGGGCTTTATCACCTCCAAAGTTATTCTACATCCAAAAGTCAGAAAGGGATTTCACTTATTCTAAAAAGAATTTCACCAGAAGTAGAAACCATAGATTTCTTCTGCTCAACTCTCATGCATTCATTTGGTATTCAGCCAACATTTGCAAACTGTTCACAATGTTTTGAGGGACTGGATAAAAACACATAACAGCTAGTTGTCCGTGGACCAAGCAGGGATTTCTGAGCAAGATGTGGTGGAGGGAACCAGCTCTGCCAAGAACATCTTGGTAGAACGTCATTGTCTTCTTCAGTTAGGAGGCCGGACAAAGCTGTCTCAAAAATAATTTTCCAGGGAGGGGACTTTCTTGAAACTATTATCTTCACTCTAGGGGAAACCTGATCTTAAGAACTTTGAGGTTTTGGTGCGGAGGAGACAGTTTTTTGAAAGGTTTAAGCAAATTTTGGGTTTCATTTCTGGGACAGGCTATAGCTGGTCCTTTGTTCTGGGAAGACAATGTAAATAATGATAATAGAAAATAATTCTGTATATACCATATACCAGGTACTGTACTAAGTCCCAGTCATTTAATCCTCATAACAGACTGTAAGAAAGGTGCTATTATTAACCTCACTTTGTAGATGGGGAAACTGAGGAACAGGAAAGTTAAGAAAACTCACTCAAGATCACATACAGTGGTGATTCCCTGGTGGCTCAGTGGTAAAGAATCCACCTGCCAATATAGGAGGCACAGGTTTGGTCCCTGATCTAGGAAGATCCCACATGCTCCAGAGGAGCTAAGCCTGTGCCCCACAACTACGGACCTGGTGCTCTAGAGCCCAGGAACCGCAGCTCCTGAGCCCACGTGCAGCAACTACTGAAGCCCGCTCGCCCTAGAGCCTGTGCTCCACAAGAGAAGCCACCGCAGTGAGAAACCTGCATATGACTAGAGAGCCCCTGCTCTCCGCAACTAGAGAAAAAGCCTGTGAAGCAACAAGACTCCACACAGCCAAGAATAAATTAATTAAATTTTATTATGTTTTAAAAAGATCACATCAAGTAAGTAGTCGAGTTGGAACATGAACCCACACATCTGGCAAATCGTGCTCTTAATTCCAACCACCAATATCTCCCTGTTGCTGCTGCCAAGACACTTCTGTCATGTCCGACTCTATGTGACCCCATAGAAGGCAGCCCACCAGGCTCCCCCGTCCCTGGGATTCTCCAGGCAAGAACACTGGAGTGGGTTGCCATTTCCTTCTCCAATGCATGAAAGTGAAAAGTGAAAGGGAAGTCGCTCAGTCACGTCCGACTCTTAGCGACCCCATGGACTGCAGCCCACCAGATTCCTCTATCCATGGGATTTTCCAGGCAAGAGTACTAGAGTGGGGTGCCATCGCCTTCTCTGAATATCTCCCTAAATTAGTCTGTTAGTGATGTAAAACTAGAGCTGTGCTATGCTTAGTCATCAGAGAAGGCAATGGCACCCCACTCCAGTACTTGTGCCTAGAAAATCCCATGGACTGGGAAGCCTGGTGGGCTGCCATCTATAGGGTTGCACAGAGTCGGATACGACTGAAGCGACTTAGCAGCAGCAGCAGCAGCATGCTTAGTCATTCAATTGTGTCCGACTCTTTGTGACCCCATGGACTGTAGCCCCACAGGCTCATCTGCCCATGGGGATTCTCCAGGCAAGAACACCGGAGTGGGTAGCCATGCCCTCCTCCAGGGCAGCTTCCCAACCCAGAGATTGAACCCAGATCGCCCGCATTGCAGGCGGATTCTTTACTGTCTGAGCCATCAGGAAAGCCCAAAACTAGAGCTAGGATTAGCTTATGATCTACTGTATTAGTTTCCTGTGGCTGCTGCTGCTGCTAAGTCGCTTCAGTTGTGTCCAACTCCGTGCGACCCCATAGATGACAGCCCACCAGGCTCCCCCGTCCCTGGGATTCTCCAGGCAAGAACACTGGAGTGGATTGCCATTTCCTTCTCCAATGCATGAAAGTGAAAAGTGAAAGTGAAGGCGCTCAGTCGTGTCCGACTCCTAGCGACCCCAAGGACTGCAGCCTACCAGGCTCCTCCATCCACGGGATTTTCCAGGCAAGAGTACTGGAGTGGGGTGCCATTGCCTTCCTGTGGCTGCTGTAACAAATTACCACTAACTTTGTAGCTTAAAACAACACAAATGTATTCTTTTATAGTCCTGGTGGTCAGAAGTCCAAAACAGGTCTCACTTATCTAAAATCAAGGTGTTGCCAGGCTACATTCCTTCTGGAGGCTCTAGGAGTGATCTGTTTTGTTGATTTTTCAGAGGCTGCCTGGCTTTCTTGGGTTGTGGACTCTTCCATCTTCAAAGTTAGCAATGGCCAGATGAGTCTTTCGTATGCTATGAGTCTTTCGTATGCTCTGACACTGTCTCTTTTACCTCCCTCTTTCCTTTATATGACCCTTGTGATTATATTGGGCCCACTTTGATAATCCAAGGTAATTTCCCCATCTCAAGATCCTTCATCACCTCTGTAAAATCTATTCTGCCAAGTAAGGAAACATGTTCACTGATTCCAGGGATCAGGACATAGACATCTTTGGAGGACAACTATTCTGCCTATTAAAGCTGAAACTCCAATACTTTGGCCACCTGACGTGAAGAAGTGACTCATTTGAAAAGACCCTGATGCTGGTAAAGATTAAAGGTGGGAGGAGAAGGGGACGACAGAGGATGAGATGGTTGGATGGCATCACCAACTCAATGGACATCAGTTTGAGTAAACTCTGGGAGTTGGTGATGGACAGGGGGGCCTGGTGAGCTGCAGTCCATGGGGTCACAAAGAGTCAGATATGCCTGAGCAACTGAACTGACTGATTCTGCCTACTGGAGCTTCCCAGGTCGTGCTAGCAGTAAAGAACCCACCTGCCAATGCAGGAGATGTAAGAGACAAAGGTTTAGTCCCCGGGTTGGGAAAATCCTCTGGAGGAGGGCATGGAAACCCACTCCAGTATTCTTGTCTGGAGAATACCATGGACAGAGAAGCCTGGCAGGCTACAGTCCATGGGGTCGTAAAGAATTGGACACAACTGAGCGACTTGGCACACACACGTGCACTCTGCTCATCACATCTAGTAATTCCACTTGTCGGTTTGTTTATACCCAAGAGAACTGCAAACATATGTTCACACAAAAACTCATATACGAATGGTCATAGCAGAACTATTCATAATAACCAACAAGTGGAAACAACCCAATGTCCAAAACTGATAAACGGACAAACAAAATGTGTACATATCCTCATAACACATACTGTATTATATTATAAAGGAATATTATATTATTGAGCCACAAAAAACAATGGAGTACTGGGATATACTACAACATGATGGACTGTTAAAACATTATGTTGAATGAAAGAAGCCAGAAATATCCAGAAAAGGCAAATCTATAGAGACAGAAAGTATATTTGTGGTTGCTAAGCCCTGGTCCTGTGAACAGAGAATGACTGCAAATAGGCATAAGGATGATGGAAATGTTCTAAAATTAGATTGTGGGCATGGTTGCACAGCTCTCTACATTTACTGTAAGTTATTGAGTTGTCCATTTAGAATGAATGAATTGTATGACATGTAGATATCTCAATAAAGCTGTTTTTTAGAACAAGAAAGACATAAAGAGTACACAGTGCACATGTTGAGGCAAAGCTGTCAGTCCCCTTCCTTAACAAAGACTCTTTTATTCTGAGATTATTTACTTCTCACTTTTTTTTTTTTTAATTTATATATCCTTTCTTTCTGGAAGTGATGTGATAGAAAATGGCAGTAATTGTAGTTGGTTTTTTATTGTCCTTCCTTGGTAAGCAGTAAGTAAACATCCTGTGTCATTTCTGGAAAGTCTGCGGGAAATGTAATGATCTGTGAAATCCAAGAGTTTGGAAACGGTATACCAGCTAATCAGTATAGCTGTAAGAGGTCTTAGGGATCCCTGAGTCAGCCCTCTCATTTTCATGATGAAAAAGGGCTAGAGGCCTATGGCACTGGGACTATCATTTAAGATTGCCTAGCTAGAGTCCCTTGGACTGCAAGGAGATCCAACCAGTCCATCCTAAAGGAGATCAGTCCTGGGTGTTCATTGAAGGGACTGATGTTGAAGCTGAAACTCCAATACTTTGGCCACCTGATGCGAAGAGCTGACTCATTTGAAAAGACCCTGATGCTGGGAAAGATTGAGGGCAGGAGGAGAAGGGGACGACAGAGGATGAGATGGTTGGATGGCATCACCGACTCAACGTACGTGAGTTTGGGTAAACTCCAGGAGTTGGCAATGGACAGGGAGGCCTGGCGTGCTGCGGTTCATGGAGTTGCAGAGTCGGACATGACTGCGGGACTGAACTGAACTGAACTGAACGGAGCCAGTCTCTAGGTAGTTCATTTTGTTTCTACTCTCACTATCTCCTCCAAGGCCCCTTCTGATTCTAGGAAGTGAAGAATTTATCTATCTTCCCATCAGTGCAAACCAAGGTGTGACGTTCTTGGCAGGTCAAAACATTAAGAGGTTTCAACCAGGACATAGTTCTAGGCAAAATGCCTGGCTCCACTGAGCTCAGTTAGTCTGGATCAGTGACGTGACCCAGATTAGCCCACACTGTCACATGACAGTCAAAGTCAGTGAAGTGCATCTGCCAAATGACTAAGAAGGGCTTATTGGCCAAAGGACATGTTGACCACTTGTGCTGGTAAAGAAGGGTACTTCCCCAAGACTCAGCTGAATGAACCTGTGACTTGCAACCCCTAGGGCTGGACCTCAGCACCACAGTCTCAGTTTTACTCTTGCTGCTGAAAATATACTGCAAAGGCACTTGTGAAAATGTCCAGACCCTCAAAGATCAAGCACTCAAGGAATGCAAAGATGAATCAGGCATTGTCTTTCTTTATTTACGTCTAGTCTTAATTCCAAAAAGGATGGAAGGTAGCTTTTAAGGATGCATAAAATCAGAGAATGTAAATTAAAAGAGAAAGTGATACAGAAGAAACTGAAGTGTCCATCAACAGATGAATGAAGAAAGATGTGTGTGTGTGTGTGTGTGTGTGTGTGTGTATGCACACACCTTTGCAGCTGAATATGGAGAAGCTCTATACAGTTTGCAAAAACAGGACCAGGAGCTGACTGTGGCTCAGATCATGAACTACTTATTACAAATTCAGACTTAAATAGGCCATTCAGGTATGCTATATGGTGTGCGTAGTCACTCACTTGTGTCCGACTCTCTGCGACTGCATGGAGCGTACCCCAGACTCCTCTGTTCATGGGGATTCTCCAGGTAAGAACACTGGAGTGGGTTGCCATGCCCTCCTCCAGGGGATCTTCCCAACCCAGGGATCAAACCCAGGTCTCCAGCATTGCAGGTGGATTCTTTACCATCTGAGCCACCAGGGAAGCCCAGGTATGACCAAAATCAAATCTCTTAGAATCATACAGTGGAACTGAGCAAATGGATTCAAGGGATTTGATCTGACAGACAGAGTGCCTGAAGAACTATGGATGTATATTCATAACATTTTATAGGAGGCAGTGATCAAAATCATCCCCAAGAAAAAGAAACATAAAAAGGCAAAATGGTTGTCTGAGGAGGCCTTACAAATAGCTAAGAAAAGACGAGAAGTGAAAGGCAAAGGAGAAAAGGAAAGATATACTCATCTGAATGCAGAGTTTCAAAGAATAGCAAGGAGAGATAAGAAAGCCTTAAGTGAACAATGCAAAGAAATAGTGGAAAACAATAGAATGGAAAAGACTAGAGATATCTTCAAGAAAATTAGAGATACCAAGGGAGCATTTTATGCAAAGGTGGGCACAATAAAGGATAGAAACTGTATGGACCTAACAGAAGCAGAAGATATTAAGAAGAGGTGGCAAGAATACACAGAAGTACTGTACAAAAAAGATCTTAATGACCCAGATAACCACGATAATCACTCACCTAGAGCCAGACATCTTGGAATACGAAGTCAAGTGGGCCTTAGGAAGCATCACTACAAAGCTAGTAGAGGTGATGGAATTCCAGCTGAGCTACTTTCAAATCCTAAAAGATGATGCTGTTAAAATGCTGCACTCAATATACCAGCAAATTTTGAAAACTCAGCAGTGGCCACAGGACTGGAAAAGGTCAGTTTTCATTCCAGTCCCAAAGAAGGGCATTGCCAAAAAATGTTCAAACTACCACACAATTGCACTTATTTCACATGCTAGCAAAGTAATGCTCAAAATTCTCCGAGTGAGGTTTCAACGGTACGTGAACTGAGAACTTTCAGATGTTCAATCTGGATTTAGAAAAGGCAGAGGACCCAGAGATAAAATTGCCAACATCTGCTGAATCATAGAAAAAGCAGAGAATTCCAGAAAAAACATCTACTTCTGCTTCATTGACTACGCTAAAGCCTTTGACTGTGTGGATCACAACAAACTGTGGAGAATTCTTAAGGAGATAGGAATACCAGAGCACTTTACCTCCCTCCTGAGAAACCTGTGTGCAGGTCAAGAAGCAATAGTTAGAACCAGACATGAAACAATGGACTGGTTCAAAATTGGGAAAGCAGCACGTCAAGGCTGTATATTGTCACCCTGCTTATTTAACTTCTATGCAGAGTACATCATGCAAAATGCTGGGCTGGATGAAGTACAAGCTTGGAATCAAGATTGCTGGGAGAAATATCAATAACCTCAGAGATGCAAATGACACCACCCATATGGCAGAAAGCGAAAAGGAATTAAAGAGCCTCTTGATGAAAGTGAAAGAGGAGAGTGAAAAATTTGGCTTAAAGCTCAACATTCAGAAAACTAAGATCATGGCATCCAGTCCCATCCCTTCATGGCAAATAGATGGGGAAACAATGAAAACAATGACAGACTTTATTTTCTTGGGCTCCAAAATCACTGCAGATGGTGCTGCAGCCATGAAATTAAAAGATGCTTGCTCCTTGGAAGAAAAGCTATGACCAACCTAGACAACATACTAAAAAGCAGAGACGTTACTTTGTCGACAAGGTCTGTCTAGTCAAAGCTATGGTTTTTCCAGTAGTCATGTATGGATGTGAGAGTTGGACTATAAAGAAAGCTGAGCACCAAAGATTTGATGCTTTTTAACTGTGGTGTTGGAGGAGACTCTTGAGAGTCCCTTGGACTGCAAGGAGATCCAACCAGTCATTCCTAAAGGAAATCAATCCTGAATATTCATTGGAAGGACTGATGTTGAAGCTGAAGCTCCAATACTCTGGCTACCTGATGCAAAAAGCTGACTCACTGGAAAAGACCCTGACACTGGGAAAGATTGAAGGCAGGAGGATAAGGGGGCAACAGAGGGTGAGATAGTTAGATGACATCACCAACTCCATGGACATGAGTTTGAGAAACCTCCGGGAGATGGTGAGTGACAGGAAGCCTGGTATGCTGCAGTCCCTGGGGTCACAAAGAGTTGGACACAACTAAGCAACCAAACAACAACACACACACACACATATATATAACATATATAATAAATAACAAAAACATATATATGTATGGAATACTACTCAGCCTTAAAAAAAGAATGAAATTTTGTCATTTGCAATAACATAGATGGACTCAGAGGGTATTATGCTAAGTGAAATAAGTCAGGTAAAGACAAATTCGGTATGATATCACTTACATGTGGAATCTAAAAAATACAACAAACTAGTGAATACAACAAAAAAGAATGAGACTCACAGATACAGAGAACAAACTAGTGGTTGCCCGTGGAAAGAAGGAAAGTGAGAGGGGCAGTATAAGCAAAGAGGATTAAAAGGTACAAACTGTTTTGCATAAAATAAGCTATAAGGATCACTGTACAGCACAGGGAATCGAGCCAATATTTTATAATAACTATAAATGGAGTATAACCTTCAAAAATTGTGACTCACTATACTGTACACCTATAACTTATATAATACTGTATGTTCTTGCCTGGAAACACCAGGGACAGAGGAGCCTGGTGGACTCCAGTTCATGGGGTCGCATAGAGTTGAACATGACTGAGTGAGTAATACTCATTTTATCGTGTACACCTGTCACTTACATAATATTATACAGCAACTATACTTCAATTTTAAAAAAGTTTAAAAAGAGGGAGAGGGACACTAAAGTTATGTAAGTATGGAAGTCATGTTCTGACCTGAAACCCAACATTTTGTTACAAATGACTATAAAAATACTCGATTAAAATTTTTATACCTCTTAGGTCTAGAACACAAATTTTTAAAAACTTTATTGTGATATATATCACATATTATAAAATTTACTCTTTTAAACTGTACAATTCAAACTTGTACAAAGTTTTTTGCTTTTGTTTTGGTTTTGATTTTGGTTGTGCAGTACGGCTAGGAGAATCCTAGCTCCCCAACCAGGGATCGAATCCTTGCCCTCAGCAATGAAGGGGAAGAGTCCTAACCACTGTACTGCCAGAGAATTCCCAAAATTAGATATCTGTTTTTTTAAGATTTATTTATTTGACTGCACAGGGTCTTAGTTGTGGCATGCAGGATCTTTTGTCATTCAAACTCTTAGTTGCTGCATGTGGGATCTAGTTCCCTGACCAGGGATTGAACCTTGGCCCCTTACACTGGGAGCTTAACGTTTTATCCACTGGACCACCTGGGAAGTCCCTCTTTTTTTTTTTTTTTGGCCATGCCTGGTGGCTCAGAGGGTAAAAGCATCTGTATGCAATGCAGGAGACCTGGGTTCAATCCCTGGGTCGGGAAGATCCCCTGGAGAAGGAAATGGCAACCCACTCCAGTACTCCTGTCTGGAAAATCCCATGGACGGAAAAGCCTGATAGGCTACAGTCCAAGGGGTCGAAAAGAGTCAGACATGACTGAGCAACTTCACTTTTACGGCTTGTGGGTCTTATTACTCAACCAGGGATTGACTCCATGACCCCTGCAATGGAAGGGTGGAATCCTAACCACTGGACCACTAGGGAATTCCCTCAGTGGTTTTTAATATACTCACAGTTGTGTACCTATCACCAATATCTAATTTAAGAACATTTTTGTCACGCCAAAGAGAAAACTCTGTACCTGTTTGCAGTCGTTCCCCATTCTATTCCAATCCCTGGCTGGGAGAAAATATTTGCAAAAGACATATCTGATAAAGAGGATAATAGTCTTTATCAGATATCTATATAACTCTTTATTAGTATATAGATATAGATATCTCTTAAAGCTTAGCAATAGAAAATTAACAACCCAGTTTTAAAATGAGCAAAAGACCTGAACAGACATCTCACTGAAGAGGATATAAAGATAACGTGTAAATATGTGAATAGATGCTCAACATCATGTATCACTAAGGAATTTCAGATTAAAACAACAATGAGATATCACTACTCACTTACTGGGATGGCCAACATCCCAAACACTGAAGATACCAAAAGTTGATGAGAATGTAGAATAAGGACTCTTGTTCATCACTGGGGAGAATGCAAAATGGTACAGGCATAGCTACTTTGCAAGACAATTTGGCAGTTTTTCACAGAAATAAACATACTTGTTCCGTGTGGTGCTGCAATTGCACTCCTTCATATTTATCCAAGTGAGTGAAAACTTATGTCCACACAAAGTCTGCACATGGATGTCTACAGTAGTTTTACTTACAACTGCCAAAATTTGGAAATAACTAAAATGTCCTCCAGTAGATGAACAGATAAATAAACTGTGGTACATTCAGACAATGGAATATTATCCAGGGCTAAAATGAAATGAACTCTCAAGCCATGAAAAGATACGGGGAAAAAAGCATATTACTAAGTGAAAGAAACCAATATTTCTTTCACTACATAGTGAAAGAAGGCTACATAGTATAGGAATCCAACTAAATGACATTCTAGAAAAGTCAAAACCATGGAGACTATAAAAAAAGATCAGTGGTCGCCAAGGGTTGAGGGGAGGGAGAGATGAACAGGCAGGGCACAGAGAATTTTTAGGGCAGTGAAACCATTGTGTATGGTTTCAGTATGATACTGTAATGGTAGATTGATATCACCACACATATGTCAAAATCCATAGACCGCACAACACCAAGAGTAAACCCTAATGTAAATTATGGACTTTGGGTGATAATGATGTGTCAATGTAGGTTCATTGGTTGTCATAAAACACTACTCTGGTGCAGGATGTTGATTGTTGGGGTATATGGAATTTTCTGTACTTTTTTCTCAATTTTGCTGTGAACCTAAAACTACTCTAAAAAGTAAAGTTTACCAAAAATAACCAAAATAGGGGCTTCCCTGGTGGTTCAGTGGCAAAGAATCCACCTGCCAATGCAGGAGACATGGGTTCGATCCCTAATCAGGGAAGATCCCACATGCCATGGAGCAACTAAGCCCATGCCCCACAACTACTGAGCCTGTGCTCTAGGGCTGGTGCCCCACAACTACTGAGCCTGTGTGCCTGGAGCCTGTGCTCCACAAAAAAGGAAGCCACAGTGATGAGAAGGTCGTGTAACGCAACTGGAGAGTAACCTCACTTGCTGCAAGTAGAGAAAAATCCTGTGCAGCAAGGAAGACCCAGCACAGCCTAATACTAGTAAGTAGATAAATTAATATTATTTTTAAAAAGATACAACACATTTAAAAAAATAACCTAAATAAATAAGTAAACAGAATAGCACACCAAGAGACTATCATATATACCTGACTTAAGTATTATGCATAAGCTGTGACAGTTCCAAGTGTAGGGCTCCTGTTGCCCTGCCTAGGATCCCCTCACTCAGCCAATGAGCTCCCAGGTGTTGGCTGCTAAGAACTCACTCTGCATCTTTCTTAGGTTGGTTCCTACTCTGCCTTTGGTGAAGGGAAGCTGTCCCCCATCAGGAGATGCCCAGGAGTTTATACTCTTCTTCATGACCGACAATTGGCCAATGTGGGTATATAACAGCTCAGCCCACTTGCCTCTGGGTGGGACAACCTTTCTGGCACCAAGTGTGCTTCAGAGATCCCCATGGGATCAGGCTGAAGATCACCTCTTCGTGAACCCACATCTGTGTGGAGTTCCTTCCTTTGCCCTGTCCCTTTCCCCCACTCCCCCCAGGTTCCTCCTGAGAACACGTCTTGAACAACGCACTTGCACAAGGATCGCTTCTCAGGCTTTGCTCTGGGGAACTGATCTATGACAGTTCCTACGGACTGTCCCTGTCTTCGAAGTATATCCTGATTTGTTTTGCAAAATATTATATGGAAAGTCATCTTTAAAGGGTCAGGTGATTCACTGTCCACAGCATTGCTTTGATACAAAGGATCTTTACATATTTGTTTCCGCATTGGTGGTCTGAGACACATCGCATTGCTCTTGAATCTGACTCCACAAAACCAAGATTTTTCCTCCCATGCACATGTTTTTACATTAAAAGAGTGATTTTAGAGAAGGAAAAAAAAGTGGAAGTGAAAACAAAAAGGACTATGGTGGTGACATGGTGGTGATATGATGGTGACATACAATGTGGCCAGAAATGAGTCTGAAAAACTGTGGGTTTCCCTTGGGTGGGTCACAGATTTCACAATAAGCCTTGTGTTTACTAGCACACATACACGCACATGTTTATTTATATAATTCAGTATTTCCCCTTAAAGAACCTACTCTATTAAAATCAGTCAGGGGACTTCCCTGGTGGTCCAGTGGCTAAGAATCCCCCTGCCAATGCATGAAATGCGAGTTCAATCCCTGCTGGTGAACTACGATCCCACTTGTCAGCATTTAAGCCTGCACACCGCAACTACTGAGCCCATGGGCACAACTAAGACCTAGGGCAGCCAAAAAAAAAAAAAAAAAAAAACAGTCAGAATTCCTACCTTGTTGCTGTGGTTTGGTCGCTCAGTCATGTCTGACTCTGCAACCCCATGGACTGCAGCACGCCAGGTTTCCCTGTCCTTCACTATCTCCCAGAGTTTGCTCAAACTCATGTCCATCAAGTTGATGATGCCATCTAATCATCTCATCCTCTGTTGTCCCCTTCTCCTCCTGCCTTCAATGTTTCCCAGCATCAGGGTCTTTTCCAATGAGTTGGCTCTTCCCATCAGGTGGCCAAAGTATTGGAGTTTCAGCTTCAGCATTAGTCCCTCCAATAAATATTCAGGGTTGATTTCCTTTAGGTTGACTGGCTTGATCTTGCAGCCCAGGGGACTCTCAAGAGTCTTCTCCAACACCACGGTTCAAAAGCATCAATTCTTCAGAGGTTAGCCTTCTTTGCGGTCCAACTCTCACGTCCCTACATTACTACTGGAAAAACCATAGCTTTGACTATACAAACCTCTGTTGGCAAAGTGACGTCTCTGCTTTTTAATATGCTGTCTAGGTTTATCATAGCTCTTCTTCCAAGAAGCAAACATATTTTAATTTCATGGCTGCAGTCACTGTCCACAGAGATTTTGGAACCCAAGAAAATAAAGTCTGTCATCATTTCCATTTCTCCCCCAACTATTTGTCATGAAGTGATGGGACTGGATGCCATGATCTTAGTTTTCTGAATGTTGAGTTTTAAGCCAGCTTTTCCACTCTCCTCTTTCACCTTCATCAAGAGGCATTCCTACCTTGGTCCTTCTGAAAAGCATACCCCACCAGGTAATGAAGATAACCTTGATACATCCTTGGAGGAGAAAAGCCCCAGATCAGCTTGATTCCTAACCCCTGCTCTCCAGGTTAAACTCCCTTATAGACTTTGGGCCATTTATTTAATTTTTCTGAGCCTTCACTTTTTCATTTGTAAAATGGAAATAGTTACAGCCTCTACTCCATAGATTTTATTAGTTAATTAATCCTTTAAAGGGCACTAAATGATAAACTCTGTTAACAGGTCCTGTTGTTGCTGTTAGTTGCTAAATCATGTCTGACTCTTTTGCAACCCCATGGACATAGCCCACCAGGCTCCTCTGTCCATGGGATTTCTCAGGCAAGAACACTGGAGTGGGTTGCATTTCCTTCTCCAGGGTATCTTCTCCACCCAGGGATCGAACCCACATCTCTACTTCCTCCAACTGGATCTTTGTCAGGAGAAAGGGCAAGGGATGGCTTAAAGTTGCCAGTTAGAGGCTTCTCAGATTTGATCCTCTCTGGTTTAAGTCACTGTCCTTCAGATTGTGGGGGGGAAACTGATTAGTTTCTCAGGCTGTCTTCTTGGCAGAAATGGCTGGATATCCCCAAATACCCATTTTCTCTTACTTCCTGCAATAGAACTCTTGAATTTTAGCCAGGTTCGTGGCTACCCAACTAAAGACTGCATTTCCAAGCCTCCCTTGAAGCCAGGTATGACCATGTGCCTCAGCTCTGGCCAATGTACATGTACATTTTCCAGCCAGGTGCCTGGAATATGACATGGTGTGGAGCCACTTTGGACCAGATAAAGTCAACAACCCAGGAATGGAAATGCTCAAGACAGAAGGAAATTGGGTCCCTAACACC
Source organism: Bos javanicus (assembly GCF_032452875.1). NCBI lineage: Eukaryota > Metazoa > Chordata > Mammalia > Artiodactyla > Bovidae > Bos > Bos javanicus. Next base: position 56,858,127 of record NC_083888.1, on the reverse strand, counting down.
AGGCAATCTATCAGCCCTGGACTTCCAACACTTGTGTTTCACAAGACAAACCTATCTTGTTAGTGTCACTGTCACTTTGGTCTTTGTCATAGGAGCTGACTCTGCATTCTAATTAACAAACTTTTTATTCCCTCCTCTCTTTCTCAAACAGTGTCTGGAAAAGGGCAAACTTATGTAGCCTCGTGGCCATCAGCAGTGAGCTCCATTTGGTTCTCCACTTGGAGTCTCACAGGCTGAAATCAAGATGTCGGTTGGTGTGAATGCCTACCTGGAGGCTCTGGGGAAGAATCCACTTCCGAGCTTATTCAGTTGGTTGACGGAATTATATTCCTTGTGGTTGTAGGAATGCTGTCCTCATTCCTTTGCTGGCTGTCAGCTGGAGACCACTCTCAGCTCCTCAACCTGCCTGAATGCTGGTGGCCCTTCCACCTTCAAGCCAACAACTTTCTCTAGCACTGCTGCTGCTGCTGCCGCCAAGTCACTTCAGTCGTGTCCGACTCTGTGCGACCCCATAGACGGCAGCCCACCAGGCTCCCCCATCCCTGGGATTCTCCAGGCAAGAACACTGGAGTGGGTCACCATTTCCTTCTCAGTGCATGACAGTGAAAAGGGTAAGTGAAGTCGCTCAGTAGTGCCCGACTCTTTGCGACCCCATGGACTGCAGCCTACCAGGCTCCTCCGTCCGTGGGATTTTCCAGGCACTAGCCAGACCAAATTCTGCTTTTAAAGGGCTCCTACACATCTATGCTTATATGCCCAGATAATCTCCTTTTTGCCATATAACATAATCACAGGAATAATATCTCATCATATTCAGAGGTTTCACACATACTTAAGGAGGAGCAGATTAGACTTAAATGAGGGTCATTCTTAGACTACTGCCTATCATACAGGTAAATAAATGCTTATTGTTTGAGTGGAAATCCTTAAAAAAAAACAACCAAGAAGAGACAGGGCCTCCCCTGAGTAAAGGAGCACAGCAAACAGCATTTATCTGTATCATTTAATTTAATTGATAAGTTAAATTAATTTATCATTTAATTCAGTTGATTAAATTGTCATTTAATTGTCATTTAACTGTCATTTAATTCAATTGATAAATTTATTTAATGAGTATCTATTACATGACAGCTTATGCTTTTAGGCACTGTGGATATAGAAATAAATAAGATAGACTGGGTCTTGCTTTCAAGCAGCTTGTGTATTTATTTTAAAATATTTATTTCTTTGGTTGTACCAGGTCTTAGCTGTGACACTTGGGGTCTAGCTTCCTGACCAAGGATTGAACCCAGGCCCCCTGAATTGGGAGCATGGAAGCCTAGCCACTGGACCACTAGGGAAGTCCCTCAAGCAGTTTAAATTTTACTGGAGTCACAGGAAATTTACTAACAAATGTATAAAGTGAGATTGTAAAGCAAAGTAAAAGGCTAGGGAATGGTGGAGGTTTGTGTGACTATTACAGGTCTGCGGGCCCAGGATGGCATCTCTGAGGAGGTGGTGCTATTTAAGCAGAAGCTAGCTATATGTCTGGAAGGGGAAGGGCATTCCAGGAAGAGGGAGCTGCATACACAAAGGTAAGAAAGTCATTAGGCTGGAGAGGAGTAACTCATGTGGCAGGAAATGAGGTCATGGGGACAGGTAGGAGTAAGGCCATGCGAGCCAGTGGAATTTTGTTCTGGAAGGATGGGATGGTTTTTAAGCTGAAAATCAAGATGAAAAGTTTTGCAAATAGAGAGTAGTGAGGGTTGCATGCAACGTAAAGGTAATTAATGCCTCTGAACTGCACATATGAAAATGGTTAAAATAAGCACGTTTTATGTTATATGTTTTACTACAATAAAAAAAATGGAAAAAAAAAGAATAAACAGTACTTGGTCAGAGTAAAAACAAGAGTCAGGAGCCAGAGGGAACAGCATAATTACCTGCTTAGGGGAGGCACTTCCCTGACGGTCCAGTGGTTAAGACTCAGAGCCTCCAATGCAGGGGGCACAGGTTTGATCCCTTGTCAGGGAACTAGACCTCTACATGCTATGCAGCACAGTCAAAAAATAAAAACAAACAAACAAAATTAGGTTGTTACCAAAAAAAAAAAAAAATGCTTAGGGGAAGGGAGGGTATGGACCATTAAAAAAAAAAAAAAGACCATCTGAAGAAGGCCTAAGGGTGTCTTCTAGGGTGTTGGCCAAGCTCAGGTTTTCATCCAGGGGCTGGTTACCTGGATGTGTTTGCTCTGTGAAAATGTACGGAGCTGTACATTTATAATTTGTGCATTTTCCTCTATGCATGTTATACTTTCATTGAAATATTTAAGCTGAAAACAAGTCCAGTTTGTTTGTGGTGGGAGGAATTGAAGGTAGGGACCCTCGGGGCTCAGGCTAGGGCCCAGCACTTATCATGTACTCAGTGAATAGCTGACACTTGGCTGGAATCGGAACTAAGTTTTTTCATTAGCTGGCACTAGTGATAAAGAACCCGTCTGACAATGCAGGAGATAAGAGACGAAGGCTGAATCCCTGGGTCAGGAAGATCCCCTGGAGGAGGGCATGGCAACCCATTCCAGTATTCCTGCTTGGAGAATCCCATGGACAGAGAAGCCTGGCGGGCCACAGTCCATAGGGTCGAAAAGAGTCAGACATGACAGAAGAGACTGAGCACACAGCACATGTTATTTCATTCTATCTTTACCACAGCTCTACGAAGCACAAAGAAGTGAAGCACTTGTCTAGGATCACACAGTCAGGAAGTGGTGGAGAGGGAACTGAAACCCAGGTGGTCTGGATTCACCATCTAGGCCTTTAGCCATCACATCCAATGGAATGAGTGAATGCTATATGCAGCTCGCTCTCTCTCTAAACTAGAGGTTCTCAACATGGGGGAAACGTTGGGCAAAGTCTGGACACATCTTTGGCTGCCACAACTTGAGAGAGGGGTGCTGCTAGCATTGGGTAGGTAGTGGCCAGCGATGCTGCTAAACATCTTAAAATGTGCAGGACAAGCCCACCTTCCCACCAACAAAAAATAACTGGGCCTCAAATATGTTAATGCTGAGAAGCATTAACAAATTTGCTCTCAGTTCAGTTCAGTTCAGTCACTCAGTCGTGTCCGACCCTTTGTGACCCCATGAATCACAGCACGCCAGGCCTCCCTGTCTATCACCAACTCCCGGAGTTCACTCAAACTCATGTCCATCGAGTTGGTGATGCCATCCAGCCATCTCATCCTCTGTTGTCCCCTTCTCCTCCTGCCCCCAATCCCTCCCAGCATCAGAGTCTTTTCCAATGAGTCAACTCTTCGCACAAGGTGGCCAAAGTACTAGAGTTTCAGCTTTAGCATCATTCCTTCCAAAGAACACCCAGGGCTGATCTCCTTTAGAATGGACTGATTGGATCTCCTTGCAGTCCAAGGGGCTCTCAAGAGTCTTCTCCAACACTACAGTTCAAAAGCATCAATTCTTTGGCAATCAGCCTTCTTCACAGTCCAACTCTCACATCCATACATGACCACTGGAAAAACCATAGCCTTGACTAGACAGACTTTTGTTGGCAAAGTAATGTCTCTGCTTTTGAATATGCTATCTAGGTTGGTCATAACTTTCCTTCCAAGGAGTAAGCGTCTTTTAATTTCATGGCTACAGTCACCATCTGTAGTGATTTTGGAGCCCCAAAAAATAAAGTCTGACACTGTTTCCACTGTTTCCCCATCAATTTCCCATGAAGTGATGGGACCGGACGCCATGATCTTCGTTTTCTGAATGTTGAGCGTTAAGCCAACTTTTTCACTCTCTACTTTCACTTTCATCAAGAGGCTTTTTAGTTCCTCTTCACTTTCTGCCATAAGGGTGGTGTCATCTGCATATCTGAGGTTATTGATATTTCTCCCGGCAATCTTGATTCCAGCTTGTGTTTCTTCCAGTCCAGCGTTTCTCATAATGTACTCTGCATATAAGTTAAATAAGCAGGGTGTCAATATACAGCCTTGACAAAACTTGCTCTAGACCTAACCGATTACTTTCACACTCTCCCCAGCTCTTGTTGTTTTATAATCATAATCTCTTACTTAATCTCCCATCATTAGATAAGAAAAGACTTTGAACCTGCCGTGGTTCCTCATGGTTCTTATCTGTGGTGACAGTTATCCACCACATCCATATCCGGCTGAGCCTCATTAACCTCTGCTTATATGGAATGGTGGCAAGAGTCCCCTGATGGTGACTTTTCCCGTGATAATTTGGCCAGGGGCATTTGATGGGGAGATCCCCATGCCCATGTGTCCACAGGGGGCCTGCCATCTTCCTGCCGCCTGTGTGCTGTTTCAGCACTGACCTCTGCTCCTGGTGCTTCCCATTGGCAGAGCACACCCCCTACCTAGGTGACATTCTGTGAGGGGGTACAGGAGCCCAGGCAGTGCTGAAATTCAGATCCCCATCTTCTTTTCCTCATTGGGAGTCTTAATTCATAGCTCAGCAGCCACAGGCATCTTATTAACACAGTGAGTAGCTAATATTAATAGGGCATTTACTTGGTGCTAAGTACTGGATTAATAAACTTAATTCTCAGAAAGACCTTATGAAGTAGGTACTGTTTATTCTTTCTTTTTTTTAAAAAAAAAAATTCTTTTATTTATTTATTTGGCTGTACCGGGTCTTAGTTGCATCGTGTGGGATTCAGTTTCCTGACCAAGGATGGAACCTAGGCCCTCTGCATTGGGAGACTGGGAGTGTGAAATCTTAGCTTCTGGACCTCCAGGGAAGTCTGGGTGCTTTCTTCCCCACCTCCCCCTGCCCCCTGCCCTGCCGTTTGACAGTTGAAGAAACCCAGGCACTGAGAAGCTAAGTGACTTGCATAGGTCACACAGCTTATAAGTGGTAACACTGGAATTTGGATCTAGATAACTTGATGAGAGAGCACACCATGTACAAGTTCCCATGCCAAGCCTCTTGCATCTCAGCCTCCTCCCCATAGCTGGCCTAGGTTAGCCACCTTACAGCATCTTCTGAGGCTCATCTGACCAACACCAGGGATCCCTCAATTTTCAGTCACCTTCTCTTGTTTCAACTCTGAGCTCTGAGCCCACACTGCTGCTGAGGAAGACTGGGGGGACTACCCTGGGCCCTTTGTTTGCCTAAACATGCCTGGCACCAAGCCACCACATTCATTCCATTTCAAGTGTGAAAACCTAACCAGCCGGAGGTCGCCATTTATTCTGGGTGAACAGAGGGAGTGGTTAAGGATGCTCTGCCTCTCTTACAAGACAGTAAGTTCTCAAGTGTAAGGAACAGATTCCTATTTCTCTCCATGCTCAGTTACATCTGAGAAATGGAAAATTTCCTGACACAACACATTGGTAAATATGGATGTCACGTCACCAGCAATTGCAGCCACTACATATGGTGAGCTGGTGAGCCCTGAGGGAACCCAGGAAGGAAAAAATACCTGCCATCTAGCAGACATCAGACAGCAGCTACTCCCTATGGTGAGCCCCGAGGAAGCTCAGGATGTAAAAACAGTATACTGTGCTGAGTGAGGTGCAACATCAAAGGATTGATTTCAGTGAGTCCAGATGCTTGCATCTTCCCATACCTAGTAAAGTGCTAAATTCCTTAACTTGGGTTATCTGGTTTTCTTTAACAATAACCTTTTTATGTTCAGACTACTTGTCCTTTATTGCAAAACTTCTATATAGCCTGGCTCCTCCTTGGAGCAGTTCTCTCAGGGTTACTTGAGATGCTATCCCCCGGACTCGAAGTATTAAAAATTCCCACTGAATAAAGCATAATCCTCAACTTTTAGGTTGTGAATGTTTCTAAAGCCCGCACACCTGGCACATAACATTTATGCTCCTAGAACTGGACATGGAACAACAGACTGGTTCCAAATAGGAAAAGGAGTTCGTGAAGGCTGTATATTGTCACCCTGTTTATTTAACTTATATGCAGAGTACATCATGAGAAACGCTGGACTGGAAGAAACACAAACTGGAATCAAGATTGCCGGGAGAAATATCAATAACCTCAGACATGCAGATGACACCACCCTTATGGCAGAAAGTGAAGAGGAACTCAAAAGCCTCTTGATGAAAGTGAAAGTGGAGAGTGAAAAGTTGGCTTAAAGCTCAACATTCAGAAAACGAAGATCATGGCATCCGGTCCCATCACTTCATGGGAAATAGATGGGGAAACAGTGGAAACAGTGTCAGACTTTATTTTCTACACCATCACTACAGATGGTGACTGCAGCCATGAAATTAAAAGACGCTTACTCCTTGGAAGGAAAGTTATGACCAACCTAGACAGCATATTCAAAAGCAGAGACATTACTTTGCCAGCAAAGGTTCGTCTAGTCAAGGCTATGGTTTTTCCTGTGGTCATGTATGGATATGAGAGTTGGACTGTGAAGAAGGCTGAGCGCCAAAGAATTGATGCTTTTGAACTGTAGTGTTGGAGAAGACTCTTGAGAGTCCCTTGGACTGCAAGGAGATCCAACCAGTCCATTCTGAAGGAGATCAGCCCTGGGATTTCTTTGGAAGGAATGATGCTAAAGCTGAAACTCCAGTACTTTGGCCACCTCATGTGAAGAGTTGACTCATTGGAAAAGACTCTGATGCTGGGAGGGACTGGGGGCAGGAGGAGAAGGGGACGACAGAGGATGAGATGGCTGGATGGCATCACTGACTCGATGGATGTGAGTCTGAGTGAACTCCGGGAGTTGGTGATGGACAGGGAGGCCTGGCGTGCTGCGATTCATGGGGTCGCAAAGAGTCGGACACGACAGAGTGACTGATCTGATCTGATCTGATCTGATTGAGGAAGACTGTGAAAGCACAGTGGTCATGAGAACTGACTTTGGGCTTGGACAGACCTGAACTTGAAGCCCTGGTCACTTCCAAGCTGTGATCTTGGGCCAAGTACTTAACTCAGGGTGGGTAAGCTTTTTCTGTAAATGGTCACACAGTATACAGATTCTTTGGTGGGCCACATGGTCTCTCCTATAATAGCTCATCTCTGCCTTGTTCTCCCAAAGAGTCATACCTAAACCAATGGGTGTGGCTGTGTTCCTCTAGACTTTTATCCACAAAATAGGCAGTAGGCCCAGGGTAGTACACAGACCCAAGATTTGCAGTTTAAAAAAAAAATATATATATATATAAAAGGATATCAGGGAGTTCCTTGGTGGTCTGGTGGTTAGGACTCTGCTTTCACTGCTGAGGGCCTAAGTTAAACTGTGGTGGTGTTAGGGGAATCACACTGATTGAAACTGCCCACCCTGGCCAGGCACCATAGAAACTATTTGCATAATTTGTTTTACGACAGGAGGTCCTAGTAAGGAACATGGAACTAATAAGCCTCCACCAACCAGAAGAGTTTTTCTGGAACTCTCTTGCTTTTTCCATGATCCAGCGGATATTGGCAATTTTATCTCTGATTCCTCTGCCTTTTCTAAAACCAGCTTGAATATCAGGAAGTTCACGGTTCACATATTGCTGAAGCCTGGCTTGGAGACTTTTGAGCATTACTTTACTAGCATGTGAGATGAGTGCAATTGTGCGGTAGTTTGAGCATTCTTTGGCATTGCCTTTCTTTGGGATCAGAATGAAAACTGACCTTTTCCAGTCCTGTGGCCACTGCTGAGTTTTCCAAATTTGCTGGCATATTGACTGCAGCACTTTCACAGCATCATCTTTCAGGATTTGAAATAGCTCAACTGGAATTCCATCACCTCCACTAGCTTTGTTCGTAGTGATGCTTTCTAAGGCCTACTTGACTTCACATTCCAGGATGTCTGGCTCTAGGTCAGTGATCACACCAAGTTCCAGAAAAACATCCGACACGACTGAGCAACTGAACTGAACTGAACTGAACTGAACCGGAAGAGTTCGGGAAAGGTCAAAAGGAGACACCACATGTCCACCTCCCAAAATCTTTCTCTCTGGCATCCATCTTGGCTAAACAAGGTGTGCACCGCCAGGAAGGACTGAGTCAGAATGATTGGCTAAAGATGACCCAGAAACTAATCCCATCACCATAAAACCCGAGACTGCAAGCCATGTGACAGAGCTGTTCTCCTGGGTTCCCTTACCCTACTGCTCTCCAACCGGGTGCCCTGTCCCAATAAAATCTCTTGCTTTGTCAGCAGACGTGTTTCCTCGGACAATTCATTTCCGAGTGTTAGGCAAGAGCCCAGTTTCGGGCCCTGGAAGGGGTCCCCTTTCCTGCAACAGTGGTGGAACTAATTTTACACAAGCCAACACAGCCAAGACAGTTCCAGAAAAACATCTATTTCTGCTTTATCGACTATGCCAAAGTCTTTGACTGTGTGGATCACAATAAACTGTGGAAAATTCTGAAAGAGATGGGAATACCAGACCACCTGACCTGCCTCTTGAGAAACCTATAGGCAGGTCAGGAAGCAAGTTAGAACTGGACATGGAACAATAGGCTGGTTCCAAATAGGAAAAGGAGTACGTCAGGCCTGTATATTGTCACCCTGCTTATTTAACTTATATGCAGAGTACATCATGAGAAACGCTGGGCTGGAAGAAACACAAGCTGGAATCAAGATTGCCAGGAGAAATATCAATAACCTCAGATATGCTGATGACACCACCCTTATGGCAGAAAGTAAAGAGGAACTATAAAGCCTCTTGATGAAAGTGAAAGTGGAGAGTGAAAAAGTTGGCTTAAAGCTGAACATTCAGAAAACGAAGATCATGGCATCTGGTCCCATCACTTCATGGGAAATAGATGGGGAAACAGTGGAAACAGTGTCAGACTTTATTTTTCTGGGCTCCAAAATCACTGCAGATGGTGACTGCAGCCATGAAATTAAGACGCTTACTCCTTGGAAGGAAAGTTATGACCAACCTAGATAGCATATTCAAAAGCAGAGACATTACTTTGCCAACAAAGAGTCTGTCTAGTCAAGGCTATGGTTTTTCCAGTGGTCATGTATGGATGTGAGAGTTGGACTGTGAAGAAAGCTGATTGCCAAAGAATTGATGCTTTTGAACTGTGGTGTTGGAGAAGACTCTTGAGAGTCCCTTGGACTATAAGGAGATCCAACCAGTCCATTCTAAAGGAGATGAGTCCTGGGTGTTCTTTGGAAGGACTGATGCTAAAGCTGAAACTCCAATACTTTGGCCACTTCATGTGAAGAGTTGACTCATTGGAAAAGACTCAGATGCTGGGAGGGATTGGGGGCAGGAGGAGAAGGGGACGACAGAGGATGAGATGGCTGGATGGCATCACCAACTCGATGGACATGAGTTTGAGTGAACCCAGGGAGTTGGTGATGGACAGGGAGGCCTGGCATGCTGCAATTCATGGCGTCTCAAAGAGTCAGACACGACTGAGCGACTGACCTGAACTGAACTGAACACAGTCACAACAAAAAAGATGAAACGAGAGAACCCATGAATGTAAGTCTCAATATCTTGTGCTCGATGTCCTTGGGCAGTACTGGACTTATAATAACTCCATTCAACTCAACTTTCTGAGCTCCACACCATGGCACTTGTATGTATAGTATTTTACTTTTCTCTCCCTGTGAGACAATACCAAACGTTTGAGAAGTAGCATACGGATAAAAAGCACCGGATTCTGGAAGTAGACTGCGTGGCTCCGAATTCTGGCTCTGCCACTTCAGAGGTATGTGATCTTCCGAAAATTAACCTCCCTGACATAACTTTCCTTAGTTGCCCCGTGTGTAAAGCTGGGATGACATTAACAGTGCCTCCCTCTCCTAGGGTTGTTACCAGGATGAAACGGATCTGCACATCCCATCACCTGGGGTTCTTTAAAGACTCCAAAACCCAGGCCACAGGCAGACCAAAATCTTTAGGGAGAGGCGGAGGCATCAGTACCTACGAAGCTACTACCCTATGTGGTTCTAATTTGTGTACAAGTTTAGAAGCGGAGTGTTAAACGGCTTAGGGCGCTGGGGATCGATCCTTCCGGGGAATCACTGCGCCCCTGGTTCCACACACGTCAGAACCACCCTTCCACCCTCACCCCATCCCGCCCTAATTCTCTGGATACCGTCCTCCCTGCGTTCCTTTGCTTTCTGGGATCAGAAGGCCCCGCGAGGGCTCGCTGGGACTTGTAGTTCCTGCGACTCTCCGGTCTCGTTCTCGCCTTCCATTGGCTTTCGAAGACGCTCCTCCCCGAAGCTCGGCCAATCGCCGCGGCGCAGCCAACCCTCAAAGCAAGGAGCTAGGACCCTGCTCAGCAATCTCTGCAGGGAGGACGCCGGCAGCTCACTTCTTTGAGGCTGCGCACCGCGAGGAGTTCCCACGGTCCCGCAGCAGGTAATCAATATCCCTGGCAGGGGACTGGGGCCCGGCCCAGCGCCCCAGACCAGGGTCGCCCATCGGCCGCAGATCTTGGCTTCATGTCTGGGATTTTCAGTTTCCCCGGCCTTTTTTTTTTTTTTTTTTTTTGAGTAAATCCATTTCTCATCGGGAGAAAGGGAGTTTTCGGCAAACGATGACTTCCGACGACCTCTCTCAGCCTTGCATCCCGTGGGGTTGGTGAGTTGGGGCTCCTTTTGTTGAGCGAGCTCTGGCTGGAAGCCCAGGCTCCTCCAAGAGCAGAGAGAAACAGGCGCGAGCTGAGAGCACATTTGCTAAGGTCCTATAGCCAGGGAATGCCAGGAGGGGGTCTCTTGTGTACTGTCTTAACAATCTAGAAACAACTCAGGTTGTTGAGGTTTGTAATGCTGAGGTTTCATCTGTTTCCAGTTAGTTCTTGGTAGCCTAAGGGGGAAGGGGTTATGTTAACCACAACAGCAAATATACCCAAAGGTATAAAAACATCCCTTCTGAGAAATCATAAAAGCTCCACTTCTCACAGGTTTGAGCTGGTGGGAGTTAACAGGATGATTCACATGAACCATGGAAGTGAAAGTTAGCAGGATTTGATCCCCTACTTCTATTAGAGTTGAGGTTTTACCCACGTGGTATTCAGTGCCAAGAATCTAGGGGCTGGGAGAAAGAAATTTTGTGAAAATAAATGTCCATGGTTTGAGACTTGCCCTGTGGTATGTAGTGAGTGGCATGGCCCAGCTGTCTTTGCTCCAGACAGTAATGTCTTTACTGCATTCGTTCGCAAACATTGGTTGAGCCTTACTAAGTTTTTTAAGCAGGGATTATTTCATAAAGGGGAGAGGCAGTTTATCGTGAACCATTCCAGTGTTCCAGGGGCAGCATCTAACCCTGCTTGTGGGAAGACGTAAGACTTTGCAGAGAAGGGAATAATTGAATGGAGTTTGAGGGATGGGCAGGAGCTAGCGCGATGAAAGAGAAGAGCCTTTCGCCTGGAAAATAGCATGATGAAGGCAGGAAAAGAGCACTGATTTTGGACCCAGAGCCCTGAGCCTGGTTGGAGCAAGGGATTTCATGTGGATAGTGGAAAACAGAGGCGCATCTTGCAAGCTTATAAGAGACTTGGATTTTGCCCTGAAAGCCCTAGAAACCGAATTTAGTAGATGTGTTTCTTTGTTGTTGCTATTGTTTAGTTGCTAAGTTGTGTTGGACTCTTTTGTGACCCCATGGCCTGTAGCCAGGCTCCTCTGTCCATGGGATTTCCCAAGGGAGAATACTGGAGTGGGTTGCCATTTCCTTCTCCAGGGGATCTTTCCAACCCAGGGAAAGAACTCGAGTCTCCTGCATTGGCGGGCAGGTTCATTACCAGTTAGCCACGAGGGAAGCCCAGTGTGTATCTTAGATACTCTCTAATGTGGAAAAGTGTTGGAAAGAGGCCACACCAGGGAGCTCATTGCAGTAATTCCCAGGGGAATTGCTGAGGATTTTAAAGACAATTGCATTTGAATGAGAGATGAGTAAAAGGTTGTGAACTCTTAAGTAAGTGAACACCATACCTAGTATTGTTCATTAAAAATATATTGAGGTGAATGCTGTCTCTTGAATTTTCCACCTATGACTATCTTTTTTAAGGACATGACCAGCCTTTTTTTTTTTTTTTCTTTCTTTAAACCACAGACATTGCTTTAGGCCAAAATTTGAGTCCCATTTTATGAAGAGGAAATCATCACAAATGTTAAGGATATTGAAATCTGGATGATTAGACATATGACTCAAATTATCTTGTAATCCAGGAGATAGAGATCAAACCCATAATTCAGTTCAGTTCAGTTCAGTCGCTCAGTCATGTCTGACTCTTTTCGACCCCATGAGTTGCAGCACGCCAGGCATCCCTGTCCATCACCAACTCCTGGAGTTCACTCAGATTCACGTTCATCGAGTCAGTGATGCCATCCAGCCATCTCATCCTCTGTCGTCCCCTTCTCCTCCTGCCCCTAATCCCTCCCAGCATCAGAGTCTTTTCCAATGAGTCAACTCATAATTAGATCACTTTATATCTATCAGAGTAGAAATTATGAACCTTGTTACTCTCAAGAGTATCAATTGTTTGAAAGATATCAGATATTTGGAAGTATATCTTAGGATAGTACTGCTGCTGCTAAGTTGCTTCAGTCGTGTCCGACTCTGTGCGACCCCAGAGACGGCAGCCCACCAGGCTGCCCCGTCCCTGGGATTCTCCAGGCAAGAACACTGGAGTGGGTTGCCATTTCCTTCTCCAATGCATGAAAGTGAAAAGTCAAAGTGAAGTTGCTCAGTCGTGTCCAACTCTTAGCAACCCCATGGACTGCAGCCTTCCAGGCTCCTCCAACCATGGGATTTTCAAGGCAAGAGTACTGGAGTGGGGTGCCATTGCCTTCTCCATAGGACAGTACAGCTGCTAGCAAAATAGGTATATCTTAAGACTCAGTGGTTCTACTCCTAAAGTACCAGAGAGACATTTGCTTACAAGGCAATGAGTATAAGAATGCTTTTGCAACATTTTAATAGTTAAAAAAAAAAAAGGTAACAACCTACATGTTTGTTAGTAGGAGAATTTTTATAAAGTGGATATATGTATTTTAAAGTATAATAAATTGATTGGAATGAAATAATTTACAATAGTGGTTACCTTGTGGTATGCGGAGAATGGGACAGGACAATGGGGGACTGTTTTATCTGTAATGTTTTATTTGTTTATGGGGAAAGAGGGTTAACAGATTTACAAAATATTAACAGTTGATCTGTATAACGGTAACAGGTATTTTATATTATATTTGTACATTTCTGTAGTTTAATGTGTATCCTTCAATTTCTTAAAATATAAGTTGTAACAAAATTAAAATTAAGAATTTACATCTAGTTATAAAAGTCATGCTCATTCATTTGGGGAAAGACTACAAACTATTATTAATCCTAGATTTCAAAAAATAGTAATTTGGGAGAAACTTAAAGAAATTCAAATGCCAAATAAGCAGTGAAAATAAAAATGTAGAAAAACCATTAACCAAAAATCAAATTCTTCTAGACATTAGTAAATTAAAAAAATCTTTCTTGACTATGTGTATTTTGAAATATGTTATAGCTGCTTGTACATTTTGAAATGTTAAAAGATAATTTTTTAAAAGTGAAGGGGGCGACAGAGGATGAGCTGGTTGGATGGCTTCCCTGACTCAGTGAACAAGAGTTTGAGCAAACTCTGGGAGATAGTGAAGGACAGGGAAGCCTGGCAAGCTGCAGTCCATGGGGTTGCAGAGTCGGACGTGACTTAGTGACTGAACAACAACATCACTCTGTATATATTACTGTCAGTTGAAAGGAGATTCCAAGTACAAAGTACATTTGTAGATTAGAAATACTGAAACGTGCAACGGGCAACCTGGCTTCTTTCTTTCAAAGGGGGAGTCACTTGCACCTCCACTTAATAGAATGCATTTGCGTGTTTTTAGACAATAATTATTTTCATTTCTAGTATCTACAGTTTACAGAGTTGTGGGGGAAAAAAGTTCCATAGAATCATTGCAGGTAGATTCTTTGCCAACTGAGCCACCAGGGAAGTCCTCCATAGCATCAGAATTAGGTAACTTTGAAGGACATGCTCTAATCTAGAATGTGCTTTGCTACTGAATCATACATGTTCCCTATGAAAAAACATTGATTCTCTCACTTGGACAAAATCCATTTTTTTTTTTGAGATTTGAGATCAGACTACTTGGATTTTCTTTTCTTTCTCTCTCTCTCTCTTTTTTTTTTCCATTTTACTCTTGAAACAGAAAATCAAAGGATATGGGAACTGAATGGGCCCTTAATAATTTAGTTCTATCATCCCGTTTGACAGATGAACAATTAAGGTGAGGCAGGGTCTCCCTGGACTTAGGAACTTAGTCCAGTAGTAACTTAGGAACTGTCCTGTATTAAAGAGAAATTTCACCTGGCATTTGTTAAAAATGACAAGACGGGGACTTCCTTGGTGGTCTAATAGTTAGGACTTTGTCCTTCCAGTGCATGGGGCACAGGTTTGATCCCTGGTTGGAGAACTAAAATCCCACGTGCCATGTAATGTAACCTTTTTTTTTTTTTTAATGAGAAGATGGATTTTATTCTAGCTGTTGTATTAGAGGAGAAAGACTTCCATATAGAACTGAGCTCAACTCCAAATACATCAAGGACAACTGAGATTTATTGCCAGTAGGCAGAGTGGGAGGGTCAATGGCTGAAAAATTGCTAAGAGGAGCTTGATTAGAGGCCAAAGATGGGAGATCCTTGCAGGATTCTTGCTAAACCTGGGCTCAGTGGGCCAAAGTCTTGTCGGGAGGAGGGCTCAGAGGAACTTGACTTTAGTTCGGTAAAAGAGGGCTCCTTGTCTTCTGTCCTTGTCTCTTTTGCATGTTATCAGCCAGGGACCACTTGCATGATGATTTTGTTGTATGCCCACAAAGAACAGAGGGCAAGATCTTAAAACCTGTAGGTTTGGAAGTCTCTTTACAGATGTCATCGTCTGCCCAGCTGCTTTGCTTGGCTTTAATGGTTCGCTGTCTCTAACCCAGAGCAAGCAGCTAGTACAGGGCTGATGTGGGAGGTCACGGGGGTGGTTAAGGTCTGGGCTTTGGTGTCAGACTTGGATTTGAATTTGATCCTGCTATTTAGATGGTCCTCTAACTGTAGCCTTGTTACTTCTATTGCTGCTGACAGTTGATCTAGTGTGTGCACTCGGGTCTGTCCCAAACCTCCCCTATTGGATCTGACCCCACTTGATGGTACTGCCTGAAGTGGAGTCCTTCAGTTGAATCAGTGACTTCATGTAGCCCTGTAACATGAGAGGGTCGCTGGACCAGTGGGAGCAGCGAGGACTTGGCATTGGAGGCTGGTGACATTCATTTGTAAAGGCTTGTCCATTGACAAACCACTTCGTGTGGTTCAAGTTCTCTTTTGATGGGCTCTTGTCCAACCAGTTTGTGTGGTTCAAATTCTCCTTTGATGGGCTCTTCTTCTAAGACCTTTTTATAACCAATTACCCATAAGTGTCTTAAAATAGTGGGGTGATGAAGAGCAGGCATGTTGGGTATCCTGCTGCTGGAGGAAACTTGGAGGCCCCAGAGTGTGGGGTGTAGCCCTCCCACCTATGGTTACAGGGCCTCTGAGATACTCACAAAAACAATGCTTTTTTGGTGTGACAAGCGAGGTGGTGTAATAGAAGAAGCAATCTTTGGAAGCAGATCAGTGTGTCACCCGGCAGTACCACTTTCCACCAAGTTTCTCTACCTCTGCTAGTCTGTCTCAGCTGAAGCGGGTAATGAGCCTGCTCACAGGCTGTTGTGAGGATGGGAAAGTGTCTTGCACACTCCATGGTTCATAGATACCGACCCATATTCCGCCCTCCCTCCCTGTGCGGCATAGCAACAACAGAACACTCTTGGGGACTTTCCTCTCTCCCCTGGTTAGAGCAACAGCTCCCTGGGTCATTTTCTCCCTGCAAATGGTTAGCAGACTAAACACATACCCCTGAGCATCCTCTCAGAGGCCTTCCCACTCTCGGCACTTTTAAGAACTACCTTTTTCTTTTAAAGTTGTCACTGTATCCCATTATAAGGATGTATTATATTTGATTTAGGGCTTCCCTGGTGGCTCAGATGGTAAAGAGTCTGCCTGCAATGCAGGAGACCCAGGTTCGACTCCTAGATTGGGATGATCCCCTGGAGAAGGGAACGGCAACCCGCTCCAGTATTCTTGCCTGAAAAATCCCATGGACGGAGGAGCCTGGTGGGCTACAGTCCATGGGGTCGCAAAGGGTTGGACATGACTGAGCTGCTAACACACACACACACACACACACACACACACACATAATTGATTTGCTAAATAGTACCCTATTTGATAAAAGCCCCTGATGTTGGAAAAGACTGAAGGCAAAAGGAGAAGGGGGTGGCAGAGGATGAGATGGTTAGATAGGATTATCAACTCAGTAGACATGAATTTGCACAAACTCTGGGAGATAGTGGAGGACAGAGGATCCTGGTATGCTACAGTCCATGGGGTTGCAAAGAGATGGACATGACTTAGCGACTGGACAACAACAGACAACCCCCGTAAATGACCATTTATGTTGCCTCTGGGGTTTTCCTGCTACAAGTGGGTGAGCTCCTTCACCTTCTTAAAATCTTCCCTTTTTGAAAAAACGATACTCGACACTCCCACCAGGACTTCCTCTTCTGCTTTTATTTCTTCCCCAGCTCTCATGACCACCGCACAACCTGTCTCTTCCTGCTAGAATGTCAGCTCTGTGAAGGGTTTCGCCAGTTTGGCTCCCTGTTCAGTCTCTGTGAGCACCTGGTGGGTGTTCAGGCCCTGTGTGTTGGACGAATGAGTAGACAGGAAGTAGAAGACGGCGCCCGTGTGGCTGGGGCCGTGGAGCGCCATGGGCAAGAAATAGCGGTCTTCCTGGGCCAGTTTGGCAGGGATCATTTACTTTTTTTTTTGGCTGCGCTGGGTCTTCATTGAGGTGCTTATCTAGTTGCAGCCTGTGGACTAAGTTACCCTGCAGCGTATGGGATCCTCGTTCCCCAACCGGGGATCACATCTGCGTCCCTTGCATTGGAAGGCAGGTTCTTAACCACTGAGCCATCAGGGAAATCCCAGGGATCCTTGTTTACTTTTTATTCATGAACTTTTCACTCTGCTGAAACAAGAATCATAGATATGCCGCAAGATGATTTGTGACTTTGTTTTCCTGCTCTCGACTTGTCAAGAATAGTGCTGACCAGGAAATTGCTATCTGAAACGTGCTGTTTTGAGATGTGTTCATTGCTAAGGGTGATGGAAGGATTGTATTACTTCACGTCTTTCCTTCGCCCCCGGCCCCATACTGTTCCCACGGTATTAATGCACGTGTTTTTTAAGTGGCATTTCCCAATCGGTGTCACATGGTGAGGCTTGTAACTTGGCGTTGTATTCAAGGAACCACAACTCTGTGTTAATAATTAAAAAAAAAGACAAGAATATCGCCAAATGTTAACTCTGAAAATGTCCCCTGTGTATGAATAAGAGTAACTTGCTAGTGTTTTATTTATTTATTTTTTTTTCTTGCTAGTGTTTTAGAAGAATGAAAAGTAAACTGGAATTTGTAAAAATACCCTGGTGGTGTTTTTTGCTTGCGGATTTAGGCAGTTGAGCTGGTGGCGTCTATTCTGTTGCTCAGGCAGCCCAACCTTTCAACTCTAGTATATTTTATTTAAATATGAAAGGGGGAATTCCCTGGCAGTCCAATGACTAGAACTCTGAGCCTCCACTTCTGGGGGGCACAGGTTTGACCCCTGGTCAGGGGAACTAAGATCCCACATGCCATGAGGCACAACAGAAAAAAGAAAAGAAAAGAGAAAGACAGAAAAGAAGAAATCAGGCACTAGAGCCTCCGGACAGATCAGCCTCTTCAGGACTGAGTCATGTGATAGAGACTCAGAAAGCGTGGTATGCAAACCAGGGAGCCTATTTTATGATTGTTGATGAAAGATAATAAAAACCCCAGACTGTACCTGTCCTGTGGGCTGAGAACACATTCTGGCTCCTGAGGGCGGGCCACAGAGACCGCCTGTTTCAGTTGCATTGGAATGTAGCCGTGTTCACTGGTTTCTGTACCGTCTTTGGCTGCTTTGTGATGCAGTGGGAGAACTGAAGAGTTGTAATGGGGATGACTTGACCTGCAGAGCTGAAAATACCTACTTTCCAGCCCTTTACAGAGACTTTGCTGACCCCTGCCCCAAGAGAAGGCTTCCTGGGAGGCTTGCCTGCAGCCAGGAGGCTGCTGGTTGCATGACCTCCAGTATCACTGGCTCACCTTCCCCTCCAGTGTGGGGGCCACTGCAGAACTCTGGGGGTGGGAGCTTGACAGTCTCTTGCCTGACCTCACTGCTGCTGATTCATACCTTTGTATCACTTCCCCTTTTATTATCCCTTGGTGAGCCCTGGGCAGGTCAAGTGGACATGAGAAAACATCGTCTCATACACACGGACATATTAATAGACCAGCGGGTTCCGGGGCTGGGTGGCCTGGGAAGTCCACTGCCCTCATCTGTGACTCATCTTGACCATTTCAAGGCAATCTTGAATCAAATCTGGGGCACATCACTGTAGTTGCCCATGCATCCATGACTTTGTAGTGGAGCTAAAGAAACCTGGATCTAGCACCAACTCAGATTCTATCTTGTTGTTATCTGGCCATGCTGTGTACCACGCAGGATCCTAGTTCCCTGACAGAGACTGAGCCCCTGCCGCCTGCATGGGAAGCTCAGAATCTCAACCACTGGACTGCCAGGGAAGTCCTCCCGCCTCAGATTCTTAAGTCTTACATGTGAAAAATTGAGTTCCTGGGAGAAGTCTTGCGGGGATAGAGTAGTACGGTTTCTTGACTAGGAAGCTGGGCTTCTGGGCAGAGCTGACTAGAGTGTAGTCCTGGGCGTCACCCAGAGCTTGTCAGAAATGCAGAGTCTCAGGCCCTGCCCATGCCTACTGAGTCAGACTCTGCCTTCTAACAAGCCCCCCAGGCGATCTGGGCATATAGTTGGAGAAGTGCTGGCCCAAAGTGCCTTTACTTTTTAAAACTTGTACCAGACTCAGGGCTTCCTGTTTTTTCACTTGGAAGGAAATCCCATCATTTTGAGGTTTAGCACAGTCTTAGGCACAGATGCTGAGGATGATTTCCTAGACTTTGAGGTGTTTCGTGCCTTAGCTGGCTCTGCAGTCCTTGACGACAGAGGCTTCGTCCTGTCCCTACTGCGTTCCCAGCCCCCAGCACTTTTTCTGGCAGGGTCAGAGCTCAGGAGACTCTGACTGAGTAGGTGAATGAATGAGTGAATACATTAATGAGTGAGTAAATGAGCACTGTTTTGTCAAAAAGCATCAGAGGCAGAGGTTAGCCTTGGAACTGTTGTGTTCCGAGTTCCTACGTCTCAACGACTGTTTTTCCTCTTATCTCAGAATGGCAGGCCTGGCTTCTGCCATAGGAAGGCTTTTTTAAAAATAACATAGTCAGAACACAGGGCATTAAAATAGCATACTTGTCTGAGTAATTTCAGGGTGGCCAGGACTCGGCCTTAGTTCTGCCTTTTGTGCTTTAAAACTCTCTTTAAAGTTTTGGCCGTGAAGTGTAAGATTGGGCGTGTAGTTCATTAAGAATAAAGTCTTGAGATGCAGAATCATGTAGCAGAAAGGGTGGGCCAGGAATTCAGAAGGCGTGGGTTCTGGGCTGTGGCCAGTGCTGACTGTCCGTGAATATTGGGTAAGTCCCTTCTCTCTTGTTTCAACCTCCCCATCCAGTGAAACAAGGATTAAAATGTTTGCCCAGCCTCTTGTACGGAATAATGTAAATGGGTTGTAAGCAGTATACAAAGACATTCATTTGGGCTGCCAGTGTTAGACGATAGCTTACCCAGATAGCTCACACACATAAATTGCCAGTGTTAGACGATAGCTTACCCAGATAGCTCACACACATAAATTGCCCCTCAGTATTTACATCAAGTGTATGTTGAATTTTTACAAGCTTTGTTGTATAAGTAATATATATTATTTGTAGTAAAGAGAGACAAAAAGAAAGATCATTCTTAATTCTACCTATCTACCACCCTGCCTTCCACATTTTGCTATGCACACATTCTATGTCTGTTCTTTTCTGAAAACAGTTCATAGTATGTGGTAGATATTTTTCCGACACAGTGAAGTTTGTCAGTGAATTTTTTTTTCCATATTCCAAGTTGTGACAAAAGCTTTAAAAAGTTGCCCCTAGAGCTTCCTCGATATTCTTGGGTTTATTCTCCTAAGTTCAGCCCGTAGTGAAGGGGAGGCGCTGTGGGCAGCCCTCTGCTCCACTCCAGGGAAATGGCAGCAGCGAGGAAAATGAAATTCTGCTCTGACATCAGTTTTATTCTCGGCGTGTTCTGTCTGGTGACCAAATAATCTTATCTTTTTGACCCATCTTCTGTGGTCTTGTCTTAGGGGCCAGTAGCGTTCTTCTGTTTTTGTCATTCTTTTTTCGCTTGACTCTGCCTTTTTCTTCCTAGATTTCTGCAGCGGAACTCCAGGGGGCAGGATGATTTGGGAAGTCACCGTGTTGCTCAGCTTGGTCCTGGGAACTGGTGCTATTCCCCTGGAGGACCCTGAGGATGGAGGCAAGCACTGGGTGGTGATTGTCGCAGGATCAAACGGCTGGTATAATTACAGGCACCAGGTAAGAAAGTGACTCACCTCTTCCCGTATGACACTGGCTGTCTGTTAACAACCCTGGACATTGTTATTAGAAGAGACTTTTTATTTATTGTTTTTTGGTTTGGTTTTGCTTTGGGATGGAGTAGAAGCTACCAAGATTTTATTTATTTTAAACTTTTAATTTTGTATTGGGGTATAGCTGATGAATAGTATTGTGATAATTTCAGGTGAACACCAAAGGGACTCAGCCATACATGCACATGTATCCATTGTCTCCTAAACCCCCCTCCCATCCAGGCTGCCATGTGACATTGAGCAGATATCCCTGTGCTATACAGTAGGTCCTTGTTGGGTATCCATTTTAAATGTGGCCATGTGTACATGTCCATCCCAAACTCTCTAACTATCCCTTCCCCCCAGCAACTGTAAGTAGAACGGATGTTCCTCTTAGGTTGGCAAAAATTAGGGTGTTGATGAGGATGTGGAGAGCAGAACACACACCCCACCCCCAGCCCCGCCCCCATTGCTGAGTGGATTATAAAGTGGTACAGTCATTTTGGAAACCATTTTGGCTGTTCCTCAGAATGGCCCGTATGTCGTCACCTCAGTCTAATGCAGGGATTCTCAGCCTTGGCACTGTTGACGCTTGGGTCCATCCAGGTAATTCTTAACTGTTGGGGGCTGTCCTACGCATGTAAGATGTTTAGCAGCATCCCTACCTCTGCCCTCTAGGTACCAGGAGCATCACCCAGCTACTGTAACAACCAAAATTGTCTCCAGACTTTGCCACATGTCCTTAGTTGAGACCTACTGGTCTAGCGCCTTCATTTTAGTAAATAAAGAAACTGAGACTTGAAGACCGGAGGTGGCTCGCGTGAGGCCGCATAGGTGCAGACAGGACTCTGGAAGCAGCGTCACAAGTCTGCTTGCCCTCCACACCCCTGCCCTGCTGCTCTGCCTTCACCCTTTCCTCCTCTTCTTTCCTGGCACTCTCAGCAAACCAGCCTGGCAGAAATTAGAGAGGAAAGAATCTACATTCGGCAGCCTCCAGGTGCAAATGTAAAATGGTGTAGCTGCTTTGGAGAACAGTCTGGCAGTTCCTCAAAGGTTAAACACAGAGTTACCGTATGACCCAGCAATTCCACTCTTAGGTATATATTCAGAAAAAAAAAGAATATGTACGTCCCCCCAAAAAAACTTGTACTCAAATGATTATAGCAGTTTTATTCATATTAGCCTAAAAGTAAGAACAATCCAAGTGTCCAGTAAATGGATAAACAAAAAGTATTGTCTGTCCACACAAGGTGTTATTATTTGGCCATAAAAGAGAACAAAGGACGGATACATGGCTTCAATAGGGCTGAACCTTACAAACATTATCCTAAGTGAGAGAAGCCAGTCACAAAGGACCACAGGATTCCATTTATAGATGGAAGTCTAGCGCAGGAAGCTCTAAAAACAGAATGTAGATTCGTTAGTTGACCAGGTCTAGGCAGAGGAGCGGACAGAGAATGACTGTTACTGGGTATAGAGTCTCTTTTAGGGATGATGAAAAGGTTCTGGAATTAGAGAATGGTGGTGGTTGCGTGACTTGGTGAACATACTAGAAACGACTGACTTGTATATTTAAAAGGTTGACTTGTGTGATGTGAATTATATACCTTCATAACATTGTTATTAAAAAAGTCATTGAATCTCAGTTCTCAGAGACGAGATGCACAGGCAATCATAAGTAAACGCATTTGACCCCCACTGTGGGGTTATGTGCCGTCGGTCCAGTTCTTTTTCCCGATTTATGTTTACTTTCTGTTTCAACTGGTCACCTTTGAAGTGCTCAGTCACCAAGTGTGGCCAGTGGCTGCCAGATTAGACCTGGCATCTGTGCTTGTGACGGCTTAACAGGGCTGCCTCGTGAGTGTTTCGCTCCCAGGATATCAGTTTCATGATCTGTTAAAGAGGGGTTGGTTTAGGTGAACTCCCTACCAGCTCTATAATTTGATGATTATTGAATGACTTAGTTCTTGAATGCTTTTTATATGCTAGCTGAATAGGAAACTTGGCTTGATTAAAAAGTTATTTTCATTGGCAGTATACCTTTTTAATACTTCACCCAGACCTGACCCTGGCTTCCCTGGTGGCTCTTTATGGTAAAGAATCCGCCTGTAATGCGGGAGACCCAGGTTCGATCTCTGGGTTGGGAAGATCCTCTGGAGGAGAGCATGGCAACCCACTCCAGTATTCTTGCCTAGAGAATCCCATGGGCAGACGAGCCTGGCGGGCTACAGTCCATGGGGTCACAAAGAGTCGGACACGACTGAGCAACTAAGCACAGCACACACACAGACCTGACCCAGTGAAAGAGGACTAATCCGAGTATTAACTACCCAGCTCAGTTTTCTCCTCTGCCTCTCACCACGAGTCAGAAAGATGGGGTATTAAATACGGGTCACTGATAGCAGACTGGCTGCTTCATCAGACACCCTGGTTTTTATATAACTAACTTTAAAAACCATGTATTGGTTAAACATTATTCAGTATAGGTATCTGATTACCCTTTGCTCCCAGGAAATTTTTTTAAAGTGTTGCTAGTTTCCCTGGGTAAACTACTTCATATCAAAATGGAATGAAGCAAGTAAAGCAAAAAGAAGTGGGCACAGACTGAAATTTCTGTCCCTAAAGAAGGGCGGATGCTGGTGCTAAAGATGGGCAGAGGAAGCGTGGCTGCTGAATCATGGTTGGCCTCGGTTCATATCCCTGCTGGCCAAGTTCTCTCCTTGGCCAACTGCTGACACTTGCTGTCTTGACTTTAGAGACTGAGCATTAAAAGAGCGTTTGAGGTATAGCCAGTTAACACCCCAATACAAAATAAAAAATTAAAAGTGTGAGGGGAAACAAAGAGCATTTGAAAGAACTTTTCCCATGGAACCTACACAGACTTTTTCTTTTCTGCAGAGACTTTTTTTTTAATTTATTTTATTTTTTAACTTTACAATATTGTATTGGTTTTGCCATATATCAACATGAATCTGCCACAGGTATACACGTGTTCCCCATCCTGAACCCTCCACCCACCTCCCTCCCCGTACCATCCCTCTGGGTCGTCCCAGTGCACCAGCCCCAAGCATCCAGTATCATGCATCAAACCTGGACTGGCGACTCGTTTCATATATGATATTATACGGTTTACGTTTTCCTTGAGTGAACATAGCACTTGTTATCACAAATTTGTTTAGGGAAGATTAGTATACTGGGCACAGTTAGATTGTCGCAGAGCGTTCTTATATGCTTTATGATGGTTATTTAACCTGTGTTGGTTACATTGAATTGGATTTCTCTGTTTTCCATTTGGGGCTGGGATGAATGGATGACAGCGAGGGAATTGATGGGTCTGGGCTGATGCTAGTGGGATATGTTGCATCTTGAGTATGGGCTTGGAAGGTCTTGGAGGACAAATTCCTGCAGTGGTGGAGGCAGGAGCCAGACTCCAATGCATGGATGACAGGAAGATGTCCCTTGGTGCAAACCACACAAAGGATGTTATTTACTGGCTAATTTTCCGACAGGCTTGTGATGGGGAGAAAGAAGAACATAGGTCACCAGGGGAGGAATGGGACTAGAGGAAGGTTTCTTTCAGTACAGAGATCTCAGTGCATCGAGAAGGAAAATTAAGTGGATTGAAGGTGAAGTTCACCATTGTACAAGGCATTAGGAGGATGTTGGGATATGGCGGGGGGGTGGTGTTGGGAGGAGAGGAGATGTGAGCCAGGAGTCACTGGGAGAAAGGGGCTTGAGGGGAGCTTTGAGGTCACTGCTGGGCAGTGGGGCTCTGAAGGAGAAGGTCTGGCATGTTGGCAACAGAAGAGGTGAGGAGCTGGAGAATGCTGACGTCCCCTCCCCTCTGCTGGTCTCGAGCTGGGGGCTGTGGTGGAGAGGAAGGGAGTGCCACCTTTTCCTGGGAAGGCTTCAGGAGCCTCCTTATGAGCATCCATGGGGCCAAGAGGAGGCAGAGAGGGAGAGGGAAAAGTCCAGAACTTGTACATGTTGAAGTTGGGAGGAAAGAATAGGCTGATGGAGGGTCTAGTGGCAGTCATTACACTTGTGAATGACCACCTTTCACTTTATATATTTAAGGGTGTGTGTAATTACCACTTTTTAGAAACAGCTTTATTGAAGAGGTATGTTTCCATGCCATACAATTCACCTATCTCATAGTACAGTGATTTTTAGTAAATTCAGATAGTTGTGCAAGTGTTACCACAGTTCAGTTTTAGGACATACCCATCATTCTAGAAAGTTCCCCCGTGCCTGTACTCATCCCAGCCTCCTGCACCCAAGGATTTGCCATTTGCCTTTATTGTCTTGCCCTCTCCAAAAACTTCATAAATGGAATCATACAATGTGGAGGCTTTGGTGTCTGGCTTCTTTCACTTGGCATAATGTTTTTATAGTTAATCCATCTTGTTACAAAGTATCACTTTTATATTTTAAGAAAAGAAACAGATGGAGAGCAGAGCTGAGCAGGACTGAATTAGGGGAATGCAGTTAGCCCAGGAGGGCTGTCTTTGTACAAGCCAGATGCTGGGCCGGGCGGTCGGGACTGTCGGTTGTGGACTTGCATAGACCCCCAGGTGTAATTCCTGTTCTTCCGGAATCTGGTGTGTTAGTTTGAACAAATGATGTAATCTCACTCCAAACCTCTTGATTCTCCTCTGGAAAATCTGAGGTGGTGGTGGGCTTAGTGAGTGAAAGTTGCTCAGTCCATGAAATTCTCCAGGCCAGAGTACTGGAGTGAGTAGTTGTTCCCTTCTCCAGGGGATCTTCCCAACCCAGGGGTCGAACTCAGGTTTCCCATGTTGCAGGCAGATTCTTTACCAGCTGAGCTAGCTGGGAAACCCAAGAACACTGGAATGGGTAGCCTGTCCCTTTTCCAGTGAATCTTCCTGACCCAGGAATCGAACTGGGGTCTTCTGCATTGCAGGCGGATTCTTTACCAGCTGAGCTAGCAGCCCCCTCACCCTTGCCCAATGCCCAGACTCAGGGCTTAGCCTCAGCAGTGCTCAGAGCATGTGCCAAGAAGGGGTACTATACATATTCTCTCAATGAGCAGCCCATGAACTCTTGCCAGCCCCTGCCTGGCTTCAAGGTGGGCCCCTTGGCAGTGACGCCAAGTATTTCAAGAACAAGTCCTTTGCCTTTGCCCCAGGTCAGCTTAGTTAACCTGGGTTGCCCAGGTTGCCCTTAGTTAGCTTACAGTTAGCCTGAAGTGGGGCGGCATGATCAGTGACTGGACAGTGACCTCCACCAGGAAATCATGGGATGTGTCAGTAATCCCATCTCGCTACGCCGAGAGTTGAGTCAGCAGTCTCTGTTCAGTGGCCCAGAGGGCTCTGCCCTCAATATCAAGTCTTGCTCAACACCTTCCTCTCACATGGCATTTCTGTTTTTAAGGGAAAAAATGCACAGAGATAAGACATGCTCCAGGAAAGTCATTCAAGTAACCTTTAGCACTGTCTCCAAGTCACTTGACTTGGCTTAACCTTACATTTATTTCTTTTGGGTGTTAGTGAGTGCTTGACTCGGACCGAAAGCCCCTTTGAATTGAGAAGGTTGGGAGGAAACCAAGTAATTCCAAGGACCCAAGAGAGGATCACTGCTTGGCTTTGAGACCTCTGTGTGGGAGGCAGAGCATGAGGCATGGTGGGGGAAGCCCTGAGCCCTTCCTGAGCCTGTCCCCATCTGTGAAATGGACATAAAAGAGTCTGCCTGTCAAGACGGTGGTGAGGAGCCCAGGAATATAGGGGAGCACTACCAGGATAGGCTGAATGTATTTTCTAAAATATATGGTCTTACTGAAGCATATTTTACAGATTGCATATAATTCACCCATTTTCAGTGTTCAGTGATGTTTTACTACATTTAGCAAGTTGTGCACACATCACCATAAATCAGTTTTAGAACATTTCCATCTCCCCAGTAAGATCCCTTGAGCCAGTTTCCAGTGCCCAGCTGGAGGCAGCTGCTAGTGTACTAGTCTACTTTGTCATTCTGTAAGTTTGCCTTTTCTGAACATACCATATAAATGGGGCTGTGCAACGTGATCTTTTGTGTCTGGCTTCTCTTAAGGCCATGTTTTTAAACTTTATCTGTATAGCGCGTGTCAGTGCTTCATTCCTTTTATTGCCGAGTAGCATTCCATTGTGTGGTCACATCACATTTTGTCTGTTTCCCACTCAGTGGATATTTGGGTTGTTTCCTTTTTTTTTTCTTTTGCCCATTTGAAGCATTCTGCTAAGAACATTTGAGTACAGATCTTGGTGTGTATAAATGTTTTTGTTTCTCCTGGCAGATACCTAAGAGTAGAATTCCCAGGTCATGGGGTAAATTTATACTTAACTTTTAAAGAAACTTAAACTACTTTCCAAAATGGCTGCATCATTTTACATTCACGCAGCATGGATGAAGCTTCCTGGCTTATCCTCATCTACGCTTGTTATTGTCTGTCTGCTGTGAAGTGGTAGCTCACTGTGGTTTGAGTTTGCATTTCCCTGATAAGTAATGATTGTGAACACCTTTTTATGTGCTTATCAGTTGTTTTTGATTGAACCAGTTGTTTTACTGAGTACAAGAGTTCTCTGCACATTCTACATACAAGTTCTCTCTCAGATATATGTTTTGCAAACACTTTGCTCTCACTCTGTTGCTTATCTTTTTACTTTCTTACTGGTGTCTTTTGAAGCACTAAAATTTTGAATTTTGTTGATGTCCAGTTTATCTTTTTTTTTTCTTTTATAGACCATGCTTTTGGGGTCATATCTATGACATCTGTGCAATTACAATTCAAGATTTCAAAAATTTTCTCCTGTGTTATCTTATAAAATTGTGTTTTAACACTTAAATTTAAGTATGATTCATTTTGAGTTAATTTTCATATATGGTGTGAAGTGAGAGTCTAAGATCATCTTTTTGCATGTAAATATCCAAAATTTCCCAGCACCATTTGTTGATAAGATTCTCCTTTCCTAGGGTAGTTCTGAAAACAGGAAGTGAAAGTTCTCCAGCTTTCTTCTTCTTTTTCAGTATATATATATATATATTTTTTACTAGTGCAGTTACGTACAAATTTTAGCATTATCTTGTCAATTTCTGAGGAAATCCCTGCTGATCAGTTTTTTAAAAAATTTTTTGAGGGGGAGAGGAGAGGTATTTTAATTTTATTTTTTTATCTTTTGTCTGTACCGCACGGCATGCGGGATCTTAGTTCCCCAACCAGGGATCGAACCCATGCCCCCTGCAGTGGAGACACTGGAAGTGTGGAGTCTTATCCACTGGTGTTGTTAGTTGCTCAGTCATGCCCGACTCTGCAGCCCCATGAACTGCAGCCCATCAGGCTCTTCTGTCCATGGGATTTTCCAGGCAAGGATACTGGAGTGGGTTGCCATTTCCTTCTTCAGGGGATCTTCCTGAGCCAGGGATTGAACCCAGGTCTCCTTCACTGCAGGCAGGCTCCTTACCGACTGAGCTAGTGTTTTAAAAAGTTTAAGGGTGGTATGTCTTTTAATCCATGAGCACGAGATATCTCTCTGTGTATTTAGATCTTTAATTTTCCTCAGCAGTTTTATAATTTTCAGTTTACAAGTCTTGCACTTCTTTTGTTAAGTTTATTCCTAAGTTGTTTTTGTTTTTTGGTGAACCTGCTTTTTGGTGTCTAACAGGAGAGATAAATAATAGGCTGCTTTGCACTGAGATGAGTGGGTAGGTGTGCCTGCTTACTCCAGTTTCATTGAGAAGGTTAAATCTGACATAATATTGGTTTGATTTTTTTTCTTATGAAATAGAAAACAAATATGTATATAATGTGCCTGCAATGTAAAGAATAATAATAAAACGAATACCTATGTACTTTGTACTGAAATGTTGTTGCTGAACCACGAAAGACGCTGGGATTCTTGGGCTCCGGAGGAGAAGAATTCAGTCTGGGGCCAGAGATGAGGCTTGATCACTCAGAGCTTTTGTGTAATTTTTAGTAAAGTGTAAAAGAGATAGAGAAAGCTTCTGACAGAAACATCAGAAGGGGGCAGAAAGAGTGCCCCCTAGCTAGTGTTAGCAATGGAGTTAAATACCTTTTAATTAAGTTATTACAATGAATCAAAAGAATGTCTAGAGGTTGTAAGATCAGATCAGATCAGTCGCTCAGTCGTGTCCGACTCTTTGCGACCCCATGAATCGCAGCACGCCAGGCCTGTCTGTCCATCACCAACTCCCGGAGTTCACTGAGACTCACGTCCATCGAGTCAGTGATGCCATCCAGCCATCTCATCCTCTGTTGTCTCCTTCTCCTCTTGCCCCCAGTCCCTCCCAGCATCAGAGTCTTTTCCAATGAGTCAACTCTTCGAATGAGGTGGCCAAAGTGCTGGAGTTTCAGCTTCAGCATCATTCCCTCCAAAGAAATCCCAGGGCTGATCTCCTTCAGAATGGACTGGTTGGATCTCCTTGCAGTCCAAGGGACTCTCAAGAGTCTTGAGAGTAAAAATCTTACTAAACCCACTCCCATAATTTACATTTTAAGATAACAGGATTAGCCAGAAGGTTTTCAGGAAGGAGAAATTGTCCTCAAGCAGGATGCATTGTTGTTATATAATCCCTAGCACAGAGTTTAAACTGAGTTGTTTGTTATATAATCATCAGTTCCAGGCTTAAAGATAAAAACCATTTTATGTGACTAAGACTGAGGAATTTAGAGGAAAAAACCTTTGTCCTTTTCTCCTCCTTGAGAATTCCAGACCCCTCTCTCCTTGGGGACCCCCGGACTTCTTATCAACCTGCCTAGGAATTGACTCTCTCAGTCCCCAACTGAAGAAAAAGAAAATTATTAGTACATTGTCCCCTGTCTGGTCCAGTCTTCACCCTGCCAGAGGGCAAGTTCCTTAGATTTGTTTTAGAGTTTACCATCTGTGTATTTAACTAAGCAACATAATGTTTACTTTAGCCTGTTTTGACCTTTATATGAATGTAATCATAAGGAGATCAGTCCTAGGTGTTCATTGGAAGGACTGATGTTGAAGCTGAAACTCCAGTACTTTGGCCACCTCATGCGAAGAATTGACTCATTGGAAAAGACCCTGATGCTGGGAGGGATTGGGGGCAGGAGGAGAAGGGGATGACAGAGGATGAGATGGCTGGATGGCATCACTGACTCGATGGACATGAGTTTGAGTGAATTCCGGGAGTTGGTGATGGACAGGCAGGCCTGGCGTGCTGCGATTCATGGGGTCGCAAAGAGTCGAACACGACTGAGCGACTGAATTGAACTGAATCATAGTGAATATTTTTTTTCTATCATTTGTTCTTTTTCTCATTATGTTCCTGAGATTCATGTATCTTGAAGCATGGGTTGTATTTCATTCATTTTTAGGTATTCCATTTGTGTGATCTTTATGGTACTCCCATTACATGAACATCAGACAGTTTATTTTTCTGTATTTTCTGAAAGCAAGATCAGGTTCTGGAGTCAGGATGCCTGGGATCTTTCACTTTGAGCTGTGTGACTTGCACAGGTCACCTCCCCTCCCTCAGCTTTTAGGACCTCACTGTGAAATGGGAATCACTATCACAGAGGGTTGTGATGAGAATTGAATGAGATGGTACCTAGAAAGTCTGAGCATAGTGCCTGGCAAGTAGAACAAAGTCCATAAATGGATGAGTTTTCATATTCAGTTATCTATTCATCTAATAGCTCTTGAATGCCAGGTCTTGGACTCACCCACACAACATTTAGCAACTGTATTTTGAGCACCCATTTTTGCTATGAAGTCCGTTTGTTTGGGACATGTACAGGCAGAATGCTGGGTTTGGTGGTGTGTGAGCTTTATTTCAATTGCTCTGCTAAGAGCTGTTTAGAACATGATCTGTGGACATCCAGTTTCTGAAGCCCTCTTCTTTACAGAAGCAAATAACTGGGCACGGCATTTCTTTTATACTCTGCCCTAGGAAAGACATAATTAAATAAAAGCAGAAAGTTAGGTAACGTTTTCCCCTTTTGTCCTCAAATGATTTCCATGTCATGGAGTGTAGTCTGTATCATTTGAAAAAGGAAGCAAAAATTGTCTTGGCCTTTTTATGGACAAGGAATCTCATTAGCAAAGTTTTTCTTTTACCTTTACTATGGTCACCCTTGTTATTTTTTTTAAACTAAAGAACACATTCCTCATTTTAGCTCCTGAGCTGAATTTTTGAGTTTTTCACTCAGTTCTCTGAACAGCGACTGTAGCGGTTAAGGTTACTGGAACCAGAAGAGTCCTGTGTGATGCAGAACTAACCGCTAAGCTTTTAATCTGTTGGTTCATCATTCTGTCATTCTGTTCTTCAGCCCTAAATCAGTGCTTTCAGGAGACTTTTCTGTGGTGTGGAAAATGAAAATAACTTATTCAGGGCTTTCAAAAGCCCTTGCTTCCTGCAGATGTGGTGGTGGTGGGTGGTGCTGGTAGTTGTGTGTGTGTGTGTGAGAGTAGTCCACATGTTACACTAATTGCCTGATGAGAGTTTCATGGTGAAGGGTGGATTTTTAAAAATTGAACTGAAAAAGATAAATGAATGTGTTTTAAACTGATTTAAATACCTGACCAATAAGGAGTGGGACACAGCACGTCTTCCATGAGAAAGAACACGCTGCTCATGAAAACACTCAAATTGGCTTCTTCTGGACAAAATCTAACACTTGACAAAACCCCTTCTCCCAGGCAGATGCATGCCACGCCTACCAGATCGTTCACCGAAACGGGATCCCTGATGAGCAGATCATCGTGATGATGTATGATGACATCGCCAACTCCGAAGAGTGAGTATGGAGGGCTTTGAACTTGATGGTGAGGAACTTTAGAGCGTTTTAAAAAATACACATGGATTCTCAGGAATTCTTGGTTGGGCAGCCTAACATTAGAATGTAAGCTGACTCCCAGCTGAAATTCCACCCACCTATTTCATGTAGAGCTTTGACCATAACTTGGTAGAACCCAGCAATGACAGGGACATAGCAAATGGTAGTGAAGGTGCTGAGGCTTGGGCTTTGCAATGCTTTAAATCATGAGTTCCCTCTCGGCTTGGAGAACTAATTCATTACTAGGTTCTGCGGTGCTTGTTCCTGAGCTCTGTGCCAGGGCGCTTTGGAGGCCTGTACACAGGAGGCTCCTTTGTAGCTTAGATCCTCCCACCCTTCTTTCTATACCTATTTCCTTTTTTAAAAAATTGCTGAATTTAATTTTATAAACCGTTCTCTTATGCCTGCTTATCTGATTTCTTGAGATCAGAAACAGCAGGTGTGGGGGACTTCCCTGGTGGTGTACTGGTTAACACTCTGAACTTCTGTGCAGGGGGCTCAATCCCTGGTCAGGGAACTAGATCCCATAAGCCAAGTGGCTCACCCTTTCCTCCCCCTGCCAAAAAAAAAAAAAAAGCAGCAGCAGGTTCGGGTAGGACTCTAACCCATTCTAGTCTCCCAGCTCCTCAGTTCCCAACTGTGGCCTTTCCGACGATCACATGATGGTTCCTAACCCATTCTGAGCTTTAATGCCTAAGCTCTTGCATCAAAGCCTTGTTTTCTGTTCTCTCTCTGAAAGTAGTTTTTCTCTGAGAGATCTCTTGATGAGATCTCCCCTCCAAGATGCAAGCTGGTGTCCAGCAGGAGGCCAGGCACATGAGGGCCTGGGTTCCTGTCCTCAGTTTGCAGAGCTCAGCCCTTCACTGCTCCGGCCGGGAGCTCAAGACTTGTGGGACCCCAAGACCCTCGGGCTACTAAAACCACATGTTGGGGACCTGGGTGGGTGATGAGAAGTGTCTGTGACAGTCATGGCTGTTTAGTCTTTTTATGCTTAACCGGAACATATTTATGAAGATGCAGATTTCAGAGATACATCAAATTGTGTGCTTCATTGCATCCTTTGATTTTCAGCAATCCCACCCCGGGAATTGTGATCAACAGGCCCAACGGCTCAGACGTGTACCAGGGCGTGCTGAAGGACTACACGGGCGAGGTGAGGCGGAGCGCGGAGTCGGAGCCGGCGGGGTCTGCTTCGTTTCAATGATGGTTTTCCCCTCTTTCTTGAACTTCTGGAATCAGGACCTCATTAGACGGATTTCTGGCCAACGTTTCATGTTTATATTGAGATTTGTGCCTGAGGCATAATTTCTGTGAATTTCGAAAGAAAGCAGAGAGAAAAAGAAAAAAGTATTAGTGGTAGTCTGCCAATCTTTTATTTCTAGTTTTATTATACTTTAAATCTCAGTAGTTTTCTTTCCGTAATACCTGATTTTCTTAAGATACTGCCACTAATCTGATTATAAATTATTTGTGTCCTTTTCTGAAAATCAGCTTTCTCAAATGCCAGCCCTGGTACAAAGTAGTGTCTCTGGATTTTGCTGAGATAGTTTTCCACCATTATTATAATAGTATATCACTTCCAATGATTGAAAGTCGTCCGAATTGATTGGCCAAAAAGTTTGTTCGGTTTTAAGTAAAACTAAAAGACCTTTTCCATTTTCACAATGAACTTTATTGAACAACATATTCATTAATTGAACAAACTTTCTGGCCAACGCAGTACATTGACACATTTTTGAAAACACCATAATTTCATTAGCCTCCTGGATTTCATACCCTCTTTTTCTTAATTTCAGTGGAATCTTTTAGGAACTAATGTTCCTTGTGAGAGAGAAACATTTCTATGAAGTTTAGCCGTTCTTCCAGTTTTATTTTTCTCTTTTAAATTCAAGAACAATTAAATCAGATACATCATTCATCTAACATAGATGATCCCATTTTTATGAAATTGTTTCCATAGATTTATTTAAGGAAATGTCCAAAATGTAGGTGGTGGAATTTCTGGTGATTTATGTTCTTTCCTCTGTGCTTTTCTGTAATTTTTTTTTTTTTAATAATCAGATATCATTTTATAAAGTCGCCTTTAAGGGGTGTTTTGGGATTCAGCCTTTGAGGAGGCAGGCCAGTTGCAAAGGTTGGCACTGAAGTCTCCGTCTCCATCTTTGTTGTCTCTCTGAGGCCACATGCTCTTCCTCTGCTCTTCGTCCCTCCCTACCAACATCTTTGCGTTTTTCCACCTGGACTTTATAATGGTCAAGAAGAAATGGCAGGCTTGCTGAACGGCATCAGCCAAAGACAAGACGATGCCTGAGACAAGGTCATGCACATGCGCCGGGAACACTGACCTTGCTCTGGGTCTTTCTTGGTGGCAGATTTTTTTGAAGGATGTATTTGCCCTTCATCCTTAAGCCTTGGAGGTGTATGGTCATGGCCTGGGCCCTCTGCTACAGACTCAGCACTCTCACTGATTTAAAGTGACTGCTACATCTGATTTCAACTCCCAATTTTTCGTAGGATGTCACCCCGAAGAATTTCCTTGCTGTGTTGAGAGGTGATGCAGAAGCAGTGAAGGGCGTAGGATCTGGAAAGGTCTTAAAGAGGTAACGTCTGTTTTATGGCTGTCCCTTTTTTCTGAATGACCTGGTACTCCAGAATCGAGAATTCATACAGGCCTTGTTCTTGCTTCTGGCCTGTTTACTGGTGAGAGATTGCAACGTGGGGACCTTTGTCCTGACAGCCTGCACAGAACCTGTGGCTTCTTTCAGCAGCCGTTTCTGTAACAAATTAACCCTATGATCCAGGGTCCCTCGTTACTCTTAATGAAATGTTCCCCATCGCTTAAACCTGCTGCTAGTCTATCGGAACACCCTGAGACCAGCGTGAAGCTCTGTGGCCAGTCAGGTTGAAGGACCCCCACCCAGCCTCCCGACGACCTTGTGCTCTGATGCCAGGTCAGCCCAGCGGGAGGAGGACATTGATAAATCTCCGTGTTGGGGACAACTCACCCTGGTGCTTGCTCTGCTCTCTGTGGGTGAGGGATGTCTCGTGTAGCATCTCTTTATGAAGCATTTTGATGTGATGTCGGGGAGCTCGGGAGCATGGCCTCAGAGTCTCAGATACTAGGCAGCTGGTGCTGCTCGAGTAGCTCCTGTGAGTTAGAGCAGAGAGGGACGTCTGAGCGGGATGAACCAGGTTGCTTCCAGTGAGTTGTTACATCTCTGCCATCTTGGAACAGGGCCCTCAAGTGAGGGAGCACCAGTGGGCATCCCAGGCTGTGTGCAGGCCAAGGGCCCTGGAGGGCACTTGGAACTGCAGGACCACGTTTGGTGGCGTGTCCTGGCTCCCTTACTCGTTTGGGGGATATCTGGTAGGAGAGTGTGGCCACCTGGGATGAGGCCCAGTGGCTATAGGCCCCCACTCTCCCGATCACCCTGGGCTGTCTGCTGAGTCCTGGCCTTCCAGGCTCTGGGATATGCCTCTTGGTTCAGAGTAGCACTCAGTGGGATCAAAGGGAGCAAGCCAGACAGCGGTCTCTTGTGCTCCTCCTCCCACCTGGTTGGGAGACTGTAATCCTCAGGCTTCTCCTTAAGTGTTTTGATTGGAGTGACTTTTCAGAGTCACGGAGGCAGAAATAGGAAACGGCCCACTTCGACTCTCATGCTTGATGTGTATCTCTTGGCAGTGGCCCCAGGGACCACGTGTTCGTTTACTTCACGGATCATGGAGCCACTGGAATACTGGTGTTTCCTAACGAAGATGTGAGTTTCTTAATGTTTTAGAAACAAGCTGTGGGGAACTCCCAGAGGTTCCACCTCTGCACTCTCAATGCCAAGGGCCTGGGTTCAATCCATGGTCAGGGAAATAAGATCCTACAAGCTGAGAAGGGTAGCCAAAAAAAAAAAAAGGCAAGCAGGGAGAATGGAAACAAAACCTCGGAGTTGGCAGTACACCTGTGATGTGTGTCTCTAATGTCCTACGGGGTGGTTTGTATGCGGCTGGTGAGTGTGGGGCTGCATTTAGCAGCTTGAAATCTGTCCAGAGGCGTCTCTTCTGGCAAGTTTTCCCTGCGTGTCTGCTGACATCACATCAGTCGCTGTCCCTGAACCTGGGTGCCTGCACGAGATGCAGTCATAGAACACAGCCCCTGAGTGCTCCGGACAAAGTGATGAGGAAGTACCTCTGCATGTAAACAAAGCCCTTGATGACATTCTGGGGTGATGCTGTGCACCATGATTACCTCTAAGGATTTCTAAATAAGAATTTATAAGGCATCACTAGGGCTTGATTAGTGGGTTATCCAGCACATGGTTTCTCTTGATGTGTTTGGTCTGAGTGTCCATATTCTTACCTTTCAGCTTCATGTAAAGGACCTGAATGAGACCATCCGTTACATGTACGAACACAAGATGTACCAAAAGGTAATGTTGGTGCTTGGGGCAGCTTTGGGGAAGGGATGTGAGGGAGGCAGTGGAAGCAGAGCCCGCGGTGCTGTGATGGGCTTTCTAACTCTGGATTGGCTGTGTTTTGTTTTTTTTTGGAAAAGGTGTCCTTTGTGTCAATCTTGACTTCTGGTCTCCCAGGAATAACTTTTTTGTGATTCTAAAGCTTCAGCTGTTAGGTCAGAATCACTGGCAATCTTGTTAAAATACAGTGTGGGGACTTTGCTAGTGGTCCAGTGGTTGAGAATCTGCCTGCCGCTGCGGGACATGGGTTTGATCCGTGGTCCAGGACAATCCCATGTGCCCGGGAGCGACTAAGTGCGTGTGCCACAACTGCCGCCCCGTGCTCTAGAGCCCAGGCTCTACAGCCAGAGAAGCCACTGCGGTGAGATGCCCTCCCACCTTAACTAGAGAAAGCCCGCACACAGCAACAAAGACCCAGGGCAGTCAAAAATATAAATAAATAAATAAAAAAAAAAAAAACACAGTACGGACCCCACCCCAGCATTTGGCTCAGTGTTTCTGGGGGGAAGCCTGAGGGTCTGCTTTTCCAACAATGCTCCTAGTCCAGGGACCACAGTTTGGAGATTGCTCTTTCTAGGATTGTCACCAGTCTGGGGCAGTTGGGGAGGAAAATACCATCTTATTCTCCCTTTGGCCCTCTCTAGCCCCTTTTGCACCCTGTATGGAATCTCCATAGCTCTGGCATGTTTGTGTGAGTAACGTGTTTTGCTTCTGAAAATTGTACCCTGCATTGGATAGAAAATCAGTTTTCCTTAGCATCATGTATGGCTCCATTTTCCCTGCATTATTTCGACTAATAGATCATCTTATTTTATAGCCACACACAAGGATCTTCCCTGTAGCTCAGATGATAAAGAATCTGCCTGCAATGCAGGAGACCTGGGTTCGATCCCTGGGTCAGGAAGATCCTCTGGAGAAGGGAATGGCAACCCACTCCAGTGTCCTTGCTTGGAGAATTCCATGGACAGAGGAGCCTGGCAGGCTACAGTCTGTGGGGTTGCAGAGAGTCAGACAAGACTGTGCGACTACTACTGCTGCTACTAGCCATACACAAATTTAAGTCCTTCTGGTTTGTATGACAACAGCATCCATAGCCTCTGGCAGCAGCTTCTTACAGCACAGGTGTCTCCCAAAAGGGAAAGTCTCTTGAGAAATGGGTCAAGAGAGTGGCAGAGCCAAAGTGGCCTTGGTGAGAGGTCTGTGCCTGGTCAGGGGGAGTTCACTTGTCTCATTTGCCTCCTAGATGGTGTTCTACATTGAGGCCTGTGAGTCTGGGTCCATGATGAACCACCTGCCACCCGACATCAATGGTAGGTGGTGGGCACACTGACCTCTGAGCTGGGCTGGGTGAGCACTGTGTTCTGCAGTAAAAATGGACATTTGCAGATTCTGCCTATGGGAAGAACCAAGTGTCTTACAGAAGCAAGGGCCTAGGGTAGCCTGGTGCCTAGAAGTAGGGGGATACTTGTGGGCAGCTCTGGGCTTCTATTCCTGGAGGATTAATGGTCAGGGGGTGAAGTGATATTGCTCTGTGCTGCTCTGCTGGGTTCTGGTAGGGCTGCTGCTGCTGCTAAGTCACTTCAGTCGTGTCTGACTCTGCGACCCCATAGATGGCAGCCCACCAGGCTCCCCTGTCCCTGGGATTCCCCAGGCAAGAACACTGGAGTGGGTTTTTATTTCCTTCTCCAATGCATGAAAGTGAAAAGTGAAAGTGAAGTTGCTCAGTCGTGTCTGACTCTTTGCAACCCCATGGACTGCAGCTTACCAGGCTCCTCCATCCATGGGATTTTCCAGGCAAGAGTACTGGAGTGGGGTGCCATTGCCTTCTCCGTCTAGTAGGGCTACCTAAGTCCAAAATTATAGTCTCTGGACTGGCCTCTGTCATTTGCAATGTGTTGTTTGCTGGCTATCTAGTCTTGGAAAGATGACTTATCCCCTTTTACTCTCAGTTATCCCCATCTGTAAAATGGGAATAAAGATAGTGTCTGTTGGGAGAGTTACACTTTTTTTTTTTGAAGAGTTACATTTTAAGTGATGACATTTATCCAGCATAGCTCTGAGTCCATGGTACCTAGATAGTAAGTGGTAGCTCATAGATTCAGTCAACCTAAATGTTTCTCTAATATTAGTAAATGTTCTTTTTCTCTGGAAATGAAATCAAGTCCATATCCTTCAAGATTCAGCTATTCTGATCTTTTAGCACTTTTCCAAAACAGCTTGATGTCCCATTAAGCATGCCTGGTTGCTCATTGTAACAAGTGTCTATCAGTTGGCTTCTCTTTCTTCCACCTTTAATTTTAGATGAGTTACTGTAACTGAGTGAACAGGGCTGGAGGTAGGGAGGTCTCCCTGTCCTCCCTGAGCTGATCACAGGGGACGTGCTTTGATTGCACCAGGAAAGGAGGGGAACTCAAGCTTCTAGGGGAATCCTCAGACAGCCGAGGATAAAACACTCCTGAAAGGTGCCTTTAATTCTTTGCAGTTTATGCAACTACGGCTGCCAACCCCAGGGAGTCGTCCTACGCCTGTTACTACGATGAGCAGCGGTCCACGTTCCTGGGGGACTGGTACAGCGTCAACTGGATGGAAGATTCAGATGTGGTGAGCCGTCAGGGGGCCAGCTGCTCAGTGGAGGCTTAGCTGTCAGCTGTGATGGTCAGAGCGCTTGAAATGTTTGCATTTTTGCAGGAGGATTTGACCAAAGAGACCCTCCACAAGCAGTACCAGCTGGTGAAATCCCACACCAACACCAGCCACGTCATGCAGTATGGGAACAAGGTGAGTAGGGCCCTCGCAGGCCTGACAACACCCAAGTCTTAGGCTGACTCACCGGGAACGTTCATCCCCCGGCAAAGAGAACCGGGATCCAGGCGGGTGAGGAATGACTGAGGCAGGGATGGCTCTGCCTCTCACAGCCACTCTGTTCTGGAGAGTCTGCCCAGGCTTTGGAATCAGACTCAGGTTCAAACTCACAAAGTTCTGAGGCTTTGGGCCACCTACCTGTTCTCTCCGGATCTCCGTCTCCTCCTTGGTCAGAGCCCTAGCACGCAAGGTGATTGGGAGCCCAAAGTTGGTGGCACATCCCCAACACTAAACACAGACCTAGTGCCTGGTGAGAGGTTAGCAAATAAGCTCGTCCTGCGAGTGTTGTGGCTTTGCTCCCTGGAACCCCACACCCTGGATGTGTCCAGCCTTCCTGCACTTGCAGGATGTTATCTTGCCCCGTAGGCTCTAAATTAGAGACGTTTATCCCCTCCAGCTGTGAAAGGACCTAGGTAGTCAAATAGGTAAGTCCATCAGGGCTATCCTGACGGAGGTCACATTAGGTGGCTGCTGAAGGCTTGGGCCTCAAGTACCGCTTGTGGGGCCAGCCCTTGGGATGTGCAGAGGAGGTGAGGGAGGTGGGGGGTGCTCCCAGTAGTCTGTATGACCAGATCCCCTCCAGTGGCCTGCCACCATCTGAGAGCTCACCAGCGGAATTCCTTCCATAT
Organism: Bos javanicus; assembly: GCF_032452875.1. Lineage (NCBI taxonomy): Eukaryota > Metazoa > Chordata > Mammalia > Artiodactyla > Bovidae > Bos > Bos javanicus. The sequence goes on along the minus strand of NC_083888.1, from coordinate 56,818,750 downwards.
AAGCATTGGCTTCTAGAAGAACTGGTGAGCCAGTCAGTCCAGCTATTACCTGTAGCACTTCTTGGGCAGCGTGTGGATGGGAGGGCCCTGGAGCCAGTCACAGGCCATGAGACATGCACTCAGGAGGCTGTGGGCCTGGTCAGGCTTTTGAGAGGTGGGTAGTGGAGGGGAGGAGTGGAGAGAAGCCAGGGAAGGGTGACTCGGGGGAGGCAGGGTCAAAGATGGCACCACCCTGGCTTCGTTGAGGGATTGGAGGGAGGGGAAGGTACCAGCAGCAACTCTTCTGCCCTGGGCTTTCTGCTGTCTGGAGTTTCCTCAGCATTGGCCATGTCTGCTCTTGGTTGAGGAGGTATGAAGGATTTTGATTTTTTGGCTGTGCCACTTGGCATGCAGGATCTTGGTTCCCTGACCAGAGATTGAACCCATTCCCCCTGCATTGGGAGTGTGAAGTCTTAACCATTAGACCACCATGGAGGTCCCCTGAAGGATCTTTTCTAAGCATTATATTTCTATATATGTATGCCTGTGTTTCCCGGGTGGCGCTAGTGGTAAAGAACCCGCCTGCCATTGCAGCAGACAAAAGAGACATAGGTTTGATCCCTGAGTTGGGAAGATCCCCTGGAGGAGGGCATGGCAACCCACTCCAGTATCCTTGCCTGGAGAATCCCACTGACAGAGGAGCCTGGCAGGCTATATATAGTACAGGGGCTTGCAAGGAGTCAGATATAACTGAAGCATCTTAGCATGCACACATGTGCTTTATTTTTTGTTTTAGAACTGTTTCTAAATTAGTGTTTTGGTAATTAGTGATTAGTGTTGCTTGGTTTAGGAACATGATTGCTTGCAGCATTTCTTTTCCTCTTAATTGGGATCCAGTCTGCAGTGACTTCTGTGGGCAGACAGAGCCAGGCAGTCGGGCCCACTTGTTAGACCCTGATGCCAAGTCTGCCCCCTACTCTGTGGCTTTAGCGCTCCCATCTCAGTAGACTCAGACGTCAGCTCTAACCCTCCAGATGCTCTGCATCGTCCTTCCTTCCTTCTGTCACTAGGGGCAGGCAGGTGAGCGTGGGGGTGGTGGTGACACAAGCCAGCGTCACCTGTGGCTGAAATGACTCTGGTCCAAGCTCGGCGGAACTGGGGCAGTTCTGCTGCAAAGGGTGCCAGGCATCTTCAAAGTTCATCGTCGGTGGATTTCAGGTGCTCAAATGCATCACCTTGCCTACTGCTGAAGACTGAACTCAAGCTTTGAGGCTGTGGCTGTGACCCTCCTGTGGTCCCGAAACCACGTGAGGCGAACTGTGGACTCCAGGACCGGGGTGCGTTCGGCACCTCTGCTCCGCCCGCTCAAACCGACTCTCTCCCTCCCCAGTCCATCTCTGCCATGAAGCTGATGCAGTTTCAGGGTCTGAAACACCAAGCTAGCTCTCCCATCTCGCTGCCCGCCGTCAGTCGCCTTGACCTCACTCCAAGCCCCGAGGTGCCGCTCAGCATCATGAAAAGGAAGCTGATGAGCACCAACGATCTGCAGGAGTCCAGGCGTCTTGTCCAGAAGATCGACAGGCATCTGGAGGTGAGTGGTGGCGAAGCTGCAGCCCCAGCCTCGCCGTGGAGCGTGCGTGAGCCCCATCTCTGCCTCCTGACCGTAGTTCCATGTTGGTGGGAACCAGGTGACGGAGCTCTGGGGTCGCCCTCCTCCTACCACGGGAATATATGGGAAACAAAACCTTCCTTTACTGTGTGAAATGGACACAAATGAGCAGGAGAGTGGCCAGTTTTATTCTTCCTTGATAAACTGGCCTTGAGCTCTTTGAAGCAGGAAGCAAAAGGAGGGGACCTGTCTCTGCCAAGAAGCCAAAGCACATGGATGTTTCTTTATTTACCCCTGGTTGCTTAGGAGACATTTTTACTCTGCTGCTTGGTGAGTTAGTAGCTAATCATATTAAAAAAAAAAAAAAAGTCCAGTCCACAAAAAATTTCTGCTGGCTTAGGAAATCATAGTCACTGCCCCAAATTCTTCCTAAAATGCTTGAGCAATCTTTTACGATAACTGGATTTGTTTTCAATAGCTCGTCAGTTTGTCTGGAACTGGTTGAATTTCTTTTGAAATTCGAGCTGTGTGAGTAGAACCACCAGGCGTGTACTCTCAAGATGCCTGGCAGAGGCTGACTGTCCTTCCAACAAAGCCAGCCGTGCTGACTCTGCCCACCTCGCCCATTACCCCACTTCCCCTCCCCCCACCCCACCCTACAGTCAGCACAGCCCAGAGACTGATGTGCTGGGACACGGCCTGAATTTTCTAAGAAAGAAAGAAAGAAAAAAAAATCTATGTAAACTGTCTTAAATGCGTATATCTCATGATTCTGAGTTAGCTACCCCAGGATGGTTTATTTTGTTGTTGTTATCACAGTGTAATACAACAGATCTCGTATTTTTTTCCTCTTAGATCTCTTTACACTCTTAAAGGTATTGATCCCAAAGAGCTTTTACTTATGTGGGTTATATCAGTATTTACTGCTTTAGAAATGAATACTGAGATTTGTAAAATATTAACTCATTTAGAAATAATAATAAACCCACTTTGTGTTAATATACTTTTTATAAGAAAGAATTATTTTCTAAGATCAAAAGAATATGAGTGAGAAGAGTGGCATCACAACATGTTTTTGCAAATCTGTTTTGTGCCCAGCCTAATAGAAGGTAGCTTGGTCCCTGTTCCTGCGTCTGCATTCACTCTGTTGGGCTCTGTAGTTCTGGTTGAAATATATAAAGAAAGTGTAGCCTCACACAGATACATAGCTGAGAAAGGAAGGACATATGAAGACTCCTATGGAGTCTTCCTTCCAAGAAATCTGGGGGACCCCCGTGGTCCTAGACGACAAGTTGAAAACTGCTGGTATAAAACACAGATGGCGGGGAATGTTCGGCATGAATGGAACAAACCCCGGCTGGGGAGTGGGAGGGTCAGGGGACTCGATCATATGTTTTGGTTGATGTGGAAGCAGCCGCCCCTTTGTGATGCTGGTTTTCATGATCTGGGAAGAAAACGATGCCCACCCCTTTTGTGTCATTCTGTCTAAGCATCTGCTGGTTTCTAGAACAGACAGAGGTACCTGTGAACACACAGCACCATTTATGGGACCACAGTCTACTTTGGGACACAATTTCTATGCAGCCCCCCACCACCACCCCCGCCGCCTCAGTCTGGGCCATACCTGCCCTTCAGGTATTTAGATTTAAATGCTCCCACCATGCCAGAAGATCTCTAAGAGGCAAGGTATTTCTGGAGGTTTCTAGCTATAAAGAAGCCTTGCGTGCACAACTTTTGCTGCAGAAAGCATCAGTTGGCATCTCTGAACATAGTGGAGTGGGGGCAGTGTGAAAGAAGCATCTAACCAGTCCAGGGTTCTAAGACAGACTGTGTTAAGTAAAAAGACAAAAATGTCGCTTCACAGGCCAGGAACATCATTGAGAAGTCAGTGCGAAAGATCGTCACCTTGGTCTCGGGCTCCGCTGCCGAGGTAGACAGACTCCTGTCCCAGAGAGCCCCGCTCACAGAGCACGCATGCTACCAGACGGCCGTGTCGCACTTCCGCTCACACTGCTTCAACTGGCACAACCCCACGGTAAGCCCAGACCCTGGGGCCGCTGGCCTCTGCTCCCCGGTTTCCATGGGCAACTAGCTTGGCCTTCCTCTGCACCTTCAACTCCAAACCCGAGTTAGTATGGTCCACGGGTATCACACCAGGTGCATTGTAGAAGGTTCCATCTTGTAGAAGGTTCCGTCTTGTAGAAGGTTCCGTCTTGTAGAAGGAAACAGCAGCAGACCCATTCTGTGGCTTTGGTGGGATGTGAGAGGGGCAAGGTCGTCCAAATTCACTAACCAGTCTTGGTCCCAGTCTTAGTCCCAGACACTCTTAACTGTCCCATTGGCTGGGAGAGTTTACCAGTTATAGACGATTCATCTCCTGTTTCTGTTGGCCTTTGAAGAGGACTTCCTTGTCTTCATACTGTGCTTTCCTTGCCAAACTCCACCCTTACCCCTGCCCCTCACACCAGCCACACAGATTTTTTCCCTTTTGGGTTTGTTCTGACCTCTTCCCAAGATTTGTTGCTGAAGTCAGGCCCTGGTGCTTGGAGAAGAAAGTACCTGGTTTCTGCAGATTGTAGAATGTCAGGGTTGGAAGGTACCTAAAAACCCCTCCGCTTTGGTCAGTACTTAGGTGATGCTTGGATCCTTCAAGGAAGGGGTTATTCGCAAATTGTGACCCACAGGCCCATTCCTGCCCACAGACTGTTGAGTTTTTTTCCTCCACAGCCTGTTTTTATAAATAAAGTTTTATTGAAATGCAGCCATAGCTGTGTGTTTTATAAATAAAGTTTTAAACTGAAGCACAGCCACAGCTGTACTCAGTCACACAGAATCTCTTGACTGCTTTCATGGCGAGGCCGAGTTGAGTAGTTCAGACAGCTCACAAAGCCTCAGATATTTACTATCCAGCCCGTGACAGAAGAGTTTGCCAAATCCTGCTTTAGACTTGTGCTCTTTGATACAGTAGTCTCTAGCCTCACTGTGGGTGGCTACTTAAACACGAATGTGCGTTCAGTAAAATGAAACAAAATGTAAAACTCGGTGCCTTAGCCACAGTACCCACATTTCAAGTGTTCAGGAGCCGCATGTGGTTAGCGGCTACTGAATTGAGAATGTTATAGAATATTTTCATCATTGCAGAAAGTTTTGTCTGGGCTGTGATATGCAGACCATGATCACCCTCAGATACTTCTGGCCGTGACCCCATGGACTGTGGTCTGCCAGGCTCCTCTGTCCTTGGGATTCTCCAGGCAAGAATACTGCAGTGGGTTGCCATTCCCTTCTCCAGTGGATCTTCCCCACCCAGGGATCGAACCGGCATCTCCTGAGTTACCTGCATTGGCAGGCAGATTTTTTTTCCAGATTGAGCCACCTGGAAATATTATACTCAGAAGATGGTTCTCCATTATTAAGAGGATCTCAGTTTTAATTTTCATTTGTTTAACAAAGCAGTCTCTTTATTTAATAACTTAAAATTTTCCATTTTTTTAAAAATACTTTATCATCGGATGTTACTTTTTTGCCCCTTGGAATCACAGAAAGCAAATCTCCTCTTTTCTCCTCCTGTGAGGTAGCAGATTCCCTTGAAGTGCTTTTCAAGTTATTTCGGTCTTGGCTGCCATCTGGTTTGGCATTCACTTACCATAAGTCTCCCTCGTCAGTTGTTCTAGACCAAAAGCCAGGGTTCCAGGAGGTTTGAGCTGACAGGGGAGCAGGGCCAGGGGTTTCTCATCCAGGAATCCTTACCTGGACTTGAAGGAGCTATAGGATTGTTGCAGAGTGCTGCACATCTCCTGCACATGTGCATTTTTCCTGGGAAATGGTCTGTAAATCACACCAGATCATCCAGAGTTGGGGAGGGGGCATCCCTGACTCAGTAAAGGTCAAGAACCACTGGCCTCAATTTTTTTTGTTGTTTTTTGGCTTTGCACCAGATGGCTCATGGAATCTTAGCTCCCCCACCAGGGATCAAACCCTGGGCCCTCATCAGTGAAAGCACAGAATCCTAACCCCTGGACATCTAGGGAAGTCCCAAGAACCACTGGTCTAGATGCTGTACATATTCCCAACTTAGGAGTTGATCCTGTTATAAAGGGATGATGTCTGATCGTGTCTTTTTGGTTTGTTTTCCTCTAGTACGAGTATGCTTTGAGACATTTGTACGTGCTTGTCAACCTTTGTGAAAACCCTTATCCAATTGACAGGTAAGCCGGTACTTGGCATTTAAAGGGTCAGTGGGGGTGGGAAGGTGAGGAGGTGGGGTCTTTCTGAAAGTAGAAGGGTGTATGCAGCTCTGCTGTCCCCTTCTCCACGTGGGTAGTTTGCTTCTGCCTTGCACTGTGGACGAATTCAAGACAGATGCATCCCCAGGGGTGCTGGATTGGGTGGGTCTGTCATACACGACTCCCTGTTCCCTGGTGGGTTCTCTCTGTCTTCATTTTTTCTGAGTTGAACGACTTCCGGCTCACCACCTCCTCCTTCCGGTTTCTTACAGAATAAAATTGTCCATGAACAAGGTGTGCCATGGCTACTACTGAAACACTGCCTCCTTGAAGCTTTACCGAAAGTGATCACCATCCCTTACAATGTGTGCTAATCAGAGACTGGAGAGCTGCAGCCTGCGGGAGGCTCCGCTCCCCCAGCCCCAGCGGCTGTGTCCTTCTTGGGATGCCGTCAGACCACCGGAGCCACGCTCCAGGCCTCTTCCAGGATGGCTTGCTCACCTTTACCTACTTCCCCCAGCACCTACAGGTCCTGTGTGATCCTCTGAAAAGCCCAGAGATTTGGGAAGCTCTGTGTTGAGAAGGGTGTATTTGCTTTTTAAGAGGGTGTTTTGCCCGTGACGTTTAAGGAGTGAGAAGTTCACTGGGACTTATGTAGCCAGTGAAAGAGTCTTTGTTCTGAGGAATCTGACGTCAGAACCTCTTAAGTCTTCACATGATTTTCTGGAAGAGGGACATAAACCCCAAATGGAAAACTATTTTTAGAAAATAGCATAATTTTGGATTGCTTTTATATTTTATTTGGCAGTAATGGACAAGTCTAACAAATAAAGATTTATCACTGAACCTGAGTATTAATTTCAGGTCCCCGGCGTTTTCGTTTATGTTCCTGGCCCCTCCTGGTGGAGCCCTCCCCCTGTCTGTCTGTCTCCGATCCCCTTCCCCGTCCCACTGGTTGGCTCTTCCTGCCAGTTCCCCTCTCCCCCAACTTCCTGTACTTTTCGGCCTCCTGTGCCTGTGTTCCTTGCTGTGCCTTGTGCCCTGGAGTGCCTGCCCCTCCGTCTGGCCCATCCTCAAGGTGTATCTGAATGTGCCCTGTCTTCCTCAGCTTCCTGCTCTCCTCTGTCTGTTGGCATTTGCATTTCCCTTGGATCTTTTCCAGCACGTGTTGGGGTCTGCCATATACACCGCACATGGGGTCTGGGAGGTTATCTTTGAGGGCAGAGGGTGCCTGTGCTACCCTTGTTTCTCTTGGCCTGGTGTCCCACAAGCTTTGTGAAAGACTTTTAAAAGGAGCACTAACTCTCCCCAGGCAGTAGAATATTATGCAGCAACAAAAAAGAATGAAGCTGTGATACAGCTCCAGCATTTAGCCCAGGGAAAGCAGCCGGTTACCTAAGACCCATGTATTACATGATTCCACTTGTATTTAAGGTCCAAAATAAACAGGTCTATTGAAACAGAAAGCCTACCAGGCTCCTCCATCCATGGGTTTCTCCAGGCAAGAGTACTGGAGTGGGTTGCCATTTCCTTCTCCAGAGGATCTTCCCAACCCAGGGATTGAACCTGGGTCTCCCATATAGTAGGCAGATGCTTTACCATCTGAGCCACCAGATATTTAAGGTCCAAAATAAACAAGTCTATTGAAACAGAAAGTAGATGCATGATGCTGGGAACTGGGGAGAGGAAATGTGGAAATAGTCAATGCTAATGGGGATGTCAGAGAAGGCAATGGCACCCCACTCCAGTACTCTTGCCTGGAAAATCCCATGGACGGAGGAACCTGGTGGGCTGCAGTCCATGGGGTCGCTAAGAGTCAGACACGACTGAGCGACTTCACTTTCACTTTTCACTTTCATGCATTGGAGAAGGAAATGGCAACCCACTCCAGTGTTCTTTCCTAGAGAATCCCAGGGACGGGGAGCCTGGTGGGCTGCCGTCTATGGGGTCACACAGAGTCGGACACGACTGAAGCGACTTAGCAGCAGCAGCAGCAATGGGGATGTGGATTATTTTGGGGGTGATGAAAAATGTTTGGAAGCTGATAGTAGTTGGTTATGCAACACTGAATGTACTAAAATCCAGTGACTTGTACACAACAAATGGAATGATATGGTTTGCTAATTATGTTTCAGTAACATTTTTAAAACTAAGCCATATAGCTAGATGGCTGTTTTAAATAGAAAACAAAGAAAAAAGGAACACTAAACCAGGACACTTGTGACCACCTGTACTTACGTTGTGTCTTCTTTAGCAGTGATAGACGCCTTTAAAGTTTGGAGGTAGAGACTGAAAGTGGAGATATTGTTAAACAGGGTTAATTCCAGGGTGATGCTTCTGTTTCTAATGGGCCCGTTTTTAATCAGGTTATCCTTTCTCTGAGAGGCTCTTAATACAGTCAATCGAGTGACCAGGATAAAGAACTTTTACTGTCCTACGAATCTAGGGGAGCTTGAGGGTTTTAACAAGTATAAGAAGCATATGGTGTTGAAATGTTTATCACTAAAGCTCAAGAATGGGCTACCCTGAGGGCTGACTGATGTTCAAAAAGTAGAATTTTTAAAAGGAGTCTCTTAAAAGACCTCAAGATTCAGGTAGGAAAAACTCTATTCTTCTCTTTTCTAGAACCGTTACCTACGCTTGTAACCCTGCTTCCCTGTCTTTCTTTGTCCTCCCTGTAGAACAAAAATATATTTAACTATTTAACAAGTGCAGACACTTGAATGTTCACAGCTCTAGAGGTTAAAAGAGGCTTGTTCATTTTCTCAAATAAATGGCAGTTTCCTAAGTCACACTGCCTTGACTTTTTTTCCTCCTCCTGTGGTTCTTAGGTCCCCAGCAGAAGCAACTCTCCATCCCTCGGGTTAAGCCATTTTCTATTAGATTTCTGAGAAAGGTGTCCTTTCCTTGCGTGTCACAACCAGGACCAGCGTTTTGTTCCCTAGTTACATCCAAAACATGCTCTATCGTAAGAGGTACAGAAACTTTCAAAGCAAAACATGTCCACTCCCCTTCCCCCACCCCTTCAAATCCCAAATAACAGTTTGTAGTCATCATTAGAATCCCCTTTCTATATATTTACGTACCTATATACAAAGGAAAGTCCCATGGACAGAGGAGTGTGGTAGGCTATAGTCCACGGTAGCAAAGAGTCGGACACGACTGAGCAACTTCGCTTTCACTTTCATACAAAGGATACTTTACATTTTCACTATAAAATAAAAGCAGATCCAGAAAATTCATTAAATTCATCATTTAATGAATGATAAGATGAAATACCCTTGTAATTACAAACCAAGTCAAGAAATAGAACTTTACCAGATACATGAGTCAAGATTCCCCTGAGAAATAGAAGCAATGGATGTGTACACATATAGAGACATTTACCTGAAGGAATCAGTGGCTGTGGAGGCTTGGTAAACAGAAAATTGCAAGCTGGAGACCCAGAGGAGGAACTGCAGTCCAGGCCAAAGGCCCCCTGGCAGGATCCCTTCTTGCTCAGGGAAGGTCTTTGCACGTCTAGGACCATCACCTGTTTGGACGGGACCCACCCACATTACTATGGACTTCCCTCATAGCTTAGTTGGTAAAGAATATGCCTGCAATGCAGGAGACCCACGTTCGATTCCCTGGAGAAGGGCACGGCAACCCACTCCAGTATTCTTGCCCGGAGAATCCCATGGACAGAGGAGCCTGGCAGGCTATAGTCCATGGGGTCACAAGAGTAGGACACGACTTAGCGACTAAATCACCACCACCACCCATGTTTTAGAGGGTCATCTGCTTTGCTCTAAGTCTACTCATGTAAATGTTGACATCATCCAAAAAAATCGTTCACTACAGCATCCAGAATAATGTTTGCCTAAATATGTGGGCACTGTGGCCCAGCCAAACTGACACACAAAATTAACCATCACACTGGCCACCCTGGAAGCCCCTGCTTGTACTCCATCCCAGTCATAGCTCCTCCCTCCCAAAGTAACCACCCTCCTTGTGTTCTTTGTGGTTTTAGGACAAGTGGGCATCCCTAGACACTTTTACAGTTTTTATTCTACAGATTCTCTCATCTTTTTTTTTTTTTTTCCCTTCCAATTTCCATTAAAAAGTCCAGGCTGGAGATCAGTGGAGTTTCTCAGTCTGGACTTCACTGATTGCATACATAAGCTGCTGCTCAGCATGTCTTTCTGATGCCCAAGTCTCTTACAAATCAGCAGCCAGATCCAGAGGATTTACATATTTCTATTGAGTTTTGATCCATTGCACTTCTTTACTGAAGCTCAAGTTGTCCATTTTTGGCTGAATGAATGAAAGTTGCTCATTTGTGTCCAACTGTTTGTAACCCCATGGACTATACAGTCCATGGACTTCTCCAGGCCAGAATACTGGAGTGGGTAGCCTTTCCCTTCTCCAGGGGATCTTCCCAACCCAGGGATCGAACCCAGGTCTCCTGCATTACAGGCAGACTCTTCACCAGCTGAGCCACCAGGGAAGTCCTGGTGAACTCCCAAGGTGGACTCCCAAGTCCTTTCAGAGGTCAAACCAGTCCATCCTAAAGGATCAGATCAGATCAGTTGCTCAGTCCTGTCCAACTCTTTGTGATCCCATGAATCGCAGCACGCCAGGCCTCCCTGTCCATCACCAACTCCCAGAGTTCACTGAGACTCACGTCCATCGAGTCAGTGATGCCATCCAGCCATCTCATCCTCTGTTGTCCCCTTCTCCTCTGGCCCCCAATCCCTCCCAGCATCAGAGTCCTTTCCAATGAGTCAACTCTTTGCATGAGGTGGCCAAAGTATTGGAGTTTCAGCTTCAGCATCATTCCCTCCAAAGAAATCCCAGGGCTGATCTACTTCAGAATGGACTGGTTGGATCTCCTTGCAGTCCAAGGGACTCTCAAGAGTCTTCTCCAACACCACAGTTCAAAAGCATCAATTCTTCGGTGCTCAGCCTTCTTCACAGTCCAACTCTCACATCCATACATGACCACAGGAAAAACCATAGCCTTGACTAGACAGACCTTTGTTGGCAAAGTAATGTCTCTGCTTTTGAATATGCTATCTAGGTTGGTCATAACTTTCCTTCCAAGGAGTAAGCATCTTTTAATTTCATGGCTGCAGTCACCATCTGCAGTGATTTTGGAGCCCAAAAAAATGAAGTCGACACCGTTTCCGTTGTTTCCCCATCTATTTCCCATGAAGTGATGGGACTGGATGCCATGATCTTCGTTTTCTGAATGTTGAGCTTTAAGCCAACTTTTTCACTCTCCACTTTCACTTTCATCAAGAGGCTTTTTAGTTCCTCTTCACTTTCTGCCATAAGGGTGGTGTCATCTGCATATCTGAGGTTATTGATTTTTTCTCCCGGCAATCTTGATTCCAGCTTGTGTTTCTTCCAGTCCAGCATTTCTCATGATGTACTCTGCATAGAAGTTAAATAAGCAGGGTGACAATATACAGCCTTGACGTACTCCTTTTCCTATTTGGAATCAGTCTGTTGTTCCATGTCCAGTTCTAACTGTTGCTTCCTGACCTGCATACAGGTTTCTCAAGAGGCAGGTCAGGTGGTCTGGTATTCCCATCTCTTTCAGAATTTTCTACAGTTTATTGTGATCCACACAGTCAAAGGCTTTGGCATAGTCAATAAAGCAGAAATAGATGTTTTTCTGGAACTCTCTTGCTTTTTCCATGATCCAGCAGATGTTGGCAATTTGATCTCTGGTTCCTCTGCCTTTTCTAAAACCAGCTTGAACATCAGGAAGTTCACGGTTCACGTATTGCTGAAGTCTGGCTTGGAGAATTTTGAGCATTACTTTACTAGCGTGTGAGATGAGTGCAATTGTGCGGTAGTTTAAGCATTCTTTGGCATTGCCTTTCTTTGGGATTGGAACGAAAACTGACCTTTTCCAGTCCTGTGGCCACTGCTGAGTTTTCCAAATTTGCTGGCATATTGACTGCAGCACTTTCACAGCATCATCTTTCAGGATTTGAAATAGCTCAACTGGAATTCCATCACCTCCACTAGCTTTGTTCGTAGTGATGCTTTCTAAGGCCCACTTGACTTCACATTCCAGGATGTCTGGCTCTAGGTCAGTGATCACACCATCGTGATTATCTGGGTCGTGAATATCTTTTTTGTACAGTTCTTCTGTGTATTCTTGCCACCTCTTCTTATCTTATCTCATCTTATCTTCTTATCTTCATCTTGTCTTCCTCTTCATCTTCTTATCTCATCTTCACCTTATGTGACGAGCCGACTATTGGAAAAGAAAATGATGCTGGGAAAGATCGAAGGCAAGAGGAGAAGCAGGCGGCAGAGGATGAGATGGTTGGATAGCATCGTCAACTGAATGGATGTGACTTTGAGCAAACTCCAGGAGATAATGAAGGACAGAGGAGCCTGGCGTGCTGCAGTTCATAGGTCACAAAGAGTTGGACACAGCTGAGCAACTGAACAACATGAAAGTAGATTAGTGGTTGCAGGGAGGTAGGCAGAGGAGAATGCAGTCATGATTTAGCGACTGAACAACCCAAGCCCCTTTGACATGACGCTAAGAAACTTCCACGGCTTCCTTCCTATCTAGTGTATCAGAATGTTTCATTCTACATTTCCTGTCCCAAAGGTGGGATCAGCTATTTCTCCAGGAAACTCTGGCGTCTTTTCATGAGACATTGTCTTTCAAGACAACAGTCTAAATGCTAGGAGTGCTCACTGTTACTGCCTCCAGCCCAGCGCCTCCAGTTCTGTTCTATGTGGGTGCAGAATTTCCAGACTCGCTGTGCTGCCAACCAGGGCCATTCAAAGACCTGGCCAGCCACCCCTTTGGCCTCACCTCCCACTACTCTTTGCTTCAGGCTTTATGTACACCCGATCTTTTAATGACCGGTGACTCTGCATACAGCACGCTCCTATTTCATTTTCTGTGATTTTTCACTTTCTTCCATCTTCCTTGTCAAAAACTGTCAAGAGTCAGAGATTTTACCCCACGTGCACGTTAACAAGGTCACCTGCCACCCTGTCATACGTGCTGGCAGAAGGTCTGAAGCTCCTGGGACCACCACCAGGGACTTCATAACCTCAGCACCCAGGTACGCGTGCTTCACATTTGCGGCTCCCCTGGCCTGCCGAGTGCCCTGAGGGGCACGCGGAGCTGGGCCTTGGTAGATGCTCTGCACACAGTGCGTCTGGATCAGGCTGAGAAACATCCGGCTTAGGAATAAGGTTGTGAGCAGACCTGTCCCACTTTGGCCCTGTCGGAGGAGACACGTTCTTCCAAAGTGAGAGACGCTAGTTTATTATCTTGGTCAGGAAAAAAAAAAAAAAATTGCCCTCTTTCCAGGAGGAAGCAACTGTATCCTCCAAGGCTAGTCAAATACTCTTTTTTAAAAATATTATTTTGTTGTTGTTATTGCACTGTGTTCAGTTCCAGCCAGATCGTTGATCTTTCCTGTGCCATGCGAGATCCTTACTTGCAGCATGTGTGATCTAGTCCCCTGACCAGGGCTCGAACCCAGCTCCCTGCATTGGGAGCTCAGAGGCTTAGCCACTGGACCACCAGGGAAGTCCCAAGTCAAACATTCCTAAGAAGATAGTCTGGAATAGAAGCTGTCAATGAGTCTTCACCAGACATGCAAGGGCACCGTGGAGAGTTCCAGAAATCTTCAGGGGTTCTTCGATTCCCTTCTGCTCTAGGCCAACTCTGCATTCTTCAAGACCCACCTCAGGCATCCTCGTTGGCAGGAAGCCATCTGCTTCCTCCAGGTGGGTGACATGCCCTCCACTCCCTCAGGCACATCCTGTGCTGCCTGCTCTCATTAAACCAAAATGACGCAGAGCTGCCCCCAGGAGTGCATTCACCTGGACTCCCTGTAGACCAGTGGTCCCCAACCTTTTTGGCACCAGGACCCAGTTTAATGGGAGACAATTTTTCCATGGAGCGGGGATAGGGAGGATGGTTGGGATGGTTTGGGGATGACTCAAGGGCACTACATTTATTGCATGCTTTGTTTCTAATCTAATGCCACCACTGATCTGACAGCAGGTACTGTCAGATCACAGCCCGGAGGTTGAGGACCCCTGCTCTAGACCATATGACGATGTGGAAAAGGTGTCCCTTTCTCCAGGTGGACACGGTCCTGTGCCAGGTGACAAGTGAAGCCCAGCCTGGGTTTCAGCTCCCCGGTCCCCTCAGCCATGGGACCTTGGCTATGAACAACTTCCTTTCCCTTATGTCTAACTCTGAATTTATTTCCCTCTACCAAAAGATCTGAGGCTTTGCCTGTCTGCTCCCACCTGAGAGCTGGTGTGATCCCTGAGACAAGCCTGGGAGATGGGGGAAGAATCCTTCTTCTTTTAAGAATAGGGATACTGAGGCCAAAGATGTGAAGCATCTCGCTGAGGGCTCAGAGCTGGCCTGGGACCCAGGTCTCCTGACAACCAATTGAGGTTCCTCCTGCCTTCCAGCTGAACTTTCCAACTTTGAAGCCAGATTTGAGTTCCCTTTTGGCTTAGGGTTGTGTCAGCTGCAAAGAGATGTTTCCTGGAAGGGCATTCCTAGGAAACCTCTGTCTTCCAGCAAATAGCGTGACAACTGGGGTTGAGGCAACCCATGGCCACTGTGAGTCAGAACTTTCCTCCCCAGAGCCAGGCTCCATATGACCTTCCTGCGAAGGGAGGGCCTGGTTCCTGCCCAGCTGCTCCCTGCTTTCCAGGCCAGATGACTCTGCAGAGCAGGAGGTGGCCAGTTCTTGGATTCAGGCCAGCTGAGTGCTCGCAGAGTGCCCACAGAGTGCCCACATCTGCAAACTGGCGAAATGATCTGTGGGGGGAGGGGAGGGGGGGCGCATCTCCTCTGCACCCACAAGACCCTCCCGGCCTCTCTCTTTCCCTCCCCCACTTAGGGCCCCCGCTTCTCTCTGCCCACTTCCTCTGCAGGCTGCTCCCTTGTTCCCCAGCGGAAACCTGCTCCTAACTAGGGGAACGCAGTCTTTTGAGGCCATGATGGGCCAGGTGTCTGCAGGGCGGCTTTGGGACTGCTCATGACAGGCAAGGCTTTGCACCCAGCTGTCACTGCTAGGATCTGGGGACAGAGGAGCTGTAGGGCCTGGCCATGTCCTGGTCTCTGCAGATGTTCTCATAGCTTATCTCAACACCACTGGCCCAGGGGAGAGGCCAGTAAAAGCAGAGGGAGGGAGCCAGCTGGCCAAGAGCGCAGGACACGAACGCCAGGGATGAGACAATGCCCAGCCCCTGTTCTATGCCACAGCCTGTGACCCATCACCCTCCAACACACTGATTCCTCGGGGCCTGTGGAGGAGCCAGGTCACTTCACTTGCACATTGGACCTCTGGGTCAAGTCAGCCCTGTGATGCTCACCATGGCGTCAGGCAAGCTCAGGAGTGGATCTGGCAGGTGAGGCTCATCTGACTTTGGTTTTCTACAAACAGGTCACTTGGGGTGCCGTGTGGGGTAAAGAGAGCCCTGAATTTGGGGGTAGTTCAGCTCTGAGTTCAAACCTCACTCTGGCCTCTAACCAGCTGCGTGACCTTGGGCAAGTCACCCTGTTGTTATGGGCTAGACTGTGTCCCCTCCAAGTTCACGTGTTGAAGCCCTAAGCCACATCTCAGAATGTGCCCGCATTTGGGAGACAGGGCCTTAAAGGGTTACTAAAGGTAACGTGAGGTCACAGCGCCCTGCTCCAAATAGGACCTGCGTTCTTATAAGAAGAGATTCGGGGTGCTCAGGCCCAGAAAGAAGGCTGTGTGGGCAGGCAGCTGTCTGCAAGCCAAGGAGAAACCAGCCCTGATTCAGGACTTCAGCCTCCAGAACGGTGAGAAAATAAATGCTGTTTAAGCTGGCCCATCAGTGGTATTTTTGTCAAGGTCACCGGAGCAGACCAATTCTCCCCGTTTCTTTGAGCCTTCACCTCCTCGTCCATAAATACCTCCCACAAGAGGAGTCACTGACCAGTTCCAGGCACTCATGAGGGCTCAGCACTTGCACGGCCCTGTTTCTTGATCCTGGATCAGGCCTGCACACCCCACTGCGGACAGAGGCCTCCAGACCACAGGATCCAGGTAGCCCCACCCGTCCTGCTCTCTGGCCTGTCCTGACGGGAGGGGCCCCACGCTCGAGCACACACGCGCACACGCACACGTGGGGTTCTTACAGTGGTGCCCCTGGTCCAGGTCACTGATTGGCTCTGCCCGCCCCCTGGGAGCTGGACAGAAGATCCCCCTGCCCCCTGCCAGGGCTGGACCGATGCCCAATCCACCCTCTGAATTCCAACCCCACCCCAAGTTTGGGCCCCACTGGCAGGAGGGTGCTTGGGTAAATGGACCTCCATCTGACCCATCCCCACCAGTCTCAGGCCTAGTGAGAGGCAGTGGGCACCCTGCCTTACAACTGGGGACCCGAGGCAGCACAGCCAGCTCAGCTTCGGGCTGTAGGGAGCATCGGAAGATTAGGAAGGGGACAATGTCTGTGCCAGGGGGTGGGCAGGGGTGTGGCAGAGGGAAGAGCAACCTGGGATCATGGCTGGCTAACCTCAGCTTCTGAGTATTTGCCTGTTTCCTCATGTCTGTTATAAAGATCCCCGGCCTGCAAAGTCCAGGGCTGGCTGGCTGCATCCTGGAGCCATCCCTGCATCTGCCACAGGGCTGGCCTGGAGCCACAGTCAGACAGATGTTTGTTGATCAGCTGAATGAGCTGGCTGCTTCCCAGCAATATAATTCAGGGAAGTCCAGCTGCCCTGCCTGTGGGCACAGCTCACTGCCATGAATGCTGGGGCTGCATGTGCACTTTGATTTGTTCTCTACTGTCTCCCAGGGCCTAGAAGAGTGCTGACATTGAACAGGCACTCAGCAAACACATATTTTTAATCAATGCTGAGGACACAGACTGGAAGGGTCCAAATCTGGTGGAGAAAGCAGAAGTATCAACAGACAGATGCAATTGGATGAGCTATCTCTTGTGACAGAGATGAGCCCACAGGGCTGGAGGACATGGACAAGGACTATCTGGCCAGCAGCCTAGGAAATTAGAACAGGCTTTCTGGAGATGGGCTTTGAGGGATAAATAGGAGTTTGACCAGGCAAAGATTGTACAGAATGGTATTGCTGCGATAGGCAGGAATGATGGACGTGTGGATGCTAGGAAGAGAGGAAATGACCAGGCTGAGGGGCAGACAGGGCCCAGGGCCCTGAGAGTATTCTATGCGCATGTGCCAAGTCGCTTCAGTCGTGTCCGAGGCTTTGTGACCCTATGGACTGAAGCCCACCAGGCTCCTCTGTCCATGGGGATTCTCCAGGCAAGAATACTGGAGTGGGTTGCCATGCCCTCATCCAGGGGATCTTCCCAACCCACGGATTGGACTCCTGTTTTTCTCCTGCACTGGCCGGTTTTTTGCCACTAGTGCCACCTGAGAAACCTACAGATTCTGTCAAAAAAAATAGGGTGCTCAGTGGAAAGGAGGTGCTTTTCTGAACCCTACCTTGGAGGGGGATTAGGCTGCCTGAGCAGAGCTCTAGCCCTTTGAGAAAAGAAGATGCCATTTTCAAAAGGGCTTTTATTAAAACACTCCCCACACAGTGTCTCTTGCCATGAATGCCACAGTCCTGGGGTGCCCATGAAGGAGAGGGCCCTGAACAATGTCCCCTGTGGCCAAGGCTGGGCTCGTTCACGTAGCTGTGAAGCTGGCCTCGCTCGGAGGTCCCAGTGTACACCTGGCTGCTTCCGGAGGGGCTGGGTAGCTACCGGCAGCACGGAGAGTGCTGATGGCTGAAGGCTGGCTCTGAGGCAGGGGTGAGGGGCCTGTCTCCTCACGCACCCTGAGATGCTCCTGAGATGCTGGGCGGGTCCAAAACATTCCAGCTCCATGGGGGCGGGGCAGCTGTGGCCAGGCCACTCCTCCTGAGGACGGTCCTGGGGAAACCTGAGCCCTCCCGGGGAAAGGCTGGGGATCAGGCTGGGGATCCGGGTGGGCAGGGGGTGGGGGCGCGGGGCAGACGGACTGGCCTGATGGGCTGTGTGTGAACAGGGGCCGAGCTTGGGCTCTGTGTGCTGCAGGGGGCTGGAGGGTCCTTTCTCTTTCTGAGTTTCCATTTCCCTTTCTGCCTAATGAAGGACGTGGCCTCTCCTGGCTCCCGCCCTTCTACTGGGAGCACGCCGGGGCCATGCCACGGTGGCCGAGGCGCGCTCAGTAGGCTGCAAGCACGGGGCAACGTGTGGGCATCCCTATTGGGAGTGTGTGTTTGAGTGCGCACGCGCATGTGTCTGTGCGTGTGCATGTGTGAGTGGGTGCGTGTGCATGTGTGAGTGGGTACGTCTGAGTGTGAGTGTGGGGGTCGAGGGTGCGGGCCGGTCTGCCAGTGTCCCCGCCTGGGTGGACGCTGCCATCGGAGGGGCCGTGGCTCCAGGCTCACAGGAAGTTGGGCTCCCGCACCACGAGGCAGGGCGGGCCTCCGCTGCCCCCGCCGCCGTCCAGGGGCCGGTACACGAAGTGGAAGTCGCGCTTGGGCTCGCTCCGCAGCAGGTAGCCCTTGATGCGGTGTGGCAGCGCCTCGTCGGCCAGCTGGAAGGTGCGGCCGTCCACCAGCACAAAGAGCCGGTAGTCCTGGGGCTGCACCACCTCGAACTTCTCCGCGCATTGGGCGCACAGTGCCTCGGCCAGCGTGTCCGCCCGCGACGCCAGTGTCCGCGACTGCTGCTCCGGCTCCAGATACGACACGCAGATGAAGTCCTGCAAGGCAAGACGGAGGGGGTCATGGTTACCGGCGGGGCCAAGCCCACGTCCTGTCTCACCCCTGCCCCGATGCTGGGAGCCTGGACAGGAGAAGCTGCGTGGCCTTGTCCTCTTTGGGCCCCCCGATTCCTCTCCATAGACAGCGGATGGATGGCAGGAGGGGTCGTGAGGCTGGCCGTCGGGGTACCTGCGGCTGACCCTGCTGCGTGACCTCAGGCAAAGACCCTCCTTCTCTGAGCCTCAGCTCTCACTAGGTCAGTCGCTTGGTCTGGACACAAGGAGTGAGCGCGCCCCCTGGTGGCCAGCCCACGGGCTTGCTGTCATTGAAAAAATCTATTTTTCACTTTCTCTTCTTCCAGGAGTCCCCCTGTATTCCAGGCACTCTGCTGGGCACACGGGGCAGCATAAATAAAATCAAAGATTCAGACCCACCCCAGCATTCCATGGCTCAGCTGGAGCAGCTAAGGCAGGCTGAACAGTTCAGGCCCTAGGGCTGGAGGGGCCTGGGGATGGGAGGGTGGTGTTCCCAGGAGGAGCAGGCTGGCAGGGAAGGGCGGGGGAGAAGACTTGGGGGAAAGAGATGGAGAGTGTTTGCAGAAAACAGCACACTCACACCTGAGTCCACCAGAGACCGTGGAAGGAGTCCCTGCCTGGCTTTGAATCTGCTCCCACTCACTGTGTGACCTTGACTTCTCTGGGTCTCCATTTCCACTACTGTTAACTGGGGATAAAAGCAGTCCTTTCTCTGTGCCTGGGGGTGGAGCACAGAAAACTAGCTCAGAGCCTAGAAGATTCCCCTTTCTTCCAAGGGCCCAGAGGGCGGGCAGGAAGTGTGTGTGCGGGGGAAGGATGGTGACAGCACAGCGGTCTCCTGATGCCGCCTAGTTCAGAATGGAGATTATTAATGACTACAGAGTAGTGCCAGGCTCTGTGTCAATAGTCCCTGGGATCATTTCTTTTTTTTCTTCCTGGGAGGGGAAAGCCCAGCCTGCTTCCCTGGGTCTCAGTGGCTGCCTATGCTCTCCTCAGCCACCATCAGGCCTCCCCCAGAGTCCTTGACATCCGATGACTCTTAGGCTCTGGGCTTTCTCTCCTGAGGGTAGGGATTTACTGTGTGCGGTGCAGAGGACACTGGGAAGGGGGCGGACAGCGGTGCCCTCCTCAGACCCCAGAACGGTGCTGATAAGTCTCATCCCAAGCCTCTTCCTGAGCTTTGCCTCCTTAGTGGGACGCACTGGTGCTCAGCATTGGGAATCCACGAGGTAGAAGCAAGAAGGAAGGAATGAGAGGGTCACCCTTGGACCAAGGGCGCTCACATTCCAAGAGTTGGTGGAGGGGCAGCTGTCCCAGAAGGCGGGAGGGAATGCTGGTGTGCTGCAGCTGCACTCGCCAACTTATGCTGGCTCATACCAGCTTGAGAAAGCCAACTGTGTACATCTCTTCCCAACTCCAAGTTCCACGATGCCAAGTTAGTAGCTTGGAATCAGCCACAGTGGCAGTATTTATAGTAATACCATGGAAATTGACAGAAGCAAAGATCAGAGCCTTTTTTTTTTTTTTTCTTTCTCCCCAGAGAACCAGTTACTAAACACTATCAAGACACCATTGATTAGAGGAGGAGGGACATCAGCTTGGCTGATGTTAGAACATGTACTGGGGAGGCAGAGCTCAAATGGGCCAGAGCCCCCCCTGGGCTGACAGGAAAACTGCGTCCCAGAGAGAGTTAGACACGGCTTGGGATCACACAGCAAGCTAGTACAGAGCTGGATCCATACTGTGAGCCTCTTGCCTCCCAGGCCTGGGCTCTCCCAGTTATAGAAAGGGCATGTGGAAAGCAGCCAGGCATGGGATTCAGGTCCAGTGTGCCCTAGATGCCAGGGAAGTGAGTCTGGAGACCTACTCACAGCTCTGGACTGTGAAGCTTGATTCACTGTCCCAACTCCTGCCATTGTGCATACTCCCCAGTCCCACTCTGTCCCAGGCCCTGAGACATGTGAGCAATAGGGCCTGCTCTCTCAGGGTTACAGCTTTATACACAGATGGTTACAGTACAGGGTATATGTGCTGCAACAGAAGCAGCAGCAGCAGGAAGCACTTCTAACCCATGCCATAGGGAGTGGGGAGGGGGCAGGCGGGGGGGTGGCAGGGAAGGCTTTTCAGAGGAGGGGCTGTTGGAGAAACTGAGGCTGGGCAGTGGCAGCTGGTGAGGAAGGGGAGATGGACCAGCATGGGCTGAGAGGCTAAGCCCTAGGGAGTCGAGCTCAGCGTGCTCATAGCTGTTCTGATGCATGAGTTTGAGTAGGCTCCAGGAGTTGGTGATGGACAGGGAAGCCTGACATGCTGCAGTCCATGGGGTCACAAAGAGTCAGGCATGACTGATTGACTGAACTGAAATGAACTGATCTGATGCAACCTCGGAGGTGTGGGATAACGGGATGGGTGGGGCAGGAGTCTGGCCACCAGTGACTTTTGAACACTGAGTCTGTACAGACAGAAGTGAGGAAGGATGGGTGGGTGGGTTGGAGGTGGGCAGGCTGTGGGCAGGCTAGGGGCAGGGGGACCCTTCGCAGCTGCTGCATTTGTCTGGGCACCAAGTGGCAAGGCTGCAGATCAGCTCCTGGGCTTTTTAACTGGGACAAACCACTGGTCCCATCTCCGGCCCTAACAGCCTGCTCGGACACCAGAGACTCTGAGGAATGCTGGGTGAAGGTCTCCTTCTTCCTAGCTCTATCTTGTGTGCCCAACTGAAACGCCGATGCTCGCTGGTACCTTTCTCTTCTCCAGCCCTCAACTTCTCCTCCCCAGCCCCTAACCCGGCACACAATGGCAGGCTGGGGGGCTCAGTGCCATTGCTCCTGAACTGGCAGGCAGTAGGGATGGTCTGGGAGCAAGGTTCCCCCGTCCCCCCCCACCCTCTCGGTCCCAGGCCGCACCTGCACGGAGGAGCGGGAGGCCCGAGCCTTGTTGAGCGTGCGCCGGCGCTCCCAGCGGTGGATCGAGTCCTGCACCTCCACGCTCAGCTGCCGGGTCACCGTGATCTTGTCGTAGTTCTTGATGTGCTCCAGGGCCCCGTAGGTGGTGGTCAGATAGTAGGAACCTGCAGGAGGCAAGGGTGTGGAGGCGGAGCCTGAACCACCGCCTCCACCCACATGCAACCGGAGAGAGCTGGTCCCGGCTTGGTCTGCCCCGCCCACCTCTGTAAGCCCCACCCACCGCCGCTGGCCCGAGGCGCCTGCGGCCAGGTGGTTTGGTCACTTGCTGAGACTCAGACCCGCGCCCACCGCAGAATCAAAAGATTCCTCGAGTCCAGCCCTGAGCTGTACGGCTCTGCTCAAAGCTTGTCATTGGCTCCCCTTTAGGACGCAACTCTTGCTTATTTTACTCTTGCCTGGAAAATCCCGTGGACAGAGGAGCCTGGTGGGCTGCAATCCATGGGGTCGCTAAGAGTCGGACACAACTGAGCGACTTCACTTTCACTTTTCACTTTCATGCATTGGAGAAGGAAATGGCAACCCACTCCAGTGTTCTTGCCTGGAGAATCCCAGGGACGGGGAGCCTGGTGGGCTGCCGTCTATGAGGTCACACAGAGTCGGACACGACTGAAGTGACTTAGCAGCAGTCCTTGCTTATTTCTAAACTGATGCTTTAAAGTGAGTTTTTAGTTTTAAAATGTAAAGATACTCAAGAAACTAACAGCCATGGATGTCTTTAGGGTGGGGAAAGCAGTGCCTTGGAGACATGGGTGGGCAGGAGACCTCTCTCTGTAGGTGTCATATACATTTTATTTAAAAAAAAAACTTAAAAAATATGTGGAGAAAATGTTAATTATGTTTATATGATGACACACAACTTTTAATAATTTAAAGAAAGTTAAAAATTTGCATCCTTCATTTCTCCGTTTCTTTTTATTTTAATTCATACATATTCCTAATACCTAATGTTTCCTAAGGTAATTTAATTTTTGAAATATGTCGTGCATGTGTGCTAAGCTGCTTCAGTCATGTCCGACTCTGTAACCTTATAGGGACTGTAGGCTGCCAGGCTCCTCTGTCCGTAGAATTCTCCAGGCAAGAATAATGGAGTAGGTGGCTATTCCCTCCTCCAGGGAATCCGCCAGACCCAAGGACTGAACATTACAGAGCAGAGCAGTGATTTTTGACATGAGGGTCATCTGCCAGTGAGCCACCCAAATCTCATCTTCTTTTTCTTCCTAATTAATTGCTGGCTCAGAGGGTAAATGGTCTACCTGCAATGCAGGAGACCCAGGTTCGATCCCTGGGTTGGGAAGATCCCTTGGAGAAAGAAATGGCAACCCACTCCAATACTCTTGCCTGGAAAATCCCATGGACAGAGAAGCCTGGTGGGCTACAGTCCATGGGGTCACAAAGAGTCGGACACGACTGAGCGACATCACTTTCACTTTCTTTCTACTTGTTTGGGGTAAGTAACACAACTAAAATGCTCACTTCCCAGAATCTCTTTCAGTTTGAGGTACAGGACAAGAGACCCCATTCTGGCTGCTACACAGATATAAGTGGAAGTCCCTGGGTGGGGCTTCCAGGAAAGCCTTTAGTAAGGGACAGACTTAGTTGATACATCTTGTCAGATTTTGGTTTGTCTCCTCCCTTCCTCCTGTCTGGAACACAGAGGTGAGCCCGGAGGCACAGGAGCTGTTTTGTGATCAGAGGTGATAGTCACAAAGACAAAGGTTCACATCCTAAAGAACAATGGAAAGAGCTGGGTCTACAATTTCTTGATGGCAGGGATAAAAACTGCCATCATTATCAGTTGCTTACCCCAGGACTTCTTTTTCTCATTCAGATCATTTATTCAGAGCGGTGTTAGTGAAATTTGGGCTGTCTCATCTGTGTGATATTGCAACATGAAAAGTCACATACATTCTAAGGAGACCCCACAGAATTGAGAAACCTTCAACAGTACAGAGTCACAGATTACAAAATTAATACAAATAATCCCCCCAATTTGGCAGGAAACACCTATAATATGAGGAGACTCGGAATGGAAGGGGTCTTGCTTTTCAATAAGGCAGTTACAAAATGGAAACAAAACCAAACAAAACCAACCCCAGGACTTCTTGATGCAAGAGACAAACCAGTCCCTTACTCTGATTTAAACCATTATTAGGTACGTAGTGAGTTATTTGTAGCCCAAAGCATTCCTAACTGCTACACTGGATGAAGCTGCCTACATATTGCTACAAATTCCACAACCAATATGTGAAAAGTTCATAGCCTGCCTGGGGTGAGTAGGGGATGAGAAAAAGGGGTTTGTGGCCACAGGATCACTCGCCCTTTCATGGCAGTACAGGAAGGAGACAGTTTTTGAAATAGGTGTCAAGGCCAGGGCTTCCATGGTGGCTCAGCAGTAAAGCATCCGCCTGCCAATGCAGGAGATGTAGGTTTGATCCCTGGGTGGGAAAGAGTCTCTGGAGAAAGAAATGGCAACCCACTCTAGTATTCCTGCCTGGGAAATCCCATGGGCAGAGGAGCCTGGAGGGCTACAGTCCATGGGGTCACAAAGAGTCGGACACAACTTAGCAACTCAACAACAACAAAAACAGTATCAAGGCCAACACGGAACTTGGCTTAGCGTCCCTTATCAGAGAAGGGCCAGTAGACCTCCCATGGGCCTCCTATTCCAGCCCAGCTCAAAGCCTGTGTGTTCCAGGAAGACTTGCCTGCTGCCTCCAGCCCTTGCTGGCCGAGAGTCCCAGTCCTCTAGCTGGCATTCCCCACGGTCGTGTTTCCCGTGGTGATCACATCCCCCTGGCTGGGAAGGGGCGACTGGCTGCAGTGCACTGACTGCGAATGTTCAGATTTGGGGCCACAGAGCAGGGTCCGGGTCTCAGCCTTCAGCAGGCAGTCCTGTGTTTCAGGTGAATTAGTGTTCTCTGTGCTTCCATTTCCTCATCCACAAATCCCATCAAATGCAGTGAAAAGAGAGGAACACACGTAAAGTGCAGTGCTCAGTAACACATGGTGGTTAGGTGACCTAAGGGAGGTGCTCCGGAGGTTCCCCACCTTCTTGGGCAAAGGGACGAACTCTAGCCCTGCCAGCACACTCCTGCTTGCTCACCACCTGCTTTTCCACAGCCTCCTGGCTCTCCTAGACCACTAATCTAGGACTTGGGGTCCTCTGCAGTTCCCACCATGACCACTAGGTGGCAGGTGACTCTGCACGTGAGTTTTGGAGCTGGGCAGTTCTCTTTAGGGAGAGTGTGCTACTGATGGAAAAAGCTCATTGCCTCTCTTAAGATATTATTAGCTCAGCATGGCCAGCTGTCAGCCAATGTGCAGAGGGGATGTGGGTAAAGGAATCTATGAGGGTGCTTCTGGGACAGTTTGTATTTTGACCTGGCTCCAGCCAGGTTCCTAGCAGCTGCATGGGTCTCCCATCAGTCCTGTAATTGCCCAGAGTGATGGACGCTGCAGAGAGGGTGGGAGGGGAGAAAGGGGCCAGGGTTCCATCGGCCCAGTGTCCAAGTACTCTCTACTTCGTACAGGAAGTCCCTGATCTCTCACTGTCTAAAAGCCTGCTACAAGAAAGTGGGACTCTGTTTCTGGTTTTTGCCAAATTACAGCATGTGAAACTAGTTGGAAGAACATGAAGGTCTTACAGGTTTCTGATGAGTTCAGATCTGTCTGTTCAGCCTGTGAAATACAGGAAGGCGGAAGCCCGTTCCACCTCTCCTCCTGCCCCCATCTGCTTCTGCAGAAGGGTGGAATGCCCAGATGGTCTGAAAACCCCAAATCTAGTCCCATACCATCTCTTTCCCAAGCCACAGAAGTAGCTTGCCTGAGATCTCCAGCCAATCAGAGGCAGAACTGGGACCAAAATCCAGCCTCCAAACTGCTCTTTTCTATACTCTGTGTTAGTTCTCCTCTTGTATGTGTGTGAATGTGTGTGTGTGTGTGTGTGTGTGTGTGTGTGTGTGTGTGAGCTTAGTTGCTCAGTTGTGTCCAACTCTTTGCAACCCTTTGGATTGTAGCCTGCCAGGCTCCTCTGTCCATTTGATTTTCCAGGAATTTTCCAAGAATACTAGAGTGGGTTGCCATGCCCTCCTCCAGAGGATCTTCCCAACCCAGGTCTCCTATGTCTCCTGCATTATAGGCAGATTCTTTACCCCTGAGCCATATGGAGTAATTGAAGTTCTCAAGAGTAGGGACTTCCTGGAGCCTGCTCCTAGTTCGGGCATGTCTGACTCTGCAGAGCACCAGGGGTGGGGATATGCCATCAGGGATTGAACCCGGGCCTTTGGCAGAGAGAGCGTGGTGTCCTAACCACTGGACCACCAGGGAATTCCCAGGCAAGTCCCTCTTTTTACTGAACTTCAGAGGCTTCAATGATGTGCAGCACCCTTTGGGCCACCACCCGGTGAAGACAGGAGAGTAAAGCTGGGGAAACTCAGGAACCTCCCCCCACGTCCCCTGGTGCTCTGTCGCCTGCTCTGGGGCCCAGATACATCTAGATGGAAGTCATTCCATCAAGACTGGCAGACTTGGGTTACCCATTCTGGAGGCCCCCAAATTGTCCTTCCGCCAGAGTCCAGCACCTGTAAGGCTGGGCTGTCCTAGATGCAGAGCCTCCCACTCTGGCTTTGGGAGTAGGAACAGAGAGAGGGGCAAGGGGGCACACACGCCCCCCAGTCTACTTCCTGCCATTTCTCCTTCCAGCAAACACCCCATAGAATTCCTTAGAAATTTCCCCATGGTGCCAGAGGTGGGGCAGGGGGCCCTGACTCTTAAGTCTGTAAAGGAGTAGTGTGCAGGGTATCCAGGCAGTGTTTTGGGTCAGAAACTGTGAAACGTTTAAGATCTTTGTGTATTTATTTGTATTTGGCTTGTCTCAAAAATACTTCATGTCGCTGAATATATAAAATAGGTAGGCAACAAGGATTTATTGTATATCACAGGGAACTTTAGTCAATATCCTGTAATAGCCTATAATGGAAAATAATCTGAAAAAATAATACATAAAACTGAACGACTTTGCTGTACAACTGAAACTAACAAGACATTGTAAATCAACTATCAGATCAGATCAACTATACTGCAGTTAAAAAAAAAACAAACTTAATGAAGCCCCCAAACAGACTAGCTCTCCTGACCACAGGATTTCAGCTTTCCCACCCGAACCCCTTGTGGGTTTCAGGAAGAGAAAGAAGGTATCTTAGGAGGTTATGGCACAATTGAGGTGGGAGGGTTCATGTCCATAAGTAGAGGGTAGTTGGATCAAGGATGTCTCTGGCCTGGCCCTACTGTGTGCCACCATGCCTGGCGTGGAGCCCTGCTTGGCAGTGAAGATTGAGGCTCTGGATGGAGCAGGGGTCACTGTGGCCAGGGCATGGCTGACCACTGCCGGGGAACTGGCCGGCCAGGGCTCAGACCCAGTGCAGAGCCCCAAAGCCCTGCCCCATCCTTCCACTCTGCAAAGGGCTTTCCCTGACATTGTCTTTAAGACCCCCACAACAGTCCATGGGGCTGGGCCAATCTTCAGTGGCTTTACACGCTCCCCTGAGCTGCCAAGAACTCACAGGACTAGATACGTCATACTGTCACCCCAGAGACCAACACAGGCTAAAAAGGCAAACAGATGCAAAGAGGGCCAGCTTATCTCAAGAACCACAAAGCCCAAAGGGGCCACTGGGGGCCTGAGAGTCTCTCCACGCTTTGGGGGTGATGTCTCAGAGGGCGGCTTGGGGCTCCCTTGGATCTGCTATCTGGGCTGGCTGCCCCTCAGGGATTCTTGGTGGAGGGGTGGCTGAGGCTAAGTGGGTGGAAGGAAGTGGTGGGAAGGAGGAAAGGGAAGGGAAAGTGAGGGTGGGACGAATTACGGTCCCACCCTCGTCCTCCAGGAGAGTTCATGGCCTCTTGTCACAGCATCACTTTCTTCCTGCCAGAACTGGATGAGTGGAAGCCTGTGAGTTCCCAGGGCCAGCCCTAAGAACTTGACCATCATTCCCTTATTGTTTATACTGCCAGCAACGGCTGTTCCCTGTGCGAAGATGGCCTTTTGTCCTTTATCTGACTGGTGTTTATCCTTCAGTGTTCAGCTCAGACATCACCTCCTCCAGGAAGCCTTCTCTGATTGCACAGACTAAGTACCGTGCTCTGGTACCCTCAGGGCCTCCCTTGACAAGCCTCGATGATGAGGTCTCTTTACTGGCGCAGCTCCCCTGCTAGTCTGTGAGCTCCCCCGGGACCGGGAATGTGTTAGGTATCGTGTCATGCCCCAGGAATCTGGTATGCAGGAGGTTTGGGTTGAGCTGCCCAGCGAGCCCCTGGTGTGGCTGGGTCAGGGGTGGGCGAGAGGCCCCGGGGGTCCAGAGATGGGCCTGGCACAGTGACTCACCCTCCCCCAGCTGCAGGGCGGGATCCATGAGCTCCATCATGTATTCCACGTTGAGAAGCATCTCTGTGAGGTTGCTGCGGGCCAGGACGTACATGAGCACCGGCAGGAAGTCGTCTGCCCCGTAGGGCTTCCCTGGGAGAGGAAGGAGGCGGAAGGTGGTGAGTGCGAGGCTCTCCTTGGGAGCTGCTCCCTGCCCAGGGCAAGGATCAGTGGTTTGCTGGGTGGGTGGGTGATGGTCACCCCAGAAGAGGAACCTTTGTGTTTTCTCCTGACTCTCAGGACACGGGGCAAGCCTAGATCAGCCTAGTCAGAAGGCCTGAGACACAGTCTGGGTTTCGGAAGAAGGAACCGAGAAAGGCGCCCTCCACCGGGTGGGCAAGACCAGCCCCTTCCCCTCTGCCAGCTCTTCTCCTCTGCCATCCTCATTCAAGTTCACGTCACACTTCACAGACCCACCCAGGAGCAGCTGTCTGTCTCAGGTCTTCTGGGAAGGCTCCCTGTCTCTGTGACCACACGTCTCCCCTGCAAAAGCGAAGCCCTCCCTCCACCAGATGCCACGAGGCCTGAAGCTCCCCCTCCAACCTGCATTCTTTGGGGCTATGTGGTCAGTCATGTCTGACTCTTTCATGGACAGTAGCCTGCCAGGCTCTTCTGTCCAAGGGATTTTCCAGGCAAGAATACTGGAATGGGTTTCCATTTCCTCCTCCAAGCAATCATCCTGATGCAGGGATGGAACCTGAGCCTCTATGGCAGTTTAGCACCGGACCTGGATCCAAGTCCCAGGGTCAGCACTCACCCGCTCGCTCACTTGTGACCCTCAAGTGAGCCCAAGCTCAACCTCGCCGCGCCTCAGTTTCCTTGACTATAAAATGGGGATAACAACAGCATCCGTGCCTCATGTGGGTGGTTGTGATGTTTCAGTAATAAGACAGAATGTTATTGCTGTCGTTTAGTCACTCAGTCCTGTCTGACTCCTCGCAACCCCATGGACTGTAGCCCTCCAGGCTCCTCTGTCCCAGGGATTTTCCAGGCAAGAATACTAGAATGGGTTGCCATTTCCTTCTCCAAGGAATCATCCTGACTCAGGGATCGAACCTGAGCCTCTCTGGCAGTTCCTGCATTGGCAGGTGGATCCTTTTACCGCTTAGCCACCTCTGTGGGAAGCCCCTCTTTTGGGTTAAGCAGTACCCTTTCCTGAGGGTTTCTTCTAAAACATAAATACCTCTGAAAGGAATAATCCATCACTCCTGCTTTGTGTAGGTGGGGCGGGGGAGGGCGGCGCTTCCCTGGTGGCTCAGGTGGTAAAGAATCTGCCTGCAGCGCGGAAGACCCAGGTTTGATCCCTGGGTCAGGAAGATCCCCTGGAGAAGGGAATGGTTACCCACTCCAGTATTATTGCCTGGGAAATCCCATGGACAGAGGAGTCTGGAGGGCTATCGTCTATGGGGTCGCAGAATCGGACACAACTGAATGTCAGGGTGTGGTGGCCTTGAAAGGTGCTTTCTCGGAGCGACTGACTCACACACACACACACACACACACACACACACACACACACACACACACTTTGTGGAAAGTGTTCCTGGGCTCAGAGCTCCTGACATGCCTTGGGGAAGGAGCGAGGTGGAGGTGGGCCTAACAAGATGCCCTGAGGGCCTGTCATGGTTTTTGAGGGACTGAAATTAGAAAGAGAATACAAGAGTACTTCAGTACCCACAGGGTGCAGTGGAAAAGTGAGCTATTCTTGGCACCTCTGTTCTGCTTTCTGAGGTGGCCTCCGTTTTTCTACCCGTAAAATGAACTGGTTGGTGGAGTTGGTAACACGCAGCACTGAAAAGCAGAGTCAGACTCGGGGCAGGAATCTCACTCCTTACCAGCTGTGTGACCTTGAGCTACTTGCCCTACCCCTCTGAGCCTGCATTACTGGCCCAATGTGAACTCACACAGACAGCATGACATCCTATGAGGTTTTGGTGAGAATTCTATGAAATGAATCACAGCGGACTGCCCCGACACCACCTCCATGGAAATGCCCACTAAGGAAGAACACTGTTCCTCTTTTTCCAGCTCTGTGTTCGGAAGCTCTCTGATCACATCTTTCAAGATTCCCGTGTCTCTGCACACAGGATCAGTCAGTTTTGGAGAAAGTCTTTCTTTCATAACCTTTCTGAGCCTGAGACACAACTTTAGAATTCCAGGGGACATAGTACTTTGTGCCAGGAGTTGGTTTTCATGTTGATAATTTAATTATTAGAATGCTCGGAACACAGGAGATTCTTTTCTTGTTTGATTTATGAATTAGGGAACAAGGTGGGTCTGGCAACACGGATGTGAAACAGTCCTGTGCCCTCTGGAATTCACCTATAACTCATGCTGACCGAAATTTTACTCTGCCTCCAAGAATATCATTTTTTTTTTCTTGGTATTGTATTATTGGGTTGGCCACAAGATGGTAGGGAAACACCCGAACGAACTTATTGGCCAACCCAATGATAACTCGCCAAACACAATAATCAGGAAAGCTTATTTGCTTTTGAGCAGTGGGTCTCAACCAGGGAGATTCTGCCCTTTGGGGCCACTTGGCAATGTCTGGCATTGTTTTTGCTACTGGCGTACAGGCCAGGGATGCTGCTAAAAACCCTACAGGGCACAGAACAGCCCTCCATAGAAAGGAATTACTCAGTCCCCAAAGGTCGGCAGCGCCAAGGTGAGAAAACCCGCTTGAGAGGACAGCGACATTCAGCCAGGACTGTCCAGCTCCAGCCCGAGGTCTGAGGACTTAAGAGAGAAGGGGGAAGAACCCTCCGGACTGCGGCCCCGGGCTTTGCCCTTTTCTCCTTGTCCCCACGCTCTTCTTGAGAATCTCGGCTGACCCTCAGGAAGGGCTCTGGGGCCCATCTCCTTGGTTCCCATGATTTTGTGTTCAGCCACTCCACTGCACGGGACTCCTTAGACCTCGTATCTGTCTGTCCCTCCAACTATCCATGAGCAACTTCCTCTCTGTCTCCCCAATGCACAGAGCAACGAGAGGCGGGGTGTGTGCAGGAGATGGTGCTGGGTAAGTGTGAATGAATGAATGCTGAGCTCCCAGCCAGACTTCAGAGCCCGAGCCTGGCGCCGACTCAGACGGTCCTCTGCACAGACTCTAGGAGTCCTTCCCGCACCAGGGGGAACTCAGGATGACATTCCGCCACCCACTGCCACACTCTGAAGAACACCCTACTGTGCTGAATTGCAGCTGAACGCTACCGGCACTTTCAATGATCTGCGCCTTCACACACGGTTCCCTCTGCCTGGGCCGCCCTCCCTTCCTTTCCCTCACTAACTTCTTGTCCTCCCACATCCTCAATAGATGGTCCCTGCTCCAGTGCCCAGACCCTTGACTGTTTCAGAGCCTGCCCTTCTTGTGAGCTGTGAGCTCCCTGAAGGCAGGGATGGAGGCTGTGTGAGCTTAGGCAGATCACTTAACCTCTCTGAGCCTCTGCCCCATCACGGCCTTTCCAGTCTCTAGCACGGGGCTTGGAATCTAGGACACCGACAGTGCGCGGGCCCCACGTGTTCTCCCACCAGGCCCCACTCTGTTCTCCCACAGCTGGGGTCATGGTCGAGGTTACTAGGATCCATTATTATGGCCTTAGACAGTGGTGTGCTGGGAATGCTTAACAAGGGGTTCTCCAAAGAAAAAAGCTCTGCTTTGCAGGATTTGCCAATTTTCATGGCATAAAGATTTCCCCAGTGGCCAACTTCAAGCTACCAACATGAACATGGAGCAGGGAAGAGACGCACATGACTAGCTTCCGTGAGATGGTTCGTGCCATCACCGACTTAGCACACCAATAGCTTTGGATTCAAGTCCAACCTCATTATTAGGAAATGGAGGCTCAGGGATACAGAAATTTGCTCCAAGTCCCACGGTTGGTCAGTAGAATCTGGGTCTCTCTTCTTTGATGTAGTAAGAAATAACCACACAGGCTCCCTGACCTAAGAGCTCCTTGTGGACAAACACAACTTTCAAGCATCATTTAAAGGCACTGGCTCCCAGCCAATATCCTGGAGATAGTGCTGCATTCTCCTTCCTAAAAGCCTGGAGCCCAAGGCTTTGGGCTCGGGGCTCAGCCCTGTACACAGCGGGGCCTCAAGTGGTAGGACTGAGATCCCGGGGGCATGGTTGTAAAACAACTGGCCTGTGATGAGAACATCTGTCTCGCGTGGATCACAGATCAGTCCATCAAGCTGTGCCTCTGAAAGGGCCGCTGGGCTGCAGCCTGCATTTCCTGCTGATTCTGGCTTTCTTTTTTGCCAAAGACACATCTGTTTTCCATCTGTAGATGTTGCGGGGCACTGACTGCATTTTGAAGAGCTGGCTGGGGGTCTTAGGCATGTTTTCATCGGCCGGGAGACTTTGTAGAAGAGCTCTGATAAAAACACGTTGAAGTTGCACACCTGGGTCACACAAGCCATGAGGACTAGAAGGCCCCCGTCTCAGCTACTTAACCAGCTGTGCTTTCTGGGGTCATGCCCTCTGAGCCTCACTTTTCTTATCTGCAAACCAGAGATATTAATAATAACAAAACTTAGTCTGTGACTCAAAGCCCTGATGACATCGAATGAGTGGCTGGATTAAAGACAAAGTTTTGTCTTCTAGGAAGCATTTTCTAAAAGAGGAGTTGGCAAATTTTTTTCTGTAAAGGGCTGTGCATGCTAAGTCGCTTCAGTCGTGTCCAACTCTTTGTGACCCTCTGGACTGTAGCCCGCCAGGCTCCTCTGCCCATGGGATTCTCCAGGCAAGAATACTGGAGCGGGTTGCCATTTCCTTCTCCAGGGGATGTTCCCCACCCAGGGATTAACCCTGAGTCTCTTACATCTCCTGCGTTGGTGGGCGGGTTCTTTACCACTAGTACCACCTGTGAAGCCCTGTACAGGGCTGGACAGTAGATATTTTAGTTCTACTATTTTAGTGGGCCAGATGGCGGCAGAGAGTGAGATGGTTAGATAGCAACACTGACACAATGGGCACGAATTTGAGCCAAGGAGATATTCTTCACCAGGAGATAGTGAAGGACAAGGAAGCCTGGTGTGCTGCAGTCCACAGGGTTGCAAAGAGTCGGACGCAACTGAGCAACTGAACTGAACAACAACAAGCACATGGTCTCTGTCCCAACTATCCGACTCAGCCATTGTATAGAAAGTAGCCAGAGATGCTACGTGAATGAATGGGCGTGGCTGCTTCAATACCAATTTATCTACAAAGCCAGGTGGTGGGCCAGAGTTGGCCTGCAGACCCCGATCAAGAGGAAAGAATACATCACCTTATCATAACTGCCCCTCGAAATGTGTTGACTGGGCTCTTATGGAAAGTGAGTGGCTGTGCAACAATCCTGGGGCAGCTCATGACTGTGACCTGCTTTGGCCCTAACCCTCCAGTACCATTCCCACTTGAAGCCACTTCGTTCCTCCAGGAGGTTTTAACCCAAGACCCTCACTCCCCACCAATTAGGTTCAGTGCCCTTATAACGGGTTTGCTGGCCCTGTCATTGCAGAAAATGGAAAAACAAATACGCACTAACTCAGAGAGGCCTCCCCTGATGACCCAACCCAGAACAGCAAACTCCTTCACACTCCCCAGACCCTGGAGCCTATTTTATTCATTCAGATAGCCTGTTTCAGCACTGATGGCATATTTCCAAGGAAACAGGAAGCACTGGTTCCTTGTTTATTATCTGTTTCTTCCCACTAGAATGAAAGCTTTATGAGGGCAGGGACATATTGTGCTCACTATGTATATCCAATGCCTCAACAGTGTGTGAGCACTCACCTGTGTCTGACTCTCTGAGACCCCATGGACTGTAGCCTGCCAGGCTCCTCTGTCCATGTTAATTTCCCAGGCAATAATCCTGGAGTGGGTTGCCACTTCCTACTCCAGGGGATCCTCCCGACCCAGAGACGGGACCTGGTCTCTTGTGTCTCCTGCATTAGTAGGTGGATTCTTTACCACTGGACCATCTGGGAGGCCCCCTCAACAGCTGCTGCTGCTGCTAGTCGCTTCAGTCATGTCCGACTCCGTGCGAGCCCTGTCCCTGAGATTCTCCAGGCAAGAACACTGGAGTGGGTTGCCATTTCCTTCTCCAATGCATGAAAGTGAAAAGCGAAAGTGAAGTTGCTCAGTTGTGTCCGACTCTTCACGACCCCATGGACTGCAGCCCACCAGGCTCCTCCGTCCATGGGATTTTCCAGGCAAGAGCACTGGAGTGGGGCGCCATCGCCTTCTCCGAATAAATAACATTTGCTAAATGAATGAATGAACATCATTTATCTCACTGCACAGTTGTCACCTGTTGAATGCTCCATGTCTTCCACTTGAATTGTGATCATCCTAAAAACAGGCGCTGGGTTTTCCTGTTAACATTCATATTGTCAGTAAGTGTTTGTTGAACTGTTGAATGAATGAATTTATCTGATAAAAACACAGGATGGCAGGAAGTAGAGAGCATCTAGAAAGGAGGTTTTAAACTTTTGCTGTGGAAGCCTTTGGTTAAGGGGCATTTTATACAGGACTTGGCTTCTCTGGTTGATCAGAGTCGGACAGCAGGGCTGGCCTCCTATTTCCTCTCCTCTGCAAGATGTCCCCAGCACTTCGAGAGTTCTCTGGAACCAGTTTGAAAACCATCAGTCCAGTCTGAACTCCCAGCTGCACAGACGACAGAGCTGGAGCCCCAGGCAGGGAGGTTCCCTGTAGCCTGTGGCTGACGTGAGACGAGAAGCCAGCCTCTCCCACACTGAGCTTCCCAAAGCGACCCTGTTAGGCTGTTTGCGCTTTCTGCAGGCGCTGCTTACGTCTCAGTTCTGCTTTGAGCAACACCACATCCTTGAGGAAATCGCTCTGGCCTCCTGAGTTCCTCTTTAGGGAGCTCAGCCCACAAGGCAGTCGACCACGCAGGCTGTGGGTGCAGAGACCCGAAGCTGAAAGTCCCAGCCTGGCTGGAAAGCCTATGAGGCTACTGTAATTAGGTGTGGCCTCTCTGAGGTCATCTCTGGCCTGAGGGTGCCCTGGAGAGGCAGGGGAACACAGCAGGTTAGCACAGGACCTGGATCCAAGTCCCAGGGTCAGTGCTCACCCGCTCACTCACTTGTGACCCTCAAGTGAGCTCAAGCTCAACCTCGCCGCGCCTCAATTTCCTTGACTCTAAAATGGGGTAACAACAGCATCCGTGCCTCATGTGGGTGGTTGTGATGTTTCAGTAATAAGACAGAATGTTATTGTTGTCGTTTACTCACTCGGTCCTGTCCGACTCTTTGCAACCCCATGGACTGTAGCCCTCCAGGCTCCTCTGTCCATGGGATTTCCCAGCCAAGAATACTGGAGTGGGTTGCCATTTCCTTCTCCAGGGGATCTTCCCTACCCAGAGATTGACCCGCATCTCCTGCATTGGGAGGTGGATTCTTTACCACTGAGCCACCTGGGAAGCCCAAATAAGACAGAAAGTGACGAACATGGTACCTGCTGGGTTACTGGACTGTGAGAAATGTTAGACATGGTTATTATACAAGACAGGAGGGTAATGTGGCTTCTAATTCTCAGCGGCACTAATGGTAAAGAACCCGCCTGCCAATGCAGGAGACCATAAGGGACGCGGGTTCAATCCCTGGGTGGGGAAGATCCCCTGGAGGAGGGCATGGCAACCCACTCCAGTATTCTTGCATGGAGAATCCCATGGCCAGTGGAGTCTGACTGGCTATGGTCCATAGGGTCACAAAGAGTCAGACACGACTGAAGTGACTTAGCACGCAATCCTCAGAACATGACATCTTAGAGGTCCTGAACCCCATTTCTGTTGTGGGGCATAAGAACAAGGTTGTTCTTTGCTTCCAGGCCAGGCACATAGCTTCTCTGTCTGTCCATGTGTCTCCCTTCTGTTACCTGCATGTCAATGCCTAGGGGACTTAGAAAGCCTCCCCCAGCCTGGATCCCTGGATGACTATATGGCGTGGAGCCCACTCCCCTCTCCTCTATCCAATTGGACCTACATGTGTGAGAAATAAATTTGTATTGAGTTAGAGATTGCAGGGTTTATTTGTTACAGCAGAAAGTATTTCCTTAATTAATTATCTATTTACCTACCTGTCTATATCTATTTCAAAGAGACCAGATAGAAATCTATCACAATACTAATCATCTTTTTCTATAATAAACGATTAGTGACATTTGTCATTAGAAATCAGTTTAGGCTTTTTAAACATAGATTTTTAAAAACCCACAGCCTGCCCTCCTTCTCTGTCCTCTCTACCCTCGGTAGATGTCACGAGCCTTTTGTCCCACACACCTGGGGTCTCCCTGAACCAGCTACACAGACTACTGAAGGAAGAGGAAAAAGCAGCAGGCTGGCCTTCACTGCCCTCTGGGATGCTGCCTGTTCTTCATCTATATTAGAAGAAGGTTCTTTGTATTCTTTTAGAAAGAGTCCCCATATTTGCATACACTGTATTCCTCTTTCCTTCCCCCTCCTCTTGTGGAGGAGTTCTTGGACTTGAAGCTATTTCTTCCCAACAGCAAGGTCAGTCCTGAATGTCTGGTCTTAGATGCTGAAGAGGTGGCAACCGCTTGTTTATCAAAGTAATGGAAGGGATGATTCTACAAGTTCTAACTGCTCTCACCAGGCCTCATGCAGTCTGCTCCTGGCTGCAGAAAGGAGGGCCAGGTCGGTCCAAAGCCATCTGTCTCCGTGAACTCTCCATTCTGCCTGCTGCTGCTGCTAAGTCGCTTCAGTCGTGTCTGACTCTATGCGACCCCATAGACGGCAGCCCACCAGGC
Organism: Bos javanicus; assembly: GCF_032452875.1. NCBI lineage: Eukaryota > Metazoa > Chordata > Mammalia > Artiodactyla > Bovidae > Bos > Bos javanicus. The sequence goes on along the minus strand of NC_083888.1, from coordinate 56,782,019 downwards.
TCCCCCGTCCCTGGGATTCTCCAGGCAAGAACACTGGAGTGGGTTGCCATTTCCTTCTCCAATGCGTCAAAATGAAAAGAGAAAGTGCAGTTGCTCAGTCGCGTCCGACTCTTCGTGACCCATGGACTGCAGCCCACCAGGCTCCTCCGTCCATGGGATTTTCCAGGCAAGAGTACTGGAGTGGGGTGCCATTGCCACTCTCTGCCTGACACGGACCCTAAACCAGCTTCATTGGAAGAAGTACTTGATCGGGATTTATGAGTTCTGGGATCTGTTCCCAGGATCTGCCAGGCACAGTGCTGGAGGCACAGGCTCTGGAGTGAGGAAATCCCAGCCTTGAATCCAGGCCCATATCACGGGCATTAAAAGCAACTGCCTTCTGGAAAAGAAAGCCTGGTCCATGATCCCAGGCCTCATGTCTGCAAGTTCCATTCCATCCCCTGCCGCCCCCCCCACCCCCCACCCCCGCCGCCCAGTCCCAGCACGTTGCCAGCAGCCATGCCTTGCGGGTACCAGTTACTATTGCCAGCATTGTGTAATGGGAAAGACAGGTGGGTGGAGCTTCCTCCCTGGACTCGAGGGGCTGGGGCAGGGTGTGGTGTAGGGGATGTGGCGTGATGGGGAGAAGGACTAAGAGCTGGTCAGTGGTGAAGGCCAGCAGCACCCAAGCTGGACGTGTGCCCTCCACGGGGTTGCTGATGCTCCCAGGGCTTCCATGGGGCGCTGTGGGTCTGTGGACAACACTCTGGGTAGCAAGGTGCTGGAAGCCTCTGGGTTGAATGGGGATGGGGATGAGGGGAGTCGGGGTGGGGTAGGAGGTGGGGAGCTGGGGTGGATGTGAACAGAAGGCCCGAGGTAGAGGGCCTGGTCCTAAGATCATGGCAGGTTCAAGTCAGAAGAGAATTTAAGAGATCTGGCTGAAAATGTCTACTCATGAGGAAACATCTGACAAACACAAAATGAGGAACTTTCATGACAAAGAAACAGTGAGGTGGGGGGTGGGGAGGGAAACCTGTATTCCTTAAAAATGTCAATGTCACAGAAGACAAAGAAAGGCTGTGAAGTTCCAGATTAAAGGAGACAGCGAAATGCGATCCCTGCCCTCCCCCTGGATCCTGAGCTGGAGGAGGAAGTGGTAAAGAAAGCCCCGTCAGATCACTGACTGCCAGGAGTACAGAAGGTGCCGTGGAGAAAAGCACTGTATTGATGTAAAATTATGAAGCAGACGAGTTTAATGTGGTTGTGTGAGGGAATACCCCTATTTTTAGAAGTATTTGGGGTAAAGGGCCAAGCTGTATGTAAACCTACCCTCAAATGATTCAGGAAAATATTACATATGCACAGAGAGTAAAAATGATAAAGCAAATGATGTTTAAGATATTAGCAGTCCACAAAGGGTATGCAGATGTTTCTCTTTTAATGAACTATTCCTGCTCTTGAAGTCTGGAATTATTTCCAAATGAAAGATTTTTTTTTAAAAACTAAAAAGTTTAGCAGTAGAACTGGTTATTTCAAACAGAATCCCAGATGGAACCCTGTGTGTAAAACAGGGACAGGCAGGGCTGCCTGGGGTCAAGCCCAGCCTCATGTCCCTTTGGTGGCCCCTGGGGTGCCTCCTGGAACCCAGCTTGGAAACCACTGAGTGGGTTCAGCCTCCACGTTTTAGGGGAACCTGGTGACAAGGCAGCCATTCCTGCAACCTCTCATCCACTGGACGCTCACATACATATCTGGTCGCATCTGAGCCTCACCACAGTCCCCAGAGATGTTCCCAGCCCCTTTGTAAGTGAAAAAATGGAGGCTCTGGAAGATTAGTACCTCCCTGGAGCCTGACCAACCGGGTGATTTCCAGGTCCTCTCCCAGTGCCCTGCATGGCAACCCGAGAGGCAGGCGTATCATCTACATTTTGTACACAAGCAGAGGCCCCATGAGATTCAAGTCCAGCACCGAAGCTGGGTTCCAACGCGTGTCCTTGAATGAACCCCCCACATCCCTGCTCTTCTCTTCACCTGCATCCTCCCAGGCGAAGACGCTGAGGCCCCGCGTGGGGCAGCCCCGGCCTGCTCAGGGCGCAGGGGAGACAGAAAGTCCACTGGTTCAGTGGCCAGTGCTCAGGCAGCAATGGCTACCCGAACAGAAAGCCATCTGCTCCCGGTGGAGCTGTTTCCGGTGGGGAATCTTCACACGGAGCCATGACCCCGCCCTGAATTTCTGCCTGGAGCTGGCTTCTCAATCAGCAGGGATATTCTCGGCTCCCTGCACCCCCAGCCCCACCCCCGCCAGCAAAGGCTGAGGACAAGGAAGCTCTCAGCATCCTTGTTCTGCTTGGTCTTTTCCAGGCTGAACTCTGACTTCGTCTCTCTAGCAACTGTCCTTCTTCTCCTTCACATTTAGCTTTTCCCTCCCCCATTCCCTGCCCGCTGCTAAGTTTTCAGTAAGTAAATTCACTGTCAGCAAAACTCATGGTGTTTGAAGTCACTGCCAAGACACTGGGTGTTTAAGCTAAAGGTTTCTGAGTCAACGGGGGACTCGCTGAGGATGCAGCTGCCCTTTCCAGGCCCAAAGCTGCCTCCTTGATAACATCTCAGGGTCTGTAGAGCCCTTGGCCCTGACTTTGCCCCAAGCCCCCGCACGGCAGGGAGAATGACTGCCCAAATGAGTTCAGGCGGGGGGAGGTAATTGTCCTTGTTAAGTGCCGGCCACTGGTCTGCGTGCAAACTGCAGGCTAATCTAACTCCCACAACAGCCCCATAAAGTGATTCTAGTTGGGCCCATTTAACACGGGGGAAACTGAGGCTCAGAGCTCTGACATAACCTTGCACCATACCCCAGTCTCACACACACGCTTTCTGTTGGTCTGTGGCCATACTGGCTTGCCCTTCTCCAAGACAGATGGATAACCCCACCCTTCAAACAGCCACCACTGGGCAAGCCCACTAGGCACCATGTGTGGCAGGCTGACATTTTACACATGCTATTTCTAATATTTACAAGTGACCAAGTGTGGCTTCTGAAATGTTAGGGGTCTGAGTTTCTTTGTAAAACAGCTTCCAGAGATGAGGGAACTGGGTCCTATAAAGGAGTTAAGTAAATCATTCAAGGTCACACAGGTAGTAAGTGACAAATCAGGAATTTGAACCCATCTGTATGGCTACAGAGGTAACAGTCCTTCCATTCTCCCTTTCCACGGCTGTCATGTACAGTTACACAGGTTGCTTACTGTACAAGGACATCCAGTTGAAGGGGTAATCAGGGGATGAAATGCAGCCACAATTCTGTTCACTGAGGTGTGCACCACAGTGCAGTGCTGCCTGTCCTTGTCTGCCCGGAGCAACACTGTGGTAAACTGATTAAAAGTGATCCCAGTGATTCCCTTCTCAGCATCTGGACTCCTTGCTTTGTTCCTTTGCAGCTCTTCTCAGCATGAAGGGAAGTCTAATTCCTCACTCTTTAAATCTGGGCTAGTCTTGTGACTCAGTGAGTCAGTGAAATGGTTCAGTGTGGCACTGTGCTAGTTCAAGTCCAGACGGACAGACTTTGCACTTGGATCCCAACTACCACCGTGGGCACACGCTTGGGCTAATCTGCTGCAGAATGGTGGCCCAGTCACCCCCTTTTCAGACCAGTCAACAACCAATCAACCACCCAACCTATAAGCAGGACCATCTTAGCCCAGCCAGCCTCCAAGTGACCCCTCACACAGACCCTCAAGCCAGCCCAACCAAGCTCAGGTACACCTGACCAGATCAGGGTAAATGCCCAACTGACTTCTGTAACTGATTTCTGTGGCCCTTAAGGGCTGAACTGTGTTCTTTCAAATCCGTATGTTGCAGACCTAGGCCTCGGTGCAGGGGACCTTATTTGGACATTAGGTCTTTGCAGATATAATTAGTTAAGATGAGGTCATCCTGGAGGAGGGTGGGCCCCTAATCCAGTATGACTGACATCTTTATAAAAAGGGGAAATCTGGACAGAGACACACGCACAGATAACACACCATGCAAAGGCTGGAGTGATGCTGCCATAAGCCAAGAATTTCCAGAAGCTAGAGGACAGGCTTGGAACACATCCTTCCCTACAGCCTTTAGAGGGAGTAGGGCCCTGCTGATACCTTGATATCAAAAATGCCAGTCGCCAGAACTGTGGGCCAACACATTTCTGTTGTTTAAGACACTAGTCTGTGGAACTCTGTCACAGCAGCCCTAGGAAACAAAGATAGTGCCTTTTCCTAATTCATACAGAGGCACAGTGTGAGCTGGATTCCTTGCCTGCTTCCAGTGTGGCTGCCAATCACGGGTCTCCTCCCAGCCCCCAGGGAGCACAGGACGTGCCCAAGAGTTCCACTACTCCCACCCTAACAGATCTCTGAATCTGGGACAGCTTCTCCCGTGCCTCTCAATGGCTCTGGAGTTCTTGAGGGGAAGGGGTCACAGCCACACACAGCATCGCTCGTCCAGGGACCCAGAGAGAACTCGCAGCCCAGGGCCCTTCCCGGCTGCCCACCTACCTGGGTTGCCGAGGGCCATGGAGTCGTAGATGAGTTTACAAGTCTTGAGCAGGATGGAGATCTTCTTCTCGGGCGAGTAGGCCTTGTGCATGCTGGCGAACTTCTGCAGGATCTTCTCCATGACGGGCACCTCTGGCACGCTGGTGGTCACGCCCAGGTCGGTGGTAGTGGTGGCCAGGATAACCAGCTGGTTATCCTTGAGCTGCTGCAGTGAGCTGTCCTTGCTGTGGATCTCATGCAGGCATGAGTAGATGGCTTCCTTCAGGGGCTTCAGGACACACTTGTACAAGGCAGACTCCACAATGGCTTCTATAGGTGAGTGAGAGCCAGAGGGTGGGGTGAGGAAACCAGCGGCAGGGATCCCGCCCCCAGGTCTTGTTGCCCAACAGTGTGGCTTCCCCATCCCTGGTCCCTGGAAGGACACACTCACAGCCCTGGCAGGTTCGGCCCACAGTTCTGCCAGGTGAGACTGTGTAGTACATTCAACAGAAAGGCACAATGCTAAGGGCACAGGAGCCCTCTGGGACCCATACGTGGTATCCTAATACTTTTCAGAGGTTGGCACAGATTTAACTCTCATAGGGCTGCCTATTCGTATACAATCTGAGAGGGTCCTATTCACATGGGAGTTGTGCAGTCTACAACCTGTGCAACTGTACCTGGAGGGCCTGAGGGCCCAGTAAATGTTTGACATTTAAAAAGTGTCAAATGTCAAATGTAGTAAATGTTTGACATTTAAAAACTGAGTTACTCTTTTTTAAAAATTATATATATGTATATATAATTATTATTACTATTTGGCTGTACCACAAGGTTGGGATCTTTATTTTCCAACCACAAATCAAACCTGTGCCCCCCTGCAGTGGAAGCATGGAGTCTTAACCCCTGGACTGCCAAAGAAGTCCCAGTAGAGTTATTCTTAATATGTATTTTTCAATTACGAGATCCATTTGCCTCTAGTCTCAAAAATACAGTATAGCCAAAACCTGATTTCTCATCATTTGCATGGCTACCACCTGGACCTGGGCCATCATTATCTCTTACCCGACTTATGTTAATAGTCTCTTGCCCTGGCTTCTTTTAGTCCTTTACTCATCATAGCAACAGAGAAGGCAATGGCAACCCACTCCAGTGTTCTTGCCTGGAGAATAACAGGGATGGCGGAGCCTGGTAGGCTGCCGTCTATGGGGTTGCACAGAGTTGGACACGACTGACGCGACTTAACAGCAGCAACAGCAACGGAGCAACCAGCATAATCGTGCTATGCTATGTTTGATCAAGATATTCCAGGGCTCAGAACCCTGTAATTGCCCCAATCCCTGGTGGCTCAGAGGTTACAGCATCTGCCTGCAATGCGGGAGACCCAGGTTCGATCCCTGGGTCAGGAAGATCCCCTGGAGAAGCAAATGGCAACCCACTCCAGTATTCTTGCCTGGAGAATCCCATGGACGGAGGAGCCTGGCAGGCTACAGTCCACGGGCTTGCAAAGAGTCGGACATGACTTCACTTTCTCTCTTTCTTTCATGCACAAAAGAGGCCAAAGTCTTTCCATGGCCCACAAGCCCCTCTGTGCTCTAACCCTGTGACCCTCTCACTCATTACCTTGCCTGCTCCCTGTGTTCAGGCTGCTCCAGCCACCCCGACCCTCCTGCTATTCTGCCAACCTGCCAGGTTTGCGCCTACCTCAGGGCCTTTGCACCTGCTATTCCCTTTGCCTGGAGGAATGCACATGGCTATTTGCACGGCTTATTCCTCCTCTGTTCAAACGCTATCTTATCCAAGAGGCATCCTGATCAGCTAGTAGAGTGAGAACTAGTCATCTCTGATCTCACAGCATTCTGCAACATACATGTCATAATTCTCACTCAAAAGATGGATCAACTTAGGCTCTGCTGGTGCAGGTCACAGTTAGTTGGGGGCTGAGCAAGGATTTGAACCCAGGTCAACTTGATACCAAGGCAATGCTCAGCTTTGATTGACAATAGTGAAATATTCTTGGGAAGTCTTTTTGGCTCTACTCAATTTCTGGGGTAGGGTGGTGGGGGTGGTCTCGGCTATTGGCCCTGGTAGCAGAGGTCCCAAGTCCTGTCCCTGTAGAGAGACACCTAAGCTGCCTTATCTCTGGGAGTGAGGGAGGAGCCTCTGTTCTCATGACTGAGTCTCAGCAGAGGCCAGTCCCTGCTATGCATGCTTAGAGTTGGCCCATGTCTGGGCCTGGGGCGGGTTCTGGCTGTCTCGGTCCTCATCCTACAGCCTCCCTCTTCTCCTTTGCTTCTCCAGCCTCGCCAACAGGAGAACGCATAGCTGCCCTTGCCTCTCTCGCCCCACTGCTGTCTGTCCCTCCAAGTCCTCAGAGCCTCTGCAGCTGGAGGTGTGGTGACTCAGAGGCAGAGACCTGTGGTCAGCTTCCCCACTGCTCCTGGCTCCTGTGTGACCTTGGCCAAGAGCTTTCCCCTTCCAGGGCTTTCCCCCTCATCTGCAAAACAAGAGGTGCCCTCTCAGGTCCCTTATCTCTGAAGCCACCAGGTCTCCTGCGGAGACGGCCTCTGGCCCTCAATAGCCTCACATGTTACTGCTTCTTATGCCACTAATCGCTACTAGCGACTGGTCTCCCTAATGAAACCAGGAGCATCCTGAAGGTGGGGGCCGGGCTAATCTATCTGGGTCCGTGGGCCGAATTCCGAAGGGAGAGGCAGAACAGTAGAGCGGTTATTCACGGAAAGGGCGGACTGTCTGGGATCATCCCTGGCCCCCGCCCGCTCCCAAGCCCTGCCTGGGACCGACCTAGCTCCTCCTCGGTGTGCAGGGCAGGGTCCACTAGCGCCTTGAGCTCGGTACTCTGCAGCAGGTAGCTCTTGAGCTGGGTCATCATGGTGCGGATTTCCTGCAGCATTTCGGTGCTGGAGGTCTGCTGGGACATCATCTCCAGGCTGTACACTTTGTAGTCCTGCACCAGGTTGCCGAAGTACGAGCCCTTGTCCTGGGCCAGCTCCACCACCTTCTTGTACAGCTTGCGGTTGTTGGACAGGAAGGCGTTGAAGACATTGCTGAAGCTCACGAAGCTCAGCCGGTGGCGCGCCTTGCCCAGGATCATGGAGGGCTTCTTCTTCATGCCGGGGCTGCTGAACTGCTCCAGCTCCTCCTCCGTGCTGCTGGTCGAGTACGAGTCCTGGTCAGCGGCCGAGGCAGGCACGCCCAAGCTGTCCGAGAGGGAGGCCAGGGAGCCCTTGAACTCTGGAGCGCTCTGGGGTCGGGCCCCTGCTGGGGCATGCGGGCTCTGATTACCCCCAGCGGGGGAGGCAGGACCTTGGATCTCTCCCGGCGGGGGACCAGGCGTGGGCTTCTCAGGGGCCTCCCCTGCTGCGGAGAGCTCGGCCGTCTCCTGGGGAGTTGGGAGGACAGAGGCCAGCTGCCGGGAGACCCGTTTCTTCCTGGGAGGCGGGACTGGGGCTTGTCGGATCTTCCTCAGAGGCTCTGGCGCGCTGCCCGGGTTGCTGGCTTGGGCTGATGCTTCCTGGCCTGGCTCTGTGGTTCTCTGAGGCCTGTCCCCGGGGGTGTCTGAGGTCCGCAGAGGAGGCAGGCGGAGCGGGGATGCCCTGGAAGGACCCCCCGGGTCCCCCTCTGCGGCCGCCCCCCTGTCCGGCTTCCCTGCGCTCTGGTCTTCCAGGGAGACCTTCTCCGAGATGCGGCGTCTGGGGGGAACCGCGGGGAGGCTCTTCTTCGTGGGCACTGGCGGGGCGGGGGTTTTCAAGGGGCTGGCGGCTGCCCCTGGCTTCATCTCTTCCTCCCTGAGGGGGTCAAGGCCTGCGAGGGGGCGTGGGAGCCTCTCACAGGCTGTCATGGGTGGCTGGCTTGGAAGCCCCGGAGGGCCTGGGGCATGGGGTGCCAAGTGGGGGGCAGATGCTGGGGGTGAGGGCGGAAGAGCCTCTGGAGGCGGGGGAGCCGCCGCCGGGGGAGAACTGGGCGATGGACTGGCCGGAGGGGTAGGAGCAGCAGGAGGAGGCCGGCTGAAGCCCGGGGGGTGCAGGGGGAGTGGCGGGGGAGGGGGCGCAGGGCGGCGGGGAGCCCACCGGGAGGTGGGTGAGGTAGCGTCAGGGGTGGGGGGCGCCGGGCGCGAGGGGCAGCTTCCAGCGGGGGGCTGGTCGGCCGGCGGGGCACGGTCACAGTCCTCGATGAAGATCGGATTCACAAACCACAGGCGGCCGTTTCCTATGGACAGCTCGATTTCACACGAGCAGTTTTCGGGATGGGCGGTGGACTTGAGGCTGGAGGCGGGGGTCGCTCCGGGGGCTGGGTCTCTTGGGGCTTCCGCTGGACTCCCACCTCCTCGCCGGGGGTTCAGTGAGGAGTCCCAGAAGCCTGTCGGAGAGGAGAGAGGGAGAGGCGGTCAGTCCCCGAAGCCGGGCCCCTGCGTGGACCGGACCCGGTGGTGCTTGCGGGCAGCGTGGGGGCAGGGCCGAGGGAGGGCCCGGCGGCGAGGTGTTTGCTTCACCCGCTTGAAGGTTGTTTTCCCCTCCTGGACTGTTTTAAACCTCTCCCACCACTTCCTGCCTCGGGAGGGGAAGCCCCACGCCGTCCTCCCCTGCGGTGCCAGTGCCGGGGTGGGGCCAGGACGGTGCTGGCGACAGGCTCAGCACCTCGGTCCTGTCCCCCGGCATGTGAGAGCTGCCCGAGGGGCACCCATGACCTGGGGCGCAGGGACGTGTGGACATGGAGTCGACGAAGCCCAGAGCTCCCGTTGCTGACCAGTCGGGGGCTCTAAGGCAAGTCTCCAGACCTTCCTAGGCCTCGATCCAGAATGGGGTCCCAACAGAGAAGGGACTTTGGGCCTGTTTTTGGCCACTGCAGTTGTCACAGCAGGAATAATGAATTATGGATGGTGGCCAGTGAGCTCAGACCTGACCATCCAAGGTGGGAAACGCCTGCCCACTGCAAAATGATGCCACCTCTGGTCAATCTAGCTGCTAAAGCAGGAAAATGCCCTCTTGCCCTCAGCTTGGAGAGCTTGAGCTCCTGCACTGCTGAGCCCCCAGCACACGCCTTTCTCTTGACTCAGCCCATGGCTGAGGCCAGCAGAGCAGGCCTTTCCCTCTCCAGGTACTGATGGTCAGAGCCAGGCTTGTTCTGGGTAAGGGGCATGGGATGTTCAAGTCGGGGGTTGACGAGATCACAGGAGGTCCCGACCTTTCGGTACCAAGCCCTCTGGAGAACCTGATGAAAGCCTGGGATGCTCCAAGAAGGGCCCCAGGGGCACGTTTTGAGAACAAGGTCAGAGGGCTGGCAGGTCACTGCGAACTCATTCAAGCAGTCCCTTCTGCTGAAGAGGAGTAGGGAACCCAGGTCTTGTCCAAGCTATTAATTTTAGAGATCGATAGTGCCAATTCCTTGTTAATGAGGCCAGGCCTCCAGTCTCTCACCCAAGGCTCTTTACCTCCGGGAAGGAGTCATCAGTAAGAAAATTACCAAAAATAGCATCAAAAACAATACCAGGAACAAACATGTGCTGGATCCTGGGTGTGTGGGCTGCTTGCTCTACTGTCTCAGGGTCTCTGACCACAGGCCTCGGGTGTAAGTCCTCAGGTTGTCCCCATGTGACAAATGAAGACAAGAGACCCAGAGAGACGAAAGGTCACCAGGTCGGGGAATGAAGGAGCTGGGGTTTGAACTAGGTCGCACTAGTTCTGAAGGCCGGGTGCTGGGCTGATGTGTTACATGCGTGGCCGCCCTTCATAGAACTTGTGACACTTCCCATCCCTATTGCTCTCCTGGCCTGAGTGAGGGGCAAGGTGGCGTATACCCCAGAGCCGGGGTCGGGGTAAGAACACAACAGATTCTCAACACTGGAAGAAAGGAGACATTGCAAGACGGCCGAGGAGTAGGGAACCCAGGGAACCAAGGGCAGCTGTGTGTGTGTGTGTGTGTGTGTGTGTGTGTGTTCATCCCAAGGGATAGGCACTCTCAGGGGTGTAGGTGTTCACCAGCTTGCTGGCCAAGGAGGTCAGAAACCCGATCAAGGTGAGTGATATGTAATTCAAGGACAGCAGGGCTGCTGAGAAGCTGAGAGAGCGCCGTGTGCATCCCTCTGGGGTGGGGCCATCGCAGAGGAGCAGAGCAGGGCTCATGGTGCAGCCCCTTAGTGGGCAGAGACTCCATGTTTAGAAGTGCTTCGGCCAGATGTCTACACTGTATCAAAGATGACAAACTTTCATGTGACTTTCCAATGTGCGCCCCTGCCAGTCACTCCCTGAGGACACAGGGGGCTCGGCATGGGAGGGTGTGTCTTCAAGCTCTCCCACCATCTACAGGGGTGAGGGGAGGGCTGTTTCTCATGGCCGCCTGTGCCTTGTGCTTTGCTTTCTTGGGCAGCTACTGACCCCTCCGTGACCTGTCCATTCTCCTGGGTACTTTGCACAGTCTTCTTGGAAGGCTTCCTAGCAAGGAGCAAGCAGGCAGCCAGTCTGATGAAGGGACTGGGCAGCAGCCCCATAGGTGAGCTGAGGCTCCCAAGGCTCATCTCCAAGTTCCTGAAAGACCCTTCGGGAGAAGGTACAAGTCACAGGGCAGGCCATCAACAGAACTGCCCACCTGTGCCTGGACATGCCCATTACTGCTCACCCAGATCATGGCCATAGCCTGCCTCCGTGTCCCCACTCTGCCTCCAATTCTACTCCTCGTGGGTCTATACTGGGCATATCGTAGACCCTTGATTGCTATTTGTTCAGAATCACTTTTGAGCCTTTAGCCTGGCATTCATCCCCTGTGGGATCCGACCCTCTACACCTTCACCTACTGAATCTCCACCCCAGTCTCTCTGCTGCTCACTCCTTCCTGAACACGCCATGGGCAGTTCCACCTTTGGGTCTTGGCTAATGTTCCCTCTGCTTCGAATGTTTTTCCTACCCTCTCCACCTGGCAAACTCCTTCCTACTCAACCTTCAAGACCCAAGTCAAATGTCACCAGTTTGGTGGAGCTTTCCTGACACTTTCAGGCCACACCTACACTCCCCTGGCTCCCCTGCCCTGGTGCACACTGATGAGACAGACCAACCCTAGGACTGTCCTCTGGTTTCAGCCTGGGCCTGGGAGGGTGTCTAAAGACAAGTAGTAAAGAAGTGAGAAAATGAGAGGTGAAAGGCAAAAAGGAGAGCAAAGAGCTCTGTAAGTAATGGACCACCAGCCAGACCACCCACCTCAGGACAGCAGTGGCGGGGGGCAGGGGTGGCGTGGGGGTGGGTGGCAGGTGGGCGGCAGGGCGGGCATCACAAAGGAAAAAAGAACACACTTTCCACCACTCAGATCTGCATTTCTACACAAGTGGAAGAGACGTGGGGTTCAGGGAAATATGTCCAGGGGCTGGGTGACTGGGAACTGCTCCCCTGCCCCTAAGATAGGCCTGGTGGTTACACCCCGCAGGGCAGAGGCCTCAAAGCCAAGGCCGCTCTGAGAGGTGGGAGAGCTGGGATCCAAGGAGCTACACCCTGGGGTCTGGGGGCCTATTAGGGAACTCAAGTCTTCATGCTTTTTTTTTTTTGAAAAAAGGAAGTAGGTAACTTTCTCTGCAGAATGCCAAGGCCAGGGGAGAAGCGGAAGGCTGTCGTGCAATCATAGTGGTTGGTTGCGGCCGTGGGCGTCTGCGCCTAGCGGCACTGGGCCAACCTCGGCTCAGGGGCCACAGTTCCCCTAAGGGCCCGAGCCCTCTCCTCCTGTGTGCCGCCCCCAGACTGTGGCCGACGTCCTGCTGGCCCTGTGGCCTCCTGTGTCTCAACTGGAGATGCCTCCTGCCAGGCGTCCACACCTATAGTCCTCAGAGGGCCTTGGCCAGGCCAGGTGCTGGGCTCTAGACCCTGAGGACAAGTGTGACAAAGGTTTCACACTTGAGAAACCCCAGGCTACTGGCAGAACGAAGAGGGCATGAATAAAGGCAGGCAAGTGTTCCAGATGCCATGGAAACTGCTAGAAAGTCTGAGATCAGTGGGAGAATGTTTCTGTGATATCCCAAAGGTGGGCTGTTAAGACAATCATTCAAACTGGACTTTCCAATGAATTTTTGACAACTAGGAAAGTTCTCATTGTATAACATAAAGGCAAAAGCAAGTTACAGGCCAACTTGGAAGAGTTATAGCACATATTCTCTTTTTAAACATATTTTAGAAATATAAAACATATACTCACTGCGAACATGTCTGAGAACCTCTGCAAGTCTAACTTGCTTTCTCTAGATTCCTTTTGTACTGAGAAGAATTAACTGCACGCAGTTTAGTGAACTGCTCCCTGTGTTAATTCTGTGGTCCCAAGCTTCTACCTACAGAACCCTTTTGAATGCTGGCTTTTCCAAGGCCAGGCTCAGACTTTTCTATATCAGCTCAGGAGCAAACATTTTGGGCAATCACATGGTACTGAGCTTGTGAGTCAATAACCCTATTTCAGCACCATCATCTCTGTCTGAACAGCAGGCTTGTGCAATGATCTGGATATTTATGACACTCGATTCATTTTGTAAAAAGTGAGTAGAGTGCCAGAAAAAGAAACATTGCTGATACTAGTTACAGAAAGCACAAATGCCTATAAACGTATTCCAACGACAAGGTCATCAGATCGGTATGTGGGGGCAGATGTCAGAGCCCCACGGATGGAGGAGTTGGGAGCGGGAACCAGGGGTTAAGGAGGCTGAGCTGTGTGCGGAGAAGAGCATCCGCTGCCTGCAAAGCTGGGCGGACCCTCTGCTCCTATCACGGAGATTCCCTGGCCTCCTTTTACTAAATCCCCTTTTATCTTAAGCTATTTTGAGTTGGTTTCACTTCTTTGCCACAGAGTGCCTTGCTTAGAATGTGTGATGCGCTGGGCACCGTGCCTGGGGCGTCCGGCCCTTATCTTTGCTTATTCGTCACTGCTGCTGCAGCTGAAGGCCAGGGCGGTCTGCGCATCTCAGAGCCAAGGCTTCTGGTCTCTGATGGGACATGCCCTTTCAGCTCTGGGTCTCTATCCTTTCTGGGGATGAACAGAAAAATTAGCCCTTCCTCGGCTCCAGGAAAAACTTATCCTGGTGAGCCTCACTTCTGTGCTTCAGCCCTTGGGGACACCAGGCCTGATCAGAACCCTCTGGTTCCTAAGCTGCAATGTCCTCAGGTTTCATTTAAATCCACTTCTCAAGGAAGCGGACGCTGACACACGACCTGAACTGCCAGCTGCTTCTCAGAGGCCCCTCCCCGCTCACGTCCTCAACCTGCCCAAGAGGTCAAGCTTGCCCGGATAGAAGGGCTTGTCGATTCCAGAAAGGAATATGGTTCTCCCTACAGGAGCAGCTTGTCTTCCACATCCATCCCCAGGTGAGAGAAACCTGGGGGTCCCTGGGGCACTGGATCCCAGGGGCACCTGCCTCAACCCACCTGCAGTGAGGCTGCAAACCAACCCTCCTTTCGGTGGTAAGCCTCCCAGATGGAGGGCATGCATCTCACTTGCCCTTGAACTTGACCTCAAAGTCAGCCAGCAACTGCTCATTGCACAAACAACTGAGACGCTCACGAGGTACAGCCAAGGGGCAGCGGAGAGCTGTGCTGGGAGTCAGAAAGCTCTCGGTGTACTTCCCAGCCGTGCTCCTCGCTGCCTGGAGCATCTTGGACAAGTTTCCTGGCCGTGCTGACTTGATTTTCTATCTTTAAAATGGGACTGCAAGGATTACCCAAGACAGCGCCAAGAGAGTGCAGGGCAAGTGTCACCTCTGCCGTTTCAGCCCTCGGGAGGGGTGTCGTTTGGACTGTATGAGTTACCAGACGCTCACCCATCCCATGGACTTCCCAGGTGGCTCAGCAGTAAAGCATCCACCTGCCAACGCAGGAGATGTGGGTTCGAGCCCTGGGCTGGGAAGATACCCTGGAGAAGAAAACAGCAACCCACTCCAGTATTCTTACCTGGGAAATCCCATGGACAGAGGCGCCTGGAGGGCTACAGGCCATGGAGTTGCAAATAGACACGACTGAGCATACACACACACACACACACCTATCCCACACCCAAGCTTCTGGAAGAGTAAGAGCCCAGCAAGTATAAAGTCTGAGGCCCAAGCTTAGTGTTTATTCCCAACATCAACTGCAAACTGGCCCCAAAGTTTATGAACTGGGTCAACCAGACCTAGGAGAACCCGGATAGAGTGACGGGGCACCACGAGCTGGCGGGTGGAGGCTGGAGCCTAACCACCCAGCCCTCCGTGGATCCCGTGACCCTAGACACGTCACTCAACTCCTCATGTCTGTTTTCTCTGTCATAAAGTGGGCATCACGATATTACAACCTGCTGTACTGGGCTGTCTGGAGATCTGATGAGTCAACGCAGGTGAAGAGGTTAGAGCATGGTTATCGCGCATTAAACCCGAGGGCCTGCACTCCTCCTACTTCCTGGCCTTTGACCATGAGCCGCCTTGCGGCAGCTCTTTCTCTGTTGTCCAGCGGCCCCCCGGGGGGTGGACAGTGATGGGCCTGAGAACAAGGGGCATCTCCTCGGATCCCAGGTCTGCCTCTAGTTTCATCTATGCCTTGGTCCTGCCCGCTCCACCAACCTTTCTTCCATTTGACCAGCACTGCTGAAAATGTACCAGTGGGCTCAGCCATATGTAGTGCAGGTTCCTGGGTATGGTTTGGCCTTTTAAAATTTTTTAATTAATTTATTTTGGGCTGTGCTGGGTCTTTGTTGCTATGTGTGGGTTTTCTCTAGTTTCGGTGTGCGGGCTTCTCACCGCAGGGGCTTCTCTTGTGGAGCATGGGCTCAGTAGCTGTGGTTTCATGGGCTTAGTTCCCTCCCACCGCATGGAATCTTCCCAGACCAGGGATTGAACCTGCACCTCCTGCATTGGCAGGTGGCTTCTCAACCACTGGAACAGCAGGGAAGTCTGAGTTTTCTTTTTTTTTAAAGTTGACATTTAGTTGATTTACAATATATTAGTTTTAGGTGCACAATATCATGATTCAAAATTTTTATAGACAATAATACTCCATTAAAGTTATTATAAAATATTGACTATATTCCCTGAGCGGCTTAGTCTTGATAAGGACTCATTAACTGCTTTGTTCATAATGTGACCTGGCCTCTGCCTAAGATGGGGGCCTGCAGGGGTGGCCGGCCTGGCTTCCTGGCAGCTCCAGCTTTGGGAAGCATGGGCTTCCAGAGAAGGGCCAGCATGGTGAGGCCATGTCAGAGGTCAGTGCTGACTCAGTGAAGCCCATCGCATGGAAAGGGCCCAGGAAGTGTGAGCTCTTCTTACTATTACGTAGAAGGGCTGGGATCAGAAACACTCTTGTCTTTTACTACCCCCTACCCCAAATCCCTCAAAAGGTCAGAAGGGTAAGTGGCAGGGTGGGTGTGCTAAGTCACGTGGTTGGGTAGGGAGCAGGCCAAGGGGGCGGGGGGCATCTTCAGTTAATGATCACGGTCATGCTGAGACGGACCCTGGTGTTTGGTTTGGCTTCTCTCAGGTCACATTCTGACGCCAGGTCAGCCTGTGTGGGCCCTAACCAGCCCCCGCTCCCTCAGACCCAGCAAGGCTGTGCATGAGACCCCCTGACAGCTGTTAAAGCAGCCACTCTGAAAAGTGGGAGTGTCTCCCTGCTGGGGGGCTTGGCACCTGGGGCAGGGGAGCAGGTGGTCCCTTGGGAGCTGGGACTCAGGATCCAGCTTGGGCTCAGCCTGAAAGGCCCCTCGGGATCCCCGGTCCTACTACAGCCTGGTCTCCTGCTCTGACCCCAGAGGGGACTTACCCAGGCCCAGATTGGAGATGATCTCGAGGTCTGTGGAGCTGCGGGCTTCGAGGATGGCCCGGGGCAGCCTCAGCGTGAAGGGCAATAAATCTCTGCGGAGACACGAGGGGTCGGAGGTCAAGTCTGGGGCGGGTTCCGTGTGTCCAGTCTCAGCCCTGCCACCTCCCAATCCACAGCCCATGGAGGAAGAACCCGGCAACCCCGCTGGCTGCTGCAATCGCCACAGACTGGAAACTTCCCTGGAGCCAAAGGATGGAGTCCTAAGGCTGAGGGAGCAACCGGTCGGGTCCCAGTCCTGTGTCTCCACTGGACCCAGAGATGCTGAGACCTTCCTTGGTCATGGTGAGGGATGGCGCGTGGAGGGGAAGCCCACGCAGCTTCCTCTACAGGAGCTATTCTGGGGAAGGTAAGGGACCCACCCCCTCCGGCCCTCCAAGCCCTGCCATTCCACACTAAGGTGTGCAGCAGGCGCACAGACAGACCCTACCTCCTGCTTCCCCCCGAAACTGTGAGCGCACAGCTTCCGTCGAGCACACAGGCGCCCCCAACAACACAGTCCGCCGGCTCTATCTGCTGCCTTTGGTCTGAATGGCAGTTCATCCCGGGATCGCTTCAGAGACCCCCCAGAAGAGGCCTATACACCCTGCCCCCCTTTATTGTACAGATGGGGAAACAGATCAGAGAGGGCCTTTATGATCCCCTCTGGGATGTTATCTAAAACGATCCTACAATTTTCTGGCCAACAAAGGGATGTCCTACAAGTTAATTCTGACGCTAACTGCCTGGAACTAGCACTAACTAACTACTCCTTAATACAGGCTAAGGACTCAGCCCCACCATTTTGGACGCCAGTCCCAGGTCACCTGTACTTCTGAGCAACAGGCTGTAAGTCAGGGGTTCTCATGACCCTTTCCTCAGGCTTGACAGTTTGCTGGGAACAGCTCATGGGACTCAGGGCAACACTTGCATTTCCTGGCTCATTGTAAGGATGCAGCCCAGGAAAAGCTGGATGGAAGAAGCACACAGGCAAGGTCGGGGCAAGGAGCTCCCCTCCACGCCTCTCTGGACATGGCACTTCCCGGCGCCTCAAAGTGTCCATCAGCTGGGAGGTGGGCGGGTGGGGCTGGAAGTTCCCCGCCTTGGTCACTGGTCTTCCTGGTGACCAGCCCCATCCTGAGGCTGTCTAGGGGCCTCTCCTGTTTATGGGTTTGCATAATGCAGGTGTGACAGAAACTGGCGCATTATGAATAACAAGAGACACCCCTGTCAACTCAGGAAATTCCAAGAATTTAAGAGTTCTGTGTCCAGAACCTAACTAAGGCCAAATACATTTTCTTCTACTATTACCTCCTAGTGGGTTGTTGGCCATGGATTAAAAGTACCAGGCACCATGTATATTATTAATACCTTATTAGCTCACACAGGCTAGCTTTCTCTTTCCCATAGGGTTTGGCACTCACCCCCACCCTGTCCAGGTCCTATAAATTTTGGGGCGACTTGGGGAGCGCTTCCAGAATGGAAGGCTATGAGACCATGTCTGCATCCCCTCCATGCCTCGTGGCTCCATCTCCTCACACGTCCCGGGTGACTTCTGTGGTTTTGAAAGTCAACCACTTTCAAAAGGAAAGTAGAGGGGAAAGCATGAATTCCTTTCCATTAAAAGAATTTCTTTAAGTGAGAGGGAGAAAGAAAAAACCAGCATGAATTCTGGAATCGAGGACACTGGTAAACCCCAGCTCTGCCATTCCTGGTGGGTGTCATTCCATCTCCTGGTTGGACAGGGGACATGATGCTCGCTTATGGGGTTACTATAGAAACCATGCAGCACAGCAGGGGAGCACCTAGTGGGAACTTGTTTCTTCCCCTCCTGCTGGGAGCTCCAGTCAAGGGTGCTTCGGGGCCTCTGAGCTGTGTGGTCAGGCTCCTTTCCTCTGTCCCTCTGTCCCCCTAACCAGGACTCAGAAGGCAAGACCGTGGCTCCTGGTCCAGGCGGCTGTGAAGGCAGCTCCAGACACAGTGATAACAGCTTCCTTCAGAGAAGAGGCCCAGCCCACCTCCCCCAGCTGCCCAGTGGAGGATGACAGCCTCGCCACAACACTGGGTGCCTGGCCACCTCCTAGAGAGGGCAGGAGGACCAAGGGGCTCCCTACTTCTTCATTTCGGTTAATGGCACCCATTTCACAAGGCTACTGACTCCTGACACCAGGCTGTACTGAGGATCAGAGCTTGCCATCCTTGAAAAGGGGCTTGGCAGAGCATCTGGTATGTAGAATGTGTTTCAGGAACCATCACGCCTGCTTATGCGCCTGTGCCCACGATAAGAGCCCCGACGGTTCCCCAGGCTCCCCCTGCCTCCCCACTCCTCCCTGCAGTGACCGCCCCTACCCCGCCTGGTTCCCCATCCCCTGCCTGGGGTCTGGGTGGCTGCAGAGCCCAGCTGGTATCCACATTCCCCTTGTTTCAGCCTCCCAGCCTCTGCAGCCATGTGGTTCTGCTCAAATGCAATCCATCTGTGAGCTGCAGCAACTCCCAGCACCAGGGAAGGAAGCCCTGCATGCAGCTCCTGGGCTCGGCATTTCAGGCCTTCCAGGCACCTTATCCCCCACCCACATGTCCAGCTCTTCCCAGGAAGCCATTGCCAAGCAACCTGCAGCAGGCCCGCTGCCAGGCCTTCGCCCACGCTGTGTCCTCTACCCGAATTCTCTTCCTGCCCTTCTTTGCCTGGCCATCAGTGTCACCCCTCTCACGAAGAGGGCCTAGACTCCCCGCACATGGAAGGGGAGAAGCTGCTGCTGGAGAGAAAGCAGACCCGCGTCCTCTGGACCACGGGCCTGGCCCTGTATGCTGGGCAGAGGCAGCTGGGCTCGGCAGTCAGACAACCTGGGGTTCAGACCTGGCTCAGAACTGAGCTGGGTGAACCGAGGCTGGCCAACTCCAGCTGCAGCATCTTCATTTATAACAGCAAGAAGAACATGCTTGATGCCTCCTGGAGGATTCATTCCAGACCAGGGGCTCTGCTAAGCTCCTTGCAAAGGTCTGATCCTCGGCACAGCATGGGACAAGGGTTACAAGCCTCATGAAGTGGGTCTGTAGTGATAACACCCCCTGCCCCACCCTGCAGCACCGTTCAGGTTAGAGAGAGCTCTGTGGGCAGCACCCAGTGTAAGCCCGACTCAACAGACGCCTGGTCCATGGAACTGACTGGAACAGTCACTGCTGCCGCCCCCTCCAGACACTTCAGTGTTTTTTACCAGCTCTGCACCCATCGTCCAGCCTCTGCGGAGTTTGCTCCTGAGGGCCGGCACCCATGACCCCCAGAGGCTTGTCCTGGCATACTGGAGCCTCAGCGCCTGCTCCAGTGGCCCTACAGAGCGCCACACGTGCCTGGGCGTGCTGGCTTGGGGGCACAGAAGTCCAGCCCCATGGCTTATGGTGGACCCCAAGGTCTGCTTTGTGCTCTGGAGCTGCTGGAGAGAGGGATCCACTGAGGCCAGGCACCCTGGCACTGGACCCTGGCGGGACTTCTCTCCTGTCCCCATCCTGCACCCCACTGCCCTGCTGCTTCCTCCTTCGGGGAGGCCCTTGAACGCCCCCTGCCCATGGTTCTCCTCTCCAAGTATGCCCCCGGGGGCCCTCAGCTAACTGTTAGTATCCTTTTCTTAGGAGCGGTTCCCAAACTTTGGTTTGCAGACAGGCTTATTATAAATGCAGATTGTGTGTGTGTGTTATAAATGTAGATTGTGTGTGTTATAAATACAGATTGTGTGTGTGTTATAAATGTGGATTGTGTGTATGTTATAAATGCAGATTATGCATGTGTGTTATAAATGTGGATTGTGTGTGTGTTATAAATACAGATTGTGTGTGTGTGTGTTATAAATGTGGATTGTGTGTGTGTTATAAATGCAGATTCCTGTGCCCCACTCCCAGCCAGCTAGTCAGAATCCCCAGGGTGGGCCCTGGAAGTGTTAACCAGCTCCCTGGGTGACTATGGGACTCAGACTCTCTAGAACTCTCACACTATCTACCATCCAGCCAGGAGCATCAGAGTTCCAGTGAGGTTTGGGGCGGACACCGTGAAGCCAAATCTATGCCCTCCCACCCCAAGGACGGGCTGTGGTGGACCACAGCACGTGCTCCTAAGTGAGCACTGGAGAAGGACCGGCCTTCATGAGCCCATGTGACCGAACCAGGGCTGGTCCTCGCTCTTGCAGGGACTGTGCTCAGTGGACAGGTGCCGAGGCCACAGGGGCCCTGAGGGCCCATCAGGGAGCAGGCTCTGTCTCAGGACTGGCCTGTATCACCTGGGTGTTTCAGTTCAGTTCAGTCGCTCAGTTGTGTCCGGCTCTTTGTGACCCCATGAATTGCAGCATGCCAGGCTTCCCTGTCCATCACCAACTCCCGGAGTTCACCCAAACTCATGTCCATCGAGTCGTTGATGCCATCCAGCCATCTCATCCTCTGTCGTCCCCTTCTCCTCCTGACCCCAATTCCTCCCAGCATCAGAGTCTTTTCCAATGAGTCAACTCTTCACATGAGGTGGCCAAAGTACTGGAGTTTCAGCTTTAGCATCATTCCTTCCAAAGAACATCCAGGACTGATCTCCTTTAGGATGGACTGGTTGGATATGCTTGTAGTCCAAGGGACTCTCAAGAGTCTTCTCCAACACCACAGTTCAAAAGCATCAATTCTTTGGTGTTCAGCTTTCTTCACAGTCCAACTCTCACATCCATACATGACTACTGGAAAAAACATAGCCTTGACTAGACGGACCTTTGTTGGCAAAGTAATCTCTGCTTTTGAATATGCTATCTAGGTTGGTCATAACTTTCCTTCCAAGGAGTAAGCGTTTTTTAATTTCATGGCTGCAATCACCATCTGCAGTAATTTTAGAGCCCAAAAATATAAAGTCTGACACTGTTTCCACTGTTTCCCCATCTATTTCCCATGAAGTAATGGGACCAGATACCATGATCTTAGTTTTCTGAATGTTGAGCTTTAAGCCAACTTTTTCACTCTCCTCTTTCACTTTCATCAAGAGGCTTTTTAGTTCCTCTTCATTTTCTCCATAAGGGTGGTGTCATCTGCATATGTGAAGTTATTGATATTTCTCCCGGCAATTTTGATTCCAGCTTGTGCTTTAGCAGATCTCAAAACGCCCCTCTGTGCAAGGCCCTGCCGAGAACACAAAGGCACCTAAAATCTGCATCTCTGGCTCGCCTCCCGTGACCTCTGGGCACTTGGTTATGAAGATGGCTGCTTGTTCAGACCTCACAGAGGAACACAGCTCTAGCACTCTGGGGTTCTGTCTTGGATCCCCTTGACACGTGAGGTGACTGGGGCCGGGAAAAGTCGGGGGATTTGCCCAAGGTCACACAGCCAGGAATGGGCTCTCCACTCCTAGTCGACGGCCCTTCCTTGGCAACTTTCACTCCCGAGAGGTGGCCTTGGAGCTGATGCCCCTTCCCCTCAAACACAGGAGTTCCAGTCTCTGAGCCTTGTGACCTTCCAGTGGGTTGCCTGAGTGTCTGAGGGCAGGTGAAAAGCATCTGCTTTTCTGGAACGTGGAGAAACAGCAGCCAGAGGAGGAGCGGGTGGGAGGTGACAGTGGTGTCTGGTGACCACGGCTCCGGATCTCGCTTCATACAGATGACGTCACCACCCGAGCACACCTTCCTGTGGCCCAACCCACGGAATCAGAACCAGAGCACCTCCTGGGTGTCAGTACTATGCTGTCCCTTTATCTCATTTCTTTCTCCAGCATCTACAGCATGGGTGGTGTTCTCATTTTACAGGAGAGAAAGTTGAGACAGAAAGATTAGCTCAAATTCTGAGCTCTGCAATTACGTCACCATTCATTCATTTATTCACTCACTGGAAGCATCTATCTTGGGCCAAACTCTAGGCTGTCATCTCCACTAAGGCAGAACTTCTCAGAACAGGCAAGGGCCTGACTCTGAGAACCTGACCTGTCATAACGTACAAAGGGCCAGGGAGCCCTGATGCTCGGCTTTGTGGGCCTAGAAGGACATGCTAGATCATCAGAATCACTGGAGAATGTACACAGGGGGACGGCTGTAGCAAAGACCACGGGCCTTGGCACTCCGCTTTGAATCTCCACCCTGCTATTTACCATGTTCATGACCCTGAGCAACTTACTTCTCTAGTCTCAGCTTCCTCATCTGTAAAATGGAACTAACAAGAGCACCCCAGTGGTTAAGACTCCACACTTCCATGGCAGGGGGCACAGGTTGGATCCCTGGTTGGAGATCTAAGATCCCATGTCCTG
This sequence comes from Bos javanicus, assembly GCF_032452875.1. NCBI lineage: Eukaryota > Metazoa > Chordata > Mammalia > Artiodactyla > Bovidae > Bos > Bos javanicus. Next base: position 56,759,475 of record NC_083888.1, on the reverse strand, counting down.
CATAGAGCAGTCAAAAAAACCCGGGGAGGTGGTGGACTAACAGGAGCACTTAACGGGGTGGAACTGTTGGCAAGATTTAAGAAAATAACGGATATAAAACCCTAGCACCTCATTGAGTACCTGGAGAGCCCCCTACAGGCAGGAGCGGTTAGCATCTTATTATCAGCATCTCAATTCTGCCCACCGGGCCCAGGAGGGTCCTGGTAGGTGGGAGGGCTGTCCTGGGTTGAGTGAAGGCAGCATGAATGGTCTCTTTGAAGCAGGGAGAGGTGAGCCTGGGGGCCCCGGGCCCCAAGACATCCTGCCCAGCCCTGGTCAAATCCCTGTAGCGTAAGCCATTGGCTTCTTGGCACCAAAATGTATTTTTAAATTCCTGTTGACCTGCAACCAGTTCTGAATGAACAGAGCAGTTCTGAGGGTGGTTACAGACACACACTCCACCCAGCAGCTGCTTCAAAAATCACACGCTTTCTCCCATGAAGAGTATCAGCCCTTCCTGTTGCCCCTACAGGAAGTTCCTTCTAGAACTCCTCCAACAGGGCGGGTCAGGTCAGCACAGGACCCACCCCAAGCTGTCGTGAAAGCTGGAAGACAAGATGGTGATGGGCAGTGAGCCAAGGGGGCAGGTGGAGGTGAGGGGGGACCTTTAAAGAAAGAAAGCAGGAGAGCCGGCACTGCCCCCCCCCCTTTCATGGGTACGAGGGCGAAGCCAAGGGACTGCCCCCTCTCTGCATCCTGTGGGCTGCACCCTTCCCTTGGGGGCTCCCCTGTGACACCCCTGCCCCCACCCAAGATGCATGCACATCTGTTGCCATGAGATGCCCTCCTGTGGGGCCAGGAATACTCACCTACTGACACAGTAGAATGCGATCAGTCTGAAGATGTCCTCAAACACAAGAACCGAGCCTTCCAGGTACAGTACTGAGGAGAGAGGACAGAGGCTTGGATGAGTGTCCCTGTCAGAGGAGAGGGGGTGTCCCTAGGGAGGGTGGGTCTGCCCTGTGCTCACTTGTGGGTCACGGCACCTGCTGCAGGGCCCAGCCTGCTGCAGTCACAAACACATCAGCAGCCCATTGGGCCGTAGGGAGGAGAGACGTGAACTTCTGTGGTGCTAATCCTGAGATTTTAGTGAAAGTCGCTCAGTTGTGTCCGACTTTTGCAACCCCATGGACTGTAGTCCATGGAGTTCTCAAGGCCAGAATACTAGAATGGGTAGCCTTTCCCTTCTCCAGGGGATCTTCCCAACCCAGGGATCAGACCCAGGTCTCCCACATTGCAGGCGGATTCCTTACCACCTGAGCCACCAGGGAAGCCGATTTCAGGGGCCTCTTTATTACAGCAACTGGTGTTAACTAGTAACACATGCACCATTTTGAGTGAAATAACACTGAAGATTCTAGATTGTAAAAGCAGAACTTGAAAACGTCCCGAATTAAACATTCAGGGTCATCTCCACTTGACAATTCTGAGGACTGTGGGGGCCAGCAGAGGATGGTTTGTCCCTGTTCTGCTTTAGCTTCCAGGAGATTCCTTGGTCCAGTGCGGCCACTGGCCTTTAGCCCAAGAATCCCTGGGCCTGTCAGAACCTCACTTGATTTGGCTGCACAAGTAACCCAAGAGGGAGGGTGACACCCATATTTTCCAGCTCTGACAAGGAAGAGGGATTAAGGGAGAGAGAGCCCATCCTGGGTGGATGTGGCTCCATGGAGTGGCAGGGTGCCAGGATGTGGCAGTCAGGGCCCGAAGCCGGGGTGGACTGCCCAGAGGAGAGCATGGTACCACACCATGCCCTGCAGCAGAGCACCAGGGCCAGGGGCCCAGAGATGCTGAGCTGCTCACCAGGGGTCTTGGCAGCCGCCCGCCCCCACGCCGCCTGACTCTCATCCCAGGGCCCCATGCACCCGACAAGTGATGCTCTCTGCACGTGGGACCCACAGTGAACTTTCCCGGGCATCAGAGGGCCAAGAAACATGTGTGCCTCACACTTCATTTCCAACTTCCTCAGGTTCTTCTGAGCATCCACGGGGTGGAGGTAGGTATAAGGCTGGAGCTGGGTCCCAGGTCTGGCTCCAACCTTGAGGTAGACAGTATGACTATGGGTTTGCCCCTTCCCCTCTCAGTACCCCAGTTCCTCTACGTGCAAAGGGAAGAGCCCTTCCAACACTAAGCGCTCTTGTGTCTAGCTGACTGCAGCCTGCTTCCAAAGCCTAGGACAGCATTCTGCTGCACTGGTGATCTACGATACGCAAACCAACATGTTTTGTTCTAATAACTTTATTTTAATACTTTCCTTCTTTCTATATGCTACTGCACTGTTCTAAACAGTTAACATGATTTTTTTAAAAAGATCGTGCTTAGTCACTCAGTCCTGTGTGACTCTTTGTGACCCCATGGACTGTAGCCCGCCAGGCTCCTCTGACCATGGGGATTCTCCAGGCAAGAATACTGGACTGGGTTGCCATGTCCTCCTCCAGAGGATCTTCGCGACTCAGGGATCAAACCCAGATCTCCCTGGGTTTGCACTGCAGGCGGGTTCTTTACTGCCTGAGCCACCAGGGAATTACATTCATCATTTATTTATAGCAAAGAGATCATGGTCTCTCATTAGGATAGATATAAAAATTTTACAAGAGAGTTTAAAGAAAAACATTAAGTAGGTTACAGTTCTTGGAGGTACTGGCAAGATGCCCATAAATAACAAGTCAGAGAAACATCAGGGCATGGAATTACCACCCTCTGTGAATGAATGGACATGAGGTGGTCCACAGCACCACCTAGTGGCACATCCGTGCATCACGGACCTTAGCAGCACCAACTGACCAAGGGAAAGTGAAAGTGAAGTTGCTCAGTTGTGTCTGACTCTTTGCGACCCCATGGACTGTAGCCCACCAGGCTCCTCTGTCCATGTTATTTTCCAGACAAGAGTACTGGAGTGGGGTGCCATTTATAGGCTGGGGTCAAAAGATCTCCGGTAGCTGGGAGAGGTAGAGTGGATGCTCCATCTGTAAACTGGAGTTAAGACCTTTCTCATGAATCCTTCAAGAGGAATTAGTGGTGATGCACGCAAAAAGCCTAGCTTCTTTATACGGGGCCTGCTCAACAATGAGCAGTTTTCCTTCACCACTGAGACATGGTCTGACCTTTGCAGACACAGATGAAACCTTTAAGATAAGCAGTCCCTTCCTCTCCTGTGCCCCTACGACTTTCTATAAAGCCCACAGTTCCTTTAGACTTAGTTTATCCCCACTCTGGTCCCTTCCTCAGGAGCAAGGACCAGGGCTCATCCATTTGTGTGGCTGGGGCCACGCACAGTTCTAGATATAGTGGCCCAGTCCCCTTTTTACTGTGAAAACAGTAGATCTGTCAAAGCACAAGGGAGGATCAAGGTCATGTTTGTTTCTTTGTAACCAGGCCTCTTCTGCCCTACCCCCAGCCCCCAGTTCGTACTTCCCCGTCCTGCTCGTGGGAATAGCACAGCAAGGCCACACCCAGGGGAGCTCCTGCCTGCCAGGGCCAGGGCTTTGCCCACACTTGAGCCCTCCTCAGGGCCTATGTTGGAGAAGGCGATGGCACCCCACTCCAGTACTCTTGCCTGGAAAGTCCCATGGACGGAGAAACCTGGTGGGCTGCAGTCCATGGGGTCACGAAGAGTCAGACAGGACTCAGCGACTTCCCTTTCACTTTTCACTTTCATGCATTGGAGAAGGAAATGGCAACCCACTCCAGTGTTCTTGCCTGGAGAATCCCAAGGACGGTGGAGCCTGGTGGGCTGCCGTCTATGGGGTCGCACAAGACTGAAGCGACTTAGCAGCAGCAGCAGCAGCAGGGCCTATGTGTGGCATGCAGTTTCAGTTCAGTTCAGTTCAGCTGCTCAGTCGTGTCCAACTCTTCGTAACCCCATGAATTGCAGCACGCCAGGCCTCCCTGTCCATCACCATCTCCCGGAGTTTACCCAAACTCATGTCCATCAAGTCGGTGATGCCATCCAGTCATCTCATCCTCTGTCGTCCCTTTCTCCTCCTGCCCCTAATCCCTCCCAGCATCAGGGTCTTTTCCAATGAGTCAGCTCTTCACATGAAGTGGCCAAAGTACTGGAGTTTCAGCTTTAGCATCAGTCCTTCCAATGAACACCCAGGACTGATCTGCTTTAGGATGGACTGGTTGGATCTCCTTGCAGTCCAAGGGATTATCAAGAGTCTTCTCCAACACCACAGTTCAAAAGCATCAATTCTTCGGTGCTCAGCTTTCTTCACAGTCCAACTCTCACATCCATACATGACCACAGGAAAAATCATAGCCTTGACTAGATGGACCTTTGCTGGCAAAGTAATGTCTCTGCTTTTCAATATGCTATCTAGGTTGGTCATAACTTTCCTTCCAAGGAGTAAGCGTCTTTTAATTTCATGGCTGCAATCATCATCTGCAGTGATTTTGGAGCCCAAAAATATAAAGTCTGACACTGTTTCCACTGTTTCCCCATCTATTTCCCATGAAGTGATGGGACAAGATGCCACGATTTTAGTTTTCTGAATGTTGAGCTTTAAGCCAACCTTTTCACTCTCCTCTTTCACTTTCACCAAGAGGCTTTTTAGTTTCTCGTCACTTTCTGCCATAAGGGTCGTGTCATCTGCATATCTGAGGTTATTGATATTTCTCCCGGCAATCTTGATTCCAGCTTGTGCTTCTTCCAGCCCAGCGTTTCTCATGATGTAGTATGCAGTTTGGGAGATAATAAATGCCTGCTAAAAGTCTGACTGGGGATTCCCTGCTCGTCTAGTTGAGAATTCTAGTTAAGAATCCGCCTGCCAACGCAGGGGACATGGGTTTGATCTCTGGTCCAGGAACATCCCATGGAGCAGCTAAGCCCATGCACCACAGCTACTGAAGCCCACGTGCTCTAGAGCTAGAGCTCTGCAACAAGAGAAGCTATGCAACGAGAAGCCTGTGCCCCCCAACTAGAGAGCAGCCCCAACTCGCCGCAACTAGAGAAAGCCCATGTGCAGCAACAGACTCATCACAGCCAAAAACAAATAAAAGTACAGAAATAAATAAACAGTTCAAAACATAAAAGTCTGTCTGGCAGAGGGACCCCAGAGGAGCAGAGGCCTCGGCGGGGTGAGGGGGGACGTGGTGCCTTGGCCAGGGTCTCAGGCCTCCCACCTCGTGGCTCATGCCCTCCCTCCAGGGGCCCAAAGGGACACCTAGGACATGAGGGAGCCCCGACAGGCAGCCTCACATTGTTCTGGAGCAGAGGTGAACGCAAATCAGTAAGAGCTAGACAGGCCTTTGTTCCAGAGGGTGGGTTGGCGCTCAGCTTCCAGGACAGCCCTGTGTCCTGTACGGGCCGGTGGCTGTGTGCAGCGCCCCGACCAAATGGCCTGAGTGTGAACATGCCTCCATCACAATTGCTTAGCGTCCCTGAGCCTCAGTTTCTTCAGCTGTATGTGTGCCTGAATGCTCAGTTGCTTCATTCGTGTCCAACTCTTTGTGACTCCATGGACTGTGTAGCCCAACAGGCTCTTCTGTCCATGGGATTTCCCAGGCAAAAATCCTGGAGTGGGTTGCCAGTTCCTTCTCCAAGGCATCATTTGAACCCAGGGATCAAACCTGCGCCTCTTATGTCTCCTTCATGGACAGGCATGTTCTTTACCACTAGCACCACCTGGGAAACCCCTTCAGCTGTATAACAGAGTGAATAAAGTACCTGTCTGCTGTGGGCTGAACTGTGTCTCCCAGAAAGACAGACTGTGATCCTAACCCCTGGTACCCGCGAGTGTGACTTTATTTGGAAACAGGGTCTTGGCGGATGGATTCAAGTCCACATGAGGTCTGACCAGATTGGGGTGGGCCCTAAACCCAATGATGGATGTTCTTGTAAGAAAACAGGTGAAGACCTGGGACACAGACACAGAGAGGAGAAGCCACGTGCAATGGAGGCAGATGCAGCCAAAGCCAAGGGTTGCCAGCTGTCACCAGAAGCCAGGAGAGGCCTGAACAGATTCTCCCTGGTCTCCAGGAGGAGCCAACCCTGCCACACCTCGACTTGGGATTGCTGGCCTCCAGGCCTTTGCTCCTGCTCTCTCCCCAGGCAAGGAGGACCCAGCTTCACGCTTCCTTGCTAATCCTCCTCATTTGTCTTTTGCCTTGAAGGCAAGGACTGTAAACTTCTCTGTATAGCATGCTTGGCAAAAAGGGTATTCTATCATGATACGGCTTCCCAGATGGTGCAGTGGCACAAAATCCGCCTGCCAACACAGGAGACATAAGAGATGCAGATTTGATCCCTGGGTCGGGAAGATCCCCTGGAGAAAGAAATGGCAAATCACTCCAGTATTCCTGCATGGAAAATTCCAAGGACAGAGGGGCCTGGCAGGCTGCAGTCCACAGGATCATAGAGTCGGACACGACTGTGTGACTGAGCACACATAAACTATAAAAAACATACAATTTAGCATCTTAGTAATTTTTAAGAATACTCAGTGGCCTAAGTACATTCACATTTTACAACACAAGGCTTCTTTTTTGATGTGTTGAAAATGTTCTCAGATTGACCCTGGTAGGCTGGGCAACTGAATATACCTAAGGCCACTGAATCGTACACTTTAAATGGGTGAATTGTATGATGCTGACTACATGAAGTAAATACATCTCAACAAAGTCATGATTAAGAAAAAAAAAGAAAATGCATACACACACCGTGGACTGAATTTCACCTCCTGTATTACGTTTTTCTGGCACTTTTATAATGAGCATATGTGACGTTTGTAAGCAGAGAAACTATGAAGATTCTCTAAATTTTTCTCGAATGTTCTAAATTTCTCTGTAAATGTTTCTTAGGAGCTAAGTGGTCTCCAGAGTCCTCTCGGCTCATGCTACTTTGGTTCCCCTCCGAGCCCCGCAAGGGCTGACAAGCTCCCCGGGTCACCCACTGGGTGTTCCCAACAAGGATGCCGGCTCCCTCTGCTCCCCTCTGAAAACTTGAGCAGCGGTGACTCCTCCACTGTGTACAGCCTCCAGCCTCCTCAGTGGAAAGAGCAGTGGGAAAGACCAGCCCCCGTCTAAACCATCTCTCTTTCAAAGAGTGAGGAGAAAAAACAGCACCAGCTAGTCCCATCTGCTATGTCCCCAGCTGACAACAGGTGCCAACAATGGGACTTGCCACTGCCTAGAGAAAAAGAAACCTTTCTCCTCCTGACTCACCATCAAGGCTGAGTCAAGACAAGGTGGAGAGTCCGGCTCCACGCACAGCAGCCTGGCTTCTGGTCTTTACAATCTCAACATCAAAACGAGTAATCCACAAGGAACCAAAAGCTGTTGGAAGATTCATTTGTTAGGAAATTCCATTTTATCACTCAGTAATACAAATGAACTGCCAAGGCAGGAATGGTGTACATATCTTTAGTTCTCCATGGTACCCTCAGCACCAGGCATGGTGCTTAGCACATCGCTAGCTCTCCAATATTTATGTAACTATTTCTTTAGCAAATGTTTTCTTTGGAAATACAGGTCCACAGGAAGTTGCAGAGATAAACAGAGAGGCCCTCTTCACTTTTCATCCAGTTTCCCTCAATGGCAATATCAGGGTGCTTAATTAGAGGACAAGATCTGAACCAGGAAACCAACCTTTGTGTGATCCACAGAACTCATTCAGAGCTTAGCAGGTTTATACTAGTTCTTGTGCATATGAATGTGTGTATGTAGAGAACTATGCAATTTTATCCCATGTGTAAATCCCAGCTGCCTGTAATCACTACCTCTATCAAGGTATTTCATATCACATCCACCCCAACCCTTGGCAACCACAATCTGTTTTCTATCTCTTTGATCACATGATTGAATGTCATATAAATGGGGTCATACAGGACATATTCTTTGGGACTGGCTTTTCCCATTCTGCTTCATTTCCTCAAGGGTCATCCAAGTTATTGAGTGAATCAATACCCCGGTTCCTTTTTAGTGCTGAGTAGTAACCTATGGTCTGGGTGTACCTTGGTCATTCACCCACTGAAGGACATCTGGGAATTTCTGGTTTTTAGTGATTATGCACAAAGCTGCTGTGGAACTTTTAGGTCCATGTTTCTGCATGAAAATATGCTTTCCTTCCTCTGGGATATATGCCCCCAAGTGCATTTGCTGGGTCACATGGGGAGTCCATCCTTTGTTTTTCAAAGGAAGGGCCGAGCTGCTCTCCAGAGTGGCTGTACCATTTCACATTCCTACCAGCTACGCAGCAGCGAGGCAGCTTCTTCCCCATCCTGGCCAGCTGGGTGTGCTCACTAGTTTTTATTTTGGCCATTCCACTAGGTATCGAGTGTTAGTTCATTGTGGCTTTAATTTGCGTTTCAAAAAGATGCTGAAGGCCCTTTCCTGTGCACATCCGCTCTGCTCAAGTGTCTATTCACGTCTTTCCCTGTTTTCTAATTGGACAGTTTTTCAGATGTTGGATTTTTTAAAAAACCATTTTATTAAGATATCATTCACACACCACACAACTCACCAATTTAAAGTGCACGATAGTCTTAGTATATTCACCGATTTGTGCAAACATCACCACAATCAATTTTAGAACATTTTCCTTATCTCCCCAAAGAAATGTAATACCCGTCAGCAGTCACTTTCCAATCCTCCCTCCTCCTAGCTTCTGGAAACCACGAATCTACCTCCTGTCCCTATGGATTTGCCTATTTTGCACTTTTTGTATAAATGGAATCATACAACATGTGGTCCTGTGGGCCTGGCTTCTATCCTTCAGCATCATTATGTCAGTGTTTGTCCACGCCCATGTTGTAGCAGGAGTCAGCCTCAGCACTTCACTACTGTTTTTTTTTTAAGTTAACTTTTATTGGAGTATAGTTGGTTCCCAGGTGGCGCTAGTGGTAAAGAATCCACCTGCCAAGGCAGGAGATGCAAGCGACTGGGGTTCCATCCCTGGTTGGGGAAGATCCCCTGGAGTAGGCCATGGCAACCCACTCCAGTATTCTTGCCTGGAAAATTCCACGGGCAGAAAACCCTGGCAGGCTACAGTTCATGGGGCCGTAGAGCTGGGACACAACGGAGCGACTGGGCACCTACAGCCGATTTACAATGTTGTGTTAGTTTCTGCTGTACATGAATACACAAGTCCACTCTCCTCTGGATTCGTTCCCATATAGGTCATCAGAGTACTGAGTAGCTCTCCCTGTGCTATCAGTGGCACTTCGCTCCTCTTTATGTCTGAATAGTATTCTGTTACATGGATGTACCACATTCTGTTTACCCATTCATCACTGATAGATATTTGGCTTGCTTCCACCCCTTGGTTACTACAAATAATACTGCTCTTGGCACTTGTGTACAAATTTTTACATGGACATATATTTTCATATCTTGAGTGTATGCCTAGAAGTGGAATTGCTAGATCCTACAGTAACTCTTCTTTTCACAGTTATCTGTAAGGCCTCCCCAGACAGCCATTTTGCTTTTTTGCATTCCTTTTCCATGGGGATGGTCTTGATCCCTGTCTCCTGTACAAAGTCACGAACCTCAGTCCATAGTTCATCAGGCACTCTATCAGATCAAGTCCCTTAAATCTATTTCTCCCTTCCACTGTATAATCATAAGGGATTTGATTTAGGTCTTACCTGAATGGTCTAGTGGTTTTCCCTACTTTCTTAAATTTAAGTCTGAATTTGGCAATAAGGAGTTCATGATCTGAGCCACAGTCAGCTCCCGGTCTTGTTTTTGCTGACTGTATAGAGCTTCTCCATCTTTGGCTGCAAAGAATATAATCAATCTGATTTTGGTGTTGACCATCTGGTGATGTTCATGTGTTGTGTTGTTGGAAGAGGGTGTTTGCTATGACCAGTGCGTTCTCTTGGCAAAATTCTATTAGCCTTTGCCCGGCTTCATTCTGTACTCCAAGGCCAAATTTGCCTGTTACTCCAGGTGTTTCTTGACTTCCTACTTTTGCATTCCAGTCCCCTATAATGAAAAGGACATCTTTTTTGGGTGTTAGTTCAAAATTCTCCAAGCCAGGCTTCAGCAATACGTGAACCGTGAACTTCCAGATGTTCAAGCTGGTTTTAGAAAAGGCAGAGGAACCAGAGATCCAATTGCCAACACCCACTGGATCATCAAAAAAGCAAGAGAGTTCCAGAAAAACATCTGTTTCTGCTTTATTGACTATGCCAAAGCCTTTGACTGTGTGGATCACAATAAACTGTGGAAAATTCTGAAAGACTTGGGAATACTAGACCACCTGACCTGCCTCTTGAGAAACCTATATGCATGTCAGGAAGCACCAGTCAGAACTGGACATGGAACAACAGACTGGTTCCAGATAGGAAAAGGAGTACGTCAAGGCTGTATATCGTCACCCTGCTTATTTAACTTCTATGCAGAGTACATCAAGAGAAACGCTGGGCTGGAGGAAGCACAAGCTGGAATCAAGACTGCCGGGAGAAATATCAATAACCTCAGATATGCAGATAACACCACTGTTATGCTACAAAGTGAAGAAGAACTAAAGAGCCTCTTGATGAAAGTGAAAGAGGAGAGTGAAAAAGTTGGCTTAAAACTCAACATTCAGAAAACTAAGATCATGGCATCTGGTCCCATTACTTCATGGGAAATAGATGGGGAAACAGTGTCAGACTTTATTTTTTTGGAAATAAATAAATCCAAAATAAAGTGATCCAAAATCACTGCAGATGGTGACTGCAGCCATGAAATTAAAAGACGCTTACTCCTTGGAAGGAAAGTTATGTCCAACCTAGATAGCATATTCAAAAGCAGAGACTACTTTGCCAACGAAGGTCCATCTAGTCAAGGCTATGGTTTTTCCTGTGGTCATGTATGGATGTGAGAGTTGGACTGTGAAGAAGGCTGAGCACAGAAGAATTGATGCTTTTGAACTGTGGTGTTGGAGAAGACTCTTGAGAGTCCCTTGGACTGCAAGATCCAACCAGTCCATTCTGAAGGAGATCAGCCCTGGGTATTCTTTGGAAGGAATGATGCTAAAGCTGAAACTCCAGTACTTTGGCCACCTCATGTGAAGAGTTGACTCATTGGAAAAGACTCTGATGCTGGGAGGGATTGGGGTCAGGAGGAGAAGGGGACGACAGAGGATGAGATGGCTGGATGGCATCAATGAATCGATGGACATGAGTTTGAGTGAACTCCAGGAGATGGTGATGGACAGGAAGGCCTGGTAGGCTGCAGTCCATGGGGTCGCTAAGAGTCGGACACGACTGAGTGACATCACTTTCACTTTTCACTTTCATGCATTGGAAAAGGAAATGGCAACACACTCCAGTGTTCTTGCCTGAAGAATCCCAGGGATGGTGGAGCCTGGTGGGCTGCCGTCTATGGGGTCACACAGGGTCAGACACGACTGAAGTGACTTAGCAGCAACAGTAACTCTATGGGCTTCCCCAGTGGCTCAGCGGTAAAGAATCTGCCTGCAATGCAGGAGCCGCAGGAGACGTGGGGTTCTATCCCTGGGTCAGGAAGATCCCCTGGAGGAGGAAATGGCAATCCACTCCAGTATTCTTGCCTAGAAAAGTCCATGGACAGAGAAGCCTGGCAGGCTACAGTCCACGTGTTTATAAAGAGCCAGACACAACTGACTGACTGAGCACACACACAGCGTGCACAGTAACTCTACATATTTAAGAAGCTGGTGGAGTGGTTTTCAAAGCTTCTGCACCATTTAACATTTCCACTCTCAGTGTTTAAGTTTCTCCACAGGCGTTCATTGCCTGGTGGTCCAGCGGTTAAGAATCCACCTGCCAATGCAGGGGACACATTCTATCCCTGGTCCAGGAAGATTCTACCTGCCTCAGGGCAACTAAGCCTGTATGCCACAGCTATGGAGCCCCCGAGCCGCAACTACTGAAGCCCACGCGCCCTAGAGTGTGTGCTCCGCAACAAGAGAAGGCATGGCAATGAGAAGCCCACGCACCTAACTAGAGAGTAGCCCCCACTTGTTGCAACCATAGAAGACCCGTGAGCAGCAATGAAGACCCGGTGCAGACAAAAATAAACACACAAATAAAATTTAAAAAATAAGTTTCTTCACACCTTTGCTAGTACTTTGTTACTGATTGGAATCATCTTAGCAGGTGTGCAATGGTATCTCACTGTTTTTGTTTTTAACTTATTTTGTATCGGGGTATATAGCTGATTAACAATGTGATAGTTTCAGGTGACAGACACTCAGCCATACATATACACGTATCCCTCACTGTGGTTTTGATTTGCATTTCCGCAAGGATTAGTGACGTCAAGCATATTTTCATGGATTTATTGGCTATCTGCATATATACTTTGGAAAAATGTCTATTCAGATCCTTTGGTCATTTTTATTTGGGTTACTTGTTTTTTATTGTTGAGTTTTGAGAGTTCTTTTTCTGATATAGATACAAAGCCTTTATCAGATGTGTGATTTGCAAATATTTTTTCCCAGTTGTAACTTGTCTTTTCATCCTTGAACAGGGTTTTTCAAATATTTACTTGAGTGAGAAAAAAATGAATACTGTCCAAATTTGTGAAACAGTAAGCATTCATATGGTGTCACATAAATAATTCAATAGTTATATGTCCAACCTGCTTTAATGAACTCTGAACTCGTCTTTGCATTTGGTAGTATCTACTGTTGTAATTAGAGGCTTCCTGTGGCTCGGTGGTAAAGAATCCACCTGCCAATGCAGGAGATGCGGGTTTAGTCCTTGGGTTAGGAAGATTCCCTGGAGAAGGAAGTGGCAACTCGCTTCAGTATTCTTGCCCGGGAAATCCCATGGACAGAGGAGCCTGACAGGCTATAGTCCAGAGGGTCACAAAGAGTCGGATACAAGTTAGCAATTTAACCACTACCACAACAAACTGTTATAATTAGGGTATGAGAGCGTCTTTAACCAGCTATTATTCTTCTCTAGACCAAAGTCCCCTGTGCCATCTTACTCTTCAGTTCCTGTGCAGGCATTTTCTTCATAGTTGGTCCCAGGGTAAACATCAGCCACACCTGGCTTAATTTTGCCACACACTCCCAGTGACTGAGGTGAATGAAACTGACAAGTGAGAACCCTCTCTCCAGCATGTTCTTTTTAAGCAGAGATGGCTGTTGGCAGGTGCCTTCTTTAGGGTCTGATTCGTCTTTACTGGTAAGTGAAGGTGAGCATCTGTTCACTTAAGCTTGACCCTGGGCTCTGATGAGGAAAAGATCATCATCATGAAAAGAATGAATATACACCTTGCCAAGGCTATTAACACTGTGAAATGTACAGATTACTCAGGAAATGTAAACTGTCTTCCCTGTTGGCAGACGGCCTTGTCAACCTAAGCGATCTCTGTTCAAACACATTCCTTTTGACAACAGGAGTCGTTAATAAATTTCCAGGTATGACCCTCATTGGAAGGGCTGGGTCCGAGTTACTCTTCAGCTAGGACATTATATATTCAACCATTGACAAATATTTATCATGCTCGCGCTCTGTGGAAATCAGGGGAAATAGATTTAGAAATTGAGAGGAAGCCTGGAAGTGAGCAGGGTGACGGGGATTTGCCAACGGTTTAGGCCACAGGACTTATCTGAAACTCCCTCCTGAGGGGGAGAGGTTCAATACAACCAGCTCATTCTTTTTTGAGGATTGAAAATGTGGTTGGGTAAGGGTGGGAGGGATGTTCATTGATTTTTATCTAAGAAAAAGCCCTGCAGGTATCAAGGCCTCAGTGTGTACGTTTAGGGAATGTGGCCCCAGATGGATGAGAACTGCCTCATAAGAGTGTCCCCATGTAAAGTAATTAACCTCCAATTAAAATAAATAAATTTATATTTAAAAAAAAAGAGTGTCCCCAGAGGGATGAAGGAAGGATTGCTACTGGCAGGAGGGTGGGATCTCGGACCTCTCAGAAAACGGCCTCACACGTGGCTTGGGGAGTCTGGGTGGGCCCGGGAAGTGGCCCCCACCTCAAAGACTTCTGTGACACTACAGAGCCCACCTTCCCTGAAATGTAACACCCTGAATGGGTTGCCAGACAGATTCTAATAGATTCTGATCCTGCTTCCTGAAAGGGATCCTATATCGCCAAGCTGGGTCCCTGATAGGAAAGGTCAGGAGTGCAGAGCCTGAGAATGAAAAGCCAACATGACCAGAGGCTGGGGAGTGGCTCCAACTGGAACAGGAAGGGGGGTCACCTGCAGTGACCATGCCCATTCTTTCATGTCCCTCCCACCCCTGTCAGCTCCTTCCTCAGCTGGAAGTTCACACAGTTGCCTTCTGGCTGGAGGGACCTCTGCTGCCCAGCAACACCACAGTTGCCATGGGAACCATGACCTAGACAGTACGTGACAGAGGAGGAAAAAGACTGTTTCATACTATCATCAGGCCCAGTCTTCTTTGTTATCTGAGAATTCCTTGCCCTGTTCCCAGGGGTAGAACTGAAGAGAGTGGCAATTTCTCTGGCGTCCAGAGGACCTTGTGGTTCCAGGCCCAGCTTTAGGACCACTTGCTTCCAGATGCTGCCACAGTGCATCTGGGTCACCCATGAAGCGAGAGAACAGCCCTGTCCCCTCCAGAAGGAAGGGGCTGCTGGACTAGGGCTGCCGGAAGCTCTGCCTCCAGCAGAGGGCAGAGCTGTCTGGAGAAGCGAGAACAAACAGACCCGTGCCGGGCAGCCGATCTCCTGTGGTCTCAGAGCAGATTCGATGTCCGACCATACAAGGACCGGAGCACTGAGCAGGGCAAATGTCTGTTCCCACTCCAGGCAAAGCCCAAACCCCTACGGTACTGACCAGGCCTGAGCTCCTGGTTCCACCCCCAATGCGCCCAGAGACCAAAGCCTTCAAGTCTCTGAAACTTGCTTTCTCTAACAGCCAAGGGAGGATTTGAGTAACCGAGGCCCTCTCGGGCCCTGCACCTGCTGTGCAGAGGCTGAGTGGCGGTACCCTGCAGACAGGCCTTGAGTGAAGACTAGTAGCCTCTCCCTCAAAGGTGACACAGAGGTCTGGAAGGTCTAGGGGGGAGTAGGTGGGGGGCATCAGGGACCTGGGAGAGGACGCTGATCAGCAAACGTGCCCAAAATCGTTCCCTTTCTGTCTCCCTGGCTGTTACTGATGGTCCAGGGTGGGCATCTTGGCCCCTGGTTCACTAGCTGGCCCTGGGGTCTTTTCACTCGTCTATTCACCGGCCTGCCCTCTGTAAAGTCCCAAGCAGCCCTGAAGCCTCAGTGTAAGATCATCATTCCTGAGGCCCCAGTCTCCCCCATCAAATATGGACCCCAGGGCAGGACTAGATGCGGGGCACAGCAAGCCGTTGCCCAATGCACCTTTGACTAGAGGCAATGGGAAAGGGACAGGGGAGGACCCGGCAGCCATGGTCAGGGGTCCAAGCAGGGGCCATTTCCACATGCTCCCAGTGCCCCCTGGCAGGGTTTGGCTAGGGAGCAAAGAAGGGCCTCTTCCTCCAGGTGGCTGCAGCCCTGCGAAAACTGCACAACCTGACAAGCAGAACACCAGCTGGATTTAATCCTACCAGGCACTTCTGGGCAGTGCACAAGCTGGGCTGCAGCCCTCGGTATGAGTCACAGCCATCTTTGCTGGTTGTTCTTGGCATAAGGAGCCATCTCCTCTTGATTTCATCTTAAGAATTTTAGGATGAAAAAGGCAGGAATGCCTTCTTACTGAGTTCTCTACCAGACCCCTAGTTTGCTCAGACTAGATCCAAGTACCTGTAAGTTTGCCTCTCAATGGATGGGGAACCACTGAAGGCCAGAACAGAAGGGCTCTTAGAGACAGCTCTTGTCCAACCTCCCTCATCGCACAGACAGGGAAACAGAAGTCCAGAGAAGGCGCATTATCATCTGATGAAAGAGGGTTAGCCTGGGTGTTTCCTAGAGTTCAATTCGGGCACTCTCTGGACTCTAGATTCTAAGCCTGGACTACTGCTGTTCTGCCTCCTTCTCCCAACTTCACAATGTGGGTTTTGTCCAGATTTGAGCTTCCTGATTAGTAATAGAGGGTTATCATTTTCAAAGTTTTAATAACAATAACATCATCTATCATTTACCACATGCCTATTATGTGCTAGCCTCTGTATTTCTAACTATCATAACTCCACTATTTTCATATTATGAGCAAATTAAGCCGAGGCTCAGAGAGCTTAAGTAACTGGACTGGGGGCACAGCCCCAGTCATGACCAGGTGTCACCAGCCCCAGGAGCCTGGTGAATGAGACACCTTTTGCTCAGCAGAAGTGACATGGGGCGGGGTGGAGGGGCATGCCAGGGCTTCATACCTACTCTCAGTGTGCCTACTTCACCCGTCAGCTAGCAGGGACACCTTCCCATGGACCACACATCCCCACCTCTGTCACTCAGCAGGCCCCAGGTTCCCCTCGGAGACGGCTTCCTGGGCAGAACGAGCTCCTCTCCCTCTGGCCCAGCACTGGACACACACTCCACTTGAGAGCGCCATTTCCCCACACCACAGTGTGTTCACGGGTCTGATGCTGGCCCGAAGCTTCTGGAAAGCAGGGGATGGGCCTTCCTTCTTTCCCAGATCCAGGGCTTTGCCTGGATCACACCATATGCTTGATGGGTCCTGCCATTATTGAAAGCATTTCCTCTGAATCCATGTTGGCAGCCATCTCTGTAGCCTCTGCCACCACACTGTCCAAGCTGTAATAAAAACTGCTTTTTTCTTGGACGGTGCACTTCCATTTTTAACAACCGCGTCGATGAGGATTTAAGTGTGGGAAAAGGAATGCAGAACGAGCTGTCACAGTGCAGATGGGACTTTGCTGGGGAGCTATTTATAGGTTCAGACGCCAAAACAGAAGGGGAGACGGTGGACAGATGTGCGAACTGTCAAGTGTAAAGGAAGACTAAATAAAGAGTAAAGCCACAGGGAGGCGCTGGGGGAGAAGAAACAGGGAGGGGCTGGGGGAGATGCTGAGCAGAGGCTAACCATCCTGGGGCTTGAGTTACCCATGGGGAAGGAGCTACAAGGCTGGAAAAGCAATCCACCTGCTCCTTTGCTCAGGCTGTAGGGGCGGGGAGGCGTCTTTGCACCCATCATGAAAAGATGCTGCTGTCTCTGGGAACAGAAAACACAGGAGGAAAAGGACATGCCCTGGGCACCACCCTGATGGCAGGACAGCCCCAAGGGCCACAGGAAGACCCAGCAAGAAACCACTGTCCCCAGAAAACAACCCAGCTTCAGCTTCAGGGGTTTATAAAGTTCATCCCACCTCAGAGTTTCAGAACTCTTATCTGTGGTCTAGGAGAAAGTGGCTGCCACTTATGAGAACTGTGACACTCAGAGAGGTTAAGTGGTTCACCAAAGGTCACAGAGCTGGGAAGTAGTACCAGGATATGACCGGAAGTGAGACTGACTCAGCTCAGGCTCCCAACCTGTGTGCTGGGCCACTGGCTCTTGAGACCTTGCTATCCCATAGAAATATAATTCAAGTCACGTGTGCAATTTAAATTTTGCCCATACTCATTAGTAATAGTAAACAGAAACAAGTGAAATTAATCTCAGTAATGGCCTATTTAACCCAACATTTTCAAAACAGCATCATTTCAACAAACTATAAATATAAAAAAATTACTGAGACGCATCACAGTCCTTTTTTTCATATGTAGTGTTCAAAATCTGGTGTGTATTTTATACTTACAGCTCATCTCTATTCTGGAGAAGGCAATGGCACCCCACTCCAGTACTCTTGCCTGGAAAATCCCATGGACGGAGGAGCCTGGTGGGCTGCAGTCCATGGGATCACTAAGAGTTGGATGTGACTGAGCGACTTCACTTTCACTTTTCACTTTCATGCATTGGAGAAGGAAATGGCAACCCACTCCAGTGTTCTTGCTTGGAGAATCCCAGGGACGGGGGAGCCTGGTGGGCTGCCGTCTATGGGGTCGCACAGAGTCGGACACGACTGAAGCGACTTAGCAGCAGCAGCAGCATCTCTATTCAGACTCCACATCTGTAGTGTTCAGTAGCCTCATGCAGCTCGAGGTTGCTGAACTAGATGGCACAGCCTTAAGCAGTGTGCTTGGCCAGGAGCAAATCTGTCCCCCAGGACATGTGTGGCAGGGCATGGACACATCTCAGGTTGTTGGGGGGAATCCAAGGCGGGGTGAGGTGAGGGGTATCACTGACATCTAGTGTGCAGAGGCCCGTGCTTGCTCGGTTGCTAAGTCATGCCTGACTCTTTCTGACCCCATGGACTGTAGCCCACCAGGCTCCTCTGTCCATGGGATTTTCCAAAGATGTTGCTAAACTTACTAATTTAGTGCACAGGACAGCCCCACCACCACTCGAGCAAAGAATGATCCAGCTCCAAATACCAAGAGTGCTGAGTTTCAGAAACCCAGCACCAGAGGGTGAACCTGCTTGTCTTCCCAGGACAACCGGCAAGAGCCAGGAGCCCTGTGGATGCCACATCTACAGCTGCCTGCACACCGCAGATGCCTGACATCAGTGCTGGGACGAAAGTGAATGCAAGACTGGAGCGTCCACCAAGACTCAGAACCCAGGACCTCAGCCTCACAGGAGTCATAATCCCGTCCCAGCCGAGTCACAGGGTATGGAATCAAGAACAAGGGATCAGGGATTCCCTGGTGGCTCAGTGGTAAAGAATCTGCCTGCCAACGCAGGAAACACAGGTTCAATCCCTGATCTGGGAAGATCCCACATGCATGCTGGGGAGCAGCTAAGCCTGGGTGCCACAACTATTGAGCCTGTGCTGTAGAGTCTGGGAGACGCAGCGAGAGAGGCCACTGCAATGAGAAGCCTCTGCACCACAGCTAGAGGGTAGCCCCTGCTCACTGCAACTCGAGAAAAAGCCCATGCAGCCCTGAAGACCCAGCACAACCAAAAATAAATTATAAAAAGACACAAGGGACCAGTCTCGAGTCAACTGACATTTCTCTCGCTTGGAGATGCTACTGAAACACCTGCTGGTAGATACTCAGCCATCTGGGCTCAGGACACGGCTTTCTTCTCGCCTGCCCTGGTGTGAGTATCCTGGAGCAGGCTTGGCCCTTGCCAGAGGAGGCCCTCAGTTCCAGGGAACAAATTCAATGAGAGGTGTGACGCTAGGGCACTTGATTTCGGCTGTAGGTCAAACTGCATCCTTCCAATCAGTCCATCGGTAGGAAAGCTGAGGTTATGATCCTTTATTCCCTCGCTGGTTCTGAAGGCAGGAGTGGAGGAAAGGGAATGGTATTTATAGAACAGCCCCCATTTCCCAAATCCTCCGCAGGCCTAGGGCTGAGTGCTGCCCTGAACGGGGAAGCGACACCAGCGCTGCTGCCCGAGGAGCATCTCTGTGGGCGCAGGGACATTCCCGAGACCTGCTGGGGGTCAGGGTCAGGGTCAGGGTTCAGTGTCCTCGGGCAAGCAGATTCACAGAGCCTTGGGTTCCTCGGCCTGTCATCTAGTTGAAGGGCCCCTTTGGCTACCATGTGGCATTTTTACTGGCCAGTAAGAAGAGTGGATTGATCTCTAGACCCAGAGGTGGAAACAGGCCTCTGGACCCCACAAGAGGTGACCACTACAGAGAGATGATGTGGGCCTAGCACCTCACCCCTCAGAGACTCTCAGAGCTTTACCTCGGGCTCCACCCTCCCTCCAGAGGCCTGGACCCAAGGCTTCATTCATTTTCATTCATCAAGTACCTTCTGAGCAGCTACTATGTGCCAGGCACTGCTCCAGGCACCGGGGTGGTGGTGGTGGGCTTCTTTCTCCCTGGCACGGTGGCCCCCCGTGTTCCCTGCTTGTCCAGCCAGTCTTCCCCTGGGCCTGGGGTGACACTGCACAGGTTCCCAACATCAGGGGCCCCAGGAACCACAGAACCCTCTTCCTTCCTCAGCCAGTTCTGCCAACTGGCAGTCAGTCTTCCTCCTGGATACCTCTGGGCCGTGTCCCCTCCTCCCCACACTGACCATCACTGTCAGGTCCAGGCCCCACATGCTGCCTCCTACTTGAATTCCTTCTGGTGTCGATCCCCTGGGGTCTCCCCTGTTGCAGCCTCCACACTGCCCCCGGTGGTGAGGGACTTCTGTTTAAAAGGTGCATCAGATCATGCCTCACCCCACCCAGCCCCTACCCCTAACGCCCTTCTGCCGGGGTTCCCCGTGGCCTGTAGGATAAAGGTTGAGCTGCAGGACATGGATACATGTCCCTCTGTGATCCACTCTGGCCAATGGTCTCATCTGATACCACATCCCTTGGACACATCCCAATATCCTGTAACTCCACGCCCTGCATGTCCTGTCCTACCACCTTGCGTGTTCTGCCACCCTCATTCAAACAGGACACTGCTAGTCATCCTTCAAGATACAATTCACATGTCCTCACTCCCCAGAGGTGAGCCGTGGGGTCTCATTCACCTTCCAGTGTCAGGGGTCCTTCCTCTGAGTACAGTAAAATCCTAACCTTTTCTTAATATCATCATCTCTGTATCCCTAGGGCCTAATGGCCTTAAGTTGAGTAAATGAATAATTGAATGTCTCAGGTGATTCTTTATATAGTACATGTGATCCCTGCACCCCGAGGTAGATAGAAGTTTCCCTGACAGCAGAGCCCTATTTTCAATCCAAGAGCAGTACAGCGTTGTGTCAAGGGAGCATTGTGCTGGGGAGCCAGGCTGCCTGGGTTTAAATCCTGACCCCACCACTTACTAGTGTGTGTCTTGAGCAAGATACTTAGCCTCCTTATGCCTCAGTATCCTCAGCTATGAAATAGGGATCGTACTTGTTCTGTATCTATTGCTGTGCAAAAACTACTTACAAAATTTAGTGGCATAAAGCAACCACCTTCTTATTGTAGCTCATGATTTTGTCGGTTGGGAATTTGGGCAGGGCTCTGCTGCAAGATTCCTCTGCTCCTTCTAGCACTGACTAGGTCACCTGGTGATACTGGCTGGGGATCGGTCTGGTCCAGAGGGGCCGAGAAGCCTTTACTCATGCCTGGGCCTTGGCAGGCACAGCTAGAAGGCTAGACTCAGCCAGGCCCCCTTGGGCCTCTCTCTATGTCCATGTAGTCTCCAGGCTTCTCCAGTACAGTGGTCTCAGGGTCATCAGACTTCTTACACGGCAACTCAGGGCTCCCAGACTCCAGGCAGAAGCTGCCAGTTCTCGAAAGTGCTACACACGGAGCTGGCATAGTGTCACTTTGGCCTTATGCTATTGCCCAGTCCGAGCGGACTCAGATTCATGGGGAGAGGCACAGCTTCCACTTCTTGATGGGAAGAGTGTCAAAAAAAGCACAGCCACCTTCAACCTGCCACGCGATTGTGTCTATATTCTAGAGCTGATGTGCAGATTAAATGAATTAAAACATATAAAGTGCTTAGGGAATGATGATTGCTCTCAACGTCCTACTTCCTTAGCATTCTCTCACTGTTCCTAGCCAAGTTCTCAGGAAATATTCCGTGTCATAACTCAGTAGAGGAGGAGTCACAGAGAGAACATTCTAGGTTGGGCTGCATAAAGGGAGCTTCTGGGACCAACCCCTGACCTATACTCAGCAAACCAGGGGTTCACCTGGAATCCCAAGATGCTGAAAACAGAGTTCTGAGGGAGCCCAGGAGAGAACAGAACCAACGCAAATTCAGCACACAGTCTACAGGTGCCAAAACCCACGGGCCCCCTCTCCACGGGTTTCCCCAAACACACACGTCACAGATGAGGACACTGAGCTCAGAAAGGGCTCTGGAGCTTGCCCAGGTTCAACCAGCTAGTAAGTGACAAAGCAGACTTCACATCGGAGTCTGCCTGTGTGTTGGTTCTTTCTACTACAGCCACTGCCACAGAGAAAACCGTGGAACATGCTCCGTCCCGTCTTCTCCATGACCCACAGGGCTTTGGTCCCACCCCTCAGGCTTCACCAGAAAGGACCTCACAATCTCAAACATTATCCCGGGATGGGCTTACAGTCTTACATCATCCACCCAATTTCTCTGGGAATCTCTGCCACACCTGCTGTTCCACTCCCTGATTCCATTTCCTGTTTCTACAAAGAAACAGCCCCCCACCACTTTTAAAGATACAGATTGTCATGTGAGAATTATAACAAACTACATATAAATATGCACAGCATATCTACACACACACACAGAACACATCATGCTTTAGTCTGCAAAATGCTCACACATACATTCCCTCCCGACGGTTCCACGAGGTTGGCAGCACCGTCCCCATTTTATAGACAAGGAAACTGAACGGTGGTGTGCTGGTAATGTTTAACAACCAGCTTTCCAGGGAAAGAAAGCCCCAGTTTTATGACATAGTCCAATTTTCATGATGTAAATGCTCCCACTGCATTGATTTCAAGCACCAAGTTGGGAAGAGATGTGCAGTGTGAACTCTCACGGGCTGGAATGACCTGGCTCCAGCACCCCACCAAACCCGAGGCTCAGAGACAAGCCCGCCTGCAGACAGTCATCAAGAGGCAGAACCATTAACAGGCCATGAACCCAGGTAATCCCACTAGCTCCTCTCCATAGCTGTCCTTATTGAAGCCACCCAACCCCTGTCTGCTACTTTCTTTCCAGCTCTGGCTCTGTGCAGTGAAAATAAAGCATTAGCACCTGGGTCTACTCTTAGCTCAGGCCTCATGCTCTGAGGGTGGGCTTCCCTGATAGCTCAGTCTCAGTTGGTAAAGAATCCGCCTGCAATGCAGGAGACCCTGGTTCGATTCCTGGGTCGGGAAGATCCCCTGGAGAAGGGATAGGCTACCCACTCCAGTATTCTGGCCTGGAGAATTCCATGGACTGTATAGAGTTGGACAGACTGCAAAGAGTTGGACACAACTGAACAACATTCACAAAGTCGGAGGGTAGTTTCAAAGTTCTCATGTATACGCCATGATGGTCTGCTCGACACCCCGCTCTCTGTGCCCCCCACCAGCCCTAACTTGAAGCCCCATGCACATGAGGACCTCAGGAGGCAAGACAAGAAGCAACCTGCTCAGATGAAGGTGCTTTGAACATGGAGTTGAGAGCCTGGCTTCAGTCCCAGTTTCATCCTTGGGCACAATTCCCTCCGCTGCAAAATGGGGGTCTAGCACCTGCTTCGTAGGGCTGTGGTAAAGACACAAGGAATGGCTTCCATGAAGACCGCCTCATGCCTGGTACACAGAGAGTCTGGTACACAGTCTGGTACAAGGGAGTTTCCCCAGTAGCTGGGGCCAAAGGCTATAGAAGATTTCAAGGGTAGGGTCTAGTATTGAAGAACTGAGTCTCACCTGGGGGCTTCCCAGGGCAGTCTTGAACTGCAAACAACGACTACATTAAAGAAACATCTCAAGAGGGGAAGTTCCACTGCGGCGAGTTCCCTGAAAGTTTCCACTGTGTAAACCAAGGCCGAGACAGCAAAAAGCACAACAGAATGTATGTAACAGACTTGGGACTGCCAATGAAAGCAATGCAAACTATTCACTGATTCCTAACAGATCTAGAGAAATGGTGGTGGTTTAACTGCTCAGTCGTGTCTGATTCTTTGCACTGGTGGTGGTTTAATTGCTCAGTCGTGTTTGATTCTTTGCAACCCCATGGTCTGTAGACCCCCCAGACTTCTGTCCAGGCAAGAATACTGGAGTGGGTTGCCATTTCCTTCTCCAGGGCATCTTCCCAACCCAGGGATTGAATTCGCATATCCTCTGTCTCCTGCATTGCAGGCAGATCCTTGATATCCAGGGAGATGGACACACGCGCACACAAAATCATAGAGGTCACTAGTCCATTTCTACAGAACTTTCCAGAAGGTTTCACTTCTGACTGCTTCCTTAAATAGTTTGGGCAGAGAGGAAAAGTTGATGGGACAGGCATAATACTGTGGCTTCCCAAGTGGCCAGCGGGGTTGCCTGGCACACTGAACATGTATTTTCCTCACCTGTGGTGAGGCTTTTTATCCTAGTACTTGGGATGTCTGGGGCCAGGCAAACCAAGACGAGCACCTTCTCTCTGTATGGGGCTTCATCTTTCCAAGGCATTTTATGTCCATTTCTTGCCTGGTGAGGTCAGGTGGCCCAGAGACATTGGGTGACATGCTTAACGTAACACAGCAGGTTACTGGTGGAGCCAGATTAGAACCCCATTCATTGACACCCGACATGGTTTTGCATAAACTCACACTGATGCTGTTCCTCTTTCTGGTGGGAAAGCTGCCTGGAAGCGTCCAGAGCCAGGCAAATCTGTGAGGCGCTTCAGAAGTCCTCAGAGGTGGACTTCCCTGGTGGTCCAGTAGCTACGACTCCGTGCTCCCAGTGCAGGAGGCCAGAGTTCGATTCCTGGTCAGGAATCCAGAGCCCACAAGCCACAGCTGAGACCCCGCGTACTGCAACTAAGGCCCGGCACAGCCAAATAAAATTTTTAAAAAGTGTCCAGAGGTAACAATCAGCTTTCCCTTTCGGGAAAGAACCCTCAAATCTGAGTTCCCCTGGAATAAGCCCGAAGAAGTCCTGAATATTGGGGGCACTCCTTCCAGAGCAAAGCTCCATACAAGGACACCATGAGAACTGCAAAGCCACTTGTAAAAAGCACTTTGCCTTGTTTCTTCCAACCCACTCAGCTACCCAAGTGATCTTTCTAAGAGTAGAATTTGGTCTCCTCTGAGCCCAGGGCTCAATAGCTGCTAGTTATGTACACACGGGAACGAATGGATGGACGGATGCAGTAGTATGCAGCTTGCTCTGGAATCTCTGTCAGGTTTTAGGTATGTTCGAATGTTTTCTTGTTTATTCCCCACAGCAATTTCCTTGGGGGCATCTTTAACCCTATTTATGGTTGATGAAAGTGAGGCCCAGGAGTCACACCTTGCTTGAGTTCCCAGAGCCAATTAAGCAGGAGAACTGAACGCAAATCCAGGTTTTCTGACTCCAAGACCTCTCTGTCAAGGGTGAAGGTGAGCAGAGAAGGGGAAGAGGCAATTAACTTTTCATGAGTACCGACTCCATGTGGTTTCAGTTAGTCATCACTCTGATTATGAGGTCATTTCACAGTCGAGAAAACCAAGGCTTATTGAGGTGGATGACTGAGTAGCATGGCCAAGCCCTCACAGCTGATGAACGCAAAGAGGTGGCATTTGATTTTGGATCCATTGGGTTCCAAAGCATACTCTCTGGGTCCTAGAGACTCTCTGCACAAGGTGAGGTGTGACTAACCGGTTGAGCAGTGGTGCTACCCTTTGCTAGGCTATGGGGACCACAGATGTTTCAGACAGAAGCTCTACCCTTCTGTAGATGAGTACAGCTGACTGGCTGAGAGGAGAGGGCTTCGAGCCCCCCCAGCACAGCACAGAGGCGGGGTGACACGGTGAGTGTGGAGGAGCACGGCACCAGATGGGGATGCAAGCATTAGTTGTCTTCCAGGGGCCTCGTTGTGGAGGTAACCTGGGAGAAACTGCCTTCATCAGGCAGCAGACGCATAAGAACTTCACTGTCCACCTAAGTAGTCTCATCAGGAAGTCTGTGGCCTGGGCGGGTGGTGGGCATGGGGAGGATGCTGGAGGTCAAATGAGCCTCAATGAAAGCAGGTGCCCCCTCCTCTGCTATTTCAGGACGGCCAGGACAAACCAACTCCCACTCTTTGCTGGCCAATGCCTGGCACTCCACCCCTGTAATATCAGTACAATAACTATTCCCACTGAGATGCACGCCCTTGTGGCTGGGAGCACTACTTTATGATGGTGTTAGTCTTTCACATGTTAGTATGAATCTGTTTACTGGCTAGAGAATTTCGAGAGCAGTTTTTCATGGAAGGTGGCAGAGGGAGGCAGAAACAGCTGGAAAGGAAGGTGGGAGCCCCAGACACAAATGTTGATAATCCAAACCCATAGTTTTCTTGTGACAGGAAGCCCAGGAGGCACTGGGGCCCAATCCCTCTGGAGTCACCCCAAAAAGAGGGGTTGTAGCTATGCAGAGGCCCCTGGCTCTCTGAAGCCGCTGAGTTGGACTGTCTTCTCTCTCAGACACATCTTCTGAAGCTGCAAAGCCCCTGAAGGTGGCAGTCACTGTACACACAGGCCGAGGCCACTCTCTGGGGCCTGGTGACAGTGTGACACTTCCCTTCCCCCCACAAACCACTTCCCTCTTCTCTTGCCTCCAAGGCCACGTGGCCTGGATCTTTCTCCCCTCTCTGTCAAAACCTCCCCTGGTGTTCCATTTCCACAGAGCCAGATAAAACTCCTGGTGCCCTCAAAGTGCACACTAACATTCTAGCTCTTATGACCATCTGACTTCCATTTCTGGTTAAGTGCGCGTGGGTCTGCTCAGCATTGGCCAATGTCAGGCGCCGTGTCTTACAGAGCCTTCCTAAGTGTCATTCAGCACACAGTTCATTGGATGCAAAGTCTTTGAAATGTTTAATAACACAGAGAAAGCTCATAATAAAATGTTTAAGTGAAAAAAGAAGGCTAAAAAATATGCACCACTATGATTCAAAAATCTATTAAAAAAAAAAAAGAAAGAAACAAAGTCAAAGATTTACAGTAAGGTTCTCGGAGTTCAATTATCTGATGATGTATTTTTTCCTAGACCAACATCAATTCTGGAAGCTGAAAGAGGAATTACTGAAAATAGAAAGATACAAACTGCGGTTACTTTTTTTTTGCCAAAACCTGCACAGGTAATAACCAATATGAGATAAGAAGAATGAATTAACTTCTTAGAGGAGTCCTGCAAGAGCACGGTGCTGCAGGAAGTGATGGTTTTGAGGTCTGAGCTGCATGTTACTCAACCCCACAGCTAATTATAACTGCTAGAATTTATTGAGTGCTTACTACACTCAGACACTGTGACAGCTTTCCCCCATACATGACTTCATTTTGTCAGGAGACAGCACTAGGATATTATAGTTACCTCTGTTCTGACACCAAGCCCAGAGTCTGTGCTTTCCAAACCACCGAGCTATTCTCCAGCACCCACTGGGTGTCCTACAATTTAACTCAGTTCTTTATTTTCAAAAATGTAACAACATATTTTTTTTGGCTGAGCCATGCAGCATGTGAAATCTTAGTTTCCCTGACCAAACTCACACCCCTCTGCATTGAAAGTGCAGAGTCTTAATCAATGGACCTCTAGGGAAGTTCCCAGTCTAACTCAATGCTGACACTACGTACCCAGAGCCAGCGTCAGATCCCACCCCACTTCAGACACTAATCACAAGTCTAGGTTGTTACCCGTGCTTGTGACCAATCACCTATGGGATCGGAGGTTCTGATGACTTGGGTTCAATTAATCTGCTAGAGTGAGTTGCAGAACTCAGGAAACCCATTTACTCACAAGATCACTGGTTTGTATTAAAAGATATAACTCAGGAACAGCCAAATGGAAGAGACACACAGGACAACGTATGCAGGAAGGGGCCAGAGCTTCTCTGCTCTCTGAGCACACCACTCTCCCCAATCTCCATTGTGTTCACAAACCAGGAAGCTCTCTGAACCCGGTCCCTTTGGATTTTTATGGAGGCTTCATTTCACAGACATGATTGATCAAATCATTGGCCATCAGAGATACTCAACCTCCAGCTCCTCTCCCTTTCCCAGAGGTTGGGAGTGGAACTGAAATTTCCAACATTCCAATCGAATGATTGGTTTCCTGGCAACCAACCCCCATCCTTAGGTACTTTCCCAAAGTCACCACATTGACATAAACTCAGGTGTGGTTGAAAGGGCTTGTTACGTGTCTCAAGTTACAGTTACGGCTCTTATTACTTAGAAAATTCTGAGGGAGCTCTGTGCCAGGAATGGGAATGAAAACCGTGTATATTTCTAATTGTAGGTCACAATATCACAGGTCCGAGGCTGAGTACTTCCTATGTGCCAGGCAGCACTGCCTCTCATGCCTACTGTGTTCACTCATCAATCCTCCAACAGCCATGCTGCAGATGTTCCCATTTTGCAGACGAGAAAATTGAAGCACAGAGATGTTAAGATACTTGTCTAATGTCAGAAGATGCCAGGGACAGAATAAAAACCTAGAACTGTCAGTCTTTCCAAAGCTCATGATCTCAAAAGAGGTTTGCCTTGACAAAAGCACAAGACTCACCATGATACAATGCCCCCTGCCTGATAAAATATCAAGAGCTTGCCTTCTTCATACCAACCCTGACTTTAACATAATCATTCCTTACCTTTTTATGGACTTAATATGTTTTGGCCGAAATACAGGTGAAATCTCATTCTAGGATAATGGCTCAGTTGGTGAAAGGGTCAAACCCAAGAGCACCAAAGCAAATCTTCAGTGCGGACCTCAAAGGCAATTTGTGTGACACTCTGCCCTCCAATACATACAGATCTCTACTGCCTGGGAGGACTCATGTAGAACTGCTCCCCTCCTTGGTTTGAAAGGTCCCCCAATCCAGTGGTGATAATCATCAGCACCAATCAGCACAACATTCACCACCGAGGTGGGCTTTGTTCCCAAGCGCGAGTGTATTTATCTCATTCAACTAGCTGGCCCCAAATCACAGGTCCAAGGGTGGGAGATCTGCTCAAAAACAAGAAGAAATCTTAACTGAGTTCAACAGGCCAGCCTTTCTAATGCCAGGGGTCAGTGTGGACTAGGGGATAGGCAAGAAGGGAAGTGGGGCTGCCCCGAAACGAGGCCAAGTGGCTCAGACTGAGTACCGGGCAGTCACTTCCTGTAGGGGCCATACCATCCGCTGCTGTCTCATGATTCTGCTTCTGCAGATGGGGCCAACTGACTTTCTGTTATAAATCAGCCAGGAGAAAATGCCATCACATGAAGGTGTCATTGCTGCCATCTTCAAGGGTGCAGATTAATGAAAAAGATAGCTCGTGTCCCCCAGCCAGCTAGTTAATTTCAGCCATAAAGGGGCGAGGCTGCACCTGGAGGCCGGTCAGACCTCCATCCATCCTGTGTCCTGTCCCTTCGCCTCCTATATCCCCCGAGCCAATGTCTTTTCTGCCAGTTCTCAGCCACCACCTGCCACACATACACGTCTGGCCTCTGAGTGTCCCTGATGAAGCTAAGTGGTGACACGCGTGTCACCTTGGAGCAGCACAGAGGGGAATCAGGAATGCAATAGGTGACAACAGTTGTTCAAAACAGCCGCCACCCCTCCGTGCCAGTCACACACTGGCGGGAGGATCATACTTTCCATCCCACTGTGTCCAGTCTGGCCATTCGACCTGTTTTGGCCAATGAGATGTGGTGGGAAGTGACTTCTGCCACCTCTGAATAAATCTGCCATCTCTCTCCATCCCCTCTGCACCCTCCCCTCCCTGGGTGCTGCTTTTTCAGCCCAGACTGCAGAGTGAAATGTAAAGAGTCTCAGCTGACACGCGATGTGAGTGAGAAACACTCGCTTACTGTGAGTGCAGTGCTGTGGGTATAGAAGTCTCTGCAGGGCAGGGCTGTTTGTCACCACAGCATAGCTAGCCTGAGAGGACTGGTTCAGGATTTCGCCAAAAAACTCTTAACAAGGAACTAGAGGATGACCCGAGCACACAGAGGCACAGAGGGGGTCTGCAAAGGTCTTTCTCATTCAAGGCCAACAGAGGCGGGCCACAGATGAGGCCGACTGCCCACATCCTGGGGGATCCCCTTGTCTCCTTCCTTCGCCTCAGTTCTGTGTGGGGAATCCCAACAAAAGGTCCCAGGTCCAGGCTCTGGGCCTTTCCCTTGCCCACTTCCTCCTCAGGCCACCCCCCACCGCAGCCACCATGGCCACAGGAGGATGCAAGAAGTTGGTGGCTCCTTCCTCCCACAGAGGACTACGGTGAGGCCCCACAGGCTGGGCTGGGATATACCCAGAGCCTTGGAGCGCAGTGTGCACGCTTATTCTACTCCTCCTTGTGCCTTAGTCCTGAAGGAGCCTTAATAACAGCAGCAATAACAACAGTGATAATAACAAACACAGTTATTACCCTCTAGGGTGCTCTGGGTACTACCCTAAGCACTTCAGATACACTAACTCCTCCTTCCAGCCCGCTATGGCAGCAGCAGCATTATCATCCCCATCTTAGAGGCCTGGAGAGGTTAGGCGAGGGGCCCAAGGTCACACAGGTGGTTAAAGGCAGAGCTCCGATTCCAACACAGGCAGTGTGGCTTCCCTGGTCTGTGCTTGACCATCATGTTAAGGAGCAGAAACCACATAGGAAGACAGCACAAAGGTGGAAGCGGCGAATCGATGTGGCAAAGAAACACGCCACCTGCTGCTTTCTTGCTGTTGTCTGGTTTCTCTAGAGGCAGACCTCAGGATTGAGGTTTGGGGAGCAGAGGAGTAAAATTAAAAAAAAAAAAAGAGCAAAATGAAACACATACAAACCTATAGACGACATCTGTGCAGTCACAGGGAATGGATACGAATTGTGATTTAGAAGAGTTATGTTTCACGAAGGATGTTTGGTTTGGGTTTTGATGCTCTTTTCAGCTAAGCTGAGCATACATTTTTAAAGGTTTAAAAATGGAAAATGGGATTCTACCACGTGGCCCCGGGAGGAAGACATGAAATCAGAGAAGGAAGCTTCCTTCATTCTGAATGCCTTGGCGTATTCCTTGGGCTCCTACTCAAGAATGAGACACACAACCAGATGTGACATCTGGTTTCATGGATTAGACCTTGTGCGTGCTTCCCAACCAAGCTCCAAAAGCCTGGGGCAGCCAGACTGTCACTGGGGTGGGAAGACCTAGAAGTGATTACCCTGGAGATGGGGCAGGGAGGTGGGAAAAGAAGCTCGGGGGCCAAGGATTTCGGAAAGCAGAGCTTCTAGACATTCCATCCATCCAGCCCAACTCCTTTTCCTCCACGAAGGCTCCCTGGTCGGCCTGCGCTTGAAACTGTGCTCCCCCCTTCCACTTCTTGCACATGTGCTGACGTGTAACCGGCTCAGCACAACACCCCCATTTTCAGCTACTTTCCCAAAGTTGGTGTTGAAATTCAGGAGCACAATTGGCTCCTGGGTTTCTAAAGGATTGTAGATACTTGATTCCTGTAGGTACTCTGGGCAGCCAAGTCCCCAAAAGCCTGGTTACTCTCCATAAGAAGCAGGACGAAATGAGTCCATAAGCAGGAAGGCTGATGGCTGTCTTTTTCCCAGATCAAAAGTGCACCCAGGGTCTGTGTAGCCACCGGGTGCCCCAAACAACCTCACTCCTTCTGTAGTTAACATGTTTGGTCTGGGGAAACTGTAACATTCTCCTTCTTCTCTGAGATCCCTACTGGATGCTGTAGGACAGCAGTCATTAAGGGTTGCTCTATAAATTAACAACCCCACACACTCCTTACCCTTTACCCAGAGAGCAGACTCTGAGCAGTTCACCAAGATCCCGGCTTTTTGTGCCTTCCCTTTCACTTTCATGCATTGGAGAAGGAAATGGCAACCCACTCCAGTATTCTTGCCTGGAGAATCCCAGGGACGGAGGAGCCTGGTGGGCTGCCGTCTATGGGGTTGCACAGAGTCAGACAGGACTGAAGCGACTTAGCAGCCGCAGCGGCAGACAGATGTCTGGACTACATATCCCAGTCTCCTTTGCAGTTGGGCATGGCCACGTGAGGACGTTCTAATCAATGGAATGTGAGCACAAGTGTCACACCCACTTACAGGCATTGAGGTAAGACCTATCCACAAGACTCCCCTTTCCCCTTCCAGCCTACCATGTAGAAGGCATGCCATGTGGTTGGCATGGAGTCAACCACAGGAGGGCTTCTCAGGTGGCACTACTGGTAAAAGAACCTGCCTGCCAATGCAGGAGACAGAAGAGCCAAGGGTTTGATCCCTGGGTCCGGAAGATCCCCTGGAGAAGGGCATGGCAACCCACTCCAGGATTCTTGCCTGGAGAATTCCATAGACAGAGGAGCCTGGCAGGCTACAGTCCATGGGGTTGCAAAGATTCGGACAAGACTGAAGTGACTTAGCATGCATGCCTGTGCAACCACAGGAAACTGGAGGCTGCATGCTCAAGGTGGGGTCCCTGAATGAGCCTTCCCCACTGACCAGGAATCTTGCACATGATCAGGAACTAGCCACTTTTGAGTTTGAAAGTGTTGGTCGCCCAGTGGTGTCTGATTCTTTGCAACTCTGTGGACTGTAGCCCACCAAGCTCCTCTGTCCATGGAATTCTCCAAACAAGCATACTGGAGCAGGTTGCCATTTCCTGCTCGAAGAGATCTCCCCAACCCGGGGATCGAACTCAAGCTATTCCAATTTTTGTTGTTATTGCAGCAGCTGGCTAATCTTCCCGCTTACATGTTCTCCATAGCATGGCTCTCCATCAGATGATCACCTTACATCACTTACTCATTTATCGTCTCCTCTCTCAGAGCAGGGCCTGTGTTTTGTTCCCTGCTGTGTCCCTAGTGCTACAGCAGCTCCCGACACCACGCAGAGACACTTAATAACCAATTGTTAAATACACAAATGAGTAGGTGATGTTTCACCCATTCAGTGTTTGCCAAGAACAGGAATCTGCCCCTGCTTTTGCTTGCTCCTCTGCCTCTGAGCTAGAAAATTAGCATATAATTAAATTAACATCCTCACTCTTCTGGATCCAGCCTGTATTCCCTTCTCTTTCACATCCTCCCAGAATCCTTCCCACAATGGTCTGCAGCTTCTGTGCTCCTGAGCTGGAGGTCCCTGTGCGGTTACAACTGTCACACTGCACAGCAAGGGCAGGGGTCTGTGTCTCTCCCACCCACCATGTCCCCCACCCTCCAACTAGACTGGGAGAGCCTTGAGGCCAGAACTCTGTTTTTTCATCTTACATCTTCCCAGTGTTGGGCACAAGTGTCTCTTAAGAAACAAGCACCCTAAAATATTGAATAAATATTTGTAAAAATATGTACCGTATGTATATAACATTTGGGCTGCCCAGGTGGCTCAATGCTAAGGAACTCGCCTGCCCATGAAAGAGACATAAGAGACATGGGTTGAGAAGATCCCGTGGAGAAGGAAATGGCCACCCTCTCCAGTATTCCTGCCTGGGAAATCCCAGGGACAGAGGAGCCTGGCAGGCTACAGTCCATGGGATTGCAAAAGAGTCCGACATGACTTAGCGACTACACAACAACAACATTTAACATTCAATTATGCAAACATTTGATTACCTTATGTATTTCTATCCTAAACACTTAAATATTTTATCTTTGTTTAACTGTTGTTACTCTGCTGCTAACCAAGAATAAAAAGCTTCCCACACTCTTGGATCCATTTATAAGGGACCTGAGCTGGTGCTCAGAATAGTCTACAGATTTCTTCAATTAAGTTTTTCAGATCTTAATACCAGCATGGCGCATGAGAGGAGGGGGAAGCCCAAACACTTTCAGTTGCACACAAACCAACCCTTGATTGGGGTCCCCAAACATTTTTCCACAGAGGCCCAAGCCTGCCTCCTGGCACCCCTGGGCACACACAGGATTTTTGCTTTTCAAAGTGCTTGTCCATTTGACCCTCACAAAGGCAGTGGGATACACACAGGAAGAGACTACTCTGTCCATTTGAAAGATATGAAAATTGAGTCTCAGAGAGGTTCCGTGACTTGTCCAAGATCACAGTTTGTGTGCTGAGCTGTCACTAGGATCCAGGGCCCCAGACATTTCCCCTCTTTTCCTTCCCTTTCTTCAGCATGACCTAAACAAAAGGAAACTTCAAAGGGGCCTTGAGGAAGCAAAGCCATCGAGCTGTGACACGGGTGAGTGCGAACACGTTGACTTTGAGTGATAAACCCGAGTTCAGAACAAACTGAGCCAAACAACTTCAGCAGATGAAAGCTTCCCCCCTTCTTCTAACTTTAGAGCCTTCTGGCCTGAGGGGAGTGTCTGTGGTTACAGGGTGTAGCATCTGCTGCCGCTGTGTGGTTGGAGGCAGAATGGGAAGATGGTACTCACTCGATTTTTCTTCTTTAATGGTGTATTCGAGCACCTCGGATGAGCTCTCGTTCAGGGAAGGGAAGTGGACACAGAGCACCAGGTGCTTCAAGCTGCTGTCCCGGCGGACCAGGAACGTCTGCAATGGAGGAAGAGGGCACTCCATGAGTCAAAGATGTGGCAGGAGGTTGGAAGGACAGCTGTGAGATGGGAGTCATCTGGAAGGTTCCAGAAACCAAGAGGCAGGGTGGTAGAGTCTAGCATTCCCAAGGACAAGTAGGGGTTCTGTCCCAAGAGCCATGTGTCACCTGGCACATGTGGCATGGAGCCTTGAACCTCGGTTTCTCATTTGTGTATGGAAGTGGAGTTCAACTAAATCAAGGCAGATTCCTGTGTCCCCACCGTCTGAGATGCTGGTTTGTTGGGGGTGGGTCTGTGTCTGGAATCAGCTGAATCTGGTACAGGTAGAGGTCTGGGGACTACTTTTAGAAAAGCACAAACATAACGGCTGAATCTCAACTCACACCCTAGCGCACATGCTCTAGGGGAGGCTGGAAACAATCATAGATATTAGTCAAGTCACACTATTTTTTTTTCCCATGGAAACAAAAATAGCAAATAACTAATATACAGCTTGTGCTGTGACAGCAACTGTTAGGAATGCTTTGCATATGTTTACTTGCTTGATCCTCCCGATAACCCTGTGACATGAGTGTTGCTGTTATCCCTGCTTCACAGATGATGGAAGGTGCTCCCTGACCCTAACAGGACCTGGCTCTTGGGGCTGGTGTGAAGACAGACTGAGGAAATACCTGTATGGGTTTGGGCCCCAGGACACACCCTGAAGGCTGTTCCTGGCCAAAGCTTCATAGCTGATGGGGTAGAGCTGGGATTCAGCCTAGGTCACTGATACCCACGCTCTAGACCCCATGCTATGCAGCCCTTCTCTGTTCCCCACATCCCGCATGGGGGGAACTAGTCCTTTCTTCTTCTGTGGATTTACTCTAGTCGAAAATGATGCTCCTGAGCCCTGAGGACCTATTTGTGCTGTAGTAACCAAGCATTACCTGAAGTCTAAACCAGAGCCAGTGTGTTTACAGATGCCTCACTTTTACTTTGGAGAAGGCAATGGCAACCCGATCCAGTACTCTTGCCTGGAAAATCCCATGGACGGAGGAGCCTGGTAGGCTGCAGTCCATGGGGTCGAGAAGAGTCGGACACGACTGAGCGACTTCACTTTCACTTTTCACTTTCATGCATTGGAGAAGGAAATGGCAACCCACTCCAGTGTTCTTGCCTGGAGAATCCCAGGGACGGGGGCGCCTGGTGGCTGCCATCTATGGGGTCGCACAGAGTCGGACACGACTGAAGCGACTTAGCAGTAGCACTTTTACTTCTCCTCTCCAGACGACCATTCTGCTCAGCTAAAGAGCCTGTGACTCTGAAGTTTTCCCCCGTCATAGCCACAGCCACCCTGGGGCTGTGCCCCCCAACCCCAGAAGGCCATCATGGGGAGGGAGCCCCTGCTTCCTTTCACAGCCTCTGTGGTTTTAAAAATGTTCTCTTTCCTCTCCATTGGCCCCACTCAGGCTCATCCCTCCTTCCAGGTGATAATAGAGGCCTTCTGGAATCTCCCCAGCCTCCAGGGCATGGTGTCCCCCTGGGGAAGAGGGAGAGGGAGCGGTCCTCCCCCCAGGGAAGGGTCAGTCCTTCCTTTCCTGAGAAAAGACTTGGTCACTGTGTCCCCCCTCTCCTCCAACCTCAACCAGGGGTCTAAGCCCCTCCCAAGAGCCCAGGCTAGAGTTCTGAAGACCAGGAGCCTGGTCAAAGATGCTGAGAAAAATTTGGGAAGCAGGGCCACTGGGACCTCCAGAGTACATGGCCCCACACATAAGAGGCTCTGGAGGAACAGAGAGATGGCGCTTCTTCCCTTCTCCCTCCAAGGCACTGTCCCACCACCTCTTGGGAGATGCTCCAAATTCCCTGCCATTGCAACTGATTACTATTGGATTGATGTTGAAGCTGAAGTTCCAATACTTTGGCCAGTTGATGCGAAGAGCTGACTCACTGGAAAAGACCCTGATGCTGGAAAAGACTGAAGGCAAAAGGAGAAGAAGGAAGCAGAAGAGATGGTTAGATGGCATCACTGACTCAATGGACATGAAAGTGACCAAACTCCGGGAGATAGTGAAGAAGAGGGAAGCCTGGCGTGCTGCAGTCCATGCAGTTGCAAAGAGTCGGACTAGACTTAGCGACTGAACAACAACAACAAATTTATGATTATATTGCTATAGTATTAGAATTGTTAATTCAATGTCATTAAATTGTTGATGCATGTTAAGTTGCTTCAGTCATGTCCAAATTTTTGGGATCCTATGGACCGTAACCCCTTGGGGCTTCCCTAGTGGCTCAGTCGGTAAAGAATCTATCTGCAATTTAGGAGACCCAGGTTCAATCCCTGGGTTGGGAAGATCCCCTGGAGGAAGAAATGGCAACCCACTCCAGTATTCTTACCTGGGAAATCCCATGGACAGAGGAGCCTGGTAGGCTACAGTCCACGGGGTTGCAAAGAGTCTGACATGACTGAGCAACTAACACTTTCTGCTAATGGACCATAGCCTGCCAGGCTGTTTAGGATTGGACTGGGATCTGAGCTCAGGCCCTTTAGCTAGAGATCCTGAGCTCCGTACCCAGCCCACAGAGGGTGGTCTCTTGGTTTAAGCGTCTGCTCTCTGGAAGAGTGCTTGCTGGGAGCAGGGACACAAGGCACCCATTAGTCCTTGAACTGAGGTTAGAAATGGGGTTACCAGCCTCTCCTCGCACAGGGCAGGCTGGAGAGAATCTGAGAATCCAGTGAGTGGAGGAAGGCTGTAGAGAGGCTTCTGGGGCAGAAATGGGAGGTGGGTGGGGGTGCCGGCACCCCACCTGGAAGGCACCTCCTCGGGGACCTAGCAGGAGGCAGGTTCTCCTCTAGGTGCCTCTCTGCACTCCTGGCACAGCCTCGCCTGCTGTGAGCAGCAACATCTCTGAACTGATATGTTCACTTGGACCTGAACTGCCCTTATGAATGCACCTTTCAAAGAAAAGAAAAGAGGTCACTTTGGCTCCTCTTCAGAGATATAGGTTAGCATTAGCTCAGTTCAATTGCTCAGTTGTGTCTGACTCTTTGCGACCCCATGGACTGCAGCATGCCAGGTTTCCCTGTCTATCACCAACCCCCAGACTTTGCTCAAACTCATGTCCATCGAGTTGGTGATGCCATCCAACCATCTCATCCTCTGTCGACCCCTTCTTCTCCTGCCTTCAATCTTTCCCAGCATCAGGGTCTTTTCAAATGAGTCAGTTCTTCACATCAGGTGGCCAAAATATTGGAGTTTCAGCTTCAGCATCAGTCCTTCCAATGAATATTCAAGATTGATTTCCTTTAGGATGGACTGGTTTGATCTCCTTGCAGTCCAAGGGACTCGAAAGAGTCTTCTCCAACACCACAGTTCAAAAGCATCAATTCTTCAGAGCTCAGCCTTCTTTATGTTCCAACTCTCACATCCATACATGACTACTGGAAAAACCGTAGCTTTGACGAGATGGATAAGGAACAAGCATCTTTTAATTTCATGGCTGCAATCACGACCTGCAGTGATTTTGGAGCCCAAGAAGATAAAGTCTGTCACTGTTTCCACTGTTTCCCCATCTATTTGCCATGAAGTGATGGGACCAGATGCCAAGATCTTCGTTTTTGGAATGTTGCACTTTAAGCCAGCTTTTTCACTCCCCTCTTTC
Source organism: Bos javanicus (assembly GCF_032452875.1). NCBI lineage: Eukaryota > Metazoa > Chordata > Mammalia > Artiodactyla > Bovidae > Bos > Bos javanicus. The sequence continues at coordinate 56,721,880 of NC_083888.1, read as the reverse complement.
ACTTTCATCAAGATCCAAGTATCTCATACCTATCAAGTTCATGGGAACCAGCATGTGTGAGGGAATGTGGGAGTGAGTGAGTGTGTGTGAGAGAAAGAGAGAATGAGTATAAGTGTGTGTGTGTGTGAGAGAGAGAGAGAGAGCATGAGTATGTGTGTGTGAGAATAAGCCTGTGGGTGCTATAAAAAAATACATCTGGTCTTTGTCCCCAGTTCCTGGCACAGAGATTCAGAAACCCTTGGAATTTCCTGAATGATGGGGGTCTTTCACAGTTCATAAAGAGCCCCTCTGGACCACATCTGAGTTTATGTTAACAGGTGGCTCAAGTGGGACCTTAAAGAAGGGGCTGCCCCAGAAAGACAGTCACATAATTAGAGGACTGGAACCCACAGACTCACTTCTACCTCTGGGGAGGCAAGAGGGACTGCAGACTGAGTTCAAGTCCGGGGCAATGATTTAATCTCCTGGTTCGCGAACACACTGATATGTGGGGCGGGTGTTGTGCCCAGATTCCATGGGGAGAGGGTATGGAAGCTCCGCGTGGCCCTCCCCACCCAGACCTCATCCCTGTGTGTCTCATTCAGTTGCTCTTGAGTTTTATAATCAAACTGTCATCATAAGCATAGTGCTTTCAGTGAGTCCTCTGGATCTTTCTAGCAAATTATCAAATCTAAAGAGGGGGCCATGTTTGTAGCCAAGTCAGAACTGTGAGGATCCTGGGGACCCCGTTTGTGTCTGGCATCTGCAGTTAAGAGTAGTCTTTCTTTGGAGGAACCTTCCCTTTAACTTATGGGGTCTGTGTTCACTTTGGGTAGTGTCAGAATTGAATTGTAGGACAGTTGATATCAGAGAACTGTTCAAGAGTAGAGTGAATGTGTGTGAGTGTGTGCACAAGTGCATCAATGTGTGAATGAATGTGTGTGTGGGAGGGGTGGGGTAAGTGAGGAACGAAGGGACTCTAGGCTGAACTGGACTCAGGGCTCCCCTCCTGGAGCTCTGAGGCACAGGGCATGGGAAGGGTGCCCAGCAGGAGCCAGGGGTGCCCCTGGGAAGGCAGACAGCAAAGCTGGATCCTCAACCCTGAGCCCAGGCAGGAGCTGAGGCTGATGCCCTCCTGAACTGAAACCAAACCAGCATAAATTCTAGTTGGAGGACAAGAGCTCCCTTTACAAGGGTGGTGTACATATGTGTGTTGGGGTGTGGGCAGGAGGAGACACAAGCCCAGGTCATTGTTCAGAAGCACGTGTACACAGCAGAGATGCCCCTTGCCATCCTGGAGTGCTAGGAATGGCACAGGAGGCAAGGAAGTGATTTCAAACATGACCCACTGGGGAAAATGCCACCAGCCAGCTTTTTTTTTTAACAAACGAAAATGAAACAAGATAATAAGGATTCCTATCAGAAGGATGGACAATTTTTTATTAGAGAGAGCAAGAGAGAGAGATCTATGGAGGGTCAGGGCCACAGTACAACATATCTTTTAATTTTTATTTTTTTGATGTGGGTCATTTTTAAAGTCCTTATTGAAACTGTTACAATATTGTTTATTTTATGATTAGGTTTTTGGCCATGAGGCATGTGGGATCTCAGCTCCCCATCCAGGGATTGAGTCCATAACCTCCTGCATTGGAAGGCGAAATCTTAACCACTGGACTGCCAGGGAAGTCTCCAATGTAGATATCTTATTCTACTGATGGTTTCCTTCTTCCTGGACTGTTTGACCCCCACCGATCCCACCCTAGGGTGACTGCAATGACAAATCACCATTGGCAGCTTCAACTGGGACCTCCTGCAATGCCACCCTGCAACCTAACTGGCTCTTTCACACACAGCATGTAACTATTTCTAGATTTCCTTACTCTGCTGAGACATTGACCCTGTTCTCCACCCTCCTGTTCCACAGAGAGAAAGAAAGAAGATAAGAGCCCTCCGACAGGAACTCCTCCAACTGCAGGAAGAGTCAAATCTACATTTGACAGTCAAGATCTGTTACCATCTGCATTTCTTCCTGGGCTCCCAGAGGGCCCTGTGCAGCCTGCTATGAGCTCTGTGGCCCTGGGTCATTCCGTAGCCTCTCTAAGTGTCAGTGTTTCTATCTGTAAATTGGGATAACACCCATGACCACCTAGCAGAAACAAGAAATGAAACCAAAGCCCTGCCCTTCTGTGTTGGAAGGAGTAACTGAGATGTTACGCAGGGAGGCACCCAGTGGGGTAAAAGGGTTTCTACCGATGCTCGCTAAGAATTAATTTTCTATCTGCTTCTGCCTTCCTTGACCATCGCTGGTTTACATTCCTCAACCTCCCAGTCTCAGGCTCCATCTAGAACTGGGGCTCAGTCTACCACATGTGGTTCTTGTGAAAAAGACTCAGAACGGATTTCCTTGAGAAGGGGTTCAGCTCCAAGTAAGGAGCAGAAATTTAAACAGCAGCTGACATCTGTGCTCTGGACCAGGTACCTTACACCCTGCATCATCCAGTTTCCTCATGGCTGGGTGAGGTAGGCACTATTACCATTCCTTCTGATGGGTGAAGACTCAGGGCACAGAGGGGTTAAAGAAACCCAAGGCCATGCAAACAGGAAATGCAGAAGCGAGATGCAGACCTGGGTGTCACCGAGAACATCTCACTTATCTCTTGCCATCGAGTCTGTGTTAACTAGTCATTGCAGGGCAGGGGTGCAGACTGGGTGGAAAGTACCCCAGGCTGGGCTCAGCTTCCCAATTCTGAGTGCCCAACACCCACCCTTCTGGCATGGCCACAGAGCCTCCTGTAGCACTTCCTTCTGCCATGGCCAAGTCCTCGTATCTGAAAAACTAAGATAATGCACTGGGTGAGGGGTTTGGGGAGGTGAATGTTAGGGGGGAGAAGGGAGAAGGAGGCTTAAGGAGTCCTCTGACCCTTCCTGCCCAGATGGCAGTGAGGGAGACGGCACTGACAGGGGCCTGCTATAGGCAGAACCCCGGTCAGTGGTCTGCCTTGGTCATTATCCATTGGAGTAAGATGGTCTCTTCTGCATTCCCCTTTGGGGAGGTTTAGCTGCTCAGCTAGTCACAGGATCCCTTTCAGGAAGTATTCACAGACAGAACCTCAAAAACAGTGTCATTATACGACTCACTGTAAGAACATATGCCGAGTGGTAACTCCTGCAAAGTGTTCTAGATTAGGGTGTAACTCCTGTGCTTAAACCCAGCAGAGTTCAGCCAAAGCTGGTACCAGGAGAAGAGCATCTGAGTAAATTGCCCATGTTCCCCTTGCCCCTCATCCTCTCTGGGTGTCCACTGCTCATCCTCTACAGAGATGCTGCCCACAGTGGTCGTTGCAGGTGAGCACCCAGAAGGCTAATGGGCTGGGTGTGCCATCCAGAGCTCCCACTCCAGCACCCTCGGGGAGGTCCATGTGCAAATTTCCCAAGCCCATCTTACTTCTTTCTACCTGCCCACCCCCTGGCAGCCCACTTTTTAGACCCCCGGGGGGACTTGAATCCCAGCTCTGATCTTTATCAGCTGTGTGTCCGTAGGCAAGTTACTTTTACTTCTTTGGCCTCAATTTCCTCATCTGAGCCTGAGTATAATAATATTCATCTCTCAGGGTTTCCATGAGGATTGTTGACCATGTATATGAATGCTTGGCACGGAGTATGCACTTAAAGATACTTATTATTATTATTATAGACTGCTACCATTTACTGAGCACTAAACCAGATGCTAAGATTTTTATTTGCAAATAGGGGCTTCCCTGGTGGCTCAGATGGTGAAGAAATCTGCCTGCAATGCAGGAGACCTGAATTTGATCTCTGGATTGGGAAGATCCCCTAGAGAAGGAAATGGCAACCCACTCCAGTATTCTTGCCTGGAGAATTCCACAGACACAGGAGCCGGGCGGGCTACAGTCCACAGGGTCACAAAGAGCTGGACACATTGGATGACTAGCACTTTCACTTTCAATCTCATTTGACAAATAAATGATATTTATTAATGATTATTATTATGTATCTTTTTTTCCAAACAAAGAGCTGCTGCTGCTGCTGCTAAGTTGCTTCAGTCGTGTCCAACTCTGTGCGACCCCAGAGACGGCAGCCCACTAGGCTCCCCTGTCCCTGGGATTCTCCAGGCAAGGACACTGGAGTGGGTTGCCATTTCCTTCTCCAATGCATGAAAGTGAAAAGTGAAAGTGAAGTCGCTCAGTCGTGTCCAACCCTCAGCGACCCCATGGACTGCAGCCTACCAGGCTCCTCCGTCCATGGGATTTTCCAGGCAAGAGTACTGGAGTGGGATGCCATTGCCCTCTCTAGAGCTAGGAAGACAGAATCAAAGATCATCTATGTGGCAGATTAAAAATGGCCAGAAATTCTTTCCAGCTCCTTCCATCAAGAAGTAGAATCTAGTTCCCTGCACCTGGTAGGCTGGCCTGGGACTTGCTTTTGACCAAAAGAACACAGCAGCAGTGGTCGTGTTGAGTTCTAAGCCTAGGCCTTAAGAGGCATGCCAGCTTCCATGCTCACCCTTTTGAACCAGAACTCATATGCAGAAGGCTGATTGAGTCTGCTGGAGTCATGAGGCCCAGCCCATAGCTGGCACCACCTGCCGGACAGGTGGTCAAGGCCATCTCAGGCCATCCAGACCTAGTCAAACTGCCAGATGACTACAGCTGTTTGGTTGATCCCAGGAGAGACCAGCAGAAGAACCACTCAGCAGAACCCAGCCCAAACTGCTGACCTACAGAATCCTGAGAAAGTCAAATGGTGACTGTTTCAAGCCACTGGACCTTGGAGTGGTTGATATGCCACAGTAGGTCATGGTATAGCTGTGGGGTATGAGGAAATGGGGCCTCATCCTTTGGGTACCTCCCACTTTCCTTCTATTAGGTGCTGCTGAGGGGCCCCCAAAGCTCAGTGGCGAAATTTGAAAGCTACAGATGTATTCAGCTCCTCACTCTACAGCTAAAGAAACCAAGACTCAGAGATGCAAAAAGACATCCTTGTTGGTGGCAGAGCCAGAACAAGAATGCAAGGCCAGTGACCTTCAGGCTGGGATTGTGACCTCCTATGTATCCTCCAACCCAGTCAACCCACCAAGTATCAACTGATCATGTTTCTATGCCAGACACCTGGCTGGAGGTTTTAAATACCTCACAGCAACTCCTTCCCTGGGGTTTAGAATATTTTACCCCTTGTACAGATGAGAAAACAGCGCAGGAGAGGACTGGCAAAGAGAGAGAGAAAGGGGAAGATCCAGAGTGTTGGGCCTTGGGGCCCTTCTGTGTAAGACTTCAGTCCACAGGTTCTGGAGCCAGACTTATAGAGTTCGGTCCTTAGTTGGCCACTCTGAGCTGTGTGACTGCTCCAGGGCTGCTCCTTGCTCTGCAAAATGGGACTATGATAGTTCCTGTCTGTGACAGTCACTGTGAGTTAGTTCCCTGAGAACCAGTCCCCTCCATCTCTTTGGTAACTGACCTCTGCCACTCACTCCCTTCCCTAGCTACGCTCACGGTCAGGAGTGGTCAATAAGGATCTGCAAAAACATCTGTTCCCTGACAAAAAGACTGATCCTAAGAGAAGAAAGCCTTTTGCCCATGACCTCCTGCTTTTGAATGGATGAGATGGCTGGAGCTGCAGCCACTAATTTGTAACCATAAGGTGACAAACCCAAGACCCTTGAAAGCCAACCTCGAAAATAAGGGAACAGAAATGTGGAAAGAACTTGGGTCTTGAAGACATCAGTCAGTTCAGTCGCTCAGTCGTGTCTGACTCTTTATGACCCCATGAACTGCAGCACACCAGGCCTCCCTGTCCATCATCAACTCCTAGAGCTTGCTCAAACTCATGTCCATCGTGTAGGTGATGCCATCCAACCATCTCATCCTCTGTAGTCCACTTGTCCTCCTGCCTTCAATCTTTCCCAGCATCAGGGTCTTTTCAAATGAGTCAGTTCTTCACATCAGGTGGCCAAAGTATTGGAGCTTCAGCATCAGTCCTTCCAGTGACTATTCAGGACTGATCTCCTTTAGGATGGACTGGTTTGATCTCCTTGCAGTCCAAGTGACTCGAAAGAGTCTTCTCCAACACCACAGTTCAAAAGCATCAATTCTTTGGTGCTCAGCTTTCTTTATAGTCCAACTCTCACATCTATACATGACTACTGGAAAAACCATAGCTTTAACTAGACAGCTTTGTTGGCAAAGTAATGTCCCTGCTTTTTAATATGCTGTCTAGGTTGGTCATAGCTTTTCTTCCAAGGAGTAAGCGTCTTTTAATTTCATGGCTGCAGTCACCATCTTCAGTGATTTTGGACCCCCCAAAAATAAAGTCTCTCACTGTCATCTGTTAACTACTAAACTAGCCCTAGACCCCAAGCCTCCAGATTTCTCATTAGGTAAGCAATAGTTGCCTTATGGTTGAAGCTACCATAGGCTAGGTATTACCTGAACTGAAAGCATTCCCAGCTGACCTAGTGCCTCAAAGCATTATTGAACGTGCCCAGGTGACTTCAGTAGAGTGCCTGCTATATAATAAGCACCCAGTATATGGTATGGGGCTTTCCAGATGGCAGTAGTGGTAAAGAACCTGCCTGCCAACGCAGGAGACATAAGACTTGCGTTTGATCCTTCGGTTGGGAAGATCCCTTGGAGGAGGGCATGGCAATGCATTCCAGTAATCTTGCCTGGAGAATCCCATAGACAGAAGAGCCTGGTGGGCTACAATCCATAGCGTCACAAAGAGTTGGACACAACTGAAGTGACTTAGTATGCACACAATGTACGGTGTCTCTACCTGCCTCAGAGTCCCCTGCAGTGCGGAGGTGGCATTCCCATCCTTTCGTTCATGGATAGCTCTATAGTCAGAAAGGTAACATGCTGAGCACCAGGCACCTTGGACATGGAAAGACATCCTCACTAGCAGCTCCAGACTTCATGTCTCAGCCCCGAGTGAAAGGATGAGCTCAAGGTGAGCAGAGAGGGAACACGAGGTGACGAGTCCAGGCCCAGGGGCCTTCTCTGTCTACCTCCAGGATCCCTGAGTGTGGGGTGCCCAGAGTTATTAGGATGGAGCAGATCACACTCATGCCCACACTGGGACCCTCCCTGGGTGAGTCCTCCCGAAAGCCTCCCCTGATTAAGTGGGGCCAAAGCTTGCTGTGCCCCAGTGTCCTCACCCAACCTCTCTCCTCTACGGGTAGAAGCGTCATCTGGTGCCTTGTTGAGCCGACATCTGAGTCAGCCCACTCCTTCTGTTCCCTCTTTATTTTTTCCCCTTTTGTCAGCTCCCCCAATACACTAGATTAGGAACTTGCAAAAAAGTAGAAGAATCCTCTTCCCCCAACTGTACAAACTGGTGGGTGACACGCCCACCCCATGCTCTGAGGATCCAGTTTTCTTTGAAGAGCTAGGATTCGCTCATCTCCACCCCCTGAAGCCTACAGCAGGGTCGTGGCCAGAGCCCTGGGCCATGAGGCAGGACACGGAGTCCCTCCTAGTGCTGACCCTGGCTTGCTGTGCCCTTCGGCAAGTCACTTCCCCTCTCTGAGCTGGCTTTTCCAGTCTAGTCTGGAAGGGTCCAGGACTCCTTCTGTCTAGAAGATTCTCTCCCAGCGTCAGTGTCCTGGGATCTTTCCAAAACTCAGGGTTAGTTTTACAGGTAAATCACTGCAATCCAGGAGGGCTGAGCCCCTAGCTAGCATATGAGCCCCTCCCTGTCCACCTTCAGTCAGCATGATGAATTTTGGGAAGACCAGCTGATTTCAGTAACAGCTGGGACAGAATATGCTTAGGGAGAGAACGCAGCTACTGCATGCCCTTCCTTCTCTCCAAATAAATACATAAAAATCCAAAGCTAAATACACTATAAATGGTTTTGTTTTTACTATCCCTTTTTGGCCTGGTCAATCCAGAGCTGTCTGCTTTTCCACTTTTGTTATTTTAGGACTATTTTCCAGTTGCTTGGGGAAATTTTCCAATCATGCTCTTCAAGGCTGGAACAGAAGTGGCTAGTTCTTTGTGGAGCCCACAAGTGCAGGGGCATCTGTGCCCGTGGAGGCTGGGGGTCCGGCGGCCGAAGCCCAGTCTGGACACGCAGCCCACCTTCGTTACATACAACGAGGTTGTAGCCTGGCAAGGAGCGGGGTTTCTCAATCCTGGCTGCACATCAGAATCACCGAGGGAACTTGAAACCATGCTGATGGCTGAGCCCCACTCTAAACCAAAGAAATCTGCATTTTGGGGGATGAGGCTGAGACACTGTGGTTTTTTATTTTTAAGTCTTTGAAGGCAGTTAGTGCAAATCACACTCTATCACTTAGTAGCCATATTACTCAGGGCTATCACTTAGTAGCCATATTTATCAGTGAGTTTCCTCACTGATAAAATAGAGAGCCGCCGGGAATTCCCTGGTGGTCCAGTGGTTAGGACTTGGTGCTTTCACTGCAGGGGCCCGGGTTTGATCCCTCGTTGGGGAACTAATATCTCACAAGCCACACAGTGTGACCAAAACATAAAAATTAAAAATAAATAAATAAAATAGAGAGCCCGCCCCCTGTTCTGCAGGGCTGTTGGAAAGATGAGAGATAGTACTTGGCAACACAGCAGACCTGCTGGCTGTGTCTTCTTCCCTGGTCCTAGCACCCTGAAGGGGAGAAAAGCGGCTTCGCTGATGCTTTTGCCAAACTAATATTGAATGGAATTGGTATCCTTGGCCCACAGTAGAGGAAGATGCCTTGAATGTGGCTGGTCCATATCACAACTCAGGTTACTGCAACTCCTGCTAACCCCTCACTACATAAAGCAATCTCGCAAGAGGTTTCATTCATTAAAAGACCACCTTGAAGTCTAGAAGCAATGACACTCCAGTAGCAACACTGAGTGCCCAGATCTTAGTTTCTAGCATTATTCTCCAATGAGAAATGGCTGAGCCTAGAACGAGGGCAAGAAATACATAAGATAGTCTGGAGCATCTTGTAATGTAAGAAAGTGAGGAAGTGCTCCAAACAAACAAACAGGTAAAACACACACAGAAAGATGGGGGTTCGTCAAAAGGGACACAGGAACCAACTGAAAGAGCTCCCGGTGGCCAAGGTTGAAACAATTTGAGCAACAAAATAATTATAGTAGTTTGAGGCTATATTGGGTCTCCCTGGTGGCTCAGTGGTAAAGAATCCAGTACAGGAGATGCAGGTTTGATCTGGGTCGGGAAGATCCGCTGGAGTCCTGGAGAAGGAAATGGCAATCCCCTCCAGTATTCTTGCTTGGAAATCCCATGGACAGAGGAGCCTGGTGGGCTACAGTCCACAGGGTTGCAAAAGAGATGGACATGACTTAACAACTAAACAACAATGACAACACTGAGTTATAACTCAAAGCATAAAATAAATATCCGTGAGTCCATACTGATAAAGTAGCTGATTGAATAAATAAATAGAGGAGAAGAGACAAATCCTTTGTGCAGAAGAATTTCAAATAATTTACATAGATGCTCTACCCTCAGGGAGGGGGAGCACATGTCCCCACTCCCTGAGTGTGGGCTGTGTAGAGTGACTTCCTTCCAAAGAGGACGGTGTGGAAGGGGGAGGGGAAGGAGTAACTTCACAGTGGAACCTGACAGGTGATCAAGGTCAACATCCACAGCGACGTCATGTTGATAATACGTACTTAGTCACCATGGGATGAGAATGGCACTTTGGCTCTGGGATCTTCCTCCCTCAAACCCATACCCCCATCTAAGTGAAAGTAAAAGGGAAGTCGCTCAGTCGTGTCTGACTCTCTGTGACTCCATGGACTGTAGCCCACCAGGCTCCTCTGTCCATGGGATTCTCCAGGAAAGAATACTGGAGTGGGTTGCCATTCCCTTCTCCAGGGGATCTTCCCGACCCAGGGATCGAATCTAGGACTCCCACACTGCAGGCAGACACTCTACCATCTAAGCCAGCAGGGAATCCCCGTCTAACCATCAGACAAATCACAGGTAAGGGACATTCTACAAAACACCTGACCAGTGCTCCTCAAAGCTGTCAAGATTGTCAAAAACAAAGAAAGTCTGAGAAACATACAGCCAAGAGGAGCCTAAGAAGACTGAGTATATATGATGTGGTGCCCTGGAGGGGATCCTGGAAACATAAAATGACATTAGGTAAAAACTAAGGAAATCTAAATACAACTGTGGGTGTTAGTTAATAATAACGTAGCAATATTGGTTCATTAACTGTGACAAATGTACCAGACTAATGTTAGATGTTAACAGTGGGAGAAACTGGGTGAGAAGTACACAAGGGAACTCTCTGTACCATCTTGGCAACTTCTTTGTAAACGGAAGACTTCTAAAATAAAACTAAAAGAAAAAACACCCCACCCTTTGGGTGTAGAATGAATAAAGGTGGCTTTTGACTGCCTTGCTCTGAGTCCATGCAAATCAAAAATGGGCCAATATGTTCCCAGCACCTTATCAGAGACGCAGGCTGCAGGAGATGGGGAGGGACTGGACGGGGGTGGGGGTAAGTGGGTGGGGATGTGGTCAAGGTCATACAGATAACTGGGACAAAGGGGCGGAATCTCCAGTCTCCTGACCACTGGCCCCAGACTTGATGAAGCACTGTCCCTCACCAGTGTCGTGAAGGCGTGGGGCCGTGTGATCTCTGAGGACCCTCTGAACTCTCACAGCCTGGGGGCTATTCAGTGTCTGTATCTTTAAAAACTATGAAGCCATTGCACTGATGGAAATTCAGACAGTTCCCTGAGAGTGATACTATACAGCAAAGGGCCTTCCCAGCATCCCTGCAGATCACACCGAGCAGACTCTGCACTTTCTAGCTGTGTGACCTCAGGCAAGTGACTTAACTTCTCTGTGCCTTCATTTTCTTATCTGGAAATGGAAATGCCAATAACACGGACCAGAAAGAAGTCACTGTGAGAATCTAATAAGATCATGCAAAGAACAACTTTGGGTAAAAGTGGGACAAGTTTGTATCAGGGCACGGGCCTCAGGGCTTTGCTTTCTGCTTGAAAATACAGAAGCTCAAGGGGAGAAGAAGGGGTGAGGGCAGAGAAGTGAACAGAAGGTGTCTCCTTCAGTTCTATGGTCCCCAGGGCTGCCCCAATCCCTGTGGCCACGGAGGGGGCAGTAAGGGGGCAGCAGTGGGAAGGGCCCAGCTGACCTCCTCCAGCTCCCAACCTGTGGTCTTAACAGTAGCCTGTGGTCTCACTCCTGGGATCAGATTCAAGGCTCTGGACACAGGGCTCAGCATCTGCCTCCTCCAGGAAGTCTGCCTGGATCAGCCCACCCGGACATGTTCCCTCCCTCTTCCAGGTCCCTCGCTGTCCTACCTTTCACATAGCACTTAGACATCTCCTCCCCGTGCCATCTCATTCACATCCACGCACAGAACTCGCCCTCCCAGACACTCTGAGAAAACAGTGGTAAGATCATAGTTCATCCATCTTCATACGTGTTGAAGGTCATAGTTCACCCATCTTCGTACATGTCTCATACCCACACCCATCTGGTATTGGTTGAGCTCAGAAAGTCACTTCTTTTTCTTTCCTGCTACTAACTTTCACCCTTGTGAGGGGTGTGCTCTGGCTTAGCTAGGACTGGGGTCAAATCTCAGCCCTGTAACTCACTACCCATGTGACCCTGGACAGGTGACTTCACTTCCAGTGGAAGATGCTGCTGGGTCCCACCCACTCTTTTTAGCAGACCCCAGCCCTGTTTCCAACAGCCAGATTGGCATCTCTTTGCCCACTGGCTATTTCTGGCCAGAGTCAGAGCTTCTCATACTGAGAGAAGAAGGGAGGTGTTGGAACATGAAATATCACCCCCCACTGCCTGTAACCAACGGCTCTCAGGAGTTGGTCAATAACACCAGCTCCCTCAGCCCTCTGGGGGGAATGACCTTGAGATATGTGTTCTGCCCTGGCCCCCAAAGTGCCCCAGGAGAAGCCAGCTCCATGTGCCCTGGGGTAACCTGCATGAACGTGAAAGTGAAAGTCACTCAGTCGTGTCCGACTCTTTGTGACCGCACGGACTATACAGTCCATGGAATTCTCCAGGCCAGAATACTGGAGTGGGTAGCCTTTCCCCTCCCCAGGGGATCTTCCCAACCCAGGGATCAAACTTAGGTTTCCCACATTGCAGGCAGATTCTTTACCAGCTGAGCCACAAGGGAAGCCCTTTATTAGGGTTAGGGTTGATTTTATTAGCTGTCTCCACTTTCTTGTCTTATTTTCCCACTTGTGGTCGCTAGGGTCACCTCCCAAATAAACCACTTGCAATCAAACCCTCAGGTTGGGAAGCCTTTGAGGTTTTACCTTTGGGAAGCACAAACAAGGGCAGTTCCCCTCCAGCCTCAGTTTCATTATCTGTAAAATGAGGATCATGGCAGAGTCCACCTCGCAGGATTGCTGCGACGATTCAATGAGATGACAATCTCATTGTATTTGGTACAGGGCCTGACATTAATAAGCATGCTCCACACAGACCACTACTATTGTTTTGAGTAGGGTTTATCGCAAACTTTTGAGGATTGAACCATTTGATGAAGTGGGCATGACTTACACCCAATGCAGTTCGCCTTGGGATGGGTCCTCACTCTCTGGTCCACCTCCATCTACACACAGGCCTGGACACACCTCTCCTGATGACCCAGAAAGGTCCAGAAAACGGCCACCCTCAGCATTGCAACCTTGCACTTGGGCCTGTTTTTCAGCTACATCCTCCCCTCAGATCCTAATAGGAGAGTGGATAACCAACCAGGCCTGCAGCCTGGGAATGCTGACCGGAACACCTGCTGGTGTGAGTCTCCAATTTTATTTTCTATACAGTTTCATCATCTGCTCTGAAGCCTTCAGTCAGTTCAAAACGGAAAGCCTTTAGGTGGGGGAGGAATGAAACAACAGACCTAGTTTCCTGAGGACTGTAGTCTCCCTGCCTGCCCCCTCTAACCCTGCCAGGCTGATCTGGTGCTGTGGTGGGGCTGGGAAGGCTCACAGGGCACCTACCTCATACCTGGGGGCAGCCTCCCTTTGCTCCCTCGGGATTCTGCTTGGTCTTCAGGCCGCTATGGGCCCCACTCACTATGGCAGGGGCCTCTGTGGGGCTTACTAGAGGCCTCATGTTGTTGTCGCTGCTGTTGTTCAGTCATAAAGTCGTGTCCAACTCTTTGTGACTCATGGACTACAGCACGCCAGGCTCCCCTGTCCTTCCCTATCTCCTGGACTCTGCTCAATTTCATGTCCATTGAGTCAGTGACGCTATCTAACCATCTTATCCTCTGCCACTGTCTTCTCCATAAGTTCCAGTAATTCCAAAGTTCAGGTACAATTGCCAAGTTGATGGATTTTTATCCAGACCATGGTAAATGAATCCACTATCCACCTGAGTCTCCTGTGTTTAGGAGCTTGGACTATTCCCCAGAGCGTAGCGATGCACACCACACTGAAGGTGAGAACAACACAAATGGCTGAAAGATGTGATTCTATCTGTGTCAAATAAACCCTGTACATGGGAGCTCCCCAGCCACCTGGGTTCAAATGCCAGCTCGGGCACTGGCTCACTGTGTCCACCTGGGGACACTCAACTGCATGGTATCTCAGTTACTTTATCTGTAAAATGGGCATAATAGTAACATCCATCTCAGAGGGCTGCTGTGAAGATAACCCGCACTGGAGAACTTAAACTGTGCCCAGAATACAGTAAGTGCTTGGTGAATGGCTTCCCTCAAGGCTCAGATGGTAAAGAATCTGCCTGCGATGCAGGAGACCTGAGTTCGATCACTGGGTCAGGAAGATCCCCTGGAGGAGGGCATGGTAACCCACTCCAGTATTCTTGCCTGGATATTCCCATGGACAGAGGAGCCTGGCGGGTTACAGTCCACGGGGTTGCAAAGAGTTGGACATGACTAAACAACTAACCCTTTCACCCTTTAGGAAATGCTAGCTATTACAGATGTGGGGGTCTGAACGCGAGATGAACCGGACACACACGTTCAGCAAAAATGACTTCTGGAAGCAGACCGGTGGCTGTCAGGGGCCAGGGGAAGAAGGAATAGGGAATAACTGCTCAATGGGTATGGGGCTTTATCTTGGGGCAATGAAATATTTTGGAACTAGACAGAAGTGCTGCTTGCACAACCTTGTGAACATACTAAATTGCTCACTTGAAAAAAGCTAATTTTATGTTATGTGAATTTCACCTCAATTTTAAAAAGCCCCAAACAAAAAAAGACTTCTGTGTAGTGGGTAGGTGGAAAAAGAGTAGGTGGCAAAGACCTTTATCAGACACTTTACTTCTTTATCATTTCTGTCCAGCTTGATTTTTTTTTACAGTAAATATATATATATATATATATCGCTTTTAAAATTAAACAAATTTTAAAAATTTAAAGGAAGTAGCATGTACGGGGGTGGTGGAGGGTGGGTGGGATTTGATGAGCTCTGACTCATATTCTATCATGTACCTATCTATCTTCCTCTGTGATGTTTATACCATGGGGAGGAAAATACTATTAATGGCCCCATTTCAAAGAGAAAAGTGAGGTTCAGAAAATTTAAGCCATTTCCCAACTCACAGAGCCTGACTCAAAACCCCCCCACTAAAATAAACCACTCAAACAAGAGAAACCTTTCAATTCTATCACACAGCCCCTTGTCCTCACATGTAAAATAAGGCGGATGTAAAATGATTTCTCGGGTTCCTCAGGCTCTGATACTCTCTAGTCCCTGGATGCCTGGCTGAGTTCTCGAAGTGCCAGTCCTGCTTGGGACACCCAAGTGTCCAGACACACCCCGATAGCCACGCTGCCCGAGGCTCGGCAGCGGGACACTTGCTCTCCAAGGCAGAAACCAGACGGCCCAACAGTCCCTCAATCCTGAGTTCTGGTTGGAACGCTGATAATCCTAAGAAGAGAGCAAACGTGCAGGCAGAGGGCAGCTACTTCCGTGGGAGCTGGAGCAGCTCCTTACAGCTGTACCCGCCCACCGGCCACGAGGTGGAGAGACCACCCCACTCACCCCGGCTGCCTCCCGGTGTAGGATCCTGGCCGCCTCCACCCGGCCCAGACCCAGCTGCAGCCACACCGGGCATGTCTTGACGAGTTTCTCCAGGACGCTGAAGTCCCGGTGAGGAAGGCAGTTCTTCAGAGTGCCTGGCAGGCCGGGCCCCACGCCATCTTCCTCCTCCTCTTCCTGTCTTTCTCCTTTGCCAACATCTGGAATAGGACTGCGAACAGAATAGAATGATCAGCGCATCCTGACGCAGGTCCAGAGAGGACTTGACAACAAATGGGGATTCAGTTCTTATTGGATTGAATAAATCATGCTTGCTTATTCAGGATCTGCATAGCCAGGGCCTTTTGGGGAATTAAAAAATGGACAAACCATGATCTTCACCTTAAGGCATTTAAAATGAGTAAGACATACATAGAAACAAAGAGCTGTAGCACAAGATCAGACTAACATAGCAGGAGGACAGTGCAATGGAAGGAGCCAATTCCAACCCAGGGTGGGTTCATGAAAACAATGGCATCTGAGCACAGACCTGAAGAGAATTAAAAAAACACAACAACAACTTCTTAACTGAAGTGTAACTTACATACAGTAAAATGCACTAGTCTTTAATATACAATTAGACAAACTTTGACATATGTCTGCACCCAAGTAACCATCACCCAGATCAAGACAGTTGTGCTGTCCAGTATGATAGCCACTAGTCATACCAACTCTTGAGCTGTCTGAACTAAGACTCACTGTAAGTGTAAAATACACACAGGACTTCAAAGACTTGGTATGAAAAAAAAAGACCACAAAATAGTTCATTAATAATATTTTACATTGATTGTGTATTGAAATGATCATTTTTGGACATACTGAGATAGAACATCATTAAAATTAATTTCACCTCTTTCTTTTTCCTTTTTTAGTGTGACTACCAGAAAGTGTAAAACTACATAAGGGGCTTGCGTTGTATTTCGGTTAGATGTGCTGATACAGACATTTCCAGGTTTCCCTGTCTCTCTCCCAGCCAATCCTCAGGATGAGGATGTAACAGGTCAGGGCCCCTGGGAAAGGAGGAACATCACAGGCCTGAGAAATGGCAGGGCAAGTAGAGGACCGGCCCAAGAGATTCCAGGCTCTCCACAACATGCTTGCTCCACCCGACCCCCTACACACACAGATTCCAGAAAAGGAGGAAGAGCATCTTGGTGCCTCAAATTCTGAGTCGGGGGTAGGGTGGGGCTGTGTGGTCTGTTTGCCTGCTACCTGAGGAACGAAATCTCTCAGGGTTTGTTTGTTTTTTAGCTGCGCCCTGACCAGGGATCAAACCTGTGCCCCCTTCAGTAGAAGCATGGAGTCCTATGCTACCAGACCACCAGGGACTTCCCAGGGGTGAAAACCTTAATCAAATAGAAAGGGGCAGTTATAAAACCAGGGAGATGCAGCTGGTGCCTCTCCTTCATCCTGTATCCCTGAGATGCTGGCGAAGGGCACCAGAGATCAGGTTGGCATCTGCTGTTAAGGAGCTGCCTGGGGGTGGGGTAGGATGAGCCCTGCTAGAGGCACAGAAAAGTGGAACCATTTGCTGAGGTCAGAGGACATGGGGGACCCAGGAGTCCTGATGAGAGAACAGCATTCCCTAGAGGGGAGGGCGGGGGTCCTGGTGGTTCTCTGGGTGGTGGGGAGGCTGGGAAAGTGAGGTTAAACGGGTCCAGTTGTGCTGGATTTTGCAGAGACCAGACTAGAAAGATATGTATAGTGAGAGATCCAGCAAAGGCAGTGTACTGAAAATTCCCTCTTCTGATGCTCCTCACTCCTAAATCCTTCTAGAAGCCCGCCCTCCCTCCCTGGAAGCTTCGTGTGTCAGGGGTTCTTATGAATTTCTCCTCTGGGTCCACATAAGAGTGTGCCAAGTCACCAGGCCAACAGGAGTGTCCAGGCAGCTGCAGGCGTCATGGGGCTGGGAGGGGCAGCTGGGGGGCATCTACAGGCTGTGGAATTGGGTCTCATTTAGAGTTTGAGAGCAGGGCAGCCCAGCTCATTCGGACATGACCTCTTCCCAGACCCCGAAGTATGGTCCACATCTCCTCTGGGAAAGCAGTAAAGACAGCGGAGGCCAGAATCACCCAGAAATACACATTCTTGGTCTTCTAGGTTCTTCTAGCCTTCCTTGGAAGCACAAAAATATCTTCTGGCACCAAAAGGCTTTATAATCATCCTAAAATCTTCTTGCTTGGCCCCAGGCTTCCCCTCAGAGGCCAATTAGGACTCTAACAGCCACTGGAGGGAGAGCAATTGGCTCCCATTTCCTCTCTGCCACTAACTAGGCTTAGGTTGCTTAGTGAAGCCTGTGAGAACATCTGTTCCCTCTTAGGGCCTCAGTTTTTGCATCTGTACAATGGGGAGAAGTAGCCTGGAAGACTCCTCTATTTGCCAGGTGGCCTAGGCAGGACCTGGACTTTCGGGACAAGGGTCCCCATTTTCTCTTGTGGAACCAAGATCAAACAAACTTTGAAAGAAATGAGAAAGTTCGCCTTGAATTCATTTATACTATGAATATTTTCTGAGGGCCTGAACACACCAGATGTTGTTTCAGGCATTGGGTTAGAGCAGAGAACAAAACAGTTTAAAAAGGAGAAAAACCCCTCATCTCTGGAAGAGGAGTCAGGCCACAGACAAGGTGAAGGGGTGCCCTGCGGTGTTAGATGGTGCTGAGCACTGGCCAGGCAAGCAAAGGGCTGGGGTCAGGGGAGCCCTCATTGAAAAGACTGAGTAACATCTGGATGCAGACAGCTGGGGAAAAGATTCCAGACTCAGGGGCACCAAAGGCCTCGAGCAGCAGGCTTGAGCTGCCTGGTCCAGGAGGAACCACGAGGAAGCCTGGGGGTGGCAGGAGGTAGAAGGGTGAGGGTGGGAGAAGGTGAGGTCAGGGACCGGGGGGCTGGGGGGGTGTCTCTCTAAGGATTCTGGATCTACTTGGAGAGTCGCCTCTAAATCCACATATATAAGCACCTTCCCTGGGCTTCTGGCTAGCAATTTGCTCTCACCAGCCCCTGGGCTTTCTTGGCAAGAAGAAATGGACTGGTTAAGATGTGGTGGGGCCTGGCTGGCCTCTGGGCCCACAGAGATGAACCCAATCCCCTATCCCCAGCCCCCAGCAGTCCCACCTGCATCTTGAGGTACAGGCTGCTGCTTTCAGGGTGACCAAGTAGAAACTCTGCCCCAGGCTCCAGCACCAAAGGGACTGTGTCATCTCTCCTTTTGTGATCATGTCGCTGCCCCACTCTAAAACTCTCAATGGCTCCCACTGATGGAAGAGTCCAATCCAGTCCCTGATACTGGAGGCATTCCCATTTGGAGCCCCCAGCCCACAGAAGGAGGCCGCTGTCCACCACCCCTGCAAACCTGCACATCCCCCCTTGACACTCTTGCTCCAGCTATTTTGTCTACCTGCAGTACCTCCAGATTCTCTGTGACTTCCTCTCAACAGGGAGGCAAACATTTATTAGACTAGACACAGAAAGCAAGAACCATAAAGGAAAAGATGGATAAGTTAGTCATATAAACATTGAAACTTGTGCCCATGAAAACACCTCATGAAGAAAAGAAGATTCAAAAAAAAAAACCCTTAAAGACTCAAACTACAGGCTAGGAGCAAATATTTGCAAAGCATGTATCTGATAGAGATCACACAAATTAATTTTTTAAAGGGGCTTTGAGGATGCTTCAAAGAAGAAGACATGTCCAGGAAGCAGGTAAAAAGTGCTCGACATCATTAGTCATTAGGGAAATGCAAATTAAAACCACAACAAGATACCACGACATAACCACTAGGATGGCTAAAATTAAAACGACTGATAACATCACATGTTGGCAAGGACGGGAAGTAAACAGAACGCGCATGCTTTATTGGTGGGAATGCAAATTGGTACAACCACTTTGAAAAAAGGCAGTCTTTTCAAGTCAGCTTTCATATACACCTGCCCCATGGCTGAGACATTCCACTCATAGATATGTACCCAAAAGAAAGGCAAAAGGAAAAGACCTCTCCTTGAGTGTTCATATCAGCTTTATTCCTAATAGCCCCAAACTGGTCCAGACATCCATCGATCAGAGAATGAACAGACAGGGGTACCTCACACAGTGGGAAAATATTCAACAACGAACAGGAACCACTGATATACACCATCCCATGTATAAACCTCAAAAACACTGCTGAGAGAAAGGAGCCAGATGCCAAAAAATACATATGATATGTATCCATTTATATGAAGTTCAGCTGGTACACTTAGCTAAGTATATTTACATTTTATTATATGCAAATTTTATACCAAAACAATAAAAAAGAACCATAAAGAAATACTGAACTCTGGTTAGTGATATATGTGCTAAATATTCTGGGGTGTCCAGAAGTTTCTTCAAAATGCAGAAGAAAAAATAAGGTGGAGAGACAGAGGAATAAACAAAAACATCAAGGGTAAGTGCTTACTCCAAAATTATTTTGACTCTTCTGTATGTCTAGTATATTTTTTATAACAAACCACTGGGGATAAAGTTTTCCCATCCTTCAGGGCCCATTCAGAAGAAGGCTGCCTGATGCACTACAAGCCCTAGGCTTGTGTGATCTCTGGCCAGATCCTTTACTTCTCTGGGCTTCCATTTATTCACGTGTATAAAAATACTTCATAGGATAGTTGTGAAAATTTGATGGGACATTTGTCAAGAACTTGGCAGAGTGCACACAATTCAGGAAATGCTAGCTACTGTTTCTCTTTTCAACTCGCTAATTGGAATTCTTATTTTCCTCTTCTCACTATAGTTCTCCCACATTGCAGCCTTGATTTTAGGACTCGGCACATTTCGAGTGGGGCACACCTTTGTGTATTGCACTCTTCTTGGACCCAAGTCAATATCTGAGCCCAGTTAAAGTTCAAGAGCCAGGGAACCATGGCTTGACATGAACAAAAAAGCCAATTTCGGGGCACAGAAACAAATAACTTGGAGGATCCTTTTTATAACTTGAGCTCAGCTAGTGCCGGTGAAAAGACAAATAAGACCTGGGGTTACTGCAGAAACCTTCCAGACATGAGCACTGAAGGGGCTACGTGTGGCCACTCAGACTAAATGCTCAAGAGGCCAAAGGCTCTTAAGATGCTGCTTTCCAGGAATTGTCCAAGTTGTTCAACGTTCTCCTTCCCCTCTGGGTGGTCGAGGGTGGAAGTAACAAGGGTTTGCTCAGGGCCCTCTAAGTGGTGGCTTGGTAGGATCGGAGGCTTGGAGTGGAAACTCTAAGTTTCAAAGGCTACAGCAAGGACTATAAGTTAGCGAAGGAGCAGCTGAGTCTGGGGGAGGTTTGGGCCTTGCACCAGGTCACAGGAGCAGCAGAGCCCTGGAGGGACAGAGTGGCAGGGACACCTGCTCTGACCAAGCCAAGTAAGGAAGGGTAATGGGGCCAGGAAGACGCCCCTTACCCTCTGAGTCCCTGATGACCTTGAGCCTCAGGTCACTTGAGCTCTCTGGATGCCCACTTGTGACTATTAAATGCTGGAGCTGATGCTGGAGCTCCAGGCTGGACTGTCGGGCTCGAGCAGGATGGCAGAGGTGCGAACACCCTGAGCCAGCATCATGCAGGCTGTTGCACTGCCATGATCACGGTCATTAAACAGCTTGGCCACACCAGCTCTGACTTTGAGGGACCATCACTGAGCCCACGCGACAGCCAATATGTCATCTGCTGGCACAGTCAACCACCCCAGCACCCACACCCTCCTGCTCACCAGCCAAGCTCCAGCTGAGGGCTCTGAGAAGGCAGCCACCAGAACCCCGAGTAATGAATGGCACTGTTAGCACAAAATAATGAGCCCAGACACTTGAGGGCAATTCCACCAAAAAGAGAAATCCTTCCATGACTTGTTTCCCTTCTGCTTGCACAGGAGAAACAGATCGGCTCTAATCAGCAGTCCTAACAGCCTTTCAATTCAAGGGGTGGGCTGTCCGAGGACACCCAGGCTGCCCCACCCAGGTGCAGGGTGGCCAGACACCAGGAGAAACCCTTGCCCTGGGCCAAAGGGACCAGGCCTGGGCTCAGCATCCTGGCTTATTTGGGGACCTTCTCACCAGCATCCAGAGGAAGGAGGGACTTGGCATGGTGTGTCCACCTCGGCATGCTGCCTGCATTGAGTCATGGGCCTATTAAACCTTGGTGAGGAGAAAGGAAAGCCCTGCTCTGGGGTGGAGAGGCCACCCGAGGGGCCCACCTGGGTGTGGGGTCAGCTAAGGGTGCGGGGCCCTGGCTGGATGCCACCTGTCTGGGAGAAGGCCCCTTAGTTCCCAGCTCACAAGGGTGCTGGCCTTGGGCTGCCTGTGTGGGCCCTAGGGAAGCAGCTCAGAAAGTTCCAATGACGCATCACTGGAAGGAGAACTAAGGCCCCCTTGTGCAGACTTGGCCGGAACTTGGGGGGTGGCGGGGGAGTGTGGGATGGAAGGGGAGGACTGGGAAAAGGCCAGCTCCGTCCCACCCGCAGTCCTGACCGGGCCCCCACTCCAGGACCAAGTGAGTCTACTGAGAGAAAGAGACCTGGGCCCAGCAGTCAGTGTCATGGGATGGCCCGATCACTCCGTACAAGGGGGTGAGCACACAGACGACATGGAGGGGCCAGGGTGGGAGGGGCGGGCCCTGGAAATGCCAGTAAGGGCAGCAACGTGCCTGTTCATCCCCAATAGCCCGTGGCACACAGTCATCCTCACGCCTACTGGAGTGGCTAGCACTGTGTCCCCCAGAGAGACTGATCCAAATTCTAGCACCCAGCCCCTGCAAATGTGACCTCACTTGGAAAAAGGATGTTTGTAGATGTAATTAAGGATGACATCATCCTGGATTTAGTGTTAGTTGCTCAGTCGTGTCCGACTCCTTGCGACCTCATGAACTGTACCCTGCCAGGCTCCTCTGTCCATGGGATTCTCTAGGTAAGAATACTGGAGTGGGTTCATTCCCTTCTCCAGGGGATCTTCCCAACCCAGGAATCAAACCCAGCTTTCCTGCATTGCAGGCAGATTCTTTACTGTCTGAGCCACAAGGGAAGCTCTCTGGATTTAGGGTGGACCCTAAATTCAATGAGAGGTGTTCTCATAGAAAGACACAGAGGAATCCTCTGGCTTCAGTGGTTAGGGCTCTGAGCTTCCACTGCAGGAGGCAGGGATTCTTAGTTTAGGGAACTAAGATCCTGCATGCAGCAGCCCCCCAGACAGACACAGAGATACAAGAAGGCAGGGAAGAAAGTAGAGTTAGGAGTTTTGAACACCAAGGATTGACGGCTACCACCACAGGCTGCAGAGAGGCATGGCCCTATTCTCTTAGAGCTTCCAGACAGAACCAACCCTGCTGACCCCTTGGTCTTGAACTTCTGGCCTCCAGAACCATGAGAAAATACATTTCTATTCTTAATAGCTGCGAGGTTCGTGATGACTTGCTGCTGCAGCTCTTGGAAACTAACATATCTACCTGATGCTACTGCTGCTAAGTCACTTCAGTTGTGTCCAACTCTGTACGACCCCATAGACGGCAGCCCACAGGCTCCTCTGTCCCTGGATTCTCCAGGCAAGAATACTGGAGTGGGTTGCCATTTCCTTCTCCAATCCATGAAAGTGAAAAGTGAAAGTGAAGTCGCTCAGTTGTGTCGGACTCCTAGCAACCCCATGGACTGAAACCTACCAGGCTCCTCCATCCATGGGATTTTCCAGGCAAGAGTACTGGAGTGGGGTGCCATTGCCTTCTCCGATCTACCTGGTAGTCTCATGTAAAGATGAGGACACTGAAGCACAGAAAGGTTAAACAACTCATCCAAGGTTGTGCATGTGTGTTCAGTCATGTCTGACTCTTTGCAATACTTTGGACTGTAGCCCACCAGGCTCCTCTGTCCATGGGGATTTTTCAGGCAAGAATATTGGAGTGGGTTGCCATTTCCTCTCCAGGAGATCTTCCCCACCCAGGGATCAAAACCAAGGTTCCTGGGGCTCCTGCATTGCACGTGGATTCTTTGCTTGCTGAGCCATCAGGGAGGCCCAAGGTCACACAGCCTCTAAGTGGCAGAGCTGGGCTTCAAATCTGGACAATCTGAACCCAGAGTCTGGGATAATAACCTCTACACTACTCTAGTTCTTGAAGAAACTTTAAAAACTTCCCATGTATATGTATCCTTATAGTACTTGGCAAAGAAAGTGCTCATTAAAGTTTTGTGGCAGAGAAGGCAATGGCACCCCACTCCAGTACTCTTGCCTGGAAAATCCCATGGATGGAGGAGCCTGGTGGGCTGCAATCCATGGGGTTGCTAGGAGTCGGACACAACTGAGCGACTTCACTTTCACTTTTCACTTTCATGCATTGGAGAAGGAAATGGTACCCCACTCCAATGTTCTTGCCTGGAGAATCCCAGGGACAGGGGAGCCTGGTGGGCTGCCATCTCTGGGGTCGCACAGAGTCGGACACGACTGAAGCGACTTAGCAGCAGCAGCAGCAGCAAAGTTTGTGGACCCACTTGGAATTTATATAAACACAGAGACAGAGAAATATAAACATACACAGAAATAATGTCCTGAAGGCTCTGTATGACATCATTCAGTTCAGTTCAGTTCAGTTCAGTCGCCAGTCGTGTCCGACTCTTTGCGACCCCATGAATCGCAGCACGCCAGGCCTCCCTGTCCATCACCAACTCCTGGAGTTCACTCAGACTCACGTCCATCGAGTCAGTGATGCCATCCAGCCATCTCATCCTCTGTCGTCCCCTTCTCCTCCTGCCCCGAGTCCCTCCCAGTATCAGAGTCTTTTCCAATGAGTCAACTCTTAGCATGAGGTGGCCAAAGTACTGGATTAAGAACTGTTATTTCTGAGAAGTGCACACAGAGGGGCTGTTTCAAATTTTTATGCCAATTATGCATTACTTCTATGATTAAAATCATCTTAAATCAATGTGTTTGATTTACACTGGTTTGTCACATAAATGCATGTAGGGTGGAGAGCTGGTGGCTTTGGGATCTCCTGAGCCGGCTTGGTGGTCATTTCACACACTGCCAAGCCAGCTCTGCACTGACTCTATTTGCCTGTCCAGCCACACTCACCTCCAGTCTCCTCTTCTGTGAAATGAGAAGTGTAACAGGCGAGGGGGTTTCCCTCGGGAGTGGAGAGGATGAGATGCGCACACTGCTATTATCCCGAGAGTGACTGACAGCAAGCTTCTAAGAGCCATAACTGAATTGCCCAGTGGGGCTCCCAGGCCCAAGCTGAGCTTCCAGAAGTCCAAAGCCTCCTTCCTTTTGAAGTGACAGCTATTTCTCAAGCTGGGGCAAAACTGTCCAGAGGCCCCAGGGGTGTTTTCCTCGTGTCTGATCCTGGAGAACCAGCTGAGCCTTGACACACCCTGGGGAGGTGGGGGGTAGTCACTCATGGCTGTCCCCACCCACTTTCTCACTACAATTAGAGACGTGGTGGTCATTTCACATTCCACGTAGCCCCATGATGAAAACTAGGACTCAAGCAGTCTCGGGCCCAGCCCTGCCACATCTGGCCATGTGACCCAGGGTGAGATGTTTAACCTCTGTGGTCCTCAGTTTTCTCATCTGTGCAATGGAGCTGGTGAGCCCTGCCACATGTAATGTGCACGAAGCAGCATCTGGCACCCAAGAACACCTCACATATGTCACCACTCTAGCTGGCCTAACCACACATGTGGTCCTGCCCTGTTTCTCCTACGAATGCCAACATGAGAAATGGCCTGGGATAGGTGAGAACCCACTGCTCAGCCCCCTGAATGCCACCAGCACACCAAGGAGGAAAAGCACCCCCATGAGAACAGAAACAGTTGCACCTGCTCTGAAAGCCTGTCAAAATCTAAAAGAGGGGTGCTGTAGCCAGGCCCCAGCAGCCCCACTCCCAGGACACACACAGGCATAAGGAGACAATTGATAATAATGAGAGAAAATGGGAACAACCAATGTCCATCCATGAGAAACAGACATGAGAAAATGATAAATAAGTTGTGATTCTTCCACCCTGGACTATCACACAGCTGCTAAAAGGTAGGAACCAATTGCTATTGGGTGAAATCTCAAAATCCTGTCAGTTGCATTGATGTTAGTTTCCTGATATTGATCCTTGTGCTGAGGTTATGTAAGAGAATGTCCATGTTTGGGAAATATTCACAGACATATATGCAAGTAAAGAAGCACAATGCTTGCAACTTACTCTCACACAGTTCAGAAAAAGTGAAGAAGAGAAAACCAACAGATGTGATAAAATGTTCATAATTGGTAAATCTGACTGAAGACTGTAATACAGAAATTCACTGTACTACTCCAGTAACTTTTCTGGGAGTCTGAAGTTATTTTAAAAGAAAAAGTTAAGAAGTTTTAAAATCAAACAAAACAAAATTCCAATGTTGAATAAAATAAGCAAATTACAGAAGGAATGAAAACACTTATATAAAGTGTAAAAGTGTACACAATAGTTCTATGTTTTCTGTAAATACACAGGCACACCAAATCCAGGACAGTGGTGACCTCTGAGGAGCTGGAAGAAAATGGAATCTGGGAACTGTGTGAAGGAGGCTTTGGCCAGTTCTGCAATGACTTATTTATTTTTAAAATGTCAGAAACATGCATCTTCTCCCAAGGTCCTCCAGAACCTGCCACAAGCCCAGGCGTTGTAGAGTGGGGGTCTTAGGACTTTACTGAGTCCAAACTCGCTCTGCTTGCCGCAAGACAGGCGGATGAATCGAGGTGTTGAGACAAGGAATATGCCTTTAATCAGAAAGCCGGCTGACAGAGAAGATGGCAGACTAATGTCTCAAAATGACCATTTGTCGGGTCTGGATGCCAGCTTCTTTTATAGAACCAGAGAGAAGCAGTGAGGAACTAAAGTCAAAAGGCAGAACAGAGAGGGGGAAGCAATGAGGAAGTGAAGTACTGACACAAAGAAAGGGCCATCAGTCTTACAAAACATCTCCGGAACAGCCAGCCTGTGGAAGGGGTGTGTTAATCTCTTCTTTCCCGCAGCGGTTCACAGGTGGGCAGGGTCAGATTATCTTCCTAAAAGCTGAACAAAAGGCTAACAATTAGTCCAACAATTGAGTTTGCCTGGTGACTCAGATGGTGAAGAATCCGCCTGCAATGCAGGAGACTGGGATTCCATCCCTGGGTCGGGAAGATCCCCTGGACAAAGGAATGGCAGCCCATTCCAGTATTCTTGCCTGGAAAATTCCATGGACAGAGGAGCCTGGCAGGCTACAGTCCATGGAGTTGCAGAGTCAGACACAACTGAGTGACTTACACACACATACAGTCCAACAGTCAGGCAGAGGGGCAGGGTCCTCTGAGGCAGGCCATTATGTATTGTTATAATGGTGGCGCTAGGGGTAAAGACCCTGCCTGCCAATGTAGAAGACATAAGAGACTCGGGTTTGGTCCTTGGGTTGGAAAGACACCCTTGAGGAGGGCATGGCAACCCACTCCAGTAATCCTGCCTGGAGAATCCCATGGACAGAGGAGCCTGGAGGGCTACAGTCCATGGGGTGGTAAAGAGTAGGACATGACTGAAGTGACTGAGCATGCACATAACAACAGCAGCAATGAAAAGCAAGTCAAAGAAACGGTTCCAAGGTGGAGTCAGAACTGGTTCTTCTCTGCAACAAGAACACCTAAGCCTGTCCCTTCTGCCAGGCCAGTTCCTCTGGGATGACTCCCATTGTTTGTTTTCTTTGGCATTTTTAAGACCGTTCTGGAGCCTGAGGGCCTGTGTTGAAAGGTAATCAAGATGAGTCCATCCAAAGAATCAGGCCCTGGGGGACTTTAAGGAAAATCTTCTGACAGCTGCATCAGCAGAGCAGAAGCCAGAGAAGGTCACTGGGACTGTGTCTCCACACTGTGGCAGCCACAAGACTTGGGCCAAGGAGCAGCAGCTGATGCCAGAGTGAGTGACAGCTTGGAGTTCTAACTACAGGTGAAGATGAAGATGCCAACGGGAACATTCAAGACTGGCGGCAGGTATCTGGAGCTGGGAGAACTCCTTCCGAGGCCCCGGTGCTATGAACAAACATCCACCCTGGGCTCAGTGTCCCCCACTGTAAACAGGGAGCCTAGGCCACTGATGAAATTAAAACTCATATTTTAGAGCAAGATGAGAAAATTTAAAATAACCCGATCTATTTATTTTTGGCTGTGCTGGGTCATCGTTGCACGGGGTTTTCTCTAGTTGCGGCGAATGGGGGCTACTCTCTATTAATAGCTGTGGTGCAGGGGTTTCTCATTGCAGTGGCTTCTCTTGTCGTGGAGCACGGGCCCTAGGGCACAGGCTCTGGAGTTGTGGCACGTGGGCTCAGCAGTTGTGGCAAATGGGCTTAGTTGCTCTGAGGCATGTGGGATCTTCCCAGACCAGGGATCAAAGTCATGTCCCCAGCATTGGCAGGCAGATTCTTTACCAGTGAGCCACCAGGGAAGCCCGAGATGAGAAAATTTAAACATAAATGTTTTCCTTGCTGGTTTGAGCCTCCTCCCTCCCCCTTAGTGTGTGTTGTTCAACCCCATTAAGCAAACCTCCCTAGGTGACAACATTCCTTCTTTAATTTTGTGAGGGG
Organism: Bos javanicus; assembly: GCF_032452875.1. Lineage (NCBI taxonomy): Eukaryota > Metazoa > Chordata > Mammalia > Artiodactyla > Bovidae > Bos > Bos javanicus. The sequence goes on along the minus strand of NC_083888.1, from coordinate 56,694,282 downwards.
CCACGAGGACCCATGACCCGCTACACACTTTGTAGTGCAGATCTAAAATGTGTAACCTGTCAATAACTTGAGTATGGCCTTTTCTCAAAAACTTCATTCCTGGGCTCTGACCTCTAAAAGGGTGGAACAATTCTCAGAGCTTTCTGAAAGACAGTCTCCTGGATTATAATGCTCAGGTCGGTGCAAATAAAAATGTTCATTTCTTTCTAGATCAACTATTTTTTTAAAAGACGTATTTATTTCTGGCTGTACTGGGTCTTCGTTGCTGCACGAGGTCCTTCTCCGGTAGCAGCAAGCGGGGTCTACTCTTTGTTGCAGCGTTCAGGCTTCTCACTGCAGTGATTTCTCTCGTTGCGGAGCACAGGCTCTGGGCATGTGGGCTCAGTAGCTGTGGTGCATGGGCTTAGTTGTCCTGCAGCACGTGGACCAGGGATTGAACCCGAGTCCCCTGCACTGGCAGGCGGATTCTTTACTGCTGAGCCACCAGGGAAGCCCCTAGATCAATTATTGATTAATTCTTTCATCTACACCACTTGCCTCAGAGGTCATGGGACAGGGTAAGGAAGAACTCAGCCACAGTAGACACTTAAGTGGTAACTCCTAGATGAGATGAAGAGCTCATGACCGTTCATGGAAGAAGTCAAGGCTCATCAGATCCTGGGACAGGGCAGGGAAGGCGAACCCACTGGTGAAGGAGGAGAATCTGGGAATTTTGGGGGTGGATGATCATGAAACCAAGCCCCCCGGGAACTGAGTTGCCCCACTGGGTTTATGATTAACCTCTCTATCCAAAACTTGACTCCTTTTCTTGGCCTGCCCCTGTTCCCCTCAGGATTGAGGTTTATCAAAGAAAAGGGGGAACCGAAACCAAGTAGGACACTTTGGGGCCTTCCTTGGTACAAAAGCCCCTCGCTGTGCCATTTCTTGTTTGTAGAAAAAGGCTTTGATCTCCTAGGCCTTCCCTGAGTTCCAAAGAGCAGACTTAAGTAGTCAGTAATTAGGGAAGCGAGGGAATGCAGAAAGAAAAGGACAGCAGTCCATCAAGAAAAGCAATGACAACTTAGCAGTCCAGTGATTAAAAAAAAGTGTCCTAGTCCCTCCTTAAGGGATACGCAGAACAGTCTGATGCATATCTTTGAGTTGTTCTGCAGAAACTAAGATCAGCCACCCAGGTAAAGGATGGTCACTACATGGCTGACCATGAGCACAGAGACTCCAGACTGGCTGGAACCAGGTTGATGAAGATTCCCAAAACATCACCCTGTTGCCTCACCACCAACCAATCAGAAGAATGTCCCTGAGCTGCTGTTCTCACCTTATATTGCCTTTAAAACCTCTCCCTGAAAGCCACTGGGAACTTCGGGTCTGCCTTTTGAGCACTAACTGCTCATGCTGTTTGCTTGCCACTTGCAGAAAATGCTGTACTTTCCTTCACTACAAGCTGGTGTTCGTAGATTGACTTCGCTGCACGTGGGTGAGTGGACCCACGTTCTGCTGAGTAACAAGCACTTCAAAAGACCTGTTGGAGCAGCTGGCTTGGATCAGTGACGTGCTATTAAGCACCTGTCCACGACAAAAAAAAAAAAAAAGTCCTGACGTATAGTGAATGAGGATTGCCATGGCTGTAAGTATTCCCATCATTGCTAGTAAGAAGTTATTGATGATTTAACAACTATCTTAAAATTTCTGAATATTGAACAAGACTTTGTAAGCCTATCAGCTGTCCTCTACCTCAGAGGTTCCCCTAACACTGGGAAGTCTCTATACCATCACAATACGTAGCTACATCTGTTTGAAGACCTCTAATGTGAGGGAGCTCACTACCTCACTGGGCAAGTCATTCTGAGAACCAGTCCTCGATTTCTATTGGGATGAAATCTGTTCCTCTGAATCCTTCCTCTTGTTTCTTTTTCTACCCCTTATAAGGCCACAGGGACAACATGCCCCATCCCCACGCAGCCCTTCAACTACGCAGAGAAGGCCAACACATCTCCGCTGATGCCCTAGGGTCAGCTCTTCTCCAGGTTGATCAGCCCCCCTCTCCTTATGGCACCTACAGGTAACATTTAACTTTTCCCCTGTGTCTGACACTGAGCCACACATTGGTTTACACACAGTCTCCATGAATTTGCATACGGAGTGCTTTGCTTTCTAGTAATATTTTAAGGTGTACACTGAGATAGTTTTCAGTACAATCACAGAATCATGCAAATATCACTGCAATTCATTTTAGGATATCTTCATCATCCCAACAAGGAATCCTGTCCTCATTAACTGTCATTCCCCAATTCCTCCTAATGCCCCAGCCGGTGTCAACCACCAATCCATTTTCTGTCTTTGTAGGTTTGCCTTCTGATATTTCCCATACGGAATCACACAGTATGTGGTCTTTTATGTTTGGTTTCTTTCACTTGGCATGTTTTTAAGGTTCACCTGGGCTTCCCTGGTGGCTCAGACAGTAAAGAATCTGCCTGCAATCCAGGAAACCCAGGTTCGATCCCTGATCAGGAAGATCCCCTGGAGAAGGGCATGGCAACTCACTCCAGTAATCTTGCCTGGAGAAGCCCATGGAGAGAAGAGCCTGGTGGGCTACAGTCCACGGGGTGGCAAAGAGTCAGACACGACTGAGCCACTAACCCTTTCACTTTCACGCTGTCATGACTTACATAATGCATCAGTCCTTTCTTCCTTTCTATTTATTTATTTTTGGCTATGCTGGGTCTCTGCTGCTGTGCACTTTTCTCCTGTTGCAGCTAGTGGGGGCTACTCTCTAGTTGTGGTGTGAGGGCTTCTTTTCTGCGGAGCACGGGTTCCAGGGCACGTGGGCTCAGGAGTTGCAGCTCCTGGGCTCTAGAGCACAGGCTCAGTAATTGTGGCACACAGGCTTAGTTGCTCCACGGCACATGGGATCTTCTCGGCCCGAGAAGATCCACGTCTCTTGGACTGGCAAGTGGATTCTTTACGACTGAACCACCAGGGAAGCTCCAGTGCTTCATTTCTTTTTAGCACCAAATAGTATTCCATTGTATGCACATACCATTTGTACTTGTCCCATTAGTTGATGGATATTTGGGTTGATCCGCTTTGGGGCCTTTATGAATAACGCCACTGATATTCATGTATGAGTTTCTGTAGAGACACTGTTTTCAATTCTCTTGGGTATATACTTAAGACTAGAATTGCTGGGTCATACGGTAACTCTGTCTACGGCCATACCACCCTGAATGCTCCAGATCTCATTTGATCTTGGAAGCTAAGCAGGGTCGGACCTGGTTAGTACTTGGATGGGAGAACTCCTGGGACTACTAGGCGCTGTTGGCTTGGGCTTCCCTGGTGGCTCAGTCGGTAAAGAATCCGCCTGCAAGGTGGGAGACCTGGGTTCAATCCCTCAAGAAGGGAACAGCTACCCACTCCAGTATTCTGGCCTGGAGAATTCCATGGACTGTTTAGTCCATGGGGCCACAAAGAATTGCTCAACTTTCACAGTAACTATATTTAGCAAGTGAAGAACTGCCAGGATGTTTTTCCAAAATGGCTAAAGAATTTACATCCCACTGACAGTGCGGGGCAGGGGGGGGTCCCAATTTCTCCACATTCTTATCAACACTTGTTATTATCATTTTGAAATATTTATTATTTATTTATTCGGCTGCATTGGATCTTAGTTGTAGCATGTGGGATCTTCACTCTTCGCTGAGGCATGTAGGATCTTTAGTGGCAGTGTGAGAACTCTTAGTTGTGGCACACGGGACCTAGTTTCCTGACCAGTGATTGAACCCAGGGCCCCTGCATTGGGAGCGCAGAGTCTTAGCCACTGGACTACCAGGGAAGCCCCGTTATTAGCTATCTTTATTGTTATAGCCATCTTAGTGGGTATAAAGTTGTATTTCACTGTGTTTCTTTCTTCCAGTTTTACTGCAATATAACTGACATACATCATTGTATAAGTGTAAGGTGTACAGAATAATGATCTGGCTAACTCACATCATGAGACAATCATCACAAAAGTTCAGTGAATGTCTCATCGTGATTTTGACTTATATTTCTCTGATGTAAAACTACACTGAGAATCTTAATGATTGATGATTTGTACATATTCTCTAGAAAAATTTTTTTTCAGATTCTTTGCCTGTTTTGAATTAGATTATCTTTTTATTATTGAGTTGTAAGTTCTTTATATATCCTATGTTTAAGTGCCTTATATAAAGTGTTCGATTTGCAAATATTTTCTCCCATTCTGTGGGTTGTCTTTTAATTTTCTTGATGAAAAGATGACGGTGTCCTTTGAAACACAAAACTTTTTAATTTTGGTGAGATCCAATTTACCTATTTTCTCTTTGGTTGCTTGTACTTTCTGTGTCATAGCTAAGAAACCAACATCTAGTTCAAGATCATGAAGATTTACCCCTGTTTTCTTCTTTTACACTTAGGTCTTTGTTCCATTTTGAATTAATTTTTGCATACAATGTGAGATAGGGTCCAACCTCCTCCTTTTGCATTTGGAGATGCTTTTGAACTGTGGTGTTGGAGAAGACTCTTGAGAGTCCCCTGGACTGCAAGGAGATCCAACCAGTCCATTTTAAAGGAGATCAGCCCTGGGTGTTCTTTGGAAGGAATGATGCTAAAACTCATGTGAAGAGTTGGCTCATTGGAAAAGACTCTGATGCTGGGAGGGATTGGGGGCAGGAGGAGAAGGGGAAGACAGAGGATGAGATGGCTGGATGGCATCACTGACTCGATGGACGTGAGTCTGAGTGAACTCCAGGAGTTGGTGATGGACAGGGAGGCCTGGCGTGCTGCGATTCATGGGGTCGCAAAGAGTCAGACACGACTGAGCGACTGAACTGAACTGAACTGATCCTGTTGTCCCAGCAGCGTCTGTTGTACAGATTATTTTTTCCCCAATGAATTTTCTTTGCACCCTTGTTGAAAATCAACTGACCATAAATTATGGAGTGGTTTTGAACCCCTTCATTGTACTGTTTTTATCCTCCTGAGTGTGCTGAGTATCCTTCTGTCTTTCTACCTCTGAAATGCAGAGTCTCAAGCTAGGAAATAATCTCCCAGGTGTGGTTTGAGCAGCTCACAAAGGAGCATGACCATCACCTCTCTCAATCTAGATAGTCTACTCCTGTTAACATGACCTAAGACAGCTCAGCTTTTCTGCAGCTACGTATACAACATTCTTGGGGAACTATGGGCAACTCTTTTGAATTCTGAGGCTGGGATCACAATGTGGAGATGAAAGGAGACAAAAAGAGCTTAGGAGATGAGTAATTACATGCAGATACTGTTTTCATCAGGATAACAGGGACAACACAAAGGAAATGACACAGCTCAGACTCAAGAGACCATGGTCTGGTTGTGTTGTTCACGCTGAGACCTTTGGCCACTCACTCACTTCCCATCTCCAGGCTCAGCGGCTTCTTCAGTAAAATGAGAAGACTGCTGTAGATTTGGAATGGCAAGTAGGTTGAATTTCCCTGTGAACTCCAGTTGATGGGCAGCAGCTGCCCAGACTATTACACTAAAGGCTCGGTAGAGAAAGTCTGCTGGGATCGCCTACTGTTGTCAGCCACGGGCTGGGTACTGGGCTATGCATTGTCTGAGCGTGGATGAGACCTGAGACTGGGGTTTCTTCCAGCACTATGCATTCCGTGATGCGCAGACCCCTAGCTCATACCATCTGAAGTCTCTCTGCCAAGCCAGACTGGCTCTGGCCCAGCAGACAGTCTGAGAGAAGGTAGGCAGCCAGGCCAGCTTCTCTGTGGCTTCCGCTCCACCAAATGCTTTTTCCTGGACCTGTGAAAGCTGAGCCACAGCTGCCGCCTGGTTCCACCTCTGGCCCAGCCTTTGGAATCACGTGGAGACGGAAGAGAGGCAGCTAGTCGCAGAATCAGCATTGCTCACATGTATATAATCTGCAAATGCTCAACCAATGCTTCCAGCCCAGTTCCATGGGCCAGATAACTGCATGAGGCCCTGGTGGGTTCCCACAGTCACTGGGGCTCCAAGAACGGTGCCTGGGATCTGTTGTGAGAGAGTTCCCTAGGTGTCTCCTCACTGGGAGACCAAAAGGCCTTCTGAGATGAGGTAGGGCATAGGGTGCAGCTTAAGCCCCCGACCCTCGGTGGGTGCCCCCTGGGAAGCTGGGACCAGACTTGGAGGGCCCCTGCCCACAGCCTCACCGAGGGGAAGTCAGCTCAAGCAAGTCTTCCGGGCCCCGGAAGTGCTGAGAACAGGTCTGGCTGTCTCAGCTCGCACGTCACAGCCCACATCAAGGGATCGAGTGGGTCCACGGCCTTCAAACTTTCCACACCTGTGTGCTGCAGGCCTCTGCTGCCCGGTGTGTGTCAGGCCCACCTGGCTCCCAGCCCTGCCCTCCGGGCTGCCTGCCTGATGCCCACAGCCTTCCCAGAACTGGGAGACAGTTCCTCCATTCTCCCTCTATAACCTTTGGCTCACGGGTCCCAGTCTCTTTCCATACCCCAGCCAGTCCCTTGAACCCAGCCTGATGGGCAGGTCAGCCTGCTCATCCTGCTGACCTCCCTCCCCCAATCCCAGCCTAGGCTAGGACTGTCCACTGCCGTCAGAACCTGCTTCATAGGTGATGGTACCCATTCTGGCCCCAGTGCTATGTGCGATTAGGCCTTGAGGGGTATGTCGACTAGCAGTTTAAGCATGGGCTTGGGAACCAGACAGCCTGGGTTGGAATCCCAGCATGGTGGCCTTGGCACATGACCAAACAATTCTGTCCCAATTTCCTCACATTTAAAATGGGAAACATAAGCATTACTGCCTTACGGAATTGTTGAGGGTAGTGCCTGACATACAGCAAACATTCATTGAGGTTATTATCATACATTCATTCATCCAGTAATTTATTGAGCATCTACTATGGACCGACACCATTCTAGACTTTTCACAATAATACTTACAATAATAGCCACACACAGTGAAAAAGCACTGACATTCCCTCCCTCCCTCCGCCCCCTTAAAAACTCCTGGGAAATTTCACTGAACATGGAAGTGGTTACTAGAGAAGACAGAATTTGGGGTACCAACTTCTGGCTGAGACTGAAGCTGAAAGCAGTGGGGACAAGAACCCAAGTCACCGAGGGTGATGGACAGGCCCCGTGCATCTCTGTGATACGTGCACGTTAAGGTGCTCTGATGCCAGGCTTTCCTCGTGGCTCAGTGGTAAAGAGTCCACCTGCCAATGCACGAGATGGGTTCCATCCCTGGTCCAGGAAGATCTCACATGCCTCGGAGCAACGAAGCCCGTGCACCACAACTACTGAGCCTGTGCTCTAGAGCCTGGGAGCCACAAATACTGAAGATGGAATACCTAGAGCCCGTGCTCTGAAACAAGAGAAGCCATTGCAGTGAGAAGCCTGCACGCTGCAGCTAGACAGTAGCCCCCACTTGCCACAACTAGAGAAAAGCCATGCATCAACAAAGACCCAGCACGATCAGAAATAAATACCGTACATCCTTTTGCACCTTTTGGATTTCAACCATGGGACAATATCACCCATCTGAAAAACGATCAAAGCAGTTTGGAACTTTGAAAAAAAAAATTCTCGTTAACGGGGTTTCAGATGTGAAACTGAGCTGAGTTCTGTACATGCAGATCTAGAGAACTGTGCCTTCTTGGGGTGGCTCAGTGGTAAAGAATCTGCCTGTCAATGCAAGAGATGCAGGTTCAATCCCTGGGTCAGGAAGATCCCCTGGAGAAGGAAATGGCAACCCACTCTAGTATTCTTGCCTGGAAAATCTGATGGACAGAGGAGCCGGTGGACTACAGTCCACGGGGTCGCAAAAGAGTCAGACGGACGACCTAGTGACTAAACAACAGCAACAAATCAACAAACATAAGGCCTCTGTAAATACTATGCAACTTAAAAAAAGAAAAAGAACAAGGAAGCTCTCTGCATACTGACACGGAAAGGTTTTCAGGATATGTCCTTAAGTGACAAAAGCAAAGTACAGAAGAGCGTCTAGACTGTGCTCTCTGGTTGGAAAAAAAAAAAAAAGGCTTATTTGTATTTGCAAAAAGTCACTCTGAAGGAACACACAAGAAACTAACAACTCGTGGGGCAGGGGTGGGAACAGGCACGTGGGGGGCAAAGGTGGGAAGGCTATTTCATTTAATTTTTTTTTTCATTCAAGAAACATGAAAATATTGAAATAGTGCAGAAAAAGCCTTGATGCAGTCTGCGGCATTAACCTCTATAAAGATGTCCTTTCAATCCTAAACCATTTGAAAAAAATCACAACTTTTAAAATATATATTTTTATTTTGAATCCTGCAAATGTTTTACCTACTCAAACATAAATAACGTTTCCAGAGATTTCTGTGCCAGGCATTGCTCTAACTGCTTCACATACATTAACTAAGTTGACTTTTTCAAATGACCCTACAAGATAACGCCGGTTATTGCTCCCATTTTACAGAGGGGGAAACTGAGACACAGAGAAATTAAGCAACTCACTGAAGCTACAGAAAGTGGCACGCTGAGACTGGAACCCTGGCCATCTCAGAGTCTGTGTTCTTAATCACCCTGCGAAATCCCTCCAGACTCTTATTCACAATGTATGATTATTAAACATTATAAACATACAATACAAGAAAGAGACGGAGGGCAGATCTCGTCCACAGAGCAGAAGACTTAACACTCTCAAGGTATGAATCCTATGCAAACTGATTGAACGAATCGGTGCAATTCCAATTAGAACCCCAAAAGTGTTCTGTGAAAAGTGCCAAGATCATCCAGGACATACTTGAGAAGGGGGTAGGATTTGGGCTGCTGGAAATCAAGACTTATGATAGAGCTACAGTGATGAAGAAGGTATGGTATTGGGGCAGGGACAGGCACATAGGTCAGTGGACTAGACAAGACAAGTTCAGAAATAGATCCCCCAACACAGTCACTTGAGGTACATATGGTCACAGTAGAACACTGAGGAAAGGACAAACTTTGCAACAAAATGTGCTGAGACAACTAGCTATTTGCATGGGAAAAAAATAAACGTGATCCATTCTTCACAGCTTATACAAAAATCAGTTCCAGGAAGACTCTGTTCTGATAAAATGTAAAAAGCAAAACAAACAAACAAAAAGCTTCTAGAAGAAAATAAAGAATACTTTCATAATCTGATGGAAAAGCGACTTCTTAAAACGGTGCACACACATACACACACACACCTCAACCTTAAATAAAATTTTAAGTTTGACTGCATTAAAATGAAGACTGTTTATCAAGATACCATCAAGACAGTGAAATTTATGCCCTGTGTGGGAGAAGATACTTCTAACACAAAGTGCTCAGAACTAGATTATACATAGAATTTCTACACATTGATAAGGAAAAAACAAGACAAATAATAACAAATAGAAAAATGGGCAAGAGGCTTGAGCTGGCACTCAACACAGAGACCATCCAAATGGCCAGTGAGCATCTGAAAAGCTTCTCAAGAGCAGAGAAATCAGAGAATCTGGAATTAAAACTTCAGGAGCCTGTGAGAACAGTTGTCATGAGGCAGACCCACATGACCAAGGACTGGGGCCATGGAGGAACCGGAATGCTCCTGCTCTGCCTGTGGGAGTATAAACTGGTCCATGAGAGGTTCTTAATCCTGGGATTGAGGGATTTCTGTCTCCTTCTTGACACTGTTATTCCACATTCCAAATTTTTACACTGAGTGTGTATTACTATGAAAATCAGAAAATAATGGACGAACATTTCAGAGGAAACAATTAAAATGGAAGAAAAGATGGCCAGGGGAAAGACTTCCCAGATCAATGTGCCCATCAGGGTCTCTCCTTCACATACAACTGAGTGAAACGGTGCAGGGAGTTGAAAAGATCATCAGAGCCCCAGCCTGGTTGCCCCTCAGCTACCCCGAACACACCAAGGGAAGAAAAGGGCCTCTGTGCCTAGAAAACAAATGTGTTCCAACCTGTCCCTTAGCTCTCTGAGTCTCAGTTTCCTCTTTTGGAAAAAAAGCAAAATATCATTCTCATGAGGCCTAACAGGTGGCTTGGATGGTAAAGAATCTGCCTGCAATGCGGGAGTCATGGGTTTGATCTCTGGGTGAGGACGATCCCTTGGAGCAGGAAACAGCAACCCACTCCACTATTCTTGCCTGGAGAATTCCGTGGATACAGGAGCCTGGCAGGCTACAGTCATACTTATAGGGCCAAGGAGCCAGGCAGACCAGAAAGAATTGCGTCTGGGAAAGGTGAATACCCAGACATAGTTAAATACATAAAACAGGTCCAAAGGAACCAAATTGATTCCAGAATTTATTTTTCAGCTGGCAGGGTTTTCCCTGCTCGTGGTCCAGCCAGTGCTGCCTGAAAGAACTGAATGCAGTGATGGAAACGTCCTGTGTCTGCACTGTCCAGTGTAGTCGCCATCAGCTGCCCTTGGTTTGAGCATTTGCACTATGGCCAGTTCAACTGTTACTTCACTTTAATTAATTTAATTTGTAAAACAGATACATGAGGCTAGTGGCTAACGTACTGGACAATGCGGGTCTAGACTTTTCTACTGTTTAAATCTTTTCAGTGTGTGTGAATTCATATACTGTATGCGGGATTTGTTTTTAGTTAGACAGAAAGAAAAAAGATTAAAAAAAAAAAAAAAGACAACACATGTCAGTGCTATGACCATTAGCCATTGCCCAATTTGGAAAGTTCTTCAGGGAGACCATGTCTTCGGTCATCTGTTCCGGGTTTAAGGTCCCCTTCTCTCAGGAGCTGCCCACGCCCCCACGGCTGGCTGTAGGTCAAGGTCCCTTTTGCACATGGATCCCAGCCCAGGCCTCCCCAGGCTTGTCCCTACAGAGCTCCCGGGGTCCTCGCCCACCTTCCTTCTGCTGTCTTCTCCTCCCCACGTGGGCCAGGTTTGGAAAACAGGAGGCCCGTCAGCTCTGGGGAGGCCCGTCCTTGGCCCCTGCTGGCCTCCTTCCCTCCAGAATCGCCCCTGCCACGTGGCAGCCCACAAGTCCCACCGTGAACTTGGCCTCTGGCCCCGCTGCTGCTTACTCAGCGGTTCCCCCATCATCTGGGGGAAATGCAAAGGAGATCACGACCCTCGCTCCCAGGCCTGACCAGGGTTTAGGAGCGGGAGGTAGGAGGAGGGAGCAGGGGCCCCGTGGTGGACAGGTCTCAGCCCAGAAGGGGAGACGCGGGCTCTCCACGCCCTCACCCAGACCTTCCCGCTGGACCTTACCTAACTTAAGAGAAGCTTAAGTTTCTCTTTCCCTCACCCTTTGTGTCTGGGGCCTGACTGAATTTCCCTCTGAGACCGGCCTTTCAAGGTCTGTAAAATGAGACTGAGAACAGACCCCGAAAGGCCGCGATGAGGACAAAATGCCGACAGCATCTGGAGCTTCACAGTAGCTCTGTCTGTGGTCACTGCGGACACGACTAATGCTGGACAGCTCTGAGCGGTGCAGGAAATGCTCTACCCCAAAATGCTCTACCCCAGAAAGGCGGCCGGGCTCTGTTCCAGCCTCAGCCACAGGCTGGCTGTGTGTCCTCGGGCAAGCCTCCCTCCCTCTCTGGGCCTCAGCTCTCTCACTAATGAGATAAGCGAAAGGATACTTACCCTCCCTCTTTCAGAGGCTTGCCGGAAGGGTGAAACATGAGCAGAGTCAGAGGGGTGTGCTTTGACAAAATGAACCCCCATTTCTAAACCAGAAGTGGGGTCACGCCCAGGGCCTGTCCAGGGTTCAGGGGTGAACACTGACCCAACCCCTGATGCTGCCCGGCTGGGGCACTGCCTGCACCCCCAGGAGGCAGGCTCTGGACATCTGCACCTTGCAGGAAGCTGCTGCGGCGTCACATTCCTCCAGCCCCTGGCGACACTGAGTCACCCTGCGACCCACCTCACAGCTGTTGTGACCGCATTTCCTCTGCGGGGTCCTGTGCACGCCCCAGCTCGGCAGTCCTGACGCTGTCTGACAGCACACCTCCTGGGCCCAGGCCCACCTCCCAAAACAAGATGGACATCCCACCCCCGCCCCCAAAATCCCACCTCCAGGGCTGTGCCCTTTTTAGGGCTTGGGTCCCCTCCCCCATCAAACTTTACAGGGTGCACGGTCCCTGATGCCTGAGCATAAGGGAAGTTAGCCGCAGTGAGTTTTCAAGAGCGGAGGAGGCCGAGGCCTCTGGCTCATTACCTTTGGGGGCCTTTGGGAGGCACTGGAGTGGGGAGAGAAGAAACACACTCCACCCCTCCCAGGTTAAAGTGTCTCCCAGCGACTCCGGGAGAAGGGGCGGCAGAGGATGAGATGGTTGGATGGCATCACCGATTCAGTGGACATGAGTCTGAGCAAACTCCAGGAGATGGTGAAGGACAGGGAAGCCTGGCGTGCTGCAGTCCATGGGGTTGCAAAGAGTTGGACACAACTGAGCGACGGAACAACAATAACAGCGACTCTGAGGGCGGAGGTTACAGGGTGTGACTTTGTCAGTGGATGACAAGGGAGAGACTGGAAGGCGGCCCCAGGCCCCCATCTCTGCACCTCTGAGTTTCTTCACCTGGTCCATCATATATGGCCAACTGGGGGAGGGGGCTAGGAGGTCACCCCCTCTGTGGGGGTTCAGCAGGCCTAGGGAGGGTCCAGCAGCAACCCCCCGTCCAGGACCAGGCACACCTGGATCTAGGACACGCAGCAGGTCCTGGAATCTTGGGATGCAACACAGGGATACAGGGAATTCAGGGGCAAAGGCCAAGGCTCTGGACTCGGGTAAACCTGAATTCAGGTTCCGAGTCTGCCACGGAGCGCCGAGGGCTTCCTCTGAGTCACTTGCTGTGCCTCAGTTTCCCTGCCTGTAAATTGGGCGCTGCAACCCCAGCCTCACGGGGCTGTGACGATTAGCTGAGAAACAGCACTTAGCAAAGGGGCCTGGGGAATTTCCTGGAAGTCCGATGGTTAGGGCTCCACGCTTCCACTGCAGGAGGTGCAGGTTTGATCCCTGGTCAGAGAAGTAAGATCCCACATGCCCTGCGGTGTAGCCAAAAAAAAACAAAAACAAACAAGCAAAGGGGCTTCACATAACTGCTGTAACTATTAATGGCACCCCACTCCAGTACTCTTGCCTGGAAAATCCCATGGATGGAGGAGCCTGCTAGGCTGCAGTCCATGGGGTCGCTAAGAGTCAGACACAACTGAGCGACTTCACTTTCATTTTTCGCTTTCATGCATTGGAGAAGGAGATGGCAACCCACTCCAGTGTTCTTGCCTGGAGAATCCCAGGGACGGGGGAGCCTGGTGGGCTACCGTCTATGGGGTCGCACAGAGTCGGACACGACTGAAGCGACTTAGCAGCAGCAGCATGAATACCACAGGTCCCCGATTTTTATGCCTCGATCAAAACTCTGCTCCTTAGAAGGACGCTTCTGTGAGAATCACAGAATGTGACATATTAGCACTGACTGCTCCCCTCTTTGAAAACTGTTCTTTCCAAGCCTTGAATTTCACTGGAGGGAGAGAGGACCAAGGCCCGGGGACAGAGGGATGGTGCCTACCCTCCAGGACTCATGCATTTTAAAGAGAGACCATGCACGAGTCGGGCACTTCTTAATCCGGAGGAATGAACTGCTGATAGAGACATTCAGACAGTGCAGTGGAGAGACTGGGACTGACTTATCTACCCGATGCACACACAGTCCACTCTCAGCATCTGTGGTCGGTACATTCCACAAAGTTCTCCACAGACACTGAGTTAGTGGAAACAGAACCACTGCTTCTGGGGAAAACACAGGGGTAGGTTCCCATGAACCGCTGGTCACAACATTTCCATCCCCCGATCAGGACACATCTTGTTTTATGTGTGTTTCTATTTAAAGATACCTTATTTAATACGTATCATTGATTCATTAACCTTGAACTCACGGCCAACAGCCTAACTCGTGCCTGAGCTAAGCTCTTCTAACACCCCTATTTTCTCCACGGGGCCCGTCTCAGCTTTCTCGCCCTCAGGAACCCTAGACAGCAGAGAAGCACTGTACTTGGGGGACATTTTAAACAGCGAAACCATCAACCCAAAGCAGGAGAACTCGAAAAACATAACAGACCACGACGAGGACGGAATCAAGAAGGCACCTTGTTCTCAGATGAGAACGTGCATGTCAGAATATTCAGATTTTTCATCACTCTGCGCAGGGCTGTAAACAACTTCCAAAGCACTATGATTTGGGGGTTATGAATAAGCCTCAGCAAGCAGGCCGATTTGCAAATGCAGAATCTGTGAGTAATGAGGATAGGGTGCAAACGTCCCTTCGTTAGGCTGGCCCCCACTGTGGCCCACCTGGCCATGAACCCTGCTCACAACCCAGAATCTGTCAGAGCCTGGGAGCGAGCTGCTGTGTCATCTGAACTGGGACCCAGCATACCTCTTGCCCTGGAGCCCAGGCCAGGGCCCCACCTGGCATCCACCCTATAGCTGCTGAGGCTTCCCCAGCTGCCACCATGGGCAGTTCCTGTTAGGAGCAGAGAACAGATTTGGAGGGGAAAAGGGGAAGACGGTATTTGTAGGAGCTGCAGGGGAGCCTCTGGCAGTCCCCAAACCTGTGTTCTGAGAGCCTCTCACCAGCCTCCCCCGACAGTATTGTGAGCAGGACCCACAGCCAAGTCTTCATGAAATACCTACTGTGGGAGGCTGTTGGGCTACATGCTGCTTTGCACAGAGCCTGGCACACAGTGGGGGCTCTGTGCCTCCACATTGCATGAATGCAGGAAGCAATGGTCAAAGAGGGCAAGGAGCCAGCTCAAGATCTCACAGCAAGACAGGACAGACCTGGGGACAAGTGGAGTGCACAAGAGGGTAGGCACTGAGGCCTTACCAAAGACCACGGGACATGGTTCACATTTCTTGAACACCTACTACGTGTCAAACTCGGTCCAAGCTCCTTACATGCATTAACTCATGTAATACAACAGCAGCTCTAAGAGTATGGAACTATTAGTACCCCATTTTACAGATGAGGAAACTGAGGCGGAGAACAGAATGGGAACCTTGACGGTTTGCTCCATGGCCTAACGGCTAAGCTGTACTCTTCCCCTCTCAACGTTCTCATATCCAGACAGCCATGGTGGGACACAACAGGCATCTTCTCCTGGGCAGGTGCAGTGCGGGCTGGCAGGAGGTAATAAAGGTAGCCTCCTTGCCTCATGATGCATACCCAACCCACCACCAGGTTCCATCCTAGATACACTCTGGGGGCGCCCTGTCTCCCCATCCCCACTGCCAAGACCCTGGTCCAGGCCTCCATCTCTGCTCACCCCGACCCCAACAGTAGCTTCTGCCCCATGTGCTTCTCCCCCAAACCCCATGCCCTTCTTCACACAGCAGCCCAGTGCAAGCAATCCATGTGACTCCTGCACAAAACCTGTGCCTTATGCACAAATGTTTGCAGCAGCTTTATTCGCAATTGCCCCAGACTGGAAACAACCCAAATGCGGCACAGCGGGTGATAAACAAACTGTGATACATGCAGACAATGAAATACACTCAGCAATAAAAAGAAAGTAATACTGAGACACACAACACAGATGGGTCTCCAATGCCTTCAGCCAGAAGAAGCCAGACTCAAAGGCAGCATGCGTGTGAAGTTCTCGAAACATCAAAACTCATGGATGGAGACGAGTGATGATGCCAGGGTTTGGGCGGGAGAGGGGCTGGCTACAAAGTGCACAGGGGAACTTTGGAAGGTGATGGAACTGCTCTATATCTTGATTGCAGTAGTGGTTACCTGACAGTCGATGTTTACCAGAATGTATTGAAAAGTTCACAGAAGATGCTTACTCCATATAAATGCTACCTTGTTATAGGTCGAACTGTATCCCTAGAAAGACATGTTGAAGTCCTAACCTCCAGCACCTCAGGACCTCAGAATGTGACCTTATTTGGAAATAGGGTCATTGCCAACGTTATAAGTTAAGATGTGCGTGCTAAGTCACTTCAGTCGTGTCTGACTCTTTTTGACCCCATGGACTGTGTCCCGCCAAGCTCCTCTGTCCATGGGTTCTCCAGGTAAGAATACTGGAGTGGGTTGCCATACCCTCCTCCAGGGGATCTTCCTGACCCAGGGATCAAACCCGCATCTCTTATGGTGTCCTGCACTGGCAGATGGGTTCTTTACCATTAGTGCCACCTGGGAAGCTCCAATGTAAGTTAAGATGAGGTCATTTTAGAATGGGGGCAGGAGGGACCTTAAGTTGATATGACTGGTGTCCTTATAAGAAGAGGATCGACAAGAAGACACACAGGGAGGACATGGCCCAGTGACCAGGCAGAGACTGGAGTGATGCAGCTGCAAGTGAAGTGACCCCAAGGACCGCCAGGGCCACCAGAAGCTAAGAAGAGGCAGGAAGATTCCACCCAGAGTCTCAGAGGGAGCACAGCCTTGCCGTCACCTTGATCAGAACACCAGCCTTCAGAATGGCGAGAACAAACTCTGATTGTTGTAAGCCACCCAGTTTGTGCTGCTTTATCACAGCCGCCCTAGGAAACCAATACACAGCCCAACTTTAAAAATGGGGGGACGAGACTGTCTCAGTCTCCAGGGTCTACAGGTTCCAGCCTAAGAGCCTCAGGTGTCTTGTCCCCTCTTCCCGCACAGGTCACCTCTGGTCCGTGCACAGCACAAACACCAGGCACACTGGGCTGTGGACCCACAACCAGGCCATGCTGGTTACCCCATCCCCCGTGGCTACCTGGGAAACTCCCAGATGTCACTCAGCTCAGCTCAGCTCTCGCCTCCCCGGCAAAGCTCCCCCAGATGTGCTCTAGTCTGTGTGGGACACCCCTGAGCCAGCCGGGGACCCCAGCAGTCCAGGGGACCATCCTGCATCGTTCAGGCATTGCATTGCCTGCCGCTCCTGCAGCCCCACAAGACTGGGGATTCTGGGACAAGGGTGAGTTGTCAGGTAACTGCTGGACCAATGCCGTGCAGGCTAGACAGGGGCTCCAGGACTCGGCTGGGTGGGGGTCTAAGGGCTGGGGAGGAGCTGGCGCTTTGGCAAATACCCACACTGTGCCCGCTTGGCCCTGGCCCTGCAGAGTGGAGCCAGGGCCAGGCCAGGCATGGCTCAGGTTTCTCCTGCCACAGCCTCTACCCTCAGGGCCTCCCACCCAGAGCTGAGCTCAAAGGCCTGCCCAGTTACGCTCCTCACTCTGCTGCTCAGGCTTGCATAGCCCACAGCCTCCTCTGCAAGCTCCTGGCAGGCCCCTTCCCATCTCCCAGAGGCCTGGTCTGATCTATCCTGGTCAATCCCTCCCCACCTCTCTCCTGGGCATTAACCTGCCATATATTCATTCAACAAAGCCTTGTGTGGGACACTCCTCTCCAGCCCTTACTCTTGCTTAGCTTGAGCGTTCTCTGAGTCAAGCACTCTATGCTCAGGACAGTGTGGATCTGGCAACCACACCTGTCAGGAGGAGTCACTCTCTCTGCCCTGAGAGCTTACAGTCTAGCGGAGCCACAGAGACAGAATACACCGTGACAGCGTGAGAAGCGAGGCTCGGACAGGGCTGATGGGTCTTCGCTGACCAGCGTCCTGGTACCTCTGTGTAAATTAGGAAAAGATGCTTCTTGCTTCCCATGGATGCAGACAACCCCTCCTCCACCCCACACACACACCTGACATCACACAGGGCTTGGCAAGAGAGTGAAACATCAGGGGCCCCTTGCTCCTCTCTCAGCAGGTGCCTTTGTGCAGTGAGCAACTTGCACAATTGTACGCAACAGCCCTAGAGGCTAGAGAGCCTGGAAGGCTTTTGCAGGAGGCTGGAGGTGGGGTGTGTATGCTTAGTCCCTGAGGCAGGAAAGAGCTCAGCACTACCCAGAGGCTGGAGGGAGAGGCAGCCAGTGACGCCGATGTGACTGTCCCCCCACCTCTAGGGCCTCACGTGAAGGAGCAGCCCAGGTGCCTGCACAGAGCCGTGGAAACAGCCTGGGTCCAGCTGTGAGAATCTGGGGCAACCACATCCCCTCTCTGAGCCTTATCTGTGAGCAGGGGCTGGATTATGGGGTCACCAGACCCACACTGAGCTCTGATGCCTGACAATGATAGGGCCAAGGATGGGGGCTACTTTGGCTCGTGGAAAGAAGCCACCTGCCTGCCTTTCAAACTACCTCAAAGGCAATTGCCTAGCCTTTCAAGACGGCCCACTCTGCTCAATCCCAGGATAATACCTGTGGCCTCTTAGACCAAGGCCCTCGAGGCCTCCCCATACCTGGGGGTAGATGGACAGCATGATCCTGGGCTGTGGGAGGGCAGCTCAGAGCAGGGTCTTACAGGCTCCAAATGGGTCTTTTCTACCCCTAAAAAGGGAAGGCCAGCCCTGGCCATCTCAGGGCAAACCTTTCCCAAGGCTGAGCAGAGAAGTGAGGTGACCACCCAAGACCTCTAAGTGGCCAGCGGTCAGCACAAACCCAGCCTGGCACCTGTAAGTGCTCAATAAAGAAGCAATGAAAGAATAAATGAATGGTGGCAGCCATCAAGGATACAAGCAAGCACTGTTCGGAGCAGGCCCCCAGCCTTTCTTGTGCTGGTTTGGTCGGAGAACCAATCTCAGAACATCGGCACAGGCAGGAAGTTTCTCCATCTAAAGCGCAGATGAAGGGGGCTTCCCTGGTGGTCCAGTGGCTAAGACTCTGGGCTTCCAATGATGCAGGGGCCCCAGAGGTCGGTCCCTGGTCAGGGAACTAGATCCCACATGCCTCAACTAGAGATCCTGCATGCCGCAACAAAGACCAAAGATCTGTGAGCTGCAACTAAGACCCAACACAGCCAATAAATACATATTTTTTAAAAGCCAACATATTTGGGAAAAAGTAAAGTACAGATGAGGAAACTGAGGCTGAGGGAAGAGACATGGCTGCCTTGCTCAGCAGTATTTAGCCTTGTCAAAGTGTGAAGTTTGAGAGTCAGAACTTAAACCAGAATAACTAGTCTGAAGCTTCTGGTGAAATCTAAAACTCACAAACACCCAATAGGAAAAACAAGTTTGCAATGTAGTCCTTGAAATAAGAGTCTTAGTCTATGCAAAACATCTGTCCCCTCTCCCCCTTTGCCTCCTTCTCACCTCCACTAGGAAATAAAGGCTTGCATGTAGCCCTGAAAAGCAGCTTTAGCGTTTCTGGCATATACTCTGGTTCCATGTGGCAAGGGATAAATTTTTTTGTGTGTCAGGATTAACTTTGTCTGTGATAGAAAATTTTAAACAACAGTGATTTAAGTAAGGTAGATATGTATTCCTCTCTCATACACAAATCTGAGTAAGTAATACAGGGCTGGGATGATACACCAACATGTCTGAGAGCCTTACTATATTTATATATTGTATTGTTGCTCTACTCTGCATAACTTCCATTCTCAAATTCACCCCAGAGTGCAAGATGGGTGCTTCAAGTCCAGCCATTATGTCTATATTCCAGCCAAGAGGAAAGAGGAAAAGAGAAGGGCATGAGCCTTCCCTTTAAGGACATCACCAAGCAAACCTTATTCCCCATATATTTTTCTGTCCAAACCTAATCTCATAGCCACATCTAGCTGAAATGAAATTGGGATGTGTTTACCTAAAAATTTACACCCAACTAAAATTCAGGGGGCCAATCAACAGGCTCTGCTTCACCCCTGAACTCAAATACTCCAAGATGATGGCAGATGACAATGAAATGGTCCCCAAACCCCAGACCCATAAAAGTTTTCAGGAGCTTCATTTAAAACAGAGGGAACTTCGAAAAAAAGTTGACATGTGTCTATGTCTAGTCCAACCATTAATATGATCATAATATGATGAGGTCATCAAAGATGATAGTTAGACAATATACTTCCACATACGGCATGCAGAAATACGTACAGGAAATAACACTCAGTAAACAAAGAGGAACACAAACTAACAAATACACAGTGCTCAAAACCATGGACCAGAGATGCACATGAAAGAAACATGCAGCTGGACTAGGGTAGCCTCAAAAAATGACGTGCTTGATGCTTTACATTTTACTATTTTTTATGTCTATGTGTGAACTTCTTCAGATATAAAATATTGTTTTGAAAATCAACAGCATGCGTATGCACACAGGCTCACATACACACACACACACACACACACACACCATACACAGACAGGCAGCAGCCCTTACTTGGTCTCACAGCCCAAATAACTAAGAACATCCTCTCATGTAACAACCCTGCGAGGCAGGGATCATCGCTCTGCTTGGAGAGGAGGAAGAGGAAGGTGTCCTGGCAGGGACTTGCCTGGGGTTGCCCAGCTCTAAGAGGCAGAGCAGACCTGTGGTCAAATTCAGCTCCTCCACCTGTAGCCAAATGGCCCCGACTCCCTTTCCAGGCCCATCGCACAAAGAACCCTTCTTCCCTGTCCCCAAACCAGGCTCTTCAGAGCTCCCACACACAGCCTGTCCTTTCTACTTTCCCTCTTGGTGCTTTTCTCCTAAGATACCCTTTCCGATTTCAGTTAAAATCCCACTCATCCAGGGCTTCCCTGGTGGCTTGGTGGTAAAGAAATCTGCCTGCCAGTGCCGGAGACACGGGTTCGATCCCTGGTCCGGGAGGATCCTACATGCAGTGGAGCAGCTAAGCCCGTGCACAGAACTACCGAGCCTGTGCTCTAGAGCTGGGGAGCTGCGGCCACCGAGTTCACATGCCGAAGAGCCCGTGCTCTGCAACGAGGAGCAGCCCCAGCTCATCACAGCGGGAGAAAGCCTGCACAAAGCAACCAAGACCCAGCACAGCTGAAAATAAACAGACAAATAAATAATTTTTTAAAAATTCCTATTTATCCTTCAAGACCTAATCCAGATGCCACCTCTGCCAGGGAGTCCTTCCTGCTCACCACAGCCAACTGTAACAGAGCTTCAGCACCTTTGTACACAGTGGCCTACAATTAGGTGCATATTTCGCTTACTTTCCCAAGTAGATGAACTGAAAACTCCTAGATGTCCAACCAATATTTGCTGAATGGATGGTTGTGGGGGGGGAACAGATGGTGGGATAAAGGGATGGAGAGATGGAGAGCTGGCTGCATGGATGGATGGGTGAGAATGGCTGAGATTTCACTGGTTTCCCCGATGGTTTCATTGGGGGAAAAAAAACCTGAATATATCTTAGACAGTTGCTCTGTCAAAATGACATGAACAGAAAAAAGCAAGCATAACAAATGCTGTCATCAGGTGCCATTGGTAGAGAGGTAAGTCTTTGCTTTGAACCGCAACGCGTGCGTTCTAAGCTGCATCAGTTGTCTGACTCTTGGTGACTCTATGCACTGTAGCCCACCAGGACGCCAGGCTCCTCTGTCCCTGGGGATTCTCCAGGCAAGAATACTGGAGCAGGTTGCCAGGCCCTCCTCCAGGGGCTCTTCCTGACCCAGGGATCAAACCGGCATCGCTTATGTCTCCTGCTTTGGTGGGTTCTTTACCGCTAGCACCACCTAGGAAGCCCTTGAACTGCAGCATCCCCAGGGAAATGTACAGTATCCATCTCTGTCACTGATTGAGATTAAGGGGGCTGGGGCTACGGTGGGTGGGGAAAGAAATCCCCAGTGTATTCCTTCTTGAGCACTTTCTCCTTTAGCCAGAGATCATCAGATTGTGAATTTCAGATGCAAAGTCCTTTACTTCCTTGGTCCCTGGAGGTGGGTGAAGATGCACATTTATTAACCCAGGGAACAACCCAGCCCTGGGAAAATCTGTGCAGGAGGGGAATGTATCTCTGCTACCCCTGGGGTCTCCTCTTCTTCTTCTGGGCTGTCCCTCTCCATCCCCCTTACTTCTCTTTCTGCCTTGAGGAAACAGGCCCTTTCATCAGCCCTGACACCTCGTATTGAATGTTGTTAGTCAAGGAGTTGGGATGGGGTCTGGCATTTGAAGTCCCATGTCTTAACTAGGGAATAAAAACTTCTTGGCTTTGATAAAGATCCCAGAGTCAGTGATGAAATGGGGGCCACGTTCATGGAGGTAAGTGTCCCCTAGGAGGGCCCCTCTAGGGCAGCCTCTCACCGCTCCCAGCTCCCTCTCCTGGAATCCTGAGCCTCCCAGGGCTCCAGGCTGGCGGGTGGAACCAGGTTCTAGGGGAATCGTATGCTGCCTGGCTCCAGGTAGGGGAGGCAGGGGGCCTCGACCTCGGGCGGGCGCCATTTCCCCATAGGATGTGGCCTGAGCGAGCGCTGGTGCCGCGCACAGAAGGCAGCAACAGGCCTTGACCACAACCGCTCCAGAGGCCGTTTCTTCTAAAAGGGAACCGACATTTCACAGCAGGCTGGGTGGGTCTTCAAACATTTACAGACTGAGCTAGGGGCACCCCCAGGAGCTACCGGCAAGACGGGGCAAGGGACCCTGCCTTCACTCTCAGAGCTCCTGATCACCAGGGCTGTTCTGGTCTCGGGACCAGCGTGCGGCTGCTTGGGGGGCCTCACTGGCAGGTGAGGAGAGACAGAGGCAGAGGTCATGCCGGCGGTTTCCAGATCCTTCTATTCAAGGCCTGAGGCTGACGGCCACACGGGTATGGGGTCAGTAAGGCCCTCCCACTGCCCTGTAGACATCCCAGCTAAGGGAAGGCCTCCTCTGTACCCATCCACCTCCTTTCTTCTAAGGTTGCCCTGGCAGGAGGCAAAGGGCTGGTTTCACCGTATAACTGTGTGTGTATATGTGTGTGTGCGTGTGTTTGTGTGTGTGTGTGTGTGTCCTTGGGCCCCCCTCCCTCCTGCACACGGACGGCCTGGCTCTGTCGGGGCAACAGTGGGGATGCTGTGAGGAATTTGGGCCTGCCTATCAGGGACCCCGTTCCCTCAGCTGAAGGGCCTGTCCAGCCCCCCGTCCTGAGCCCTTCCTCAGACCATGCCCCTCTCAAACCCTGTCAGGAGCAGCCTTCCCAGCCAGGAACCCCGTGACAACAGGCCGCCTGCCACCTCGTCCGCACCCCCACGGTTCCACACCAGCGGGCCAGAGCAGGGCCCACTCGTGCACATCCACTCACACTCAGAGAAGCCCCTCCAAGGAGCCTTCCCAACTCACCGACCAGGTGGCCAGTGCTACCAGGAAGCCAGGGGCCTCTCCCCAAAGCGGGCTCCCCAAACCAGTACACTTCTTTTTTTTCAAAATGAGTTTTTCAAAAATCACCCCACACCAGTGAAAAGACACTTTCTTCCAGGCACTTGATCAGGGTAACGACCCAGAAGTCTCCTTTCTGGGTCTTTGTTTCTTATGAAATTATGTTCCAGAGGAAACATCAGAGGAAGGAAGAGCTGTCTCATCTCCAACTGGCACTCCTATAGCACTCCAGGATACCAGCTTCTGCTGCCTGTTGGCCAGTAATTCAGGGAATCACTGAGTCAGATAGAGCAGGGTCTTAGAGATTACTGAGTTCATTTTTCAGGTAGAGAAACTGAGGCCCAGGGAGAGTAAGGGATTTACTTACTCCCTAGAAAAAACCCCAAACCCCAGAGCAGTGTGGGACCCTAGGATATCCTCCAGCCCTACTGATGTTCTTAGCATGCAGGTCCTGAAGCATCTTCAAAATCAGCAAAGAGCCATATCACCAGGCCGACCTTCTGGAGAGGGGATGAAGGGGGAACAAAATGGATAAATTCCACTGAAGCAGCTCAAGCAGTGTTTCTCAGACTTTCCTCCAGCAACTTCTTCTTTTGCCAAAAAGACATTAAAAACTAACAACTACCATCAATGTGCCCGATCATTTCATAAAAGAAAGGAGGCTTAATACAGCAAGAAGACCTAATCTCAGAATAAGAACAGTGCTGCCCTGGAAAAGATAATTTGGCAACCCTGACTGATAGACATACACACGTGCACACACACACACACACACACACACACACACATCATTTTCCCAGCTTCTCAGTGGACCACAAGCCTTCCTGACCAGCCAGGGTCCCCCCAGATCCTGTACACCCAGCTGACCCCATTCTTTCAGCGAAGATGCATGTCTATTTGTGATCCAGAGCTGGCCTGGGTCTTTTCTGGGTCGCCTGCCCCATAACTGGGCTCTTTCTAGGCACACAGGTGCCCCGAACCCCTAGAGTATCCTGGGCAAAGAATGGGGCCCGGTGAGCAGTCCTCTTCATATTCCTGCCAACGTCTCCCTGGCCAAAGCTGGCCTTCCCTGCTCCCTTCAACTCCACTGCCTGATAACTTGGCGGGCAGATTCCTTCCCTCCCAGGCCCACTCTACACTTCCCACCTCAAAGTCTTGGCTTGGGCACTTCTCTCCCCTGAACCTGCCCCCCACCCGCTCCCCGGCTGCCCACCCACTTCCGCTTATGTGTCACTGCCTGGATGACACAACCGAGGGACGACTCTCAGGACAGAATCTCGCCGTGACAGATGGAATCTGTGAGCGGGTCTGAAGGACGGTGTTTGTGGTTGTCTGGGACCTGTTCTTCCCTTCTCTCTGCTCTGGCCCATGGCTGGGAGGCCAACTGTGTTCGCCGCAGGCCAGCCCAGATGCCTGTCTGT
Source organism: Bos javanicus (assembly GCF_032452875.1). NCBI lineage: Eukaryota > Metazoa > Chordata > Mammalia > Artiodactyla > Bovidae > Bos > Bos javanicus. Next base: position 56,669,768 of record NC_083888.1, on the reverse strand, counting down.
AAAAGGGAGCTCCTGGGAGACCCGAGGGGGGCCGGGGGTGGGTGCTCCCTTCAAATACCAAGCCCATTCCTGGTTGGTTTCTGACTTGATTTCCTGATCTCTTGGATTAAAATGCAGGTGATCTCGTTGTATTTTAACACTTGCTGCCTGAGTAAAGATGACAAAATAGGGACCCGGGCCCAGGATAAGGCCCGTCAAGTGGGAAGGATAATGGGAAGGGGGCCAGGAGTAAACATGCTGAGACTCTCCCATCCTGAGCGGCCCCTGCACCCCTACTCCCTGCCCTCCTATGTGCTTCCCAGGGGTGTCTTTCCACTTCCCAGGGGTGCACTGGGGTTTCTCAGGGCCTGAAGTGAAGGAAGGTACCTTTTGCTTAAGCTGGTGAGGTATCATTTGCTTCCTGTGGGTCAGTCTTTTTTAGGGTCTGGAAGGGGGTGGGCATCCCAGCTGAGGGCCAGCCAGGACCATCTGGGAGCATCAGCCCCTGACAGCAAAGAAACTGGGGTCAGCGAGCTGAGCGGTAGCTAGGACCCTGAATTCATCACTGGACCCTGTTCTGGGTGGGCCTCACCCAGGAAAAGCCCCACCTTAGCGCTGGAAGTGGTTGAGGGGCTCCTTGAGGCGTTTGGCAGGACCCCTACAATGGATCAGGCATGAGGGAGACAGCCAGGGCTCTCTCAAGCCTGGGGCCTTGCCCTGGCAACCCCTTGCAGGCCCAAGGCTCAGGAGTCCCGCGTTCTGGGCCCAGCTCCCCTGATCTTGGGTTAAGTCACTTCCTCTTTCTGGGTCTCCGTTTCCTTGTCATACGAGGGGACTGGATGAGGTCTGTGATGGCCATGTTTTTTCCAAGAGTGGGCTCTTTTTTCAAATAAAATCTTAAACAGATCCTTAATTTATCAAACACGAGAAAGCGTATGGGCTCTGAGCACACACATCCCCAGTGACCCCGCCACTGTCCGGCGTCTGGTCGCCTGACAGTCACAGCTTCAGCAGCCTCACCTCACCTCCAACCCACCAGCGAAGCCTGGGGCTCCAGCTTCTCATGTCTCCACTGCCCACTGCCCCGGCTCCAGCCCTCTCTCTCAGCCACCACAGGGGCCCCCCTGCTTCTGCCCCTATTCCCCCCACAATCTGCCCTCAATACAATCCAAATACAAGTCAGGTAACCCCTCTGCGAACCCCACCCATGGCCCCTCTCACCTAGAGCACCCTCCAAAGCCTGTACCCCACCGGCTAGCCTTTTTCTGTCCTCTTCCCTACTCCACTCCAGCCTCCCTGGCCTCCCGGTGTCAGACACACCAACCACCAACCCCACCCCCCACCCCTCAGGGGCTTGACTCACTCTCCCCACTTCCTTCAGATCTCAGCTAAACAGGGTTTTCTTGGAGCGGCCTTCCCTAACCACCTGCTCCAGAACAGCTCCCCTGGGCTCCCATACCCCTAACCCTAACTTTCTGTCTTTCCTGCTGGGAAGGTCAGCTGCAAGCCGGCAGGGGCTCGGTTTAAGGCTGGGCCCCTCCTCCATCTAACGCAGACACTACTTGTGGAATGAACACTGAATGAATAGAGGAAGAGAAGCGTCTGCATCCAGAGTACTGGGCAGCCTGTCTGCATTTTCCTTCTCCCCAGCCGGTGTTTCCAATAAGAAGCAGACGGAGCTTGCTTGCCAAAATCCTCATACTCCTGTTCCAGGGGGCTGACATCCAAGCCACCCGCTCCAAGCCTCTGGGTGTGGGGTGGGAGGCATTCCCCTAGCTGTCTGGACATCCATCTCCTGCCAACGAGGAGGAGGGGGCTTTGGGAGCCGGGTGGAAAGCTGAGCTCAGCTAAAGACTTGGAAGCCAGCCCTGAGTGGTCGGCAGGCTCTGGGGGTGGCCTGGGGGTAAGGGGTCAAAAATGATTGCCCCTCATCATCTTTGGGTACTGTAACACGGGTAGATGTGCAGCTCAGGGGCTGACAGAGGATGCCCGGGTGAGACTGAGAACTGCCATCTAGTATTTGAGTGAAGAAGGTTTGGGTCCCTCTGAACAGGGTTTCTAATGGTACAAGTTAGAAGAAGGCAGATTTTCTCTGATATCTATTGGAAAGACTACCACAGTGGTGGTAAGTTCCCCATCACTGGAGGTATGCAAGCACCTTTCAGGAATATTGTCAATGGGATTCCTGTACTGGGGGCAAGGTTAAATGAGATACTATCTCAGAACTCTTCCAACTCCAAAGATCCTCTTAAATAAAGCAACTTTTTTTTTTTTTTAGCAACAAACCAATATTCAATTACTATTTATGATGGATGGGCCCCACACAGTTTAAAGTAAGCTTGCACTGGTGTGTTAATCCTTGGTTGCCTGTGGATAGCTACTTAAATAGCTCTTAACAATCCTCATAACAATCTTAAGAAGCAGGTGTTATTATTACCCCCATTTTACTGATGAGGCCAAGGCCATCCCATCCTAGTTAAGCAATCGGCAAACAGAGGTTATCAACAAATGATAATAGCCGTAATAATAATAACTATTAAAAGTTTGCCCTCCGCCCCAGGTGCAAAACTTCTTATGCATTATCTCATTTAATCCTCAAAACAACTCTGAAGGGTAGTTATTATTACTTATCTTCATTTTCTAGGTAAGTAATGAGGCACAGAGAGGTTAAGTATTAATAACTGACCCAGTAATAAACAGAGAAAGGCAAGAGGAAGTGGGTAAGGAGAGGTCAACCTGGGACAATTATAGGAAGTCACAGAGTTCGGGACCCTGGCCCCTCACCTCGCCTTCCTCCCTGGGAATCTCCTCCTAGGTCCACCCATCAGTACTGGATGTGGTAGATATTTGGTTCTGGGGGGGCGCCCTCCCCAACAAAATTTCCAGTTCCTCCAGCGGATGACAATTGTCTTTCCACTTCCAAGGGAAAGGATCCAGGCTAGGACGGAAATGGGGGAGGGGGAGGGCGGAGGCATTCGGACCTAGTGCTCTCCGGTTCCTCTGAGACACCCCTCCCACTAGCCTAGGGCCAGTTACCTCCAGCTGCTCCCCAATTCGGGGCTGCCCGAGAACAGCCCGTCGCTTGGTTTTACCACTGGGGAAAACTGAGGCCCGCGGAGCTGAGGTCACAGAGCTAGGCCAGGCAGCAACTGGGTGCCCATCACAGAAGTCGCTCGAGCCTGGCTTCCCCCAGGGCGCCCACCATCCTTCATCCCCAGAAAGGTTCTAAGAGGTTTGCCCAGTAATTTGCCTCTGAACAGGAACCTCTTCAACCCACTGAAGCTTTCCCTGGGCGCCTGCTGGGCTGGGCTGATCGAAAGAATCTACTTCAGAGGGCAGCCCTAAGCAATGTCCAGAAGTCCGAGGGTGCGAGATGGGGTGGGGGACAAGAAACCAGACGCTGGAGACCCCTCCCGAAAGCCGGTTCCCAAACCGGTTTGGCTTCATGCATTCCAAGCAGCGCCTCCTCCCTCCCGTAGGGGATTCCTAAGGCCACGCGCAGTTCGTGCGCCCTGGACCCTCCCCAAGCCCCAGGCTTCGCAAAGGCCGGTCCGAAGGTCACTGTCCGGGAATCCAAAAGAGGGGTGGGGGAGGGGATCCCGGTGGGTCCTCGGTCTTGGCGGGCGGGTGGGCTATTAGGCCGCGGGCGTGTCCAAACTTACGGGGACCCGGGTCCTCGGCCCCACGCGCGGCCGAGCGCCAGCACCCGAGGACGCGCGCGGGACACAGGCGAAGCGGAGGGCGCGAGAGACTAGAGGGGCCCGGCCCGCGGTGATCGCATCTGAAGTTCAGGCGAGACCAGAACCCGGGGAGGGGGCCGCGATCACACAGCCCCTCCGCTTCGGCTGACAGATAGAGACGACCCTCAGATACCCACCAACCTAGCCCCGGACGTGCCGGCCGGTTTTCCGGCGAGCAACATCTGGGTTTAAAAGTTTCGCCAAGTCTTGGGTCCTGAAGAGGCACCAGGGCCGCCCCCTTCCGCGCAGTACCGGGGGGACCGGCCCGAGCCGTGGCCAGGGGTTCGGTCTCAGTCCAACACCCCGAAGTCCCGCGGCCGCGCTACTCCGGAGCTCCGAGCGCTCTCGGGGGCGGGAGGGACGCGGAACGAGAGGGGCCCGGGGACACCGAGGGAGAAGGGGGCGCCGCGGCTCCGCACTTACCCCACGGGGTCCGCGCGCTCGGGCGCCCCGGCTCGTCGGATCATGCCGCCGGCAGCTCCGGGACCGTGAAGGCAGGGGCTCAGGCGCCGGGCGGCGCGGGCCGCGGGGGCCCGGGCGCCCGCATGCCCCTGCCGCTGCTGCTCTGGGGAAGGGCCCGGGCGGGCACCGCCGCCAGCCCCGCGCCGAGTCGGAAAGCCACCGCCGCAGCCGCCGCCGCGCTCTGGGGCCCTCGCTCCCTCCACTTCCTGTATCGGAGCGAGCGGGGCTTTCAGGAAGAGGTTGGCCTTGGTGGTCAAGGGTTTTTTTTTGTCAAAAGCCTTTCGGCAGCGGCTCGCGGCCCGGAGCCCCCCACCCCCACCCCCGGGGGCCCTCGGAAGACCCCGCAGCCGCGCCCCCTGGGCTGGGCCGGGCCTGGTGGCGGGCGGCGTCGGGTCGGAGCGCCCAGCCGCGGGGTGCTGCCTGCGCCGCCCCGGCGGCTCCCGGAGACCGGGGAGAAAAACTTGGAGAAAAGTTTGCAGCTTGGTGGACAGTCCCGTGGGACGCAAGGCGCTTCCGCTCCGGACCGGCAGGTGGGGAAGCCGAGAGCTCTACGCAGAGCACTCTCGCGCTTTACCTCCTGCCCGAAGCAGGCTCAAAATGCCGTAGCACAGCTCCAGACCAGAGGCAGGGCGCCTCCTCCACGTCTCTGACAGGTGGCCACGCTGCCTTCTCTTGAATACCTCCACTGACGGTGGACTCACTACCTCACAAGGTAGTCTGTTCCTCCATCAAGCCAGGCATCTAATTCACCTATTCTAGGTACCACGCCTAGATCAGAGCAGAGGGAGAAAGCCAGTCAGTTTACACAAATACAACTACAGCTACTCTAGTGGGACCAGAAGGCCTCTCTTCTAACGGCCTGGGCACTCAAAAATGCCTCCTGAGCCCGGGCTGCCCTCAGAATATCTCACAGCGACTGGTCAGCACTACAGAGTGACCTACAGAGTGACCTCAGTCTAATGCAGGGTTCCTCAGCCTCTGCACAATTGATATTTGGGGCCAGATAATGCTTGGTTGTTGGAGCCGTCTTGTGTCTTGTAGGACGGCCTCTGCCCACTCTGCCTGTAGCATCACCCTCTCCTTGTAATAACCCCAAAATGTCTCCAGACATTGTCAAATATCCCCCCGGTGGCCACAATCATCCCAATTGAGACCCTCTGGTCTAACATCTTTATTTCACAGATAAGGAAACTAAGACAAAGGAGGTGACTTGCCTGAGGCACATGGCAAGGTAGGGTGCCATAGGACTGAGGCCCAGGGCTCTGGTGAAAGCATTTGGAGGCGAGGCCTCTCTGCCCTCCCTACCCCTGCTTGCTCATCTGTAGAAGTGATATGTATAAACGGGAGGGGGTGAGGGTGGCACTCCAGGGTGTCATTATTATTAGTCCTCTGCTGTTGCTAAAACAAGCCTGTAGGCCACTCCCAGGGCTCCCTGGGCCCCAGGGTCCATCCAACTCTCACACCTAGTATAGTCTTCCAGGTCCTTCTAGGCTGATCTGGATCGCGAGTAACCACACTCTTCCGTGGCCTCCACAAATAAAGGTTTCCTTCAGCAACCTGGTGGGCTTCCCTGGTGACTCAGATGGTAGAGAATCTCCCTCCAAGGCAGGAGACCTGAGTTTGATCCCTGGGTTGGAAAGATACCCAGGAGAAGGAAATGGCAGCGCACTCCAGTATTCTTGCCTAGGAAATCCCATGGACAGAGGAGCCTGGCGGGCTACAGTCCATGAGGTCGCAAAAAGTTGGACGTGACAGCAACTTGCACTCACTCTGCTCCCTGGACCACGTCTGAGAAACTCAGGACAAGCTCTTCAAAGCCTGGGTTCCATGAAACCATCTCCAGGGTTCTAACCATGTCCACCAGAGGCCTCCACAAGGCCTGCTCCTCACCTCCTCTGTGAAGATAGAACTCCTCCAGTGGACACCAGACGAGGCCCCACCCTGACCTTGTTGCTGCTAACTGATGGAGGAGGATGTTGCCAAGACTGGAATCTGAGCAGCCCCCTTTAGTCATGGCCTCTGCCAAGCTAGCCCTTAGATTCCTTCCTGGGTCCCCTTTTCACTCTCAAGTCCTCACACTCCCCACTTCTCTCCCTGGAGTGAATCTGAGGACTCCTGTGGGAAGTGAAAATCTCCAGCTGTTTAGCCCTGCAAACTCCTTCCTCTACCCTCACCTTTTTTGGTTAACAGTTTCCGTTTAAGGAGTCAACCCTCCTCAGTTAAGTTCATGCGAAGATAACCAGATTCTACCCCCACTTTAGAGGACATACACCAATCTAATCTGACCAATCAGAGCCCTATACTTACCAGGCCCAGTGATTGGCTCATGGATGAGCACATGACCTAAACTGGGCCAATAAGATCCCTCCCTGGGACCTTATGTTGGCACTGTCAGGAAATGCCAGCAGTCTTCACCCCCAACCACAAACTGGCCTTATCCTGGGAGAACATAAGCTTGGGGCAGCCCAGTAGTTACTTGAGCTACCATGTGGTAAAATTGTGCTCAAAAGACAGTCAAGAGAGAAAAGTAATGCAGAGAGAGACTATGCCCTAATGACATCTCTTGAGGTCTTGATTCTGAGATGCTTAAAGCACCATTAGACATCTCATGTATAAGAACCAATATAGTCCTTTGTATTTTCTTTCCATTTCTAAAAACTCAAGCCAAATCTCCGCCAGGTTTCTGTTAACCATCACACACAGACTCCAAGCTGTCCGTGACTGCAGCCCCTCCTTCCACCTTCTACCCAGCTGGGTCTGGAGGATGTCCAGGTGTGGCAGGACTGTAGGAATGCAGAGGTAAACACTTCAACTTATTGCCCCGAAAGACAAAAGGCTGCTTTGCCTCTCTGGGTCCTCCTGGGGTAGCTCTCACCTGCATAAGCTCCTCCGCTTTCCCCTCCCTCCACTCAGATGAGGGCAAATAGGCTTGATCTGGAGGAGGAATGTGTGAATGTGCAGGGGAAAGTCACCTTCAGGAGGTTAACTCCAAACCTTGGTGGAATTTCTGGGGACGATTAGCAAAGAAAAATATTGCACAGTATAGTCTTATTTTTCAAAACCTTGCTCTGAGTTGGATTACAGACTTTGAGGAAACAGAGCATATTTATTCAACAGAAATTTTCCTAGTATATGGAGTAGTTAAAAGTTACTACTCTTTCCTAGTATATGGAGTAGTTAAGTCAAGAGTAGGGGCTGGAGTCAGGAGTTCAGTTCAGTTCAGTCGCTCAGTCGTGTCTGACTCTTTGCGACACCATGAACTGCAGCACGCCAGGCCTCCCTGTTCATCACCAACTTCCAGAGTTTACCCAAACTCATGTCCATCAAGTCTATGATGCCATCCAGCCATCTCATCCTCTGTCGTCCCCTTCTCTTCCTGTCCTCAATCTTTCCCAGCATCAGGGTCTTTTCAAATGAGTCAGCTCTTTGCATCAGGTGGCCAAAGTATTGGAGCTTCAGCTTCAACATCAGTCCTTCCAATGAACACCCAGGACTGATCTCCTTTAGGATGGACTGGTTGGACCTCCTTGCAGTCCAAGGGACTCTCAAGAGTCTTCTCCAACACCACAGTTCAAAAGCATCAATTCTTCAGCGCTCAGCTTTCTTCACAGTCCAATTCTCACATCCATACACGACCACAGGAAAAACCATAGACTTGACTAGATGGACCTTTGTTGGCAAAGTAATGTCTCTGCTTTTCAATATGCTATCTAGGTTGGTCATAACTTTTCTTCCAAGGAGTAAGCGTCTTTTAATTTCATGGCTGCAGTCACCATCTGCAGTGATTTTGGAGCCCAGAAAAATAAAGTCTGACACTGTTTCCCCATCTATTTGCCATGAAGTGATGGGACCAGATGCCATGATCTTCGTTTTCTGAATGTTGAGCTTTAACCCTACTTTGTCACTCTCCTCTTTCACTTTCATCAAGAGGCTTTTTAGTTCCTCTTCACTTTCTGACATATGGGTGGTGTCATCTGCATATCTGAGGTGATTGATATTTCTCCCAGCAATCTTGATTCCAGCTTGTGCTTCTTCCAGCCCAGCGTTTCTCATGATGTACTCTGCATAGAAGTTAAATAAGCAGGGTGACAATATACAGCCTTGACGTACTCCTTTTCCTATTTGGAACCAGTCTGTTGTTCCATGTCCAGTTCTAACTGTTGCTTCCTGATCTGCATATAGGTTTCTCAAGAAGCAGGTCAGGTGGTCTGGTATGCCCATCTCTTTTACAATTTTCCACAGTTTATTGTGATCCACACAGTCAAAGGATTTGGCATAGCCAATAAAGCAGAAATAGATGTTTTTCTGGAACTCTCTTACTTTTTCCATGATCCGGTGGATGTTGGCAATTTGATCTCTGGTTTCTCTGCCTTTTCTAAAACCAGCTTGAACATCTGGAAGTTCATGGTTCACGTATTGCTGAAGCCCGGCTTGGAGAATTTTGAGCATTACTTTACTAGTGTGTGAGATGAGTGCAATTGTGTGGTAGTTTGAGCATTCTTTGGCATTGCCTTTCTTTGGGATTGGAATGAAAACTGACCTTTTCCAGTCCTGTGGCCACTGCTGAGTTGTCCAAATTTGCTGGCATATTGAGTGCAGCACTTTCACAGCATCATCTTTCAGGATTTGAAATAGCTCAACTGGAATTCCATCACCTCCACTAGCTTTCAGGAGGCCAGTGTTCAAATCCTAGCTCTGCCACTTAGCACCTGTGCAGCCTTAGGCAAACTACTTCACCTCTGTGTGACTCAGTTTCTTCATCTGTGAGATGGGATAGTAATAGCGCCTACCTCATAGGGATTCTGTGACTGTTGCATGAACTAATGTAGGTAAGGGACTTAGAACAGACCCTGGCATGTAGTAAGTACTCAATAAGTATTAACAATTATTTGTGCTATGACTAAGCACAAATGAATCGGTCAGCTCTTACAGGTACTTCTGATTAGGATAATTTGAGTAGGGCTTCCCTGATGACTTAAGTAGTAAAGAATTTGCCTGCAATCTAGGAGAAGCAGAAGAAACTGGTTTAGTCCTTGGGTTGGGAAGATCCCCTGGAAAAGGGATAGGCTACCCCCTCCAGTATTCCTGGGTTTCTCTGGTGGCTCAGATGGTAAAGAAACCGCCTGCAATGCGGGAGACCTGGGTTCGATCCCTGGGTTGGGAAGATCCCTTGGAGGAGGGCATGGCAACCCACTCCAGTGTTCTTGCCTGGAGAATCCCATGGAAAGAGGAGCCTGGCGGGCTACAGTTGCATGTGCATGAGGAGGATTTAGTAAACGTGTAGTGGGAAGTAAAAGGGACTGTGCTACCACTCTTAGGTCTATTATCTTCCTCAGCCTGAAGACGAGAAGGAGTGGTTACCAGACCCAGAAGCAGAGAGTCCTGTCCTGTAGAATGATCACCTAGGGAGCAGACCAAGGACCCTCAGTCCAGGGATGCAGCCAGGAAAATAAATAATCTGAATCATCTCCCTCCACCTAACCTCCAGCAAGCAGTGGTCCCTTCAGTTGCTAAAGTCAGCTGGAAGCCAGAGGGCTTGGGAGCCTATTGGTCAGTCCCTGTAGGGGTGGAATCCCTCTGGGTCAGACTCCTGGGGTGTGGGGAAGGACTGGGGTCAGGGAGGCCAAAACTGTGGAATCAGATAAAATGAGCTCAAATCTTACTGGACTTTGGCAGGCACTCTTGGGCAAATCAGCCAAGGGACCAGACAGATGAGTGAAACCATCTTGGATCCTCTGGACCAGCCCATCTGCTAGCCAGATATCACGCAGTGACCTCTGTCAATGTCACATGGACCAGGAGAATCACTGGACAAGTCCTACCTGAATTCTTGACTGGGAAAATTGTGAAATAAAATAAAAATGTTTGGGGCAGTTTTGTTTTGCAAAAATAGACACAGAAAGCAGCTGTCTTCCTGAGGCTTTTCCATCTTCTTCTGACCTCCTCCCCCAACCAGAGCTCCAACATTTCTGTTCCCTGTTACTTTGGTGAAATATGTTGAAAGTGGTGGAGAAAAACTTTATTATTGCAAAATCAATCAGTACCCTTTGGGTCAGCCAGGAACACAGTGTCTGCAGCGACTGGGTAGGGGCTGAGGTGACCTAAGAACCCGGCTCTAGAGGAAGTGGCAGCCTCTTCTCAGTTCTCCCCAGCAGATGCCCAGCAGGAATGAGGGCCTGTGCATAAAGGGCCTTACAATTTTAAAAAAGAGTAAAAACTGGGACTCTGGATTTTTATAGGACTGTATCAGATTTCTGAAATATGACCCTGACTAAAGAAGCATTTCTAAAAGCCCAGTTATCCTATGGATGCTGGCTGAGGATCTGACCACACCTTCTGTACCTTCAGCCACTCTGAGACTCCATGTGGCAGGAAGGTGAATCTGACTCATGTGAAGGTGTGCCTAGTGGAACCCACAGGTGCACAGGGATTCCATAGGATCCAGAAGGGATGGGATCCTGACAGATAATGTTTGGCCCTGGTGGCTCAGATGGTAAAGAATCTGCCTGCAATGTGGGAGACCCAGGTTTGATCCCTGGGTCAGGAAGATCCCCTAGAGAAGGGAATGGCTACCCACTCCAGTATTCTTGCCTGGAGAATCCCATGGACAGAGGAACTTGGCAGGCTTCAGTCCTGCTGCTGCTGCTGCTGCTGCTAAGTCGCTTCAGTCATGTCCGACTCTGTGCGACCACAGAGACAGCAGCCCACCAGACTTCCCTGTCCCTGGAATTCTCCAGGCAAGAACACTGGAGTGGGTTGCCATTTCCTTCTCCAATCCATGAAAGTGAAAAGTGAAAGTGAAGTCGCTCAGGTCGTCTACTTGAAAGTTATACAGTCGTGTCTGACTCCTAGCGACCCCATGGACTGCAGTCTACCAGGCTCCTCCGTCCATGGGATTTTCCAGGCAAGAGTACTGGAGTGGAGTGCCATTGCCTTCTCTGCGCTTCAGTCCATGGGGTCGCAAAGAGTCAGACACAACTGAGCGACTAACACCCTTTTCTGTCCCCTAGAACCAAGCAGGATATCTTTAGTCCCAGTCTCTGGCATTCTGCCTCATTGTCCTCTCTCTGCAGGTCCCCATCTTTCTTCCCTCCTCTCTGCAGACAGACAGCCCCACAACCTCCAAGTTTCCAAGTCTCAGTTAACCCTGTATAGAGACTGACGAACATCCCATGGTCCCGATTCCCAGTTCTCTGGAGATAACATCTGATTATTGTCTTGGACGCGAGGGGTTGGCAATCCCAGTGAGCAAGGGTGCTCGTGAGCTGAGGACACACCCAACAGACTTTTAAAGCAACCTCCAATCTGGATTATTGGGGCAGCTTCTTGTCTGCTGTCCCACTTGCCCTCAGCCAGCCCCACTCATCACTGTGGCAGAAACTGAAAGCTTTCAAGATCTTTCTTAGAGAACTGCTCTCTTGCTCAGTCACTGCATTGGTTCATCTGACTCCAGGTTCTTCTCTGAAGCCTGCATGCTCCCTACTAAAGTACCCTCTTAAACCACACTTGTTACATATTTCTAGACACTACGATGTTCTCATGCCTCTGTTATCCTTAGCATGAGAGTGCCAGCTCTCTAGGAGCAGGGAATATGCCCTCTTTTTAAAATTTTTTTCTCTCCCCTCATCAATCTTCAGTGGAGGGATTTGCAAGCAGCAGGCACTTAATCTCTTATTGTCTAAATAAACAGACTTGTAACCAAGGAGAAAGCCTGCTCTATTTCTGAGTCCTGTGTCATTGTTTGACTTGTCCCTGCTTTGTTCTGTCAGGTTCCTATGCAATATTGCTCTCTACAGCATCGGACTTCACTTCTATCACCAGTCGCATCCACAACTGGGTATTGTTTTTCTTTGGCTCCATCCGTTCATTCTTTCTTGAGTGTTTTCTCCACTGATCTCCAGTAGCATATTGGGGACCTACTGACCTGGGGAGTTCCTCTTTCTGTATCCTATCATTTTGCCTTTTCATATCGTTCATGGGGTTCTCAAGGCAAAAATACTGAAGTGGTTTGCCATTCCCTTCTCCAGTGGACCACATTCTGTCAGACCTCTCCACCATGACCCGCCCGTCTTGGGTGGCCCCACAGGGCATGGCTTAGTTTCAATGAGTTAGACAAGGCTGTGGTCCATGTGAACAGATTGGCTAGTTTCCTGTAATTATGGTTTCACTGTGTCTGCCCTCTGATGCCCTCTTGCAACATCTACCATCTTACTTGGGTTTCTCTTACCTTGGATGTGGGATATCTCTTCACGGCTGCTCAAGTGAAGCACAGCCACTGCTCTTTTATATGTATTGGTATAAAACAATACCCAGTTGTGGATGTGACTGGTGATAGAAGCAAGGTCCGATGCTGTAAAGAACAATATTGCATAAGAACCTGGAATGTTAGGTCCATGAATCAAGGCAAATTGGAAGTGGTCAAACAGGAGATGGCAAGAATGAATGTTAACATTCTAGGAATCAGTGAACTAAAATGGACTGGAATGGGTGAATTTAACTCAGAAGACCATCATATCTACTACTGTGGGCAGGAATCCCTTAGAAGAAATGGAATAGCCATCACAGTCAACTGTCATGGTCAAGAGTCCAAAATGCAGTACTTGCATGCAATCTCAAAAACGACAGAATGATCTCTGTTCATTTCCAAGGCAAACCATTCAATATCATGGTAATCCAAGCCTATGTCCCAACCAGTAACGCTGAAGAAGCTGAAGTTGAACGGTTCTATGAAGACCCACAAGACCTTTTAGAACTAACACCCAAAAAAGATGCCCTTTTCATTATAGGGGACTGGAATGCAAAAGTAGGAAGTCAAGAAACACCTGGAGTAACAGGCAAATTTGGCCTTGGAGTACCGAATGAAGCAGGGCAAAGGCTAATAGATTTTGCCAAGAGAACGCACTGGTCATAGCAAACATCCTCTTCCAACAGCACAAGAGAAGGCTCTACACATGGACATCACCAGATGGTCAACACCAAAATCAGATTGATTATATTCTTTGCAGCCAAAGATGAAGAAGCTCTATACAGTCAGCAAAAACAAGACCAGGAGCTGACTGTGGCTCAGATCATGAACTCCTTATTGCCAAATTCAGACTTAAATTTAAGAAAGTAGGGAAAACCACTAGACCATTCAGGTATGACCTAAATCAAATCCCTTATGATTGTACAGTGGAAGTGAGAAATAGATTTAAGGGACTAGATCTCATAGAGTGCCTGATGAACTATGGACGGAGGTTCATGACATTGTACAGGAAACAGGGATCAAGACCATCCCCATGGAAAAGAAATGCAAAAAAGCAAAATGGCTGTCTGAGGAGGCCTTACAAATAGCTGTGAAAAGAAGAGAAGTGAAAAGCAAAGGAGAAAAGGAAAGATATTTCCTTTTGAATCAGGAGTTCCAAAGAATAGCAAGGAGAGATAAGAAAGCCTTCTTCAGTGATCAATGCAAAGAAATAGAGGAAAACAACAGATATGGGAAAGATTAGAGACCTCTTCAAGAAAATTAGAGATACCAAGGGAACATTTCATGCAAAGATGGGCTTGATAAAGGACAGAAATGGTATGGACCTAACAGAAGCAGAAGATATTAAGAAGAGGTGGCAAGGATACACAGAAGAACTGTACAAAAAAGAGCTTCACGACCCAGATAATCATGATGGTGTGATCACTCACCTAGAGCCAGACATCCTGGAATGTGAAGTCAAGTGGGCCTTAGAAAGCATCACTACAAACAAAGCTAGTGAAAGTGATGGAATTCCAGTTGAGCTATTTTAAATCCTGAAAGATGACGCTGTGAAAGTGCTGCACTCAATATGCCAGCAAATTTGGAAAACTCAGCAGTGGCCACAGGACTGGAAAAGGTCAGTTTTCATTCCAATCCCAAAGAAAGGCAATGCCAAAGAATGCTCAAACTACCACACAAATGCACTCATCTCACACACTAGTAAAGAGATGCTTAAAATTCTCCAAGCCAGGCTTCAGCAATATGTGATTTCTGCTTTATTGACTATGCCAAAGCCTTTGACTGTGTGGATCACAATAAACTGTGGAAAATTGTAAAAGAGATGGGCATACCAGACCACCTGACCTGCCTCTTGAGAAACCTGTATGCAGGTCAGGAAGCAACAGTTAGAACTGGACATGGAACAACAGACTGGTTCCAAATGGGAAAAGGAGTACGCCAAGGCTGTATATTGTCACCCTGCTTATTTAACTTCTATGCAGAGTACATCATGAGAAACGCTGGGCTGGAAGAAGCCCAAGCTGGAATCAAGATTGCCGGGAGAAATATCAATAACTTCACATATGCAGATGACACCACCCATATGTCAGAAAGTGAAGAGGAACTAAAAGCCTCTTGATGAAAGTGAAAGAGGAGAGTGACAAAGTAGGGTTAAAGCTCAACATTCAGAAAACGAAGATCATGGCACCTGGTCCCATCACTTCATGGCAAATAGATGGGGAAACAGTGGAAATAGTGTCAGACTTTATTTTTTCTGGGCTCCAAAATCACTGCAGATGGTGACTGCAGCCATGAAATTAAAAGACGCTTACTCCTTGAAAGGAAAATTATGACCAACCTAGATAGCATATTCAAACGCAGAGACACTACTTTGCCAACAAAGGTCCATCTAGTCAAGGCTATGGTTTTTCCAGTGGTCATGTATGGATGTGAGAATTGGACTGTGAAGAAAGCTGAGTGCCGAAGAATTGATGCTTTTGAACTGTGGTATTGGAGAAGACTCTTGAGAATCCCTTGGACTGCAAGGAGGTCCAACCAGTCCATCCTAAAGGAGATCAGTCCTGGGTGTTCATTGGAAGAACTGATGCTGAGGATGAAACTCCAATACTTTGGCCACCTCATGTGAAGAGTTGACTCATTGGAAAAGACCCTGATGCTGGGAGGGATTGGGGGCAGGAGAGAAGGGGACAACAGAGGATGAGATGGCTGGATGGCATCACTGACTTGATGGACATGAGTTTGAGTGAACTCTGGGAGTTGGTGGTGGACAGGGGGGCCTGGAGTGCTGTGATTCATGGGGTTGCAAAGAGTCAGACACGACTGAGTGACTGAACTGAACTGTGCTGTCAGAAGATGAGCTAAAATTAGGGTCAAGAATGTCCTTAACTGGGACTTCCCTGGTGGTCCAGTGGATAAGCCTCCATGTTCCCAATGTGGGGGGCCCAGGTTCAATCCCTGGTCAGGAAACTAGAATCTTCATGCTGTAACAAGAGATCCCTCATGCCTCAGCTATGACCCTATCCAGCCAAATAAATGTTAAGGGAAAAAAAGAATGTCTTTAATTCATGCAGTCTACGAATTATGACACCAGGGAGACTCTGGGAGGACATGGAAGGCCTGTCCTTGAGGAGATTTCAAACTAGTGGAATGAGATATGCCATAGGAGGATGCTTTTTGGTTTGAGTTACGAAACCTTGACTCTAAGTGGACCAAAGGAAATGTCTTGTCTCATATAACTCACAGCACAGATTAGGGAAATGAATCTGGTATCTCAGTTCAGTTCAGTCACTCAGTCATGTCTGACTCTTTGGAACCCCATGAACTGCAGCCCACCAGGCTTCCCTGTCCATCATGATCTCCCAGAGTTTACTCAAACTCATGTCCATTGAGTTGGTGATGCCATCTAACCATCTCATGCTCTGTTGTCCCCTTTTCCTCCTACCCTCAATCTTTCCCCGCATCAGGGTCCTTTCAAATAAGTCGGTTCTTCACATCAGGTGGCCAAAGTATTGGAGTTTCAGCTTTAGCATCAGTCCTTCCAATGAATATTCAAGACTGATTTCCTTTAGGATGGACTGGTTGGATCTCCTTGCAGTCCAAGGGACTCTCAAGAGTCTTCTCCAACACCACAGTTCAAAAGCATCAATTCTTCGGTGCTCAGTTTTCTTTATAGTCCACCTCTCACATCCATACATGACTAATGGAAAAACCAAAGCTTTGACCAGATGGACCCTTGTTGGCAAGTAATGTCTCTGCTTTTTAATATACTATCTAGGTTGGTCATAACTTTTGTTTCAAGGAGCAAGCATCTTTTAATTTCATGGCTGCAGTCACCATCTGCAGTGATTTTGGTGCCCCCCAAAATAAAGCCTGTCACTGTTTCCATTGGTTCCCCATCTATTTGCCATGAAGTGATGGGACCAGTTGCCATGATTTTAGTTTTCTGAATATTGAGTTTTAAGCCAACTTTTTCACTTTCCTCTTTCACTTTCATCAAGAGCCTCTTTAGTTCTTCTTTGCTTTCTGTCATAAGGGTGGTGTCATCTGCATATCTGAGATTATTGACGTTTCTCCCAGCAATCTTGATTCCAGCTTGTGCTTCATCCAGTCCAGCATTTCTCATGATGTTCTCTGCATATAAAGAAAGCCAAGTGCCGAAGAATTGATGCTTTTGAACTGTGATGTTGGAGAAAACTCTTGAGAGTCCCTTGGACTGCAAGGATATTCAACCAGTCCATCCTAAAGGAAATCAGTCCTGAATATTCACTGGAGTCGGACACGACTGAGTGACTGAACTGAACGGAACTGAACTCTGCATATAAATTAAATAAGCATGGTGACAATATACAGCCTTCTTTTCTATTGCTATTATCTATTACCTCAAACTTAGTGACTTAACACAACATATTTATTATCTCACAATCTCTGTGACTCTGGATTCTTAGCACAATTTTGATGGTTGCCTCTGTAAGGGTCTCTCATGAGGCTGCTGTCAAGGCGTCAGCCAGGGCTGGGGTCTCAGCTGAAGGCTCAGCTTGGGAAGGGTATGCTTCCAAACTCACTTGACTGTTGGTAGGACTCAGTTCCTTGAGGGGCCTCGGTTCCTTGCCTGCTGTTGGCTGGAGGCCACCTTCATGTCCATTCTTGGACATGTGGAAATGTCTAATATGGCCACTTGTTTCATTAATGTGTACACACTTAGAAGGTAATGGAGAAAGTCTGCCAGAAAGATGGAAGTCTCAGCTTTGTACCACCTAATCATCATCATTGCCCTATTCTTTTAGAAACAAGTCATAAGTCCTGCCTACATGCAGCAGGAGAGGCTTAAACAAAGGTATGAAGACCAAGCAAGGACTATTTGGAGCCATCTTGGATGCTGCCTAGTAAAAAGACTCAACATTACCATCAGTAACTTAGGTTTGGTCCCTCTTTCTGCTCTGGCCTCCTCAGCGTTGACTTCAACCTCAGGCTGGTTCTCCTATGGTTCTAAGACAGCTTGCAATGGCAATTGACGTCATGCTCTATGAGGCCATCCTGCGAGAGAGGGGAAAAACCTGTTTCCAAAGCATGCAACTGAAGTCCTACAGTGTGATTGGCCAACTTAGGTCACACATCTAGCTGAGTCATCAGGAGAACGTCACACACCAGTTGGCTTAGGTTGATTAAGATCCACACTTGGTCCTGGGCTTGGAGATGACCTTCCTTCAGATCATGTTGGGGAACGGTTGAAACCCTAGCAAAATTAAGAGAAGGAAGAAGAAAACGGATGTAGGGTAGATAGCCAACAATGTCAACTGTATCTGCATAGAGATGACCAGAAAAACTAGGTCATATGTGAGGAGATATTTACATGTGGCTTACTGTTATATTCATTATCTTGATTGTGGTGATGGCTTGATTGGTATTTACATATATTGACATCAAATATACACCTTTAACATGTACAATTCTTGTATGTCAATTTTACTTCAAAAAAGCTACTTCTGAAAATATGTATTTTCTTTAGACATTATGCTATGAAAAGCACAAAGAAATTAAGCAAATATTCTTCCAGTCTTCAAAAACTATTGTCTAGTTATGTAGAGAAGTCCTCATGTCATCAATGAATGAGTACAATTCTGACTACATATTTATTGTTTTGCTTTGGTTGTATCCATTAGTGTAAATTAAATTGTGTTATTTACAGCATTCCTGTCATTCATCCGTTGCAACCATAGCGTTGGTTACAGATTCAAGAGTTTAGTGAAAAGCAGTGAAAGCATTCTGTAAGAGTCAATAGGCTCTGTGGAATTCATAGTAGAGTGTTGCCTATGTATTATTTAAGAAAACAAAGCCATGAGTTATATGTATAATTCAAGTTGCTCTGACAGTATGATTCATAAAGATTCAGCGTGGGGAATCATTTCTCAAGAAGATCGTTTTCTTTCTTTGCTGCCTCTCTGTCCGAGTGAAGGACGACCCGGGAGCCCTGAAGGAGGAGGCAGGCCTTGGAGAGCCTTGAAGGATGCAGCCTTCTCTCCAGCTGCAGGCAGCTGGCTCAGGAAAGGCTCTCGCCTGCCTGGTTTGCATGTCCTTCCTCTTGGCAGCATGGGGAGTGAGGGAATGGAAAGAGGCTTTGAAACAGTGACCTCTGAGAAACGAATCCACATTTTTGACCGGAGGCCAGACCATGGAGCATTAACAGCTCATCATCTCTTAAGCTGGCTCATCTCACTAGAAGGCAAGCCAGGAGGTAGAAGATCTTCTCTGGAAAGCAGAGCTCCTACTGTGTGCCAGGTCCTGTGACCCTACTGTGTGTTAAGGTGGAGAAAGGGCTCCAAGGGTGAGGACACAAAGGACATGATTTCTGCCCTGTCCTTGTGTTCCAAGTGATAGTCTTTCACTTTGTCTGATTCATCCATGGGTGTCCAGACTGAGGGCTCAGAACAGTTGAATAAACAGACTAAACTTGTACATACAGTGTATTAGTTATTCGCTGATGTGTAACAAATTACCCCCAGATTTAACAGCTTTAAACAGCAATAAACTTTTTTTTTTTTTTTTAATCATACCCAATTTCCTTGGGTCAGGAATTCAGAAGCAGCTTAACTGCTTTGATCTGACTTGGGATCTCTCATGAGGTTGTAGTCAAGATGAAGTTAGGCAGCTGTTTTGTGCTATGAGGCAGAATCTATATCCTGAGGAAGAAAGAGCCACCACAGATAAAGAGGTTAACTGTCTGGCGCCATGGAGTGCCCCAGCAGGCCAGAATGAGCACCCTTGTCTTCTTCTATACGAGACAGAAATAAAATCCTATCCTGTTTAAGCCACTGGTCTTGGGTGGTTTTCTGGAGGAAGGTTCCAACAGGCAGAAATAAGGGAAGGACATCCTAGGTAAAGCAGTATGAAGAGAGGCCTTGGAGGTGGGACCTTACTTAGCTGTCAAGATAGTGATGAGGGGAAAATGAGTTACTGCCTAAGAAAGCTGAAGTGTCCACCACTGAGAGGAGCTGGAAACGCTCACCATAGCTCATCCTCCTCATTTGTTTTTTGCCTCAAGGGCACAGAGTGTATCTTTTTAAAAAAATATATTTTATTATTTATTTATTTGTGCTGTTCTGGGTCTTTGTTGCTGCATAGGCTGTTCTCCAGTTGCTGCGAGTGGTGGCTACTCTCTATCTGTGGTGAGGTGCGGACATTGTGCTGGCTTCTCTTGTTGCAGAGCACAGTTTCTAGGAAGTGGGGGCTTCGGTAGTTCCAGCTCCCGGGCTGTACAGCACAGACTCGATAGTTGTGGCACACAGACTTAGTTGCTCCGAGGCCTGTGGGATCTTCTCAGACTAGGGATAGAACCAGTGACTCCTGCATTGGTGAAAGTGAAAGTCACTCAGTCGAGTCCCACTCTTTTCGACAGTCCATGGAGTTCTCCAGGCCAGAATACTGGAGTGGGTAGCCTTTCCTTTCTCCAGGGAATTTTCCCAACCCAGGGATCGAACACAGGTCCCCTGCATTGCAGGCAGATTCTTTACCAGCTGAGCTACCAGAGAAGCCCAAGAATACTGGAGTGGGTAGCCTATCCCTTCTCCAGGGGATCTTCCCGACCCAGGAATTCAACCAGGGTCTCCTGCATTTCAGGCAGATTCTTTACCACTGAGCCACCAGGCAAGTCCCAAAGATCATATCTTAAACCTCTGTACAGCGTGCTCAGCAAAAAAGATGGTCTATCACAATGTGGGAGAGAGGCCATGATTTATTTCTATTTCACTTCTCCCTTTGGGGCTATTTACTTCCTCTGAAAATCAAGTGTGGTGTCCTCAAGGCACCTTCCTCATGAGAAAACCCAGGGTGTGTCCTTTAGAATCATGGGTTAGCAACAAGTTGGTCAGAGTGAGAGAAACCTGAGCCAGCACTGGTCTTCTTGACCACAGTCCCAGCCTGGGCCTCTGCTGCCATCCCAGGGGAAAGTCCCCAGAGGGGTGTGTACCCTGCAGGAGGCTCCTGGGACCTCAGTTTAAGAACACTTCCCAACGTGGACTCCCTGCCTTCAGGAGATGTTGGGCGGTGGGGTGGGTGCTGAGATTATGTGTGCTCTGGCCGCTTCAAAACCGCACAGTGCAGTTCCCTTTCAGTGACACTCTTGCCCTCTGTGTGACCTTGGGGAAGTTTCTTAGCCTCTCTGGGCCCACGTTTCTTTTTCTGGAGGATGGGTGGACGCCTACCTCACAGCTGCTTGTGAAGATTGTACGGACGGTGGCTCCCTGTGTGTTGAGTAGCAGGCTTGTGATAAATGTCAGTTTCCCTTCACTGACTTTTTTTTTCCCCTTGTGCTGTGCTGTGCTTAGTCACTTCAGTCCTGTCTGATTTTTGTTACCCCATGGACTGTAGCCCGCCAGGTTCCTCTATCCACGGGGATTCTCCAGGCAAGAATACTGGAGTGGGTTGCCATGCCCTCCTCCAGAAGATCGTCCCAACCCTGGGATCAAATCCAGGACTCCCGCATTGCAGGCAAATTTTTTACCCTCTTAGCCACCAGGGAAGCCCTTTTATTTTTTTCCCTTATCAATTTTTTAAAAATTTATGTTTATATTTGGCTGCACTGGGTCTTTGTTGTTGAGCTTGGGCTTCCTCTAGTTGCAGCAAGTGGGGGCTATTCTCTCGTTGCGAAGCTTGAGCTCTGGGTCATGCAGGTTCAGTAGTGGTGGTGCGTGGGTTTTGTTACCCTGCAGCATGTGTGATCTTCCCAGACCAGGGACTGAACTGGTGTCCTCTGCATTGTAAGGCAGATTCTTAACCACTGGACCACTAGGGAACCCCTTCCCCACTTACTGATTTTCATAAGTGAAGAATGGATGCCCAGCTCCATGGACTCTGCAGTGCCTTCTACCCCATGCTCTTCCCCTGACAGGGGTGCCAAGATGTGTGTTTAAGGAAGTTTGAGTTCAATTCAGCTGCTATTAATTAATGCTGCCTCCTTAGACAAGGTGATGATGAGGACCAGAAAGGAAGGCGTGGGGTCCCTGCCTTTCAGGGGGTGTCATCCACAGAAGCCTCGGCTACTGGCATTGCAGTGTGACCCTCACAGGGGTCTGGGCCTAGGGCAGGGCTGGCTACACGATTTGCAGGACTAAGCGCAAAATGAAAATGTGTGAACCCTTGGCTCAAAAAGTGATACAGATTTCAAGACAATGGCAGTAGAACATTAAACTGAGCACAAGAACGTCTAAGTGTAGGATCTTCTAAGCATGGGTTTTGTGAATGCACAGGCCATACACCTGTGAGCCTGGCCCCAGCCTGGGGTGACCAAGTACCTTGGTTGGTCCCAGCCTCAGGTATTTCCCAGAACAGGGGAAGGTGCCCACTTGCTTGTAGCACCTCTACACTGCCCAGCCCCTGGGAGCCTCACTGGCCCTGCAGGCCCCTCAGCCCCTACCCCAACCAGCTCTGTGGCCCTGAGGCCCACATCAGCAGTGGTTCGTGGGTCAGGAGCCCCACAGGAGGTGCTCTGGCTCCTGGATCTAGGGTGCACCCTCTCTGTGTGCCTGGCCGTGCTACCCAGCCCTGGACTCTGCTGCCCATATAGCTGGCTCTGACCATCATGCACTGCGCCTCCTCCCAGCCCCAAGGCAGCATGTGGCGAGTGGTAAAGAAAACAGTCTTCATGATCCTTATTAAAGAGCAGGCAGGCCTTATTCAAGGAGGACCACCGCCGTGGGGTCTTGAACCTGTCCGATCCGAATAGAACAAAGGGAAGTGGGAGCAGGGTGGGAGTCAGTGGATGGGATACTGCTAAGAGGAAATATCAGGAGTCAGAGGGATTCTGACTGAGCTGACCTAACAGGATTCCTACTGAAGGCAGGCAGTGCAGTTAAATGTCACCTGGAGTCGGGGGGGATGAAAAACCAGATCAGATATCAAGAGTTATCAGGATGGAGGATGGGGGATCTGGCTAAACTGACTTAGCAGGATTCTTGCTAGAATTTGACAATGCATCGACATGTTTTATTTCGCTTTCTTTGTTCATTTATTATTATTATTTTTTTAAATATTTGGCATATGAATGAAATCATATGGTATTTGCTTTTTTCTGTTTGACTCCTTTCACTTAACGTAATACACTCAAGGTCCATTCATAACATAAATGGCAAGATTCCATCTTGCCATTTGTATATGTGTATATATATATATATATATATATATATATCCATGTGTGTATATATATATATATTGGGCTTGCCTTGTAGCTCAGCTGGTAAAGAATCTGCCTGCAATGCAGGAGACCCGGGTTTGATCCCTGGGTTGGGAAGATCCCCTAGAGAGGGGAACGGCTACCCACTCCAGTATTCTAGCCTGGAGACCTAATCCATGGGGTCGAAAAGAGTCGGACATGACTGAGTGACTTTCACTTTCCTATATATACATTTATTCCTCCTCACTTAATGGGCAGTTGCTTCATATCTTGGCTACTGTAAAAAATGTTGTGGTGAATATAAGGGTGTATATATCTTGTAAAAATTTATTTCTGTGTTATTTTTGGCTGCCTTGGGTCTTTGTTGCTGTGCACGGGCTTTCTCTAGTTTGGGCAAGCAGGGGCTACTCTGGTCATGGGGCACGGGCTTCTCATTGTGGTGGCTTCTCTTATTGCGCAGCACTGGCTGTAGGCGCTCAAACTTCGGTAGTCGGCAGCCCTCAGGCTCGAGAGCAGGTAAGCTTGAGAAGTGGTACACAAGCTTTGTTGCCCAGCAGCGGGTGGAAGCTTCCCGGACCAGGGATTGAACCAACGTTCCATGCATTGCCAGGCAGATTATTAACCACTGGACCACCAGGGAAGTCCATAGACATCTTTTTGAATTAGTGTCTTTGTATGCTTTGAGTAAATACCCAGACATGGGATAGCTGGGTTGCAGTATGGTAGTTCTAGTCTTAAATTTTGAGGAGCCTCCAAGCTGTTTCCCATAGTGATTGCACCAATTTATATTCTTACCAATAGTGTACGAGGGTTCTCTTTTCTCCACATCCTTGCCAATACCTGTTATTTCTTGCCTTTTTGATAATAGCCACTCTAACAGGTGTGAGGTGATACCTTATTGCGGTTTTGATTGTATTTCTGATAGTGACTGAACTTTTTTTTCATGTGCCTGCTGGCTGTCTGTATGTCTTCCTTGGAAACACGTCTATTTGGGTCTTCTGTCCTTTTAAAATATAGGTTTTTTGCTGTTGAGTTGCTAAATCCTTTATATATTTTGGATATTAATCCCTTATTGGATACAAGATTGGCAAATGTCTTCTCCCATTTGGAAGGTTGCCTTTTCATTTTATTGATGGTCTCCTTTGGTGTGCAAAAGCTTCTTAGCTTGATGTAGTCCTCTTTGTTTGGGGCGCCCAAGTGGCACCCTAGTAAAGAATCCACCTGCTAAGTCAGGAAATACAAGAGATATGGGTTCGTTCCCTGGGTTGAGAAGATCCCCTGGAATAGGAAATGGCAACCCACTCCAGTATTCTTGCCTAGAAAATTCCATGGACAGAGGAGCCTAGCAGGCTACAGTTCATGGGGCAGCAAAGAGTCAGACATGACTGAGCGAACCCACACACACAGTCTTCTTTAGTGAGCACACTGCTCACTTCCTTATAGGAGTTTCATGGTTTCAGGTCTTACATTCCATTTTGAGTTGATTTTTGTATACAGTATGAGATAGTGTTGACTGAAAAAATAAACACTACCTAAAAGCTGAGTTACGTTTTATTTGGGGAACTTAGGACTATGGGGCTTCCTGGGAGAAGGCATGGCACCCCACTCCAGTACTCTTGCCTGGAAAATCCCATGGACGGAGGAGCCTGTTAGGCTGCAATCCATGGGGTCGCTAAGAGTCGGACACGACTGAGCGACTTCACTTTTCACTTTTCATGCATTGGAGAAGGAAACGGCAACCCACTCTAGTGTTCTTGCCTGGAGAATCCCAGGGACGGGGAGCCTGGTGGGCTGCCGTCTATGGGGTCGCACAGAGTTGGACATGACTGAAGTGACTTAGCATAGCATAGCATAGCATGGGGCTTCCCTGGTGGCTCAGATAGTAAAGAACCTGCCTGTGATGCAGGAGACCTGAGTTCGATCCCTGGGTGGGAAAGATCCCCTGGAGAAGGGAATGGCAACCCCCTCCAGTATTCTTGCCTGCGGAAACCCATGGACAGAGGAGCCTGGCGGGCTGTAGTCATGGGGTCACAAAGAGTCAGACATGACTGAGCGGCTAAGCACAGCACAGTACAGCACTGAGGACTCTAGCCAGAAAATCGGTCTTAGATTGCTCTGAGGACTGTTCCAAAGTGGTAAGAGAGGAGTCGGAATGTGTAGAAATGTTTGCTGAAAACAAACCCCTAAAACCCATCTAGTTGAACATCAAATGATTACTGCTAATCTCACACACACACACACAAACTCAAGTTAATGATTTTAATGCTTTCCTACATATCAGAAGATGCAAGAATCTGGGCTCATTGGAATTACTCCTTTGATATGCATCTTAACTACCTGGGGCCAGTATTCTTGTTTTTTCTCCATCCTAAATTCCCCTTCTGGCGCAGCACTGGGCTGGCTGGATTGGTGTGGGTGACATTCGTGGTTTACTGAAATGGCAGACAACATTGTTTTCATCCACAAAATATTTGAACATCTCTGTCATATTTTCTCCTGGTTGTTCACTGACTCTTTTTAAACCATGAAATGTTTGCTGTGATTAGAATGTGTCCCCTTCTGCATGGTTCATGTGTGGATATGATATTTCCCAGCCTGATTCCTGACTGGCCTTATCCCTGAAAGCTCATCTTGAGTCAACGTCTCCCCGACTGTGAGGATGACTGTGTACCCCTTCTCTGTGCTCTTGCCTCCTGCGCTCACTCCCTCCCAGAACGTGGGGGCCCCTTGAAGTGACAGGCAGGAGGCCTCCCATCTCTCCAACCAGCAGTTGGCTTTTTGCTTGCTGCAGAGCAGGATTTCAATACATTTTTGCTGACTAAATCAGGGAGTGACCAAACACTCTGTGCTCTTTCTAGCTTTAAGGGCTGGTCTAAAAGATGTAGTACAGACACCCCAAAATTGGTGACCTTCAATGGTTGGTGGAGGCCATGGGCAAGTATATGAGACAGTTCTGCTGCTGCTGCTGCTGCTGCTAAGTCGCTTCAGTCGTGTCTGACTCTGTGCGACCCCAGAGATGGCAGCCCACCAGGCTCCCCCGTCCCTGGGATTCTCCAGATAAGAACACTGGAGTGGGTTGCCATTTCCTTCTCCAATGCATGAAAGTGAAAAGTGAAAGTGAAGTTGCTCAGTTGTGTCCTACTCTAGCGACCCCATGGACTGCAGCCAGGCTCCTCCGTCCATGGGAATTTCCAGGCAAAAGTACTGGAATGGGGTGCCATTGCCTTCTCCGAGACAGTTCTAGAAAATTCCAAATGCGTAATTGTCAAAAAGTATCAATAACTGAAACAAGCTTACAGACACACACACAAAAAGATAATTAAAAACAAAACAGAGGACTTCCCTAGCGGTCCAGTGGTTAAGACTCTGTGCTTCCACTGCAAGGCGAGTGCGTTCGATTCTTGGTGGGGGAACTAAGATCCCACATGCCATGGGATATGGCCAAAAAAAACCAAAAAACAAAAAAACATAGCCTGTTTCCAAGCTCTCTTTAAAAAAATTAAAAAACAAACCGAAGCAAGTGATTCATTCTGGCCTGGAGGCCTAGGTAGGCCTTGAAAGAAGAAGTGTGGGCCCTCCTCTGCAGGACAAGGGGTGGGGAAACCATTTCAAACGGAGGAAACAGTAGAGTCTCTGAGGCTAGGCAGAATCATGCAGGAAAAAGAGGAAGATAACGTCATTGTGGCGGGTCTGAGGTAATTGGGAGCCATGGTTTTTCCAGTAGTCAGGTACAGATGTGAGAGTTGAACCATGAAGAAGGCTGAGCACTGGAGAATTGATGCTTTCGAATTGTGGAGCTGGAGAAGACTCCTGAGAGTCTCTTGGACTGAAAGGAGATCAAACCAATCAATCCTAAAGGAAATCAACCCTGAATATTCATTGGAAGGACTGATGCTGAAGCTGAAATTCCAATACTTTGGCCACCTGATGCAAAGAACTGACTCATTGGAAAAGACCCTGATGCTGGGAAAGATTAAAGGCTGAAGGAGAAGGGGACAACAGAGGATGAGATGGTTAGATGGTATCACCAACTTCATGGACATGAGTTTGAGTGAGCTCCAGGAGTTGGTGATGGACAGGGAAGCCTGGTGGGCTGCAGTTCATAGGGTCACAAAGAGTTGGACATGACTGAGTGACTGAACTGAACTGATGAGAAGAGCTGATTCATTGGAAAAGACCCTGATGCTGGAAAAGACTGAGGGCAGGAGGAGAAGAGGACGACAGAAGACCAGATGGTTGGATGGCATCTTCGATACAATGGACATGAATTTGAGCAGACTTTGGGAGATTTTGAAAGACAGGGAAGCCTGGGGTGCTGCAGTCCATTGGGTCGCAAAGAGTTGGACATGACTTAGCGACTGAACAGCAACAAAATGCTTCTAAGTTCTAGAAGATGGACGAATCAGATTTCTGCATTAGAAGATCCCTCTAGCTGCCCAGAAGGAAATGGCAATCCACTCCAGTACTATTGCCTGGAAAATCCCATAGACAGAGAAGCCTGATAGGCTACAGTCCACGGGGTCGCAAAGAATCAGACATGACTGAGCGACTTCACTTCACTTCTAGCTGCCGAATGGAGGCTGGACTGGGAAGGGACTGAGGGTGGAGGCAGGGAGACCAGCTCAGAGCCTCTGCCCTGGATCACATAAACAGTGCCAGTGGGGCTCTGAAGGCTGGAGCAGAAAGGGAGTGAGAAGTTGCAAAAATGACCGCAAGGGAGAAAACAAGAAGATAGCTCTAGGGGCGGTGGGAGGAGCTGACATTTTGCTGATGACTGCTGAGATACTGGGGAAGAGCAAAAGGTGATTGGGGGTGGGAGGAGAGTTTGGTGATTTTCCCCAACTTTTTATTATGAAAGATTTTAAACATACAGAAAAAAACACCCTGTACTGTGAACATTCATACACCCACCATCTATAATCTACCACTAACACTACCAAACTCACTGTATCACATGTCTGTCTATGACCCTCCCAGGTATCTTAGTAAGTTGCAGACATCAATATCCTTCACCCCTAAACACTTGAGCCAGGATATCATTACCTGGAATTCAATATTTAATATTTTCCCCCTATTGATAACCTCAACATCTCTATAAGTTATTAAATATTCTCTTTTACTCTATCCACCTGTTGATGGACATTTGAGCTGTTTCAAGTTTTGGTCTATTATGAAAAAAATTATGCACATTTCTCTCTTTAAAAAACTGGATTACTTTTGGACTTCCTTGGTGGGCCAGTGGTGAAGGATCCACCTGCCAGTGCAGGGGACATGGGTTTGATCCCTGGTCCAGGAAGATCCCACATGCTGCAGAGCAACTAAGCCTGTGTACCACAACTACTGAGCCAGTGGTCTAGAGAGCGAGAGCTGCAGCCTCTGAAGCCCATGCGCCTGGAGCCTGTGCTCCGTAACAAGAAAAGCCACCGCAATGAGAAGCCCATGCACCACAACAAACAGTAGCCCTGGCTTGTCTCAATTAGAGAAAGCCCACGTGCAACCATGAAGACCCAGCACAGTCGAAAGTAAATTTTTAAAAAATTGGATTATTTCTAATCAGACTGACAATGAGGCACTTGGGAAGCTGAATAGTCCATCAGGAGGTGAAAAGTGCCCGTGAGGGGGTCTGGAGGGACAGAGAAACTTGTGGCTGGCGGTATCTATCTTGAGGGACAGCAGTGAAGCTGTTAATCATTGCTGTGTCTCGGAAGGTTGAGTTGGATCAATGGAATCTTGGTTGCACATTACAATTACCTGGGATTTTTATCTGCAAATAAGGGCTTCTGTGGTGGCTCAGGTGATAAAGAATCTGCCTGCAATTCAGGAGACCCGAATTTGATCCCTGGGTCGGGAAGATCCCCTGGAGAAGGGAATGGCAACCCACTCCAGTATTTTTGCCTGGAGAATCCTATGTACAGAGGAGCCTGGCGGGCTGCAGTCCATGGGGTCACAAAGAGTTGGACATGACTGAGTGACTAAGCACAGCACAGGAACTTTTAAAACTCTAATGCCCAGGCCAGCTTGACTGGACAGTCCTGTATTTTAAAGCTCCCAAGATGACTCCAATGGTCAGCCAGGATTGAGAGCCACCAGGTAGAAGAAATGCTTCAGGGTGGAATGCAGGTAAACACTTTCATTTAGGGAGCAGGTGGAGGAGATGCCGGGAGAAGAGAGGGAGATATAAAGAAGTGGAGAACCAGAGTGAGTTTGTTTATTAGAAAGGACGTAATCCGCAGTATTAAAACCTGCAGGGTGACTGAGAGGAACCAGAGCCTGGGGGTAGCATGGTCTGAAGACGCATACCGGGCAGAGGTGGGTTGGGAGACCTTAAAGGCAGTGGGTGCGGGCTGAATCTCAGTAGAGAGCTCATTGGTGGGGATGGGCAGGCGTCAGAATCTCCCCCTCCCCTTGGCTCTGCCTGGGGGCACCAGCTAGCAAAGTGAAAAAGTGAAAGTTGTTCAGTCGTGTCCAACTGTCTGTGACCCCATGGACTGCAGCCTGCCAGGCTCCTCTGTCCATGCAATTCTCCAGGCTAGAATGCTGGAGTGGGTTCCCTTCTCCAGGGGATCTTTATCACCCAGGGATCGAATCTGAGTCTCCCACATTCCAGGCAGATTCTTTACCGTCTGAGCCACCAGACAATGGGCAACAAAAGCCAAGGAGAAGGCCTGCTTCTCGCACCAGTGGATCATCGGACTGCCTGTACCAGCGCAATGGTGAACTTGGAACTGCCTGGAGCAAGTTTTAGAAAACATCAAAAACAAGCTGATAGAGCCTGAGTTGTGAAATCAACTAGGAAACGAGCTCCAAGATTCCACCAACCACCCTGTCCTTTCTCTGGTCTGGGCAGTCCCAGGCCTGGCTGTTCAGGCTGGCTCTTGTGGTGAGTGGACGAGAGGCCCTGCACACAGCACACATGCCCTCTGAACCTCATTTCCTACATCTGTGAAATGGAGATATTTTCTGTCACTGTCCTGTGTTCCACTGGTTTTTGTAAACCACGCAGTGCCAGATGGACTGAGGGACAATGAGATACTGAGAATTAAGAACTTGAGGCTATAGGATCCTCAGAGCTGATTGAGCTGGAATTACCAAGTCAAAGGCCACAGTACCTTGTGGATTGACTTTTACACAGAAAAGAGTCAAACCCATCTAAATGCTCATCTGAAGTATAACTTCTCATCTGAAGTAGAACCTGTGGGGAAGACTTTAAAAAAATATTAAAAAATTTTTAATTCATTATGGACAGATATTTCCATGAGTATAACAAAAATTGCTAGAAAAATGCAATAAAAAAACACGTACAGACATAAAATTACTCATCCTATTGCCATAAATGTTTATACTCTCAGTTTCTATACTTGTCTTGTGGCAGATGGACAACAGTCTGAGAGGCTGCACAGATGCCCAGCTCATACTCTGAGCGGGACTGATTCGTTTGTACTCAGTCGTGTCCGACTCGTTGTGACGCCGTGGACTGTAGCCCTCCAGGCTCCTCTGTCCATGGGATTTTCTAGGCAAGAATACTGGAGTGAGTTACCACCTCCAGGGGATCTTCCCGACCCAAGGATTAAACCTGCATGTCTTGCATTGGCGGGTAGATTCTTTACCACTAGCGCCACCTGGGAAGCCCCGGGACGGATCCATCTTCTCACTCTTCAGTGTGGACCAGCAGCACTGGCAATACCTGGGAACTTGTTGGAAATATAGGATCTCTGGCCCCATCTGATCCTGCTGAATCAGAATCTGCTTTTCAACAAGACACCCACGTGATTCACATGCATGTTAAAGTTTATGGTGGCACTGAGGCAGCTGGGACTCCGGAAACATTTCAAATGAAGGAATTAACCAGAATTTCTCTGGTTAATTAACCCCCTCATTGCAATTTCTCATGACACAAGAGCTGATGGCATAACATTCTTTTCTAAAAAATTTTAGCAAGTAAATCTGTGTGATTACATTGATCAATTATATACTTTATTAATTCCAACTGGAAATAAACCTTTCAGTCAACCATGCCAGGATAAATACTGAATTATATTTCTATCCTCATAGGAAATGAGAACACAAAATCACTGTCAAATGAAGAGATGATGAAAAATACACAGCCAGCAAATGTAGAAAAACTATTATTAAGGAGTGTTAGGTGATTCATAAAAATGCTATTGTATTTTTACTGGCTTTTTTACATTTGTGAGACTTTCTAACTTTTAAAAACATGTAATCTCTTGCGATTTCTTTTCTTATTCTAAAAAATATTAACATTCACATTCAGTTTTGCATTCATAGGTTTGAAGACCCATTGTGGGCAGATTCTTTACCATCTGAGCCACCGGGGAAGCACATTGAAGATCCAGCTCCCAACTTGTTTGTTTCAGGCCTTATAGACCTATGTCTCTGCATATTTTACTGTATTTAATATGTATTCCCTGCTGTGGTCAGTGAGATTGAATTTCCTCTGTTAATTAGCCATTTATGCTGCTTTGAGAATTGCTTTTTCTTTATCATTTTTCTATTGAAACGTTTTTGCCATTTTCTTATTAGCTTGCAAGAGTTCTTTGCCTGAGGATACCAATCTCTTCTCTGTTATGTATAGCATAACCTTATTCTTGATGAACAGGACCAGATTCATAATTTTCAGGGCCCAGGGCAAAATGAAAACATGTACTACAAGGACATATTGTACAATCAGGGAATTAAAACATTTTAAAAGTATAAATGGAGTATAACCTTTATAATTGTGAATTATATTGTACATCTATAACATATATTGAACAACTAGAATTTTAAAAAAAGAAAATGTGAGGTGCCCTTAAAATAATCATTTAAGATTTCAAGATGGTAACAACCGAGCCTGGGGGCTTTCTGAGTGTGAGGCCCTGTATGGCTGACGCCATGGGTGCCGTGCCCATAAAGTTGGCCTTGCTGATGAGACAAGAGAAGAAGGCTGGATCATTCTGGATTTACTTGTGCTTTGCTAAGGTAAGTTATGTGGACCTCCTGGGTGGCTCAGATAGTTAAGAATCTGCCTGCAATGTAAGAGACCCAGGTTCAATTCCTAGGTTGGGAAGATCCCCTGGAGAAGGGAATGGCTACCCTCTCCAGCATTCTTGCCTGGAGAATTCCATGGACAGAGGAGCCTGGTGGGCAGGCTACAGTCATGGGGTTGTAAAGAGTTTGACATGACTGAGCGACTAACACTTTTATTTTTCAAGGTAAGTTATGAGTTTCCTGCTTCATTTTATTATCAATCATAATTAAAAAGCACCAACCCACATCCTTTTCAAAGTTTATTTTTCTTAATATGCAAATAGAAATGGTTTCCATAAATGGCTTTTATTCCAGTGTAAAGAATTCTTTCCAAAAATACAAATATGTATGTGTCTATTAAAACATGACTGGAAGCTCTCTATAGGGAAAGACAACTTGTGTTCATTTACTTTATTGACAGTGTACAGATTTTCATAGATTGCATTACAATACTGACTGCTAGATTTCTTATAAAGGTTTAGTTCGTATTTACTCTAGATTTGTCTTCACAATAAGAATAAACTCATGCCAGTGTTTAGTAATCAAGAGTAGCAATTCATTCAAATTTAATGACAGTTTTATTAAACTAAGAATCTCATATCACAGAGCATTCACAGTGCAGGAGGTCACAGTTCTTGAAAAAATAAATAGTGGGACAAATATATTTATTATTTACAACTTTTCAGCTCATGGCTCCTGCTTTGCCCGTTAGAGATGATGAACAAAGATGGCGGCATGACAGAAATGTCTCACGCAGGTGACGTGTAACAGCCTCAGAAGTTTTGGGTTTTGGTTGTTTCTAAGGGGGGTTCCTTTTGGGCATGAGAGCTCTGGTTCTATCTACCTGCTATTTATTAGGTCACACCTGAGCCCCAGGAAGATCCCATGGCCCTGTGCGCCCCTGGGCTGGGTCAGGCCTCCCCTGACCGTTCTTTGGCAGCTCCTGCATCTGTGCATGGGCCCGGCCCCATCTGGCTGGCAGCCCTGTTTCCTCTCTAGGTAATCAAGGCTCTCTTTGTATTCAGACACCCAGCAACTGCTCCGGGCTGGCAGCAGCTGGATAGGAGACACCCAACAGAGGGCAGGCACCCTACCAGGGAGCGTGTGCTCTTAACTGGACACCCAGCCTCCCAGACTAGCAGCCCCCCACGGAGGCTCCCTCAGACCCGGCCACAGAGGATTAGCCACAGTTCTCTCCCTGGGCCCCCAGATATCCTTGGTCCAGGCAGGTGGAGAAACTGCCAGGAAGTGTCCCATGGATTCAGAAGGGTACCTCTGGAGGTGAGAGCAGGGATGCCCTGGCGGCCAGAGGAAAAACCCACAAGAACATCTGATTTGGAAAAACAGAGCTGTCTGGATCACATCCCAGCCATTTTCAGTGGGGAGAAAGGCCTCGCTCCTGTTGAAAGGGGACTTCATGTTCATCAGGATACTCCCAGGTATCTGGGACCTTCTGGAGTTGGGGTGTGGGGTTCTGTTGTCTGGGACCCTGCTTTATGCACAAAGGCTGACCAGACCAAGCCACGCACCCAGAAATCAAAAGCTGAGCATACTTTCAATAGTTAAAAAAATACATTTTTCAGTGGTGGGATGGGGAGGGTACACACTTTCTCCAGGATTAAGGGCTTTATTGGCTGCTACTGTGGATAAGTCACAACCAACATGTTGCATAAAAAGCAGCTGTCTAAATTCTGGCAATGGAGGGAATAGGTGTGGATAGGCCTGCGTGTATCACAGGGCTTTGAATAAAGCAGCAGCCCATCCCACACCCATAAACCTAATGGTGGAAACACCACACAGAAAGGGCTTGACTTTCACATGGGTTCAGGGAGCGTTTCTAACTCTAAGAGCCACCTCCCATGACCCTGGGTCTGTATCAGGGTGTCCGGGCAGCAGATGTTTTCCCAGACTAGAAGACGATAAGTTCTTAGCCCCTGTTATGAAGTGTGTGGAGGACATACCACCTTGACAACTGGATGCCAAAACCGTAAGAGGTGATGGAAAGCCTGGAAGCTTGTGCAGGTAAAAGATGACACCAAGCACGCCCCCCTGCAATGCATGAGGATTTAGCAGAGACCAGAGGAACCTGGGAACCACTGGTCAACTGAAAAGTTAGAATTTTTTAAAACCCCCATAAAATAATCAAAGCTCTAATACGACCGAGCTGGCTTCCCTGTTGTGATGGAAGAAACAGCTCCTCCTGGGTGGCGAGATGGGAGAAAACACCTCTTCTCTTGATTTCATGCAGGTACCATTTCCTTGAGGTCGGGCAGCATGTGACTCTGGACACTGACCCATTAGCTATGAGGTCTGGAATTAAGTGCATACTAAACTAGCATCCCAGTTTGGTTTTCCCTGTTAAGAAGCAAATGCAACAACCTAAATGGACTGTGCCCTTGGGAGAACAGTTCTCTGCGGCAAGGCAAAGGGGCTCCACAAGAGCCAAGTCACAAAATCTGCCTGATGGGCCTGTGCCAAGGTGTTCTTGTTCTACCACCCACAGGACTGACACAGTGTAGGATAGGCCCCTTCTACATGCGCCCAGAAGGTCCTGAGAGCGTCTTTGCACTTGAGGGGCTCATGAGACCAGCTGCAGAGAGAAAGCTGGAGGGGAGCCCAGATGCTTGGGGTGAACCCACATAGAGGGCAGGGGCGAGGGGCAGCACATTGGGTTTAGGAATAAATGGGGGATGACGCTCTTCCTGCTACTCAAGAGCTGCCCAGGGAGCGTTTCCAAAAATGTCTGGAATGAGCACCACATGGTGACAAAGCTGCCGAGACGTGATCCATCTCAGGGATCCTGAATGCATCTGCTAACTGCCCCAAGGGGAGGAAGACTCACACAGAAACGATGTTCAGAGGGCATTAGAGGGACCTGGAAATATGGACTGCAGCCCACCATGGGATTCTCCAGGTAAGAATACTGGAGTGGGTTGCCATGCCCTGCTCCAGGGGATCTTCCCAACCCAGGGATCGAACCCATGTCTCTTATGTCTCCTGCATTTGGCAGTTGGGTTCTTTACTACTAGCGCCACCTGAGAAGCCCATATAAAACACAGTGAAAGTGAAGTGAAAGTCATTTAGTCGTGTCTGACTCTTTGCGACCCCATGGACTATACAGTCCATGGAATTCTCCAGGCCAGAATACTGGAGTGGGTAGCCTTTCCCTTCTCCAGGGGATCTTCCCAACCCAGGGATTGAACCCAGCTCTCCTGGATTGCAGGCAGATTCTTTACCAGCTGAGCCACAAGGGAAGCCCTTAAAACACAGTAGCAGGGGAAAATCTCCTGAAGATTTTCACCCTAACCAGCAGGTTCCTTGTTTATTCAAGCAGCAAGCATTTGCTGAGAGCCTGTCATATATGCTGCACAACCATCTTTTCCTGCCAGGGAAGGAAAGGTGGGGCTGAGAGACAGGCCAAGCCCAATCCCTAAGGACGCACTCAGTGTCAGGGCGGATGGGCGGCCACGAGCAGGCCAAACCCAATCCCTAAGGACCCACTCGGTTTCAGGGTGGATGGGGGGCCACAAGCTCACTGGGCAGTGCTAGCCGAGCCGAAGAGTCTCTGCTTCTCTGTCCGGTTACAGACCTTGACTCTGCTAGCTCATTTCACACCTGGGGAAGGAGGGGAAGAACGGACCCTCTCCCAGTCCATCTTGCCTCTGTCCACCCCCACCTTAAGGACAGGGAGGGGCCCTAGAGCTCAGGGAGGGGAGATGCCAGGAGGAAAGGAGGGTATCAGGCCAGGAGGCCCACATTCTTCCTGGATTCCCAGCCTGTGTGTGGAGCCCAGTGTTTGCTGAGGGCTGAGCGCCCATTGATGCTACAAGGCATGCAAATCCTCCCCAAAAAGGAAGAGGGGGACTTCCCTGGTGGTCCAGTGGTTAGGACTTCCCCTTGCAGTGCAGGGGGTGCAGGTTCAATCCCTGGTCAGGGAGCTAAGAGCCAACATACCTCCTGGTCAAAAATCCAAAACACAAAACAGAAGCAATATTGTAACAAATTAAAAAGACTTTAAAAATGGTCCACATCAAGAAAATCTTTATAAAAAATTTAAAAAAGGAAAGGTGGGGGTAGTTTCTTCCCTTAGAACCTAGACTCTGGGAAGCCCAGGAGGGGGTCTTTGGTCAGGGTCTGTAGGGGGTTGCCCCCCTCCATCCCCGGAGGGATGGGCACACCTATCTGGCTCCTGAAAGGTTATTCTTTTCAGCTGATTGGGTGTGTAAAAGGAAAAGATTGACAAGGAGAAGCAATGTGCCCTATCGCTGTTGTGTCCAACTCTTTGCAAGCCCATGGACTGTAGTCCACCAGGCTCCTCTGTGTTCATGGGATTCTCCAGGCAAGAATACTGGAGTGGGTTGCCATTCCCTTCTCCAGGGGATCTTCCCGACCCAGGGAGTGTCTCATGTCTTCTGCGTTGGCAGGCTGGTTCTTTACCACTAGGCACCATCTGGAGGAGCAAGAACGAGTCCTAATAGGTGGGATGAGGGGAGGAGGAGCAGGTAATGAACAGAGGAAAACTCACAAGGTCGGTGCTTATGGACGGTGAACACAGAGGTCGGGAGACATGGGTTACAGGAAGGATGGGAATGAGACCATTCTGATCTGCCTTTAACATCAGTCTCTCACTGCAGCTGACCTAGAGCCTTCCTCTAGGGCCAGGCTCTCAGGACACTGCATACCTTCCCCTTGACTACACTCGGCTGGCAAAGGAAAATCCAGACCAGAGATGCCAGGAGCCTCCTGCTTCTGCTTTTATAGATGTTTTCTATCTGAGTACAATGGGTTCATTTTTCTGCCCCCAATTCAAAGAGCCAAGTTTATTTTTCAGATTGCCTATTTTCATAGCAGAGTAATTACTCTGTGCTAATTAGCTTCGGGAAAAAAATAAAGGAAGTAATCCTGCTCAGTGACGAAAGCATTATTTTTCAAATGAAGGCCTAATTAATCAAGCAATTCTTTAAACTTGAAATGGAAAAAATATTTAGTTACAAAAGAGACTTCTTCACCTACGACATATATATAGTTTCCTAGCTACAATAAATGCATAGATCCTTTAAGGAAGTTACATTGGCACATTAAAGTCATAAGAGGATTAGCCAGGAGGGCTGTTCTACATACTAGAAACATTAGTTTTTGTCTCAAATTGGAACTGCAGCATATTTATCATCTCAGATGGGCTCTGGTGAGGAAGAGGTGGGTGATGAGGGTGTGTTCTCTGAAAGCTACACAGGGATTCAAAGATGGAACACCAGCAGGGCTCTCATCAGGGCCCATACGGCCTAGCTAAAAATATTTTTTGATCTTTATCAGAAAATAATAGGGACATAGGATGGGGATAAATATTAGGATGGGAGACAGAGCATCCAGATGTCAGTTAGAAATGTGACGAAGTTTTGACTCAAACAATAAGGGCCAACCCCAAGGACAAGGACACATCCACACCTGCACGACCAAGGATGACCACACACTGGACTGGCCGAGCCGGGTGGCGATCTGGGGCTCGGCTCCTGTTTGCAACTTACTAGCCATTGACCTAGAGTCACCTGACCTCTCCAAGACTGAACTTCCTGTTAAATGGGGATAATCATCCCTACTTATATCACAGGGCAGTTTTGAGATTCAAAAATGGACACAGATGCACTCTGAAACCCAGATGAGGCTGTAAGACAGAGGAGACCAGGTGGCTATTCTCTGTGGGCAGAGTGGTCCTGACAACTCTGAAACCCTCTGCGTCTAAATGTTTGTGCTGATGAACCTAGGGGCTCCCTGGCCGCCCACTCGGCTAATTTCTCAGGAAAACGACCCTTGTCCTCAACTGGAAGACCACTGAGAATCTAAGCAGAGAAACAAAAGGAGAAGTCTTAACTTGGTGTAGCTACTAACACTGATGGGGATCCAGAATAGAAACCCGGTGATGGGGCTGTCACATCTGAGGCTCATGCTAAGCAAATTTTAGGGACACGAGCTTAAACATGCCCTCCTTCTGAAATTCAGAGGCCACAGAGAGCACAGCCACAGATTCCACTGCGGGTTACAACCATTGTGTCTCGGGAAAGAATCAGCTATTGGATTTACACTCATCACCCATGATTAATTATCAGTGAATCACTAAAACCCTCCTTTCCTCATACCATCATGGGGGCGTTCCCCATACAGTCTTCTGTGCAAAATAGCCCAGTATTAAAAGTGCATCAAATCTGATAGACTCTTTGCAATAGAAACATTAAAAAAAAATAAAAAAGAACACCTCTCTATAAAATGAATTGTGCTTTCTTTTCAGAAACCACAAATGGTTTGTGTTCGTAAATCTTTTTAATATATATTTGAGAGCTAGGAAGCAGTCAAAATTGTTTAATGTTTCTATTTTTGAATTAACCTCCCATCTTTGGCCTTTCATGCATAGCAAACTACAAGATTCAAGAACCTTAGCTCTAAAAATTTCCAAGTTACGGTTTCCATACTTGCCTCCAGCTCACCAGAGAGCAATTGGTGGTTTTGCAGGAAATCTCTTTTCTTGTCATTAACCATTACCTCTGGCACACGCATTCCAGTTCAGCAGGCTATGAAATTTGTTGGGCATATAAACAATTGGGTCTTTGAACAGGGTGACTGTGAGGGCAGGGCATTAACAAAGAAACGACAAACCCAAACTGACAGCGCGTCCCAGGCCACAGGTCTGGAATGAATGGCTGTAAAGCCCTATCTCCACTGTGTCTCTGAGTTAGCACCCATTTAGATGTTAGTCTTCTACTTTCTCTATGTTCCAAACCAGACGTCTTAGCGTCAACGCAACATGATACACATAGGATTTGTTTCCCATAAGTATTACCTTTCTGGTCCCCATCAAGGTCCTTTGTATGCGATGGTATTTTTCAAGTATGATGATCTATAGCTGACATTTTATTTTGACTGTGTCATTGCTCGTTCTCTGAATGTATCAATGAAAATGAGAAGAGTATGCACTTGTTTTCTCTCTTCTGCTGTGAACAACTGTTTCTATTCTTCCAAATTTGTCCAGGAAAAGGGGTGGAGTGTTTGTTGTCACGGCCCCAAACTCCCAACAGGTTGAGCCTGCTCTCTCCAAACCTTGAGTGCTTCCAGCAGGATTCAGAAGCTCTAAGGAGCACATGCTGCCCAAGGAACCCACACCCTCTGGTCCAGAGGGGCCCCTTAAGAACAACGCTCCTATTTTGCACTTGCCCCAGGAGACCTTGTGTTCACCGACTGCCTCATTTCCGAGGCTGCCTTGCGACAGAAAGACAACCCACATACAGAAGTCCTTCTGATCCAGGCGTCCGAGAGGAGATACATGCCACGCCCCTATGGCCGGCGGCTCGGAGGTCTGCGAAGCTGCTCCAACAGCGGCCTCTGAATCTTGCCTTTTTGTGGGGGCAGAACTCCGAGGAGGAGGATGACGCCCGCAGCCTGGCCCATGACCAGACACAGACCACGATGGCGCCTTCTTCCCATGGATGAAAGAACGGACGGTGGCGGCCGATGCAGGAGAGATCTGTGGTGGGGAGGGGCAGGGAAAAAGGACGCCAGCGCCGGAGTGTCCAGAACAGCTCCCGGGCGGGGGGCAGTGGCTCCGTTTTAATCGTCTTCTCGGCACATTGGCAGGTTGACAAAGGTAAAGACATTGAACTCTATCATTATGGAGAAGCACAAGAAGACGGCGTAGAGGACCAGCACGTACACCCCCAGCTTCTGGTCCAGCTTCCACTTGTTCAAATGGATGCCCAGGACCTAGAAGGAGACAGCGAGTGTTGGGCTCGGGGAGCAGAGAAATATAAATGGCACTTTTACTGGAAAATTACACACGAACGGTGAGCCCCAGAACTTCCTCCAAACTGTGGACAAGAACAGAGGGGTGCTGCCGGGTGTATCATTGGTTTGATCAGAATGAGCCCTGTAGGCTTTAGACTCGTCTGATGAAAGGATGCTGACTCTAGGCAGGCACAGCAGCTGTCCTCAGGGGACAGGCCCTCCCCTGGTAGGCACGTTCCTTTTTGGGGATGCACAGGCCTCCCAAGCCTTCTTTAGTGACAACTGGGGACTGCCACTGGCTCCTTCCTTTGCTTTAGAATTTGGCATCCTCAACCCTCTTCAGCAAAACCTTCAAGGCTCCCATTGGCCCACTGTCTGGACAGCTTCAGCTTGGACCGTGTGTGTATGTGTGACAGGGTTGGAATGCTTCCTCTTTCTACATTCGTTTCATACTTGCCTACCTATTACTACCTTCTTTCTTTTTTAAAATTAATTAATTTATTTTAATTGGAGGCTAATTACTTTACAATACTGTGGTGGGTTTTGCCATACACTGACATGAATCAGCCATGGGTATACACGTGTCCCCTCCATTCTGAAACTACCTTCTTTCTTATCCATGAATCAAGGCTCCCCAAGAGTTGAATCATAGTTACCTCCAATGCTGTGGGTCCTTACAGACAGACCAACTGGGATTCAAATCCCAGCTTTTCCTATCCCTGTAGACTTCATGAAGGGAGTGGATATGAGTCCTCATTAAAAGGTTTTAGAAATGTGGGGTCCATGAAGAAGGGATTCCTTTCTAAGCAATAGCACTAATGGGACAGTTATGGGAAAGAACAGTTATGGCAAATAGCCATTTCCTACCCCTGTGATCTGGGACAAGTTACTTAATTCCCGAGCCTTAATTTCTTCTGTAAAGTAGAAAATCATCAGGTGCTTGTAAGGATGGAATAAACTAAGCCGAGGCATTGTTTACCACAGTTCGGGGCCTGTGGAATAAGGAGACCTCCGTGTCACCATGTACCATCCCCGAGCCCTGACCATCATGCCCCCAAGGCAGCTCCAATAGACTAGGGGTGGGGGGAATGTGTCTCCTACTCGCATCATTGAGGGGAGACAGACTGGGCAGGAAGAAGAGAGGAAATGTAAGTCCCTCCTTCTGGGGACTTCTCACCAGCTTAGGGAAAAGTGTAGTGGTGGATGCCAACATTCTTGGCACAAACTGTGTCTGGGGGTGTCTGTGAATTTATATGTTTTTTCAGCTTTATCCCTCACGGCCAAGGGGAAGAATTCAGAGACTGTGCAGAATTGAAGGAAACCACGTGTGTTTCAAACTACCATTCTAGAATTGTAAAAACTCACGGTGAGAGCGACAGAGCCCAGCAGCAATGCCACGGAGTAGACCAGACCCCGACTGTTGATCTTCACCTGGAGAAATAAACACACACGCCCTGAACCTCTGGGCTGCTCAGAGGCCCATCTGTTCTGGGAGCCCACTGCACTTGGGCTTATCCTTTCCCTCCTCTGGAAGCAACAGGTGGGTGTTCACAGCTGAAGCACCTGTGAGTTCCAGGCAAACACGGGCAGCCTCTTGCAGGCACCCCCAGGCTGCTCTGGACTCCTTTGCACAAAGCGGCTGCCAGCCTGCGGAGGAGACGGGGCAGCGCCCCCCCTGGAGCTCCTAGCTGCAGGGCCAACACCATGCTCGCTCCCTGTGAAGCACAAGTGCCCAGCATCATCTCACTAAGGAAGTGAGACGAACTTACCGTGGACCCATAATTAACAACCATGGTCTGCAGCCCCCACGGTATGCCGAGTCCCACGAGGATGTCAAACACGTTGCTTCCTATGGTGTTAGAGACCGCCATGTCACCAAGGCCTGCGGGGAACAACCGACAGGTTATTCCTAACCCCCAATACCTCAGAATTTATTCAGAGACAGGGTCTCTACAGGGCTTCCCTGGTGGCTCAGATGGTAAAGAATCTGCCTGTAATGCAGGAGACCTGGGTTCGATTCCTGGGTTGGGAAGATCCCTTGGAAAAGGAATGGCTGTCCACTCTAGTATTCTTGCCTGGAGAATTCTATGGACAGAGGAGACTGGAGGGCTACAGTCCATGGGGTCACAAAGAATCAGATAGGGGTAATGAGGTTAACATGAGGGTGAATCCTAATTCAGTATGATTGGTGTTTTCATGAAAAGCGGAAATTTGTGCACAGCCCTGCACACAGGGAGAACTCCAGCCGAACATGAAGACTGCCTCCTACAAGCCAAGGAGAGAGGCCTGGAGCAGACAGAAAGAACCATATTTTTCCAACAGCTTGACCTCTAGCCTCCAGGACTGTGGGACAGTCGGTTTCTGTTTTCCTGTCTCCCAGTTTGTGGTAATTATGGCTGCCCTAGGAAACTAACCCAGAGCCCTTCATTATTTCTCCTGCCAGGGGTGTCAGCCTGTGTTCTGGGATGACCCACTGTGTGCCTCTCCTTATTTGGGATGCCCACCTTCTCTGGGAGGGAGGGTGCCTTGTCCTCGATGCATACTTGTGACCCAGGCGATGGCACCATGTACTTGACCCGGATGACAGAGCAGCAGGTCTTAGGCCTGGTTGGTCTCCCAAGAGTGGACTCTTTGCCCCCAGCCAGACTAGAAGCATCTTAAAGGCAAGGGGCCATGTCATTACCTTCCCCCTCCTGCCCCACTGTCCAGTCTCCTACCAGCCAAACAATCTTAGGAACTCAATAACTGAGAGGTACCAAAAGTTAGAAAACAAATTTTTAATGCTGGCTGAAATCTGTTCTAACCTGGCTCCCTAGCCCAAATTCAACACGACTGTCATAATCTGGCCACAAACATCCGTGGAAAGAACAAATCTGAAATGCACGTGCCTATAACCATAACGTCACCTTGGTCACTGAGCAGCTTGCAGAGACTCAGACCAGCAACTGGACGACCGCCTCACCTCTTTTCGACCACCTGCCCCCAGGTATTAGCCAGGCTACCTCCTCCCACCCTGTTGCTGGCATCCACTGACCTCCAGAGCACAGTGTCTCCCCAAGGGCCTCACAGCTCCCTCCCTGTCTGCCTGGGCACCTAACTGAGCGCCTTCAAAATCCTGGCAGCTTATTCCTACTGCGGCCAGTATCTCTGGGAAACCCGCCTTCCAGTCTCCCGGGTTCTTGTGAAACAGGACCGTGCAGCTCCTGTTTTGGGCCAGCTAGTCGTCCCTGGTGAGGAGGCAGGCACTAGCTGGATGGGTCAGGAGGAACCAAGGTGCCCGGGTCTGGGCAAGAAGAGTGAGCGTGTTCTCAGGTTGGATGCTGGGCTCTATGTGGGTGCAGCCCCCTAAGGAATCTTTCAGCAGCAATTCTCAGACTTGGACAGCACACGACTCAAATTTCCATTCCCACCAACCATAGTCCAAGAGGGGTTCCCTTTTCTCCACACCCTCTCTGGCATGTATTGTTTGATTTTTTGAAGATGGCCATTCTGACCAGTGTGAGTTGATACCTCATTGCAGTTTTGATTTGCATTTCTCTAATAATTAGTAATGTTGAGCATCTTTACATGTGCCTCTGTGGCTATCTGTGTGTCTTCTTTGGAGAGATGTATACTTAGGATTAGGATTGACATATATATACTGTGTGTGTGCCCAGTTACTCAGCCATGTCTGACTCTGTGACCTCGGGGACTGTAGCCCATCAGACTCCTCTGTCCATGGGATTTCCCAGGCAAGGATACTGGAGTGGGTTGCCATTTCCTTCTCCAGGGGATCATCCCGACCCAGGGATCAAACCCATGTCTCTTGTGTCTTCTGCATTGGCAGGTGGATGCTTTACCACTGAGCCACCTGGGAAGCCCACGTATCTGTTACCATGTGTAAAATAGATAGCTAGTGAGAATCTGCTACAAAGCCCAGGGAGCTCAGCTCGGTGCTCTGTGATGACCTAGATGGGTGGGATGGGGTGGGAGGGAGGTCCAAGAGGGAGGGGACATACATATACACACAGTTGACTCATTTTGTGGTTTAGCAGAAACTAACACAACATTGTAAAGTGATTATACTCCAATAAAATATT
Source organism: Bos javanicus (assembly GCF_032452875.1). Taxonomy (NCBI): domain Eukaryota; kingdom Metazoa; phylum Chordata; class Mammalia; order Artiodactyla; family Bovidae; genus Bos; species Bos javanicus. The sequence continues at coordinate 56,626,301 of NC_083888.1, read as the reverse complement.
TTTTAATGGACGAAAAAGAGCAAACAACTCGCTGGGGTCTTGCTGAAAAGCAGACTCTGGTTCAGTGGGGCTGGGATGGGGCCTGAGACTTTGCATTTCTCTCAAGCCGATGCTGCCAGCCTGGACCACATTATGGGCTATGAGGCTTTAGGGAGCCCAGGATGCAGTCTCTGCATGTTAGAGCTCACTGCACTGCTTCTGCCTCATGCAGGGGGCTCTGGGCAGAGGTTTCTGCATCCTCCGCCATAAAGAATCTATGTTTAATGTTGTCTGCGGGATCCTCTGTCACTCCCATCAGCATCACCCTTAGGACAGCTATATACTCCCACCCCTACGTCAGCCTTCCTCCATTTCTGTCTTTCTACATTTCACAGGAGCCACTCTGAGATGATACCCCACCTGTTCTTGTTCCTACAGAGCCCCTTTGAACTACACTGGGACCCTCCCCTCCAAGTTCTTAATCTTCTTGTATTATGACCCCTTTCCTGACCCACTAGCCTGGACTCCGAGGCCAGTTGTTTAAACGGCAGATTCTCTTGGCCCCTTGACCTTCCACTGTGTCCACCCAACCACCCCCAGCTCTGGATGAACTCATCTGTGTGTCCTGGGAGCTGGTACAACTCCAAATTCATGCTGGAACCCCACCCAAATTCACAACCCCGAATGTCAGCCAGGCTCTCAGGGTTTATTGGCTTTCCTTTTCCTCCCTGTACTGGGTTGAATAGCGGCCCCCACTTGTGTCCACCCAAAACCTGTGAACATGACTTAATTGGACAGTAGAATCTTTGCAGATGTGATCCAATTAAAACGAGATCATACTGAATTAAGGTGGGCCCTAATTCGGTGGCTGGTATGTCTTTGGACACAGACACACACAGAGGGAAGAACAGCATGTGAAAACACAGGCAGACACTGGAGGGAGGTAGCCACAAGCCAAGGATTCCTGGAACCCCCTGAAGCTGGCAGAGAACAGGGAAGGATTCCTTCCCAGAGCCCCCAGATAAGTACAGTCCTGCCAACACCTTGACCTTGGACTTGTAGCCTCCAGGACCAGAGAATCCATTTCTGTTGTTTTAAGTCACCCCAGTTGGGGTACTTTGGTTATGACAGCCCCGGGAAATGAATACAGTCACCTCAAAGGTCACTCAGTTCAATTCCACCCCCCTCTGCTGCCGTCCCCAGCTGTCGCCTTTCTCCACGAGGCTCCAGCCTCCTGCCAAACATTCTCCCACCCTTCCCTTCCCCTCATTTCATCTTTTCTCAGGACCGATCAGCCAACTAACCAAGCTCTCTTTCATCTTGAAGAAATAAAACATTTTCCTCCTTTCTGAACCCACTTTCTGTTTGGACACTTCTCTCCCCTCCTGTCTCCTCTGAGATTTCACTCCACTATTTGCCCTTCCTGCCTCCCACACTTTCACACTGCTGTCTACGGAGGAAGGTCGGTAGAAGTTCAGGCATGGATGCTATCTCACTGGTAGCAAAGCAGCAGCAGAGGAAGGCTGGCTCTTCACAGCCCTTCTGTTCTGCCATCGAGGAGTATACCACTGCTCCTTAGCCTGCTCACCCCCAAAGCACTTAGCTCCAAAGAAAATCCACCAAGCAAACCATAACTTTACATAAGTTCTAGAATTTGAAGAGGAATCAGAAAACAGTTGGAGACATAGGATATCCCCACTTGGCCTGCCTGGGATCAGAACATTAGTGCATTTGCTATAAAAATTCTGGGCTCCCACTCTGTTCAATCTCACTCACATTGGTGATGTCAGAACAACTTCATTTTTTTTTGGCAACACAGCTAGTGGGATCTCAGTTCCTGCAGTGAAAGCCTGGAATTTTAACCACTAGGGCACCAGGGAGCTCCCATCCACACAGATGCTTCTAGAGGCCTAGAGGAGGTGATCTTGGTAGTGATTCTCTCCATGGATGGAATGTATACCATGCTTTCCAGTCATCACTGTTTCCTCCATGGTGGGACTTGGTGACTACCAGTCCTGAGAGCTATGAACCGTAACGCAGGCAGGGGGATGGGCCCACTTGGCAATGCCGACGGCTGGGGGCCCAAGACACTATTCGTACCTTGTCTCGCCACAATCAAGCTGGCCATGCAGTCGGGGACGCTCGTGCCTGCTGCAAGGAAAGTAATGCCCATGATGACATCGGGGATCCCAAGGGTGTATCCAATAATAGTCACCTGCAGAAGAGGGGGGAAACATCAACTCACAGAGGAGCACCCCTGAAAACCCTGCTTACAACTCAGAGTTTTTAACTTTAAACATAGTACTCCTGCATCCAACAGAAAAATCTGGAATATGGTTTCTTTTTTTAAAACTGTCTTTTGAGTATTCTTTTTTCCAGATTACATGAGTAATCTGGGTTTACTGTTTTAAAAAGAAAAAAAGTCAAATGAAAGTATTAGTAAAAATCACCTACCATTTCTCAAGACCTTCAGACAACCACTATTAACACTTTTTATGAGCCAGTGAGTCTTAGACTTGAAAATGTAGGAAATCCTGTAGTGAGCTATTAAAATAAGACCCGCCAGGACCCACCCCCAGAGTTTCTGATTCAGGAGATCTGGGGTAAAGCCCAGGAATCTGCATTCCTAACAAGTTCCTATTTGGTTGAGACCCTGAGGCTACTGACCTGGGAACCACGTTTGAAAACCCCTGCTTTAGAATATGGGCTTCCCTGACAGCTCAGTTGGTAAAGAATCCTCCTGCAATGTAGGAGACCCTGGTTCAATTCCTGGGTCGGGAAGATCCCCTGGAGAAGGGATAGGCTACCCACTCCAGTATTTTTGGGCTTCCCTTGTGGCTCAGCTGGTAAAGAATCTGCCTACAATGTGAGAGACCTGGGTTTGATCCCTGGGCTTTAGAATATATCCTTGACCTTCTTTTTGGTGTTTGTATTAGAAAAAAATGAAATCAGATTATACTGTCAACACATATTTTGTGACTATATGTTTCACGCAATGATACAATGTGAGTATCTTGCCATCATAAATAATCATCTACAGTCTTATTTTACACCGGTGCGTGGATTCCACTGAATAGCTGTAAAAGTTCCTGTCCATCCATCACCGGTGGATAGGAAATGGCTTGTTTTAGTTCTTAAAATATCACCGTGTGTAACATTTACTGAGCACCTCCTATGTACCAGGTCCTTTCCATGTGTTTCACTTTCACAATCTCATCTGCTCTAGGCACCACCCATTGCTGAGGGAGGCACCGTTATTTTGCCCAAGGAAACGATGGTCAGAAGGGGAGAAGTTACAATGCAGGTGGGCGTCAGGTCGCTGAGCAGCAGAGCAGGGATTCCAAGCCAACTCTTTCTGACTCTAAAGCCTGCACTCCAACCTTGCCATCATGCTTTTTAATTGGATGATAACTGCTTTACAAAGTTGTGTTGGTTTTTGTCATTCAACAATGCAGATCAGCTGTGAGTGTATGTATGTGTGTGTTTTATATATATATACACACACACATACATACATAAGTACATATATATCCTCCCTCTGAAGCATCATGTTGTCTTGTGTGAACATCTCTGGGTTCTCATCTTACTATTATATCCTTAGGAAAAGTTCCAAGAAATAGAATCACTGGATTGAAGGGTATACAGGCTTTTAATGATCTTGAAGCATGGTCACATAACTCCTCTAATAAATGCCTGACACTCAGGAAATGGTGAGCAGCAGCTGAATGGAAAGCCCTAGAAGCACTTGGACAACCTCACTCAAAACACCCCTTACATGGCTCACCTCCCCATCTAGAAAATGTGAACAGCAGGATCTTTCAGGGTTGTTCACATGTCAGCTGATGGCTCCAGTCCCAGCAAATGTTTGGGTAAGCTAGTTTACTTCTCTGAGCCTCAGTTCCCTCATCTGTGAAATGGGCTTTTAAATGAGGATTAAGAGAAAAGATGAGGTGACAGTGCATGGGCTGCATGAGACATCCATAGATGTGTGTTTCCCTTCACTTTCAATTACTCATCTTGCAATCTATGGGGGCACAGAAAATGTGAATGATTAGCCCAGATGAAGTGTGCTTTCCAAGGGCAGAGCTTAGCCCTGGAATGAAGCCAGAGCTTGTGGACTAAAACAATATCCTTCTTAGGACAAAGCTTGCAGATGGGTTTGGAGATGCTCGACCCCCCAAAGACAGTGCTCAGTTCAGCATCGCCAGGAACTGGGCAGTGTGTGTGCTGACTGGCCTGCTCTGGGCTGTGCAAGGAGAAGACTGAGGACACAAAGCCACAGAGCTGATGTATCAGTGCTTAACCCACACTGACCAAGAGGGAGGTCTCCACAAGCACTGGCTGTGGCTGACATGTTCTTAATGGGTGATACCAGATGTCATAAGTATAGGAGCCTGGGTTATCCTGGCAATAATGAAGATGCTTCCTTTGTTTTCCTTTCCTTATATCACTGGACTACCTGGCTAAGAAGCTGGAGGGTGGAAGGACAGAAGGAAGGCTCTATGTGTGTGCACACAATGGCAACCCACTCCAGTATTCTTGCTTGGAGAATTCCATGGGCAGAGGAGCCTGGCAGGCTATAGTCCATGGGGTCACAAAGAGCTGGTCATGACTGAGTGACTAACACTTGAACACACTCCAAGCATTCAGGACCAGAGATGCTACCTGAGTATGGCTTATCCTTGGACTCCAGCCTGGGGCCCTCTGAACTCCTGATGCTGAGGTTTCAGAAAGGGAAGCAGAGCCAAGTCCAGAGCTGGGCTGATGATCCACCTGACTTTGTTGAAGTCACACCTCCTCTTTGGTCCTCAGTCTCCCCAGTTGGGCAAAGGTGCTGCATCAGATGGCTTATTTTTGAGATTCCCTCCCTTGGGATACTGACAATCAAGAATCGTTTTCCCCAAAGCCTTAGGGGTGAGAGATGTGAAGGATGGTGGGCGTAAAAGATGGGCAGGTGAGACTTCAGTGCTCCCTGGCGCCCCCATGAGGAAAGTAAGCGCCTGGCCCCGGGCGTATCTTGCTTTCACAGAAATCAGGCTAACATGGCACTGTTGTCTTTACCACTTTCTACTGTGGAAACCACTCAATTACCCGAAACTGAGGCCAGCTGAAGTCCCAAATCACAGGTAAGAGTGCCGCAGCAAGGTGGTTCCTATGACTCTGGCCAAGCCACTGCCAAGACTCTTTTAAGAAGCAGGAATGGGGTTTGTAAGACAAAGCGAGGGGGATGGGAATGTTATTCAATGTCCTACCTCACAGCTAATTAGTAGAACTGATTTCACAATACTGTTGTTTTCATTAATTAAAAAGAAGAAAAAATTTCACACGTTCATTAATTTGATCTTCCCTAATTCTCACACCCACTCAAATGTCATGAAATACTTTTTTCACTTGCAATATTGTTTGTGGAATGCACTTTAGTAAAAGAAATTGCTGGATCCTTTTATCAAATGTAAGCATGGGCTGGCCTTTAACCCTACTCAGTAGTCATGTAAGGATGTGAGAGTTGGGCCCTAAAGAAGGCTGGGTGCTGAAGAATTGATGCTTTCCAATTGTGGTGTTGGAGAAGACTCTTGAGAGTCTCTTGGACTGGAGGGAGAAAGGACATCAAGGCTGAATATTCATTGGAAGTGCTGATGCTGAAGCTCCAATACTTTGGCCACTCGATGCCAAGAGCTGACTCATTGGAAAAGACCCTGATGCTGGGAAAGACTGAAGGCAAAAGGAGAGGAGGGCAGCAGAGGATGAGATGGTTAGATAGCACCACCAACACAATGGATATGAATTTGAGCAAACTCTGGGAGATAGCAAAGGACAGGGAAGTCTGGAGTGCTAAAGTCCATGGGGGTCAGAAAGAGTTGGACACAGCTCAGTGACTGAACAACAACAACATCTTTGACTGTCATCTTTTTCAGTGGTGGGGGGAATCTGTTAGTAGCTATTTGCAACTTCTTTTCTACATAAGAAAACACACACACACACCTTGGCATCTATGGGGATTTAAACCTCTATCTGAACAAGCTTGGAAGCAGTGTCGGCTGCACGTCATGGTGAACATAGCTGATCTTTACTGTTATGATCAATTTGCTATGTCGCTAGCTCACACCTGATGCCTGAACAGAACCCTTTCCTCTCCCAATAACCTGCAGGCAGTGGCGATCATGTCCATTTCGCAGAGGGGACAACTGTGGCTCATGGAAGCTGAGTCCCCTGTCCAGGTTTCATGGCTCCAGTGGGGAGAACCAGGATTCACAGCCAGTCCCATGTGACCCCACAGCTCTTCTTCTCCCACCAAACTGTTCCTCTTGGGTTAAGAGCCTGTTGCCTGTGTGCCTCTGAGGCTAACACACACCTGTGCCCTGTGTGTTAGGTGGCATCACGTGTTAGGAGGAGAGTGAAATGGCTGCATGGATACTACTGAGGTGTGAGTGGCTTGCAGGTGAACTTCACAATAGAAATGCAGAGGTTCTGTACCCACTTCTCTTGCTGTTCACGGGCTCCTCAGGTGGGTGAAAGGAAGAGGGGGAACCCCACAAGATGATATACAGAGTGAGAAGAAGGGGGCTCCTGTTTGGCCCCACCTAGCCAGTGAAAGGTTTGCCCAGGGAGCAGTCATGTGGGGCCAGAGGGGCTAGGCCAAAGCCTCTCTTCCTGGAGATTCTAAGAGCAAACTGAGAGGCCATTCAGGGGAGTGGTTGAGATCCTAGACTCTGGGGATCAATACCCGGGTTCTAATCCCAACTCTAGAATTCAGTAATTGTGTAACTAGTTGTGCAGTAGTTGTTAACTGCCTAACTAACCGGACAAATGACTCACTCTCTAGGCCTCAGGTTCCTCATCTGTGAAATGGGCACAATAAAACTGCTTACCCCATTGGGTTGCTGTGAGGACTAGAACAGTTTACCTAAAGTTTATATCTGTGCCTGGACATAGGAAGGGGGGACGAACATCCCTGGGCAGGGGCTATGGAAAGGGCCGCCTGGTGTTTGTCTCCCTCCGACTCCAGTCTCCATCACATTCCTCTATGGATGCTGAAAAGGAAGGGGGCCTAGTGATTAGCCCTCCAGAGCTCTTTCTAGAGAGTGTCTGCCATCTCTGCCACATTCCTCTTCCCATCACACCAGGGTGGCATGTCCCAGGCTGTCCATGTGAAGGTAACCTTCCCTCCCATGGACACTGTGGACCATGCTGTGTCTACCTGGGCATCCCCGATACACAGCACAGCTTCAAATGACTCTGCTGAAACCCCTTCCTGCTGAGAAATAAGCCAAGGTCTTTCAAGGTAGGGGAGTTGCTGAAGGTGATCCAGCAGTGCCTGCAGTCACTCTTGATCCTAGCTTTCCCACCTCCGGCAGGTGCCGGGCAGGGGCTGTCCGCACGGTCCACCCCCTCTCCCGCCACTCACCAGCCACACCATCAAGTAGGAGAAGACAGCGATCCACAGCGTGGCGATGACGAAGGTGAGCATGAAGAACTTCTCCCAGCGGGGCTTGCTGCAGTTGGGGATGGTGATGCACAGGAGGAAGATGAGCGGCCAGGTGAACACCCACTTGACTTTGTCCCCTCTTGCCTCTGCAGAGGGGTGGGGTGGAGCCAGAAGGGGGAGAAACACTAGGTTACACACCACCAGTCTACCTGCAGGTTTACTTTCCATGCCAAACAAGAAAATGCTACGAATATGACTCCCAGCAACGGACTCCACAGAACGCCACGCCTCCCGATTGTCAACCTGGAAGTGATCGCAGCAAAACGGTTGAGTGCTTGTTGACTGAATAACCACTGTCAGTCCAAATCCTTCATTTGACAGGGTGAGGAAAATGAGACCCAGAGCTGGAACAAATTTGTACAGGGCAGCTGGAATGGGATGTTGAGTATGAATAGGCTTTGGAGTCAAACGTGCGTTGGAATTCAAATGACCTTGAGCAATCCCCTCAACTCCACTTCCTCCTCTGATAATAACAGATGTAAGTGACAACCCAATAGTTGATGCAGGGAATATTTGCTACGTGAAGCAGGCATAATGCTAAGCATTTTGCATTTTAGTAGTTTTCTTCATCTGTTAAAAGGAAACAATGCCTCTTTCTTGGCTGTTGCAAAAATGACATGATACAATGTATATAAAACAGCCAGCACAAAGAACTTGGCCAAGAAGGTGCTCTAGAAATCTCAGCTCATTTGCTCCAAGGTCATAAACTCCACCAGTGGCAGATGCAAGACTAAAATGTGGTGTTCTATTGACAGGTATGACCTCACTGACCCCTAGCAAGGGAATCCACAAACAATTTAACTGAGGAGAAGTGGCCACTGAGTACAAGCATAGTGTAATTATCCTTAATAGGTGGCTTATCCTTAATAAGCCACTGGGTATTTTGAGCACATGCACGCTCAAAGCAGGCTTGTGGGTAATGCCAAAGATTTGGTGGAGGAAGGACCTCTGAAAATTCTCTCCTCCATAAAAGCAATGCAAACATTAGCAAAAATGGTCTGAGTCAACTTGTTTTAGAACTCTGGAAATTAACCAAAGCCTTGTAGCCATCCAGGGAGTGTTTATTTAAGAAAATAATCTGGGTAAAATTAAGAACAGTGAACTTCATAGAGTTTTAACTTGCCTTGTTTTCATTTTCTTTCATCAGCTTTGGAGCAGTCTTGAAAAACCAGGAGCCTGGCATCCACCAGAGGGGGAAGGACAGGATTAGAGTTCCTTCCAAGTCTGTTCCCAGAGGACTAGCATTATCTGACCTGTCTGCTGGCTTCCTGGAAGACCCTGCTTTCAAGGTGTCTTTATTTTACCTGAATCAGAGCTCACCCAGAATGAATAGCCTTTTCCTTGAGGGCATTTGTTGAAAACAATCAGAGACAATTGTTGAAAACTGTGCTGCCTGCAGTGGCGGAAAACAGCTGGACAAACAATAGGTTAATAAAAAAGCTTAAAAGGAAAAGCTGGGAATGAGATATCCCTAGAGGACTTGGAAAAGCTCCCAGGTAGTTCTAGGAATACGAAAGTTCATAACAGGCGTAGGGCTGTTCCCAGGGTTATCTGCATTTTTAGGAAAGACTTGGCTTCCCAGATGGCTCAGTGGTAAAGACTCTGCCTGCCCATGTAGGAGCCACAGGAGATGCGGATTTGATTCTGAGTCTGGAAGATCCTTTGGAGGAGGAAATCCACTCCAGTATTCTTGCCAGGATAATCCCATGGTCAGAGGAGTCTGGTAGGCCCCAGTCCATGTAGTCGTAAAGAGTTAGACAGGACTGGGCAGCTGAGCATGCAGGAAAGACTTGAGAACACCTTAATCTTTCACTTCTGCCTAACATTGAGACTCTGAGAAAACAAGAAGTAAAGGCTAAGGTGGAGTTGTAAACTGCCTGAGTGTTAAAGGCGTGCCCCCAAACACACACAGAACCCAGCAAAGAGAAGGAGACTTGTTTTGAGCCAGGCATCTAAAGAAATCTCTGTAATCATTAGCAGATATTTCAGGGGTCACACAACAAACAATATAGATTTTACAGAATTAGAAAAGTCACCAAACAAACAACAACAACAACAATAGTAAAGCAACAACAAACAGCCATGGGAATGGGAAGGAACCTGATTTCTTATTATTACTTCATAATAATATTTTTATTATAAATATTATATTATATTTATAAATATTATAAATATTATAAATATTAATAAAATTAAAATACATTATTTTAAATGTGCATTTTTATCAACAACAAATTATGAGACATGCAAAGAAACAAGATAATACAGCCCGTACACATGAAAACAGCAGCTAATAGAAAGTATCTCTGACATTGGATTTACTAGACAAAGGCTTTAAATCAGCTGTATTTAAAAATCGCTGATTTAAACTGTGCACAAAGAAGTTTTAAATATGTCTTAAAAATAAATGAGAAGTACAGGAATGATTTCTTATCAGAGAATATCATCAGAGAAGTAAAAACTATAAAAAGAACCAACAGAAAGTTGAGAGGGGTTGAGAGGTACAATAACTTAAATGAAAATTTCACTAGAGGGGCTCAACAGCAAATCTGTGCAGAAAGAAGAAAAATATCAATGACCTCAGAGACAGGTGAACTGAGATCTAGTCTCAGGAACAAAAACAGAGTAAAGAAAAATGAACTGTGTCTCAGAGACCTGTGGCACAGCATCAAACATGCCAATGTGTGCATATGAGAATATAAAAAAAAAGAGGAGAGAGAAAAGCGGGTAGGAAGAATACTTGAAGAACTCATGCTCAAAAACTTTGCATATCTGATGAAAAACATTCAAGAAGAAGACACCTTCTCAAGTTCACATGGAACATTCTGTAGGGTAGACCATATGTTAGGTCATAAAACAGGCATCAATACCTTTAAGTTCAGTTCAGTCACTCAGTCATGTCCGACTCTTTGTGACGCAGCACGCCAGGCCTCCCTGTCCATCACCAACTCCCAGAGTTTACCCAAACTCATGTCCATCTAGTTGGTGATGCCATCCAGCCAACTCATCCTCTGTCGTCCCCTTCTCCTTCTGCCCCCAGTCCCTCCCAGCATCAGGGTCTTTTCCAATGAGTCAACTCTTTGCATGAGGTGGCCAAAGTACTGGAGTTTCAGCTTAAGCATCAGTCCTTTCAATGAACACCCAGGACTCATCTCCTTTAGGATGGACTGGTTGGATCTCCTTGCAGTCCAAGGGACTCTCAAGCATCTTCTCCAATACCACAGTTCAAAAGCATCAATTCTTCGGCGCTCAGCTTTCTTCACAGTCCAACTCTCACATCCATACATGACCACTGGAAAAACCATAGCCTTGACTAGATGGACCTTTGTTGACAAAGTAATGTCTCTGCTTTTGAATATGCTATCTAGGTTGGTCATAACTGTCCTTCCAAGAAGGAAGCCTCTTTTAATTTCATGGCTGCAATCACTATCTGCAGTGATTTTGGAGCCAAAAAAAGTAAAGTCTGACACTGTTTCCACTGTTTCCCCATCTATTTGCCATGAAGTGATGGGACCAGTTGCCATGATCTTTGTTTTCTGAATGTTGAGCTTTAAGCCAACTTTTTCACTCTCCTCTTTCACTTTCATCAAGAGGCTTTTTAGTTCCTCTTCACTTTCTGCCATAAGGGTGGTGTCATCTGCATATCTGAGGTGATTGATATTTCTCCCAGCAATCTTGATTCCAGCTTGTGCTTCTTCCAGCCCAGCGTTTCTCATGATGTACTCTGCATAGAAGTTAAATAAGCAGGGTGACAATATACAGCCTTGGCATACTCCTTTTCCTATTTGGAACCAGTCTGTTGTTCCATGTCCAGTTCTAACTGTTGCTTCCTGACCTGCATACAGATTTCTCAAGAGGCAGGTCAGGTTGGTATTCCCATCTCTTTCAGAATTTTCCACAGTTTATTGTGATCCACACAGTCAAAGGCGTAGAAGGATTTAAATCATGTAAAGTTTATTCTACAACCTTTCCACATTGGAAAGAAATTAGAAATTAATAACAGAAGGAAAACTGGAACATTTACAGATACGTAAATATTAAATAACACACTCCTAAACGACCAATGGTTCAAAGAAGAAATAATAAGGGAAATTAGAAAATACTTTGAGATGAATGAAAATGAAAAGAGAACATACCAAAACATATGGAATGCAGTGAAATCAGTGCTTAGAGATTTATAGCTATAAATTCCTATATTAAAAAGGAGGAAAGGACACAAATCAGTGACCTAACTTTACAACTTAAGAAACAAAAAACAGGCAATTAAGTCCAAAAAAAGAAGAAAGGAAATAATCAAGATTGAAGCAGAAGTATGTGAAATAGGAAAAAAATCCCAGAACCAATTAAATGAAAAATTGGTTCTTAAAAAGATAACAAAATTGACAAATCTTTAGATAGAGTGACCAAGAAAAAAAGAGAGAAGACTCAAATGACTAAAATCAGGAATTAAAGAAGGATTCCACCATGAATCTTACAGAAATAAAAAGAATTATTAAGGAACACTATGAATAACTGTGTGCCAAAAAACTAGGTAACCTCGGTGAAACAGAAAAAACATTCCACAAAGACAGAAACAAACTGACTCAAAAAGAAAGAGAAAACCTCAAGAGACACATAGCAAGAAACTGAAATAGTAATCAGAAAACTTCCCTTAAGGTAAAGCCAGGACCAGATGGTTTCATGGGTATTTCCACCAAGTGTTTAAAGAAGAATTAGCATGAATCCTTTGCAAAGTTTTCCAAAAGATCAAGAAGGAGAGAACACTTCCCAATTTGCTCTATGAAGCCAGTAGTACCCTGATACCAAAGCCAGACATTAAGAGAAAACAAAACTACATACCAATATCCCTTATGAATATAGATGCAAAAATTCTTAACATTCTGGCAAACTGAATCCAGCAACACATAAAAAGAATTATACACCAGTACCAAGTAGAATTTATCCCAGGAAGGTAAGGTTGGTTTGACATATGAAATTCAATCATAAACCACATTAACAGAATAATGAACGAAAAAGCACAATCCTCTCAATTGATACAAAATCCAACACTCTTTTATGATAAAACACTTAGCAAACTAGGAATAGAAAAGAATTTCCTTAGCTTGATAAAGGGCACCCACAAACACCCGACACTTCACATCACATTTAATGGTGAAAGGCTGAAAACCTTCAACAAGATGAGGATGTCTGCTCTTAGAACTTCTATTCAACACTATTTTGGAAGTTTGAGGCAGGAACAGTAGGCAATTCCTCAATACGTCCCACAAAAATCTGTACTCAAATATATATAGCAGCATTTTTTCATAGCAGCCCCAAAGAGGAAACAACCCAAATAACCATGAGGTTACAAATGGATAAACAAAATGTAGCATTTTTTTAAATAAAATAACAAATAATAAAATAACAAAATAAACAAAATCAATGGAATGTTTTTCATGCATAAGAAGGAATGAAGCATTGATACTACATTGCATGGATGAACCTATAAGACACTGTATGAAATGAAAAAAGCTAGGACTTCCTTGGTGGTACAGTGGATAGGAATCTGTCTGCCAGTGCAGGGCCTGTGCAGCAGGGAAGACCCAGTATAGCCAAAAATAAATAAACAATCAAAAAATTATATGGTGGTGATGTTGCACAACTTTGTGAACATACTAAAAAAACATTGACTTGTATACTTTGTAAGTATGAATTTTACGGTTGATAAATTATAGCTCAATAAAAAAGAAATTGCAAAGTAGGCTGGCAATAGCAGTTTTAGCTCTGAACACCTGTGCTTGAATCTTCCTAAGTCACTAAAATCGTATTTGCTAAGAAAAAACATCCAGTCTGTTTATGAATCAAGAAAATACGGTTAGCTAGAAATCAGCAAATTCATTCTAGATGCTACACCTAGAAAAACATCTATCCTCCCAGATCTTCCTCTACATACACCTTTCTGTATTTTGTAATCCTTGCACAAACAGAAGAAAGCTTTCCTGATTAGTTTGTCCAAAATTTCAACTCACATCCCAACTCATCCAGGCTGCCAGAGAAGGAGGGCATCCCCATAAATGACCTAAAACCCTGCATATAAGGGAAGGATTTACTTTGGGGAATCGTAAACCTGGCCACTTACAGGCTTACGAGTGTCTTTGCAGGTACGTATACATGCCACAGCGGAAGGATAATGTCTCATTTTCACAGGCACCGAATTGCATCTGATGTCAGTTTGCCTAGTATGGATTTCACATCTGGTTTGGACATCTGATCTGGCCCCACTCAGCTAGCAGGCCTCAAGGCCCACAATTGTTTACTAAGAGACAATGCTCCATTTGACCTGTTCTATGGCCTTTTTTCAACTGTTGGATGAGACCCATTAGTGGATGGGATTGTGAAATCAATTAAGTGGGTGGCATCTAGTATTCCCCTAAAAAGAAAAAGTATTATAGCTACGGTATATAGTGAGTTAAATATTACTCTGAAGACTTCTGTTCCTTTTTATAGATATCCATGCATATGTGTGTGTGTGTGCGTGAGTGTGTGCACAAGATAATTATTACTGTGGGTCATGGTCCAAGTGTGGAAAACATTCACAGTGATCATGCTGTGCCCCTTCCCCCCACCCCCATCTTCCTCTGGCCTTCAGCGTCTACATTGTTTAATCAGGTACTGTAAGACACCAAACACAGAAATGATTGCTGTGGTTTCCAGGAGCGAATGCAAGGCAGGGTGAGCAGGCTTAGGATTGGCTCGCTTGAACAATCTCAGGAGGTTCTTGGGGGACAGGGCTGTCTCCAGTTATCTGGTACTTGACCATGGGTGATTAGGGTAAGGGAATAGAGCCTCCTGCAGTGAGAGAGCCAGACGGGACCCTGGTTGATCAGCACCAGGGAACAGAGCCTCCTGGCGTGTGACAGCCAGATGGAGGCCGGTGATTCAGAATACTGGGCTCAGGCTTGGTTAGTCTGCAAATGAAAAGTGTAGTTCTGGATGGGTAGTTTGCTATCTCTAAGAACTGGCTAGCCGGAGCAATGCTAGGTTGTGCTGGGCATTTATTGTACTTGCCTGCCCAGCATCCATTCCCCCTTACTGGTAACAGCAAGCTAATTTTTTTTTAGGGAACTGACCCTTCACGCCACGTCATTCACATGGTTTGGAGGGCCGACTCTACTTCCTAGCTCTATGGGTGGGGTGTGCGAGTCAAGCTTGGCTAACCGTGCATTCCATAAACACTTAGTGTGTTCATTCTCTGTGCTGGCACTATTCTGGGTTCTGAGAATCTACCAGGGCACAAGTCAACAACCCTTGCCGCTGAGTGGCTTACACAGGTTTGGGCTTGAGTGGATAACCCCTTTAGAGACCTATGTGTGGATTTTGCTGAGAATCACTGTCTATAATATCCATTATCCCTTCCTCCTTGTTAACAGAACCTTATTTTGCTTTGGACAGTAGGTTCACAGCTAAAACCCTTAATTTCCTAGGCTTCCTGGCAGGAAGGAGTGGCCACGGAACAGTTCTGGACTATGAGATGTAAGTAGATGTCTATGTGGTGGGGTTTCCAGAAATGTGACTATCTTCCTGATAAGAAGAGACGGTTTATGGACACACCTCTTGTCCTTTGTCCTTCCTCCTTGTTCCTGCCTGGAACATGAACATACAAGCCACAGGAGCCACTTGGCAAACTTGAAGACAAAAGTCACCTGCTAAGGAGGGAGGAACGGAAATGGAACACCAATGGTATAACAGAGTACAAGACTCCCTAATCGCAGGACTTACTATGTGATTGAAAATAAACCCCTTGAGGTGAAGTCTTTGTTACTTAAGTTTTCTGCTACATGCAGCCCAACGCAATCCTCAGTCAGCCAGAGGCACCACTTGTATGTACACTGGGTTAACCCAGTGGGATATAAGCCTAGACAGCTGGTGGTCATCTTGGCCAGCTACCTGAGGATGAAGCTGGTGCAGGGGAAAGCCTTGCTGAGAGATGGACAGGGTCTTGCAGCCACTTGAGCCCAGTGTCAAGCTTTGCCTGAAGGTAGATTCTCCCAATGAATCTGCCGCTGTGGGTCCTTTGGCTTAAACCAACCTGAGTTGGATTTCTGTAACATCAAGCCTAGACTAATTTATGGGGCAAAATGATAAGAGTTTGGGGGTCTACAGGGTGACAGTGTTTATCCTGAGGGACACTCGTCTGACAATGAGTCCCTCCCTACCACCACCAGCTGCCATCCTTCAAGTGCAATGTCGAGGGTATCTGAGAGACACTCACTGTGGACTCTGATGTGCAAACATAAGCAAGAGAAAGAAGAGCTGCTGGTGTTTCTTTCCCTCTTAGATTTCTTTTTTGAAGCAGGAAATCACAATTATGTGAAAAAAAATCTTTACAAATGAACTCTAACAAAACAGATGGCTAATCATACTGGTGCAAAAAATTAAGAACAGATGCAGTTGCTAATGAAAAACTTCAAACAAAATAATGTGGACAATTAACTACCTAGAGTGGTTAACTTGTGGTATGAGGGGGTGTGTGCTACTGGATGAAGTATTCATGGGCGGTAAACCAGGAGTCTTTACACGAAAGCATAGGTCTAAGACCAGTGGTTCTCAAACTGCAGTATAAATCAGAATCCCCTGGAGCTAATGATTGGGCAGTTTTGGAGTTGGCGGGCGAGGTGGTTCACGAATTTGCATTTGTAACAAGTTCCCTGGTGCTACTTATGCTGCTTATCCAGCTTGAGAAACACCATTCTAGATTGACTCGATTTAAAAACTGAGATAATAAAGATATAAAATTCACCACTTTTAAAGTGTATGATTAGGTGGTTTTAGTATATTAGAAAGTGAAAGTGAAGTCGCTCAGTCGTGTCCGACTCTTTGCGACCCCATGGACTGTTTGTAGCCTACCAGGCTCCTCCATCCATGAGATTTTCCAGGCAAGAATACTGGAGTGGGTTGCCATTTCCTTCAGGCTATATAATTTTAGAAGATTTTCAGGATCCTGAAAAAAAAACCCCTCCCTATTACCAATATTCCCCATTTCTCTTCCTCTCAAGCTCTATGAGTGATCTACCCTCTCTCTGTAGATTTGCCTATTCTGGACATCCTATATACCTGGAATCATAGTATGTGGCCTTTCATGCCCAGCTTCTCTCACTTAGCAGAATGTTTTCAAAGTTCATCCATGTTGTAGCATAAACAGTGTCTCATTCCCTTTTATGGCCAAATAACATTCCATTATATGAATATATTATATTTTGTTTAACCTGTTAATCACTTGGATATTTGGATTATTTCTACTTTTAAGCTACTATGAATAATGCTCTTATGAATATGTATGTACAAGTTTTTCTGTGGACATATGTTTTCATTTCTCTTGCATATGTAACTAGGAGTTATAACTAGAACTGATGCGCCGCACAGCATGGTGCAGTATGGACATGAGTTTGAGCAAACTCTGGGGGGACAGGGAAGCCTGGCGTGCTGCAGTCCACTGGGTCGCCAAGAGTTAGGACACAGCTGAGTGACCGAACAACAACAATGGTGACTTCACATTTAAGCCTTCCAGCCTGGTTTCCAAGATGCTGCACCATTTTACATTCCCATCAGCAGTATATGAGGTTTCCAATATACCCACATCCTTGCCAACACATTAGTGTTGTCTCTCTTAACTATAGCCATTCTACTGAGTGGTGAGTGGTATCACACCGTGGTTTTGATTTGCATTCCCCTGATGACTAATAATGGTGAGTATCTGTCATGGATTTATTGGCTATTTATAAATCTTGGGAGAACTGTTGACTCAGATCTTTTGCCCATTTTAAAGGCTGGGTTGTCTTTTTACTGTTGAGTTCTGAGAGTTCTATAGTTCTATATATAGAACTATATATTTCTGATACTAGATCCCTATCAGAAATATAATTTACAAATATTTTCTCCCATTCCAGGAGTTTTTCAACTTACTTCATAGATCCCATAAATCCCATAAGGTTTTAATTCTGATGAAGTCTGTTTTTTAATTTTCATTTTTTTTTGCTACTTCTGCTATTGACATATATAAGAAACCATGGTCACAAATAACGTACACCTATGTTTTCTAAGAGTTTCATATTTTTAGCTACTACGTTTAAGTCTGTCTCATATTAAGTTTCATATGTGGTGTGAATTAAGGGTCCAACTTCTTTTTTAAAAAAATATGGCTATCTAGCTTTCCTAGCACCATTTATTGAGAAGACTATTCCTTCCCCCATTGAATTATTTTGGCACCCTTACCAAGAATTATTGATCTTTAAGTTCTTTTTCTTTTAATGCTCAGTTGTGTCCAACTCTTTGTGACCCCATGACTGTAACCTGCCAGGCTCCTCTGTCCATGGGATATTTTAAGCAAGAATACCAGAGTGGATTGCCATTTCCTCCTCCAGGGGATCTTCCTGACTCAGGGTTTGAACACATGTCTCCTGCATCTCCTGCAATGTCTGGGCATATTTCTGGACTCCCAGTTCTAGTTCATTGAGCTCTATTTCTATCCCATGCCACTATCAGGCAGTCTTGATGATTATTTCTTTGTAATAAGTTTTGAAGTCAGGAAGTCTTTCAATTTTGTTCAAGATTGTTTTGGCTATTCTGGGTCCCCTGTATTTCCATGGGAATTTTAGGATCAGCTTGTCAATTTCTGCAAAAAGAAAAAAACAAACAACCCCCCCCCCAAATCTAGCATGGATTTTCACAATGATTGCATGAAATCTATAGATCAATTTGAGGACTATTACCACCTTAAAAATTTTAAATCTTTCAAGCATAAACTTAGGATGTTTTTCCATTTATTTAGATCTCCTTTCATTTCTTTCAATAATGTTTTATAGTGTTCAGTGTACAAGTCTTGTTCTATTTTTGTTAAATTTATCCCTAAGTACTTCATTGCTTTTTGATTGCATTATAAATGAAGTTTCTTACATTCATTTTTCATATTGTTAATGGATAGAAATAGAGCTGAATTTTGTATATTGACTTTGAAGCCTGCAAGTTTATTAATTCTAACGGTTGTTTTTTGTTTTTTGGTAGATTCCCTAGGATTTTCTGTATATAAGATCATGTCATCTATGAACACACTTTTACTTCCTCCTTTCCAAATTGAATGCTTTTTGTTTTTTTCTTGCCTATTTACCCTGGATAGAACCTCCAGCACAAAGCTGAATAGAAGAGGTAAGAGCTGTCTTGTTTCTAATCTTAGGGGGAAGGTTTTCCGTCTTTCACCACTAAATATGACATTAATTTGGGGGTGTTTGTAGATGCCCTTTATCAGATTGAGGAAATTCACGCTATTCCTAGATTGTTTTTCCCCCGTTAAGAAAGGGTGTTGGATTTTGACCAATGCTTTTTCCATGTCTGTTGAGATGATTGTGCAATTTTTGGCCTTTATTCTAATAATACAGCGTGTCTTATTGTTTTTCACATGTTGAACCAACCTTGCATTCCCGAGATAAATCTCACTTGGTTAACTGTTTATAAAGAGGAAAACCAAGTCCCATGAAGGTTAATGAACTGCCTAAACCTCACAGAAAGTTAGTGGCAGAGCCACAAACAGACCCTGCATGCCCGGCCGGTGACCTCTGAGCTGGTCCTTGTGGGGAGGTAAGGGGATGCAGTCGAGGGTGGAGCATTGTCAGGGATGGGTTAACGAACAGTCCTGTCACCATTATTCAACATTTGTGTTGTGTCTCACACATTTTGGAGGTGGTTTTCACAAACACTATTTTTCATATCAACTTGGGGGAGATATTCTCCCCACTTCACAGGTAAGGTTTGGTGTTCAGTGACTTAAACCTCACAAGCTCAGAGGCAGTACCAGGACTTGAATGCAGGTCTTTAGAGCCTAAATCTTGAGTCCTCTGTGCTATACTACTTGCCTGTTCTCTGAGTCCCATGATTTCAAAGCCTGTAAAAGTCCTTTTGCTGCCCACTGGTGGACAGCGTCATCAACTGTCAGATTAGAGCCTTACACTTTTAGCTCATGGCTGTGATCTAAACAGAAAAATCCTCTTAAGTAGGGGAACCATTAAAGTTTTCTTATTCCTTGGGGATGAATGAATCTTACCATCAATTTTTAGTTACTTCTAATACATTTTTGTTTTATCCTTAGGCTTACCATTAAACTGATTGCTCTCTGAGGGGCACAGAAACTTCACAGTTAATGATAGTTAGATTGCCAGGTTCAAACCCAAGCTCCGGCATATTCTACCTCTGTGACCTTGGAAAAGTGTTTAGCCTCTGGGCATCTCAGTTTCCTAAACTGTGAAATGGGGATAACAACAGCTCTTACCACACAGTGCTATTGTGAGACTAAAATGAGCCAACACATGAGATGCATTTAGCCCACACTTGGTGCAGAGTATGCACTAAATTTTAGCTTTTGTTGATAATAATGGTTAATTAAGTTCCACTTACTGAGTACCTACCACTGTCAAGCACAGGGTTGGGTGCTTTTATGGAAACTAAAACAGGTTTAAGACCCTGATGCTGGGAAAGATTGAAGGCGGGAGGAGAAGGGGACAACAGAGGATGAGATGGTTGGATGGCATCACCAACTCAATGAACATGAGTTTGAGTAAACTCTGGGAGTTGGTGATAGACAGGGAGGCCTGGCGTGCTGCAGTCTATGGGGTCGCAAAGAGACACAACTGAGCGACTGAACTGAACTGAAAACAGGTTTCAAGAAGTAAGCTGTCTAGCCCAAGGTCACATAGCTAGGAAGTGGCAGACTAATACCAAAGCCTCTGAATGACACCATGTTGAATGCTGGTTTTGAGCCTAAGGGGACTAGAGAAACAAGGGGGGGGACCCTGTGGGAAGTAGATAAGATCAGGGTTGTAATTAAGCTAAGCTGCCAAGCTGAGGTTTGGGAGGAAGGGGAAGACAGAAGGGGAGCGTGTGAGAGAAAACAAGAGGCTTCAGTGAGGTCAGAGGCAGGACCTGCTGGGGGCTGACATGGAGACGTGGGCAGTCAGGCCTGAGTGCACAGGGACCAAAGGCCCAGTAAGAGACGCCCTGGCAGCTCACTGTAGAGCCTGGAGAGCTTGTGGGGGGCTGTGAAAGGCCGTCCCCAGGGAGGCAGCCTTGGCTTGGTCTCCCGCTCTCACAGCAGTCAGGTGCCATGGTTCAGCCTCTGGGACCCTGTTCATGCTTCCCCAAGAAGTGTTCCTCCTCTTGGAAAAGGGGGAGAGAACCAGACATGCAGTCCAGGACCCCCTGGTCAACACAGAAGCCAGGCTCAGAGTTCCCTCAGCGGGCGCAGACCCCAGAGACCCTTACCCCAGCTCTGCATCCATGTCCACAGCCCCCACCAAGTCAAGCTTCTGGACTGGATGTCAGTGGGTCCCAGAGCTGAGGTCAGTGAGTCGCCTCTCTTATCCTATTGATGACCTCAAGCTACGGCCAGCTCTGCACTCCACCACAGGAACCTCAAGGCTTGTGGCCAGTGAGCTGTTCTGTCCTCTGTCACTCGTGACTGTGTGGCAGTGGGTGG
This sequence comes from Bos javanicus, assembly GCF_032452875.1. Lineage (NCBI taxonomy): Eukaryota > Metazoa > Chordata > Mammalia > Artiodactyla > Bovidae > Bos > Bos javanicus. Next base: position 56,605,335 of record NC_083888.1, on the reverse strand, counting down.
ATCTTCAACCTCTCTGAGCCACCCCGTCCTCAGCTGTGACGTGGTAACTTCCCCCGTCTCACCCACCCCGGGGATCTACGAGGAAACAAAAGAAAGGCAAGAAGTATGAAGCTGACCATCCTGCCTCTGAAGGTTGCACCCTGAGTCTGGAGGCCCTGGAGAGTGAAATAAGAGTCAGGAACGCTTGACGGGCCCAACGGCAGGCCCTCTCACCTTAAACATCCAGCAAACATCCAGGGCAGGCCTGTGGGCTCCCAGTGCTTACAAACCACATAGACCCAGCAGCTGGCCGCCTCCTCTCCTTCCTTCCTGCTGCCCTGTATTCCAGAGCACACACTCCAGCCTGGCAGAGTGCCCTCCTGGCCAAAGTCAACACTGGAACAAGGCCGAGGACAGCCCTCAGGGGTCAGGCAGACCTGGGGTACCAGCCCTGCCCGAGGCCCTTATTAACCTGTGTGCAGTTACCTGGGAAATGGGGACCACACCAGACACGCAAGCAGGGCTGTGTGCAGACTCTAAGCACCAAATAATAAGGTGTGTGTGGCCCAAGCTCCATGAAGAACGTGTCTGCCAAGCCATAGGTCAGGGCTCAGCCCCCTCCTCTGCGTCACTATGCAACTGGAAGCCACATGAGCCCCTCACCAGGTCTGCTCTGGTCTAAGTCATCAGTAAAGATTAGTTTCACTGCTTTTTTCCAGGCATCCCTGCAGCTCCCATGGGAGTGGACATGCTGAGCTGGGCCTCAGCAGCCCCCATGCCAACCTCCTCCTAGGGTGTCCATAGAGCACTTCCCAGACTCCCTTGCAATTGAAGTTCTAGACTCAAATTGGGCTCCTTATTTTGAAAAACAGACTGAGGAGGGGCTGGGCCACCTTTCTGCTGCTTTTGAAGCACTGCTGTGAAACAGGCCTCTGGGGATTCTGTTTTGGCTACAGCGGCGCATTCCTGCCCAGGAGCTAGCTGAATGGGCACCAGGGATGCCTTCTCAGGCCTGACCAGCATCCCGGTGGCGGCTGCTGGTGGCAGCCTAGCTGTGGCAGTGGCCTCCTGGTCCCTGGGTCGTGACTGACAGTGAGTTTTTGAATATTTCAGCACATCCCAGTTCCCCACCTCCTCAATTCTGGGAGAGGTGGTGGCAGCCGGTTCAGCGGGAGTCATTGCTGGTACCCAGCCTGGAGTGTCCTTCCCACCACTGCGTAAGGGACCCACCTACTAGGTCTATCAATTCTATTCCTCCCACATCAGCGATCAGCATCCATCATCTCCTGATAACGCCCGAGGCACCAGTCATAGACCTACAAGGGGTGAGGGCGCGTGTGCTCAGCATCTCTTCTCTCCAAACAGCCCTCCCAGGGGCCACCAAAGCCACGCTGGCCAGCATGGCTACTGACTAGGGGTGGGCCCCTGACCTCTGGGCTGATAGCATTCTCCCCTTTAGGACTCTGCAATTCAGACGCAACCCTAGGCAACCAACTGAGGGAGGCAGGAAATGGCAGAAGTCAGTCTGGGGCCAGTGGGAGGCCACGGTCTGCCATGGGCACTGACGGTGGATTTGAGAAAAGCTAGTCCACAGCCAAGGAGCAGAATGAGACAGGCAGGCACGTGAAAGGAAGACAAGAGCCAGGAAGAGCCTCAACACGCATGAAGGCCCTGAGTCTAGCCCCTGGGTGAGTCCAACTGTTTGTGGGATCCACAACACACCCCTATATCCTTATGATAACTAAGATCCCCTTTTATCTCAAAGGAAGCTCACGTGGGCTTCTGTTGCCAGCATCCATAGACACTTCAGGCCCCCAGCACATGCCCAGCTCATGACAGGTCCTGAGCCCCTTCACCTCCCACCTCCCAGTTTGGACTGCGCTGGTCTGGCTGTGGGGTGATCACAGAGTAGATTCCAGGGCATGTGGCCCAGATGCCTGGTTCCATCTGGTCAATACTGACCCCTGGGCAAGCCCCGGCCCCTCAGTTTTTTGCTTTTGAAAACAAGAAGTTGGTCTAAAATTCCCCAGATTGCTTTTAACCATAGCATTCAGAGATCATTCAGAGACCATCTGTTGTTAACCACAGAGAATTCAGAGGAATGTTGCTTTCATTTATATTAAAAACAACCCTCTCCAAAAAAACCCTCTTTCTCTATTATGCTTTAGCAGCTGTTTTTATAAACCACTTATCACCAGAAAACGGAAATAATCCAATTGTTCACCCACTGATGGAGTACATCATCAGTGTACTGATGGGGTACAGTATGGGGTACATCCATACAATGGAATATTATTCAGTCATGAAAAAGAAACAAAGGACCAACGCATGCCACAATGCGGATGAACCCTGAAAACATGCTAAGAAGGCACACTCTGGGAGACAGAGAAGGACAGGGAAGCCTGGTGTGCTGCGGTCCACGGGGTCACAAAGAGTCGGACATGACCGAGCAGCTGAAGAACAACAACAAAGAAGGCAGACACAAAAGGCCACTTATTTAATGATTCCATTTATATAAAATATCCAGAGTAGATAAACCCAAAGAGACAGAGTTAGCAGTTGCCAGGAGATGGGGGTGGGGTGGGGACGGAGAATAATTGCTAGCAAGTAGGGGGCTCCTTTGGAGGTGCTAAAGAAAACCGATTGTGGTAACGGTTGCACAACTTTGTGAGTAGATGAAAAACCACTCAACTGTGTACTTCAAAGGTGTGACTATTACGGCAAGTAAATTACACTTCAATAAAGCTGTTATATTAAGAAATTACAGTGCTCAGCCAGTGTTTGTTCTAATTAGGTGTGAGCTGACACCTCAGGGCTCCACAGTGACTGACAAGGCCACTTCTTTGAAATCCTGACCTTGACTTACGAGACAGTCTACCGACTGTGTGATTTCTCTGGCGGCTCCCACGAACTAGGCAAGAACAACTCATTTTTACCGTGAAGTGCCGTGTGCCTCTGGGGGCCTGGAGCAGGCAGAAATTGGGTGTGGAATTTCACATGTACGTGAGCCCGTGGCAGCAGCAGCTTCTCCTCTGTGCTCCCAGCCACGCCGAGCGGCTGAGAGGAAAGAGCAGGGCAGAGTTTTCTAGAGCTCCATTGCTGCAGTCCCCTTTACTGGGCTCAGAGAGACTAAGCAGCCTCTCCTCCCAGCCAGCACGGCTCTCTAGTTCCGTGTAGGACAGAGGAAGATGGGGATGGGGCGGGGAGAAGACATTCTAGAAACTTCCTGAAATCTTCAGATGGCTTGTGCTGAGTTTTCTGATGAACAAGATGTTTAGCTGTGTCATCCGAGGACTGAAGAGAGCATGCCAGGTCCCCAAAGGCCTATAATTCAAACTCAATTCAACATGGTTTCTTAACACAGACAAGTTCCTTGGTACCTACGTACCAGCTAGAAGACACCATGGACAGAGACAAGCATTTTCTTAAGGACTCCACAGGAAGAACGCAGAAGAATCCACTGGTTGGCCACAGTATTGTCCCTTAAGCACGTCTGGGGTGAAAATGCCAGTGTGGGGTGCTGTCCCTTCTTCCTGTGTGATCGTGGGCAACTAAACCTCTCTGAGCCTCAGCTTCTTCACCTGGGAAATGGGGATAACAGTACCCACCCTCCAGGGTGGTCCTGAGGACTTAATGAGTGCATGTGTGAACCACCCTGCCCGGTCCATAGGAAGCACTCAGTAAACTTCACCTCCTGTTACCATTCAACGGCTTTCCTGGTGGCTCAAATGGTAAAGAATCTGCCTGCAATGCAGGAGACCTGGGTTCAATCCCTGGGTCAGGAAGATTCCCTGGAGAAGGAAATATCTACTCCAGTATTCTTGACTGGAAAATTCCATGGACAGAGGAGCCTGGTGTGTTACAGTCCATGGGGTCACAAAGACTCAGACATGACTGAGTGACTAACATACACACGGTTTAAGAACCTCCAAAGGGCCTAGATTTCTGCTCCTGACTGTACCGGCCCGGGATGGCGTTTGTAGATCAGGAAGCTCAGGGTGGAAGGGTGGCTCCCCACATAATAGCTGTGTGACTTGGGAAGTCTCCTCTTGGAGCCTCAGTTTCCCTCTCTGTAAAATGGGGATAATGGTAATGCCTCCTTCTCAAGATAGATGCAAGGATGGAATGAAAATGCACGGTACAAAGAGAGAGTGGTTAGCCTGGGCCACCCAGGTTGGAAACCCTTGATTTCCACTTAGTAGCTGGGTGACAGTGGGCAAGTCACTGAACCTCTCTATGCTTCCCTTTCCTTCTCCATAAACTGGAGATGATCATCGTCCCCACCTTATGTGTTGTCATGAGGATTAAATGAGGGAATACATGTAAAGCTCTTAGAACAGGACATGGCACACAGAAGCTCCAGAAGAGCCCTGTAAGAATTCCCTATTTTTCATTCAATGCCTGACACACAAGACCCCAGTAGATGCGGCCACTTATAATAATGATGGACACAAGCGCCAGGATACCGGACACAAGATGTGATTTCCTTACCCTTATGGGAGCAGGAGGAGTCCAGTTGGAGGGCAAGGGTGTGGCCCATGGGGCAGGAGAATGTCCCAGACAGTACATCAGCCACAAACAGCATGTATTAAGGGTTCTCTCCAGCCAGACTGGGGCTCAGGGTCACTGTCTGGCCACTGCAGGGCAATGCCTGTGCTGCAGACCACAGTTCTCATGGGAGAAGGAGTTCCTCCCCCTTTTCCTCTCTCCCCGCCAACAGCTAGCCCAGGATGCCCAATTACCAGCCTCTGTGGCCTGAAGTGGGCACAGCTGCACTGGGTGTAGATGTAAATCCAGCATCAGACCAGGCGGGCACCCGAGACAGGCTGTGGCTGGGTGCCCTCGGGCTCTGGTCTACAAGCCCAGTGACATATCATGTGGGTGGGCAGAGCCCAGGGGCTATGGGCTGGCATTTCCACCATCTCCACCCTTCAGCTGTGTGGTGAGGGCAGGAGATGATACATAAAATGTATCATGCAATCATCTGCTCAGATTTAACCCGTACGCCTGGAAGCTCCCAGAATCCAGGGTGTCCTGTTTCTACCTGGATCACCAAGGCCCAGAAGAGTCTGGTACCCAAATATTTACTGACTGAAATAATCATCTTGTCTGCAAAGTACCTGAAGCCCAGTGCCTGGCACAAAACAGGTGGATAGCATCAGATCAGATCAGATCAGTCGCTCAGTCGTGTCCGACTCTTTGCGACCCCATGAATCGCAGCACGCCAGGCCTCCCTGTTCATCACCAGTTCCCTCTTCCTGACTCTGGGAATGACCACGGTGCCAGACCTCCAGGGATTCTGACTCCCATGAACTTTCTAGAACATTGTTTATGGTCCAAGCAGGAGAGAGCGTGAGAAACCGGGTATAAGAGAAACCATGTGATTAAAGCAGGTTGTCATCCCAGGTGGCCCTAGTGATAAAGAACATACCTACCAATGCAGGAGACATAATAGACACAGGTTTGATCTCTGGGTCGGGAAAATCCTGTGCAGTAGGAAATGACAATCCACTCCAGTATTCCTGCTTGGAGAATCCCATGGACAGAGGAGCTTGGTGGGCTACAATCCATAGGGTTGCAAAGAGTGGGACATGACTGAAGCGACTTAACATGCAGGCATGTCATCCAAACGAACACTTACTGAGCACCCGTGTGTCACACAGAAGGGGTGAATAAAGACCTCTGTACTGCTTACAGAGAATGCCTTCATCCCATTTTGTGGATGAGGAACTGAGGTTTAGGAGATGAAAGAGTCACAGAGCTGGTGAGCAGTAGAACCAAGATTCCAACCCAGGACTTCTAGCCTCCAGCCCCTGCCTCCCAGCCTGTCCCCAACCACACAGAAGAGCTGCACACCAGACAGCCTGGGCTCACTCCTTGATACCTGCAGCCACGCTAGTTCTGAGTGGAACAGATCCTCCCCTCTTCCCAGTGCCCCGCCCCTTATCCCTCCCCTGGCCCCAGCTTCCTTCCTGGACCCCAGTTTAGGAGACCACTAGCTCCACCCGCCCCTAAAGCCCCTCAGGGCATCCCCACGGTCTCAGATCATTGTGTTTCCACAACCAGTTGTTTAGTTGCTCAGTCGTGTCCAACTCTTTGCAACCCCATGAACTGTTGCCCACCAGGCTCCTTTGTCCGTAGGATTTCCCAGGCAAGAATACTGGAGTCGGGTTGCCATTTCCTTCTCCAGGGGATCTTCCCAACCTAGGGATCAAACCCATGTCTCCACCAAGTCTCTTGCACTGCAGGCGGAGTCTTGACCACTGAGCCACAACCAGAGACGAGCTGAAAAGATGATGGGGATGAGTGGGTGGACGGAGGGCCTGCAGCTGGCAATGCGGAATCTCTCACAGGTGCTGTGTCCCGCTGCCTGGCTCCACATTCCTGTGAACTCCTGTCCACACTGGCCTCAATTTCCCTTGGCTGCTGGACACACCTAAACAGGCAGCAGCCACACAACCCCGTTCCCCCGCCCCCGCTTCTCACATTGAGGTTAGAGGAGATGGAGAGGAAGTACTTGCGGTTTCCCAGGGCGCCACCTGGAAACACTTCCGCAGGAACACAAAGGGAGCTTCCGCAGGGACACAAAGGGAGCTTCCGCAGGGACACAGGAAGCCCCGGCCCATTCCAGAGGCGAGCCCTGGGCGGAAGCTCTGCTGAGGGCCAGCCCAGGGGAATGTCCCAGAGCCTCTGGCTTGAAGAGGAATGTGGAACCAATTTCAACAGGAAGTTCCCACCCGCCAGGAAAGGCGGAGCTCCCTGGGAAAGGGTTCGTGGGTGCAGAGAACCCGGGAGTGATCTGGTCCCAGCCCTTGTAAGAGAACAGCATTCTGAGCTCCTCCCCTCAGGAGGTGACCTGCCCAGAGTCCCTGCAGGGAGCTAGACCTGGTTTCCCACAAGCCACTTGTCTAAGGAGCATCAGATTCTGGCACCAGGATGAGAGGAGGGGGTGGTTGGCCCCAGGGACCACCCAATTCAGTCCTGCCAAACTCAAAGCTTCAAGGAGATGGAAAGATGAGTTGCCCTTACATGAGGCTGCCTCCCTTTACAGAACGGCAGCTGCCCCAAAGGGCAGGTCCCTTCTCTGGTTTCCTGCAGAGCTCTGGACAATAAGCAGGGTCAGGAACAGCATCTAGATGAAGCGGCAGTAGGGGGTGGTGGTGATGACCCTGTGAGGCCCCACATCTGTAAAACAGGGATTCCATCCACCTCCTGGGGCTGGAGAACAGAACCCCCAAAGGGTAGCTTCTTCTCAGTCTGAACCCCCAGCAAGGCAGTCTGTTTCCTGGACTGTACTTGCATCTTCTTCCCTGGGACCATACTGCCTCTCCTCTCCTCTCCCCACCCCAAGCCATCTCCCAAATCAGGTGCCATCTGTGAGCCTGTTGTTAAACACAGAAATCTTTTTGGAAAAACATCAAGTTTTGGACTTGAAAATCTTGGAATTCTGTTGCCATTCAGGATGGCAGGACACCAAGAAAAAACCTCCGAGATGGGGCTAAAGAGCTCAGGCCTTTATTTCCCATCGTGGACTGCAGAGGATTATGGCTAAAGATGAAGACAGATTGGGTGTGTCTGGGGATCCTCTCACACACATTCCTGAAATCATTCACTTGATGGACATCTACTAAGCACCTACTATGTGTCAAGCTTGGGCACTGGGGATACAACAGCGAATGAAATAGACAAAGATACCTGCTGGCACGGAGCTGATTTTTTAGCCAGGGAGACACACAAGATAAAAGATATATATATTCAAAATACTTAGGTTAGGGTGGTCAGAGAAGGCCACACTGAGAAGGTGACATTTAAGCAGAGACCCGAGGAAGGGAAGGAAGTGAGTGATACAGGTAGCAGAACAGAGCGCATTTCAACAAAGGGCAAGTGCAAAGGTCCTGGGCTGGAGCATATCTGCTACTTTCTGAGAAGGACAGTTAGGAGGCCAGTGTGGCTGGAGCAGAGGTGAGGTCAGCGAGGAGCTGGCAGTCATATGACACTGGGCCCATCCAATGAGATGGGAGGACACTCAGGCCTGGGCCACAGCCACATCGACTCTAACTTACTTATAGGTAGGAGTTATCATCAAACACATAAGGTGTAACTGTCTAAAGATCATGTGTGGCTTTAGCATATCCTGTCCCAGCAAATATGCAACACATGGGAAAAACGGCCTGCCCACACTGGAAGGGCTGGAGAGTCTGAGCATGTCCATAAAAATAACGTATGTGCTTTTCTTTACTGCATGAGAAAGCCCCACTGCCCTGGGCATTTGAGTGCGGTTACTACAGGTTACTGGGGTACTTCCCAGGCCTCCATTTGGCCAGCTGTCTGGCACCCCAGGCTCCCTAACCCTGGGCAGTGCCTGCCTCCTATGGCGGCTCTAACCCACAGTTCAGCACTGAGGAAGTGTTCATTGAGTGACTTAATGTTGGACCCTCACACCAGGCTCCCTGCCCTCCTGAGTCCAGCTCACCATCCTGAAGACCCAGGCTTGGAACCCTGGAGCCCCAGGCAGTGTGGCCCGAGAGCCCTGGCCCCCAGGACTCACCAGGCATGGAGAAGGGGGACAGGAAAGCGGCCTCCACGGGCTCTGGCTCCTGGGGAGGTGGCAGGGGCTGCGGTGGGGGCTCTTGGTCCCGCTGTGGCTCTTCCAGGTTTTCCACGGGCACATTCCCGTTCTCGATGCTCTCGTGCCTCCCGTTCTGAAGCGGCTTGCTGCTCACGCCATTGGCCGAGTTGATCAGCCTCTGCCTCTGTGTGGACAGGAGGCAAGACAGACACCCAGGCATGTGACACAGCTGCACCCTGTTGCTTGGTTCCTCAGGCAGGTGGCACTTAAGGGTTTCTAGAACAGCACCCCTGGCTTCGGGTTTGCCTGAGAAATGGCTCCAGGACCTTAGAATCCAGCTAAGTTTGCTCATTTCCACTCGAACCAGTATCAGCAAAGGTATTGGTCAGAGCCCAGGGTTTCTTCTTAGTGTCAGACTGACAAACTAGCCCATGACACTGGATAAAAGCAATCATTCTGACTTTCCCAGTGGATGGTCACAAGCCACCAGAAGACATTCACAGGAGAGGCTCTGCATAGTCAAAAAATCTCATTTCAGGTATAGCATGCAAAAATTGCATTTACATTGTGTACAATGGTCCAGTGATGATTCATATTAAGATGTAGAACATTTCCAGCCTCTCAGACAACTCGCTAAGGGTCCCCTCTCTCCAGAATTAATTAAGGTAACCCCATTCTGACTTTTATACACATCACTTAAGTTTTTCCTGAACTTGAATTTCTTATAAATGGATTCAGAGAGTACATATTATTTTATATTTGGCTTCTCTCACTCAACCTAATATCTGTGAGGTTCATCCATATTGTTGCATGAATCAGTAGTTTGTTATTTCCCAGGGGTGTATAGTACTCCACTGTGTGAATAACACACAATATTTCCTTTGCCACTTGATGGGCATTTGGGTTATTTCTTCTTTTTGGTTATCAGGAAGCATGCCATGGCCATGCCTTTTTGTGGACATATGCACTCATTTCTCTGGGGTATTTATCTAGAAGTGGGATTGTGAGATCATAAGGCAGGTGCAAGTTGAACCATTTCACACTTGTGCCAGAAATGGATTATAATTTCAGTTGCTTCCGATTCTTGTCAATGCTTGATACTGTCAATTCTTCCCATTTTAGTCATTCTGGTGGATGTGTGGTGGAATCTAATTGTGGTTTTAATTTGCATTTCCCTTTTAATTTGAGCATCTTATAGGGTTAGTAGCCATTTGGAAGGCTTCTGCTGTCCAAATCTTTCGCCATGTGTAATGGGTATACCCTGAACCAATCAGACCTCTTCCCTCCCCTATTTCCTTATAGCTCTTGACCAAGTCTGCCTTCTTTCCACCCAAGCAGAAGCCAAGTCAGTGGGTTTCTACTAAACCAGAGAAAGGGAGAAACCACATACCAAGAAATTAACAGGTTTCCATGTTTCTGAAAATCTGTTTGCCTTTGCACAGCTCATCTTTATCTGGCTCTCTTTAAAAATATTTATGCTCTAGGATTAAAACCTTGTGGGTAGTAATCATCATACATGGACACATATCTCCTTCCCAGTTACATTAGCAGAAAACCAAGAGTCAGTACACAGGCCCCCAAGGCATTACTCCAGAACTGTGTGCCTAACACTTATCCTTGTGGTTACTGGAAGCACAAAGATGGGCCAAAAAAGTCATTATTACTTAAAATGGAAGCATGTTATTTTTTCCAAAGAAAGAGGAATTGACCATTAACTGGCTTCATATTGGTTTTAGGCAGGGACTCCTATATCATGAAGTCTAGGATTGGGTGGAAATCTAAAACTTTTTTTCCTACAAACATGTCCACAACATTTAGCCTAAAAGAGAAAAGTGATCTGAGACACATGCCTAGGCATAATATTTTACTACCCAAAAAGGGTTAAATGAAAGGTCTTCCTTGTAGTCAAAACAAAACAAAAAACCCATAAATAGCTGTGTTGCAGGGAAGAACCAATTCTGACTCCATGATGGATCTGTTTGACTTTAACCTTTGAAAAATTACATTTTTCACCAGGAGCCCACCAGGCTCCTCTGTCCATGGGATTCTGTAGGCAAGAATACTGGAGAGGGTTGCCATGCCTCCCCGCCCCTGACCAAGGGCTCTTCCAACCAGAGTTTCTTTTGTCTCCAGCATTAGCAGGTGGGTTCTTTACCACTAATGCCACCTTTTGTTATAATAATCATACATAATAACATGCTTCAGGGAACCCTGGGCCAGGAAGATCCCCTGGAGAAGGGAATGGGGCCCTTGGAGAAGGGAATGACCACCAGCTCCAGTATTCTTGCCTGGAGAATTTCGTGGGCAGAGGAGCCTGGCAGGTTGCAGTCCATGGGGTTGCAAAGAGTTGGACGTGACTGAGTGACTAATACTTTTCGGGGAACCCTGACCCTCTTCCTGAAGAGATTAACACATTCTCTCCCTAAAGGCCTGCCTCAGGGGAGTCTGACCCTCTGATTAACACATCACCCCTCTTCCCCCGTTGGCCATTCCAGGATATTTCTGTAAGAAAAAGGTCTTTATCTACTCAACTACCCCCCTCCCCACCTCAGTCCTATTGAGACATTAGTCTGCCATCTTCTCAATCAGTCGCTTTCCAAATAATGTCCTAGTCATTGCTTCCACACATAATCTCTCAGTTAATTGGCCTGTCCTGTGGCGAACAGACCTAGTTTGGACTCAGCAACAGCTGTGCAAGGACAGAATTGTAAGGAGGTGGGCCATGACTCAGTAGGAGTATGAATGGTAGCAATGGGAAGGGGGTCATGACTCTAGCTTTATAGGAATCAAGAGAGAATTATCCTTGGAAAAAGAAAATCTGCAGCTACCTTGAGGTTGCATTAAAAGAGACATAAGTTATAACACTGGTAGCTCAGCTAGTAAAGAATCCGCCTGCAATGCAGGAGACCGTGGTTCGGGTCCTGGGTTGCAAAGATCCGCTGGAGAAGGGACAGGCTACCCACTCCAGTATTCTTGGGCTTCCCTGATGGCTCAGCTGGTAAAGAATCTGCCTGTATTGTGGGAGACCTGGGTTCGATCCCTGGGTTGGGAAGATCCCCTGGAGAAGTGAGCAGCTACCTACTCTGGTATTCTGGCCTGGAGAATTCCATGAACTGTATAGTCCATGGGGTTGCCAAGAGTTGGACACGACTGAGAGACTTTCGCTTTCACTTCACTTTCCGTTATAACAAAGGAGGTAATGGATCCACATGCTGAGAGAGACAAACCAGAAGGTTTCTATAGTCTTTCAGTTTTCTTCTAGAGTTGCTCTATCCATAAGAGAATAGATGTGTATTCATTTTTTTTTTTTTTGCCTTGAGTAACATTAAAAAAAAAAATCTGTACTTCAGACCAGTCTTTCTCCAATTAGTCTTTCTCTAGTGGAAAATACTTAGTGGAATGTGGCAGACATGGTATTCGATTGCTACCTGCCTTAAACTCCTTCCTGATAGGATCATTTGCTGCCTGTGCTGTCTGGGCTTCCTTGCTTCAACGGGCTGGTGATAAACACCAGCCCGGCACAGGACACTTCGGGCCCAACGCCAGGAAATGTACTGACAAGCCAGGGCTTCCTGCAGTGCTGGAACCCATCCAAGGCCTCAGGCTCATGCGATCTCACAGGCCTTGAAGGAAACTTACCTCATTAATTATGATCCTGCTGGCCATCCGCAGACGAGTCCTGGGCCCAAATTTATTGGTGATCATTACGCGTAAGCCCGCCTCTGGGAAGGTGAACTTGGGAGGGCTGGAGCTCATGACCTCGTCCACCATCACCACTGGGTTTTTGTTGTACTGCGGCTCCTCCTTCACTATATCGAGCACAGAGTCATGATTAGTGCTGAGAACCCCCAGGGCAAAACCCCAGGGCTGGGGTGACTGACATCCCCCGGAGGCGCAGACTTCTTTGGCTGTGGTCTCAGCAGCTGGTAACCACATGGGAGGCTGGCTGCAGATCCTCCCATTAGTAGCACGAACCACCTGGGTCTGAACCACCCACAAGTACTGAACAGATCCCCAGGGTCCCCATTTTACAGGACCACATGCACATCTCCAGGGCTAGTCCCTCTGCTGACTGATGACCCTGTCTTCTGGGGTCCAGTCTTGGCTAAATGTAAGGGTCTTTCAGTTCCCACCTAAGCCTCATGGGGCAGCCCACCTACAAAGTGGACTGGATCCCTGCCACCTCTCACCAATGAGTCTGAGGGGGACCTTTCTTCCCCACCATTTACAGAGACTCAGACAAAACTTAACAAACAGACAAGGGCCCCCTAAAGGGAAAATGCTGGGAGGTAACAGCACTGGTTCTAAGCTTCCTGTGAAGCTACCTGCTCTGTCTTAGAGGAGCCATCTCCACCTGGCACACTATGATTCCAAACTGTTCTCCATGAGGTGGTACCAGCGAGGTCAAATATCTGGCTCACAGGCCCTGACAATGCAACTGAGACCCAGGAGAGGAGCCTGCTTGTGAAGGGTGCACAGTGAGCTGCTGGCCAAGACCAGTGTCTCCAGTGAAACCAGCACCCTCCAGCAGGGAGGCCACTCTCTGACCCTTTGCTTCCACTCATGAGGCTGAAGAACAAATCTCCTTGGTCCCTGGACCTTCCCCGCCACCTTCAGGAACATGCTCTGGGCTGGAGTCCCTGGAGGAAGCTTGACAGTTAACTCCAGAGCCCAGCAGGGTCCAGAAATAGAAACCCTTCTGGACACAGCACACAGAAGCAGGGGAGCCTTCCCCTCTGAGGGGCTGCCAAAGCAGGTATGCCCGTCCCTCTCCACTGGTCACCCGCTCCTGATGAGTGCCTTCCTGGATATCAGGGTAGCTAGGAGCAGTCAGAGCAAACCTGCGCGAGAGTTAATAGCACAAACACGAACAAATGCACACCAGACACACACACCCTCACCCAACAGGCAGCAAGGCTCAGCAGACAGGAGGCATGTGGTTAGAACCAAAGCCGGGAGGACCATGCATTTGTGGGAGACAAATATCAACCGCCAATGAGGCGTGCATTGGACTCGTGGGTTTGTTTCTTAAATGCATGTGTTATTGCTTGGGTCAAAGCAGATTACTTACAATTTAGAAGAGGAGAAGTGTTAAGGAGACAAAGGCCAACAGAGATTGCAGAGATGATTAGCGTGCGGTGAACGCCGGGAGTCTGGGGCAGCATTCTTGATGGTGGCCAAGGTGCCGGGGGTTACGTGAAGGAGGGTGTTAGTAGGGGGACTTCAATGCTCGGGACCTCTGGCCGTGGGGATGGCCCCTCTCCTCCTTGGCTTCTTGGGCATCTCATCCTGGCACCACCCACCACGTTCTTAGCAGGTAACCCAGCCAATGTCAGCATGTTGCCCCGGAAGTTTAAAGCCAGGTATCACCCGCTCCCTCCCCATTCCAAGACAAAGTTGCGTCCAGGGCCAGGGAAGCTTGGAAAGGTCCTACAGTGAGCCCAGCTGGTAGTCAAAATGGCCCCGGCTACCGGGTCATGCGCAATGCCACCAGACAGCCAGCAAGGAAAGGCCAGACCTCCAGCCATGGCGGGAAATAGGGTGCCCGCCTGCCTCCATCCTGGACACTTTCCTTGCTGTATTGTGCTCTGCTTTCTTGAGCAGAATTGAAGTGTGGTATAAAAAAATGTGTAAAACTTTTAGGGGAAAAAAAAAAAACTGTATGCAGAACAAAACTGGAGGATGCTATTCCCCACAAAAGAGAACACCAGCTTGCACTGATCTGGTGGGCTGAACTACATGATCTTTAAGAGCATTTGAGTACATAAGGGCATTTTATAGGAGTGGGGGGTAAAAAGGCAACATCCCCTTTCCTGTCAAGAGGTTGGGTTAAAAAAAGTTTGATTTTATATCTACGGGAAATACCAAAACTGCAAAACAGCAAAATCAGGATTTTGTGCATGTGTCTTCCTGAAAGCATCTATAAGCCAGCAATCTTTGACAACCCTGGATGGGGTGGTTTATGTGACCTTCCTGGAGCCTGAGGACCAGGGGAGATGAGCTCTGAGTTTGAAAGATTCTGTGGCAACAGTGTCAGAAAGGGTAAAATCCCAAAGCCCTGTTCTCCTCAGGCCCTCCCACCCCTGGATGTAATCTCCTGCCCCAGTCAATCTGCTTCTAGGGGACAGTGCCCTTCAATGAGTCACAAACACTTCCCCGCTTGCCTACCCCACCCCCCACCCTGTGTGCACACTGAGCAAGTACCGGGCCGGCCAAAAAGTTCGTGTGGCATTTTCCTTAAGATGGAATGGAAAATCTGAACAAACTTTTTGGCCAACTCAATCTGTTCTGTCCCGTCTCAGGTAGCCCCCAGGAGGAAGGCGCCTATCGTGGGTGCTGAGTGAGGGGTGGATCTCTCCACGTGGAAGGAGGAAGGCTGCTGGGGAGAGGGGCCCACTGAAGGAGACCAGGAAGGAGACCTGAAGAGCATGGGCCCGAGAGGAAAGGAGCAGCCTCCATCCAGGGCTGCATCTCTGGGCTCCAGCCTCCCCAGTTCCAGGCCTACGTCCCCCAGCCCTGCCCCAGCCCGTTTCCTCCTTGGCTTTTATCTAAGTGCATTCACCCTGAGAAGAGCTGGAGGGAGACCTATGTCCCCTCCTTTCCTTGGCCTTAGGGGACAGTCTTGTGTCTAATCTTCCAATTTTCCAGAAATTGTCCTGGACTTCGAGGTTTGGGGGAAAGCAATAAACTTGTGGGAAATTCTACTGACATGGATACAAAAGTGAGGGCCACCAGAGAGGGCCTGGAAAGGCCCCACGTGGCCTCAGGGCAGCCTGGATTTGCCTGGAAGAGGATGTGCTCACATCCCTGACATGTGGCACTGGGGACCAGCCTCCTCCATCAGCCACAGGGGCAGCAAGTAGTTCCTGGGGCTGGCACCTGAGGATAGACATCTCCCACTGACTTGGTAAACAGAATCGCTCCTCTCACCATGAAGGTCCAGAGGACCCCAGGAGCCCTGATCTCTGTGTACAAGGATGGCCAGGAACAGCCTCTGTCTTAAGAAACTGTGAGGGGTGGGGACCTGCCTTGGAGTCGCCGTGTCTGTGGAGCTAAAAATCCCAAACAGCGGCCATACCATTTCCTCTCCTCCTGGCAAGGCTGTTCTCGAAACAGCTCTCTTCTGGGGCAGGCTGCTTGCATCTAAGAAACAGGCGCATGGCACTGGCCCGGGCTCTGCTGGCCTCCTTCCTGGGGCCCCCAGGGGTGGGCCTGTGACCCTGGCTGTACCCATACCCTCTCCCCAGCAGCCTTCCTCCTTCCACGTGGAAAGATCCACCCCTCACTCAGCACCCACGACAGATGCCTTCCTCCTGGGGGTTACGTGAGACAAGACAGAACATAGTGGGTTGGCCAAAAAGTTTGTTCGGGTTTTCCACACAGCTTCCGGAAAAATCCGAACGAACTTTTTGGCTAAGCCAGCACTTGCTCAAAGTGCACATGTAAGGAATCTCCTGCCCTGACCCACCCCAAGGTGAGGGCCGGGGGAGTGCCTAGGAGTATAGATTTCGGCCCCTACGTGTCCCAGACACGGGCAAACAGTCCCCTCTGAGCCTATAGGAATTAGGAATTAAAGTGACCTAAAAGAGACAGTGACTTGCCCAAGGCCATGAGGAATAAAAGAGAAATACCCCTCAGGAGGCTGGTCCACGGTGCTCTCTCCTGGTTAAAGGAGACCTTTACCAACACCGTGGGTGGAACTTGTCGGCAATGCCAGTTAAAGCTGTTTCCTGCCCCCCAGATCCTGACTCCAAGAACCTATTCAGACCTTCACACAAGTCTTGGGTGGGAGAGGGCATCAACGCTCTTGGCTCCCTGGCAGAACTACCCCCCTGGATGGAATCACCTGGTAATTGGCTGGATTAGGAATTGAGAATAGGGACGTCCCTGGTGGTCCAGTGGTTAAGACTCTGAGCTTCCACTGCAGGGAATACGAGTTCAATTTGTAGTTAGTGAACTAAGATCCTGCAAGATGCAAGGTTCGGCCAAAAATTAAAAAGAATTGAGGACAAGGTTCCCAAGGCAGTAGCTGGTCAGGCCCAAACATTTGGGGGTACTTGACAGACTCGGGCTGGCTTCAGAGGTCCAGAATCACCAAAGGTCCAGGGAGAAGCTGAGGAGACCAGGCCACAGCCCCAGGAGAAGGGGCTTCAGTGGGGCTTTTGGGGGCAGGTCTGGAATTCCTCTCCAGCTCCACGGCATCCTTCCCAGCCTTGCTGTTCCTCTGGGCAATGAGTCAGTGGTCTCTCTAGAACAGAGGTCTGCAGAACCGGGCCTGGCATCTGAGAAACCACAGGGAGACCCCACCTGCTCTGCCTTCCCAAGTCCTCAGCTTCCTGCCACTGGCCTTTGACATGGGTCAGAGATATGGTTCACTGCATGTCAGGAAAGCCAGGCAGGCCTTGAGCCTTCCTCAGGAGGCCTGGGGTGACCCCTGGGGACGTGACTGTGGACCCTGGGCTCATCCTTCTCCCACCTGAGCCACAGCTCCCACATCACTTGCCCTCCTCATGTAGGGTCCTGTGACCAAGGGGACAGTGACAGCTTATGGTGCGTGTGTGTGTGTGTGTGTGATTTTAATGGCACGTTCGCCCCCTCCTGTCTGCTCAGCCTTACCTTGCCCCAGCAATGGCAGGGAAGGGTCATCAGAGCTACTATCACAGTAATCATTACCATCCTCCAGCTCACTGTTGACCGTGTTGCCATTTGCAATAGCCTTTTGTTTGATTGTGAAAAAGGCCTGCATCTTCACATTGTACCTGCAAGTTAGTTAAGGAGGGAGGTCAGAGCAGCAGGAGAGGCCGGGCAGGGGAGTGGCTAGGGGCGGGGCAGTGGGCAGGGGCCTCCTCCCCATACCCCTCCCCTGCACACCTGCAGTGAGCTTGGCCTTGGGTGAGGGGGTGGGGAGCTAAGGGGTTTTTTAAAATTAATTTTTATTCGATTATATTAAGAGTTGCTTTACAATGTTGTGTGAGTTTCTACCGTATAGCAAGGTGAATCAGCTCCGTACACACAGACATCCCCTCTTTTTTGCGAATTCCTTTCAATTAAATTTATCCCAGAGCAATGAGTAGGGTTCCCTGTGCTAATACAGTAGGTTCTCATTACCTATTTTATACATAGCATCCGTAGCGTATTTATGTTAATCCTAATCTTTTCAGCTGAGTTGACAGAGTTTCCTGACAGGAACCCTGGAACAATGGGGCCTGCCCCTTCTGAATGGGCTTCCTGGGGTCAGAAGAGACCTTTTAGCTCAAGAAAATGACTGACGCCTACTTATGTGCACCATAAGCCTGCCCTAACAAAAGCAGCTCAGACCTCAGGAGAGGTCTAAAGCAGGTGTTCCCTGGCCTGGCCTTGCTCCCGTGGGTGCCCGGAGGCCCTGTCCCCACACCATCGGGCCAGCGCCACTGTCCCCACAGAGAGGACACTCCGTCCCAGACCTCAGGCTGGCGGCCTCACCCAAAGGCACTCAGAGAGGAGACCTTTAAAGACAATTCTGCAGTTTTGACAGCTCACCATCCATTTTTAGAAAACACGATACGTGTTTTATGTCAGCGTGGGGATTCCTAGTCTCATAAACCTCAGTGGTGTTTTCTTTTTTAATTATCTGCGGAGGTGTGAGGAGAAAGTTAAAAATCTGAATGTGGCTTAGCTCATGGGTAGCTTTTTTTTTTTTCAGTTGTGGAAAAATACATCTGACATAAAATTTTCTATTTTAACTATTTTCCATTTTCAGGCTCACGTTTCGGTGGCCATAATTACATCTCTAAGGTGGTGCAACCGTCGCCACTGTCTAGTCCTCAAATTGTTAGTATCTCAAACAGAACGGGGTCGCACAGAGTCGGACACAACTGAAGTGACTTAGCAGCAAACAGAACTCTGTTCTCATTTGTCAAGGAATCATTAATGACGCCCTCCCCCAGGCACTTGGTAATCAGGCTCTCATCTGCTGCCTGCCTCTAGGAATCTGAGTCTCCTCAGCACCTCACAGAAGTGGAGTGGCCCAGTATTTGTCCTTTAGTGACCTGACTCCTTTCACTCAGTATCATGCCCTCAAGGTTCCTCCACATCAGGCATGAGTCATACTTTCCTTTTTATGACTGAATGCTACTCATCATGGGTAGTTCTGAGATGATTCTGACCGGGGGAAGCTTCCAGAGGGCCTCATGGGTGCACAGCCCCCACCCAGCATCTGCACCTTTAGAACTGCCTGCGGTACCCTCTGCAGTTGTGCAAGGGTGACAACCTCCAGAGGTGGCGTTTTATGAGTCTGGAGAGATTGGAGCTGCCTGGCTGTTTTGAAAGAGTGGGATTAATTTATCAGGGGATTTATAGAGACAGCAAACAAGAGCAGTCACCCTGGGGCCAAGGCTGTGGAACACGGTGGGAGAGAGGTCCTTGATTGTTATTCAGGGAGCGGCCTAGCCTCCCGCCACCAGCCGCCCGCCCCGACCCAAGTGTGGACAGTACCGTACAACAGAGTCTGAATCTCTCTCTCCCACCTTGGCTGCCCCAGCAGGGTGTCCCCTGGAGAAACAGGGTGGCCAAAAATGACCGAAAGGGCTGACCGAGGTTTTCTTCTGCCTCTGACGAAAGGCTGCAGCGGGGTGTGGAACCAGGGGTGAGACAGCCCAGGAGAGGAGAAGGGCACTTACTTCATGATCAGGATGTAAAACACATACAAGACGATGAGCACCAGGCCTTCCCACCTCAGAGAGAGAAAGGAGGCTGGTTAGAACCAGGGAAGCCCGTGGCTGGGGCTGGGCATGCCCGACACGGCGGGTGGGGCAGGGCGGGGTGTCCTGTCACCTTCCCTTACCCAGGACTCAGGCCGGTGAATGAGCCACCCAGCCCCAGTCTGTCCTGCCATCTGGCACTTGCTTGGTAACTGAGAAGGCTGGGCTGGGGTCTTCTCAACTACAGGGGCTCTGCGGGACTCAGGACGAGCTCCTCTAGCTACCTAGAAAAGGGAGGAACCACCTCATCCCAGGGCTTCCCTGGTAGCTCAGCTGGTAAAGAATCTGCCTGCAATGCAGGAGACTCCGGTTCAATTCCTGGGTCAGGAAGATCCTCTGGAAAAGGGATAGGCTACCCACTCCAGTACTCTTGGGCTTCCCTGGTGGCTCAGACGGTAAAGAATCCACCCGCAATGTGGGAGACATGGGTTCGATTCCTGGGTTGGGAAGATGCCCTGGAGAAGGGAAAGGGAACCCACTCCAGTATTCTTGCCTGGAGAATTCCTATGGGCCGAGGAGCCTGGCGGGGCTACAGTCCATGGGGTTGCAAAGAGTTGGACACGACTGAGTGACTAAGTACAGCACCTCATCCCAGGGAATGGAGGGGAGTGACAAGGGGTCATGCAGACTTGACCCTAAAGGGCCCTGTGGTCACGCGAGATTCCAGCCAGAGACCAGAGGAACTGGGCGTGCAGGTGGGAAGGTGCCCTAAGAACTGCCTGAAGAGACAGGCTGGGCACAGTAGCCTCTTGGGTAGAACATGAGGTGGGGGCCGGTGGGGTGGGGGGTCTTTCTGGGGTGCACTCTTCCTGTCCAACTCCAGAAGCAGCATCCAACTCCACACGTGGTAGGGATTTCTGTAGCTCAAAACACAAGCCTCTGGGTAGTCCCATGGCTTAACTTGTTGGGTCATCTGAGAAATGTGTCCTGAAGACCTACTAAGTGCCCAACATGAGCTGCAGTCATCTTGGGGAGCTCTTCCTCTGCTGACAGAGCCCAGAGCCCAGCAGAACGACAAAGGGGTTTGTCGATGATCTGACCACCCCCTCAGAATTCCATCTACAGGTGAGGAAGAGGAGACCCAAAAGAAAGAGACTTTCTGGCTCACAGGTGGGGTAGACCCAGAACCAGCATGCTCTGGTCCCAAAGCATGCAGCTGCTCACGTCAGGCCTCATGAACACATTCCCACAAATAATCACATACAGGAAACAGATCTCAATCACTGTCAACGAAGAGAATGTTTTTATGGCTTGTGGAAAATATTGGGTTGGCCAAAAAGTTTGCTTGGGTTTTTACCATAACATGTTATGGAAAATACGATGTGATGGTGAAGCCCAATACTTTGGCCACCTGATTTGAAGAGCTAGCTCATTGGAAAAGACGCTGATGCTGGGGAAAATTGAGGGTAAGAGGTGAAGGGGGCGACTAGATGAGATGGTTGGATGGCATCACTGACTCAATGGACATGAGTTTGAGAAAACTCAGGGAGATAGTGATGGACAGATAAGCCTGGAGTGCTATAGTCCATGGGGTTGCAAAGAGTCAGACATGACTTAGTGACTGAACAACAACAACATCATTATGGGGAAAATCTGAATGAACTCTGGCCAACCCAATACATTCATGCCTTAAAGGTTAGAGTGGAAATACCAACCTTCTCTTTAGAAGTTTGTGCCTTTTGTATCTTAATTAAGAAATCATTTCCAACCTCAGAGTCATAAAGATGAGTTCTATATTCTACCCTAAAACGCTTTAATTTTGCTTTTTGCAGCAAAATCTTGAATTCCTCTGGGATTTATTCTTATATAAGGTGTGAGGGATTCTACATGGATTCCTTGTTTTTGCAGCACCTGAGGCTGCCCCCCTCCCCATCCCCATCTCTCTGCCTTGTCATGATGCCCCAGCCCAGAACTGGGCCCATTACTGCATTCTCGGTTCCATATTCCACATTGGCCCATGTTTATTCCTGTGCAAAACATCATACTGTCTTCATTATTTTAGCTTTATAAAATATCTTGCTATCTGGCAGGGTGGGAATATTAAGGAAAACACTCTTTGTCACTTTGAAAGGATAGATAAAGGTATGACTGCTTAGAATGATACCCTTTAGGGGACGTCCCTGGTGGTCCAGTGGTTAAGAAGTCACCTTCCAATGCAGGGGATGTAGGTTCCATTCATTGTTGGGGAACTAAGATCCCACACGTCACAGGCAATTCAGCCCGTGCACCACAACTAGAGAGCCCATGCACTCTGGGGCCACGCCACAAGTAGAGAGAAGCCCGCGCACTGCAATGAAGATTCTGTACACTGCAACTAAGACTCTATACAGTCAAGCAGAAATAAATATTACAAAAGAATGATAGCCTTTTTTACTTTCACAAGTTCTTATGTTTGTAAAAATCATTTTTAAAAAGATTCAGTGAACCCAACAAACAAGGATACTAATGAAAAATGAAAAAGAAACAAATGTTTAAAACTTACCACATAATTTCTTCATCGTATATGAACTGGGAAGGCAAAAGAAACAAGAGTGGGGGACAGATTTACTCCAAAAGAAGAACAAACACAGACCCCTAAGTACCGTGCGGTGATGCACACCGGCTTGCTCTGATTTTCACAGAAAGCTGGCACCTCTCTCTAGGTCTGGGTTTCTCAAACGTAGAAGTGACCCTTCCTTAGTGGAAACCTTGGTCTGCAGATGCTGCAGGGTGAGGCCTAGTGTGGGTCTCCAAAGAGAACTGGTCTGGCCTTCTGATAATCCAAGTAGCCACAGGGGCCCACCCTCATTAATGGAATAGGGTTGCTGAAATCAAGAATCTTAAAAACTGAAAAGGTATCTCTGTATGTATGTTTGTGCCTGCATATCTATCTATCTATCTACCCCTCCCTCCCTCCATCTTTGGTACTTCTGTGTGGGGTAGGATGGGGTGGGTGGGGAGGAAAGGGTGTCATTGTCTTAAAAATAAAGAATAAGCCCTTTGGAAGCTCTGAGGACAAAGGACCCACTTGTACCACTTGAAAGGAGGCTGAGGGTGATGGTGAGGTTGCCACAGCTCCATAAGAGGGCACTGACATTGCCCAACTCCACCCAGCATCCCCTATGTGGGATGCAGACAAATGATGCCTTTGTGGTCCTGGGAGGCATCCTGTAACTGCCCCGGCCAGGCCCAGTGCACACAGGAGGGGGCTATGCCCACCAGTCAGATCTTGGAGACATCGGGGTCCCTACACACGATGCCAGGACAGGCCACGGGCTGCAGTCTGGATTTGGGCCCACTGCACCCTCTGCTGGTTGTCAGGCGGGCAGCACACACAGGATCTGCTTTGGGAAGCCACTCGGACTGGGTCATCCTGGCTGGGCACTGCTCTGAGGCTCCCCAGACTCAAGGCTCTGAGGAAGAGGCAGAGGGGAGCCTGGTATTACCATCTGGGGAACTTGGGGGACACATATGGGGACAGTGTCAGTTTTTTATCACCCAGTGGAAGGCTACTAGCATTTAGAGGATGAAGACCAGGGACACCAGTCAGTCTCGAACATGTATAATGTTTCTCCCAGAGGAGTTATCCATATTTGACAGACATCTTATATGTCCTGCTAGATATTTAAGCCAGCAGCAAAAAAAATGACCTGAGCCTTGAACTTAACTCCATTTTATAAATCAAAGTATTTTTGCACAGTGTTAATAAATACTTAATTTTCTAGTGAGTTAGCTATCATGCAAGTGGAGAGGGATGACTGTACTTGGCTCAGTTTAGGATTTTATCAGGAGTCATTCACAATTTCAGAAAATTCCATCATCAATGTCAACACCACTCATGGGGTGGCCAGTCCAGCATATCAGCCTGCACTGGCAGCCAGAGGGCCTGGAGACTTCCTGTGTGAGGGCAACAGATTACATCACTCAGCGTTCCAACATCTTCCTGCCCAAACAGTTACACACTAGATGTATTCTTTTATTATGCATTACTTTTGCCTTTTATGATATGCTTTCGGGCATTATGCTGATTTGGTAAAATCGTATATAGGTAAATTGTTTTACCTCTAACTTTCATTTTTGGGAGTGTGGTGGGCAGTCTCTCAGATACCTGACATTCAAGCTCCCCTTGGCATGTGGCCTGATCGTAGGGATCTGCTTCTAACAGAATATGGCAAAAGTGAGGGCTGTCACGTCCGAGATTCGGTTACAAACAGACTGTGGCTTCCATCGCGGCACCTCCTCGCCCTTGCTGGGAGGGGAAGCAGTCCCCAGTGATGTGAGCTGTTCTATGGACAAGCCTGAGGCCTGCCCACCGCCTCATGAGGGATCGTGAAAGCAGATTGTTGCCCAGGGGAGCCTTGACGTAACTGTATTCTGGCCGGTGAGTATACAGATGAGAGATACTCAGCCAGAGGGCTTGGCTAAGCCACTCCCAGATTTGATCCATAGAAAAAGAGGGCAATAAAAGTTTGCTGTCTTAAGCTGCTGAGTATGGGGGAAATTTGTTACATGGCGACAGCTAACTAATACAAAGATCATGGTTATCAAATCCAGTTGGCTCTAGATGTCCTTAGGGGGAGAACTATTCTAGAATACATTTCATACTCTGAGATCTGGGCATGCCACATGCATCTGCCCTCTTGATGTGACCTGCCCTCGTGCAGTCACTTGAAAGCACCTTTTGGATGGAAACTGCTCCCCTGTGGGTGACACGGTCCTCAGCAGTAAACTGTGTCACGGGCTTCACTGCCGTGTCACTGTCACATGGTATGCATGATGTCACCCCAGGCCTCAGGGGTCCCTGTTTCAGGCCCTCTGCTTTTTCTGCCCACATCCTCGCTCCCAGCTGCCTAACCTGAGGGCTCCCAGCTGGTCTCTCTCTTCCCAGCTCTGCAGTGAGCTAGGCAACCAGAAACTCTGCTCCTTGGGAAACTGGCTCTAAGTGAGGATCTGAAGGCCTCTGATGAGCACATTCTTAAGCTTAACTGCATCAACGATATGATGCCTGCTTTAGTTTTTTCAAGGCCGTTCTGCCCTCAAGGTGGTACCTGGATGTGCTTGATAACCAAGGCATTGGGTATGAGGTTTTTGGGACAGGGAAGCACCGTGGAGGGGAACAGGTCAACTCGACCACAGTGAGTGGCCAGCACACCCCAGGGCGGGGTGCCGTGGGTTCTCTGGTCATAGTGCCAGGGACAGGACAGTGGGGCGGGGGAGGGTGCGTTAACTCACGGCAATGAGCACGATGACAGACAGGGTGTAGTACACGGAGTCTCGGCACACGGCCCACCATGTCAGACGGACCACCTGCCGAGCAAAGGGCCATTAGCGTCACCAGCTGGGGGGTGTCCCATTGCCCCCAGACCCCTGCAGCTGCAGACACATGCCCTCGGAGCTCATCTTAACTGTCCACCAGGACCACAGCGTGTCTGGCTGCTCCAGGCCACCTTGCTCTCTTGGTCATATTTGGGGACAGAAGGACAGCGTGTTCACATTCATAAGTAATGGCAAAGCTCCCCCTGCTCCTTCACGGTGACCACATGGCAAGTATCCCAGGAGAAGCCATGTGGCCGGGAGAGGCCAGAGACACTCACTCTTCTCTCAGCGCTAGAACTTTCTGGGGGTGACTGGCTGCCTCCCTCTACCTCCCTGGCCAGAGAGAGCTTTCCATGAGCCCGACTCTCTGAGGCCAAGTCTAATGTCCCCCTGTGGCTCCAAGGATCAGGAAGATGTGATAGGAAATCAACAAGCCAGCTTCATGCACCCATAGGGAGGCAGAAGACAGGCCCCAGGTAAGTCCAGAGTCTAGTTCATGGTCAGGGTTACAGGAAACGCTTCTTAAATATTTACTGCTGTCAAATAAATGTCCCACAACCCACCCCCGAGACCAGCCAAGGGGGCAGCTGACGCTGTTTCTGCTCTCAGACCCATGGGTGGAAGGAACACAGGACACCCCTGTTACACGCAAGGAAAGGGGCTTGGAGGGGACACCCCCGCTCAAAGCCACAGGGAGTTACAGGCATGGCTAAGGATGGGCCTTGGATCTCTCCCACGCTATCTCTATGTCATTTCATGAGAAGAGAGACACCACTGACCTGCCCTGCGAATAATCCACAAACTCCGATTATACACAGGATGTTGAACACAGCAGAGCCCACGATGGTTCCGACCCCAACATCTCCGTGGGTGATGAACACGCCTGGGAAGAAAGAGGCACAAACCTCATGTGCAAGCCCAGGCCTGCCCTTCCTCAGACCCTGGCCGGTTCCGTGTCCCCCACCCCATGAATGGACAGGACTTGTTCTTACTACCAGGGAACACCTGAGATGCTGGTGAGAACAACAAAACCAGAGGTGGAAGAGTCCTCAGGGACCCGCTACACCAATCCTCCCATTTTGGGAACAGCTTTATCGATAATTCACATGCTGTAAAATTCACCCATTTAAAATATCACTTTAGCATTTTCTGGTATAGCCAGAATTATACAATCATCACTGCAATCTAATATTAGAACGTTTTCATCACCTCAAAAAACACCCATACCTGTGAGTACCCTACTCCACTCCACACCCCAGGAGTGGAGTAATTCACTTTCTCTCCATGTCTCCCATTTTACAGATGAGAAAACTGACACTCAGAGCTGAAAAAACATGCCCACAAGAGTCTGGGCACCCAACCTGGGTTCTTCCTATATCCCAAGTCTCAAGCTGATAGGATTTCTTACCAATAACAGAGGCAAACAGCTCTGGTGTTGAGCTTCCCGCAGCCATGAAGGTGGCTCCAGCCACATCTTCGCTCAGATGGAGTTTCTGAAACAGAAGTGACCGCAGACCCTCAGGCTGTACTGCAGGTGCAGTAAGCATGCCTACTGGCCACTTACGGAGAGCGCGGGGCACAGCCCCGCAGCCAGAGTCAAGCTTCAGGGCTGGTGGCCTCTCTTTGCTCATCCCAAGCATATGCCCTCCTCCACTCTGCCTGATGTTCGCTCACCTCAGAGTCCCCTCTCCCCTTCCTCCATCTGTCAATTTTTGTTCATTGTCTGAATGCTTAAATAGTCTCTCTTTGATGAAGACTTTTCAAAAGGGCCACCACGAGTCATCCACTCCCCCAGGGAAGAGAAGCTGAAACATGACTCATGCAGTGAGGATCTGAGGTCCATGTGCATGCTTCCCCCACTGGATGACAAGATGGGTCTTTCTCATCTTTGGATGCCTGGAACAGGAGCTGGGGATCATTGGGGAGTCTGCTAGTCTAGTGCCTGTCACTTCTGGTGCTCATGCAGACCTTGGGTACCATGTGAACATCCATACATCAGGTTGTGGGATGTGGCAAACTCAGGTGCATAGCCTGGCCCCTGCATCCCAGAAGGCCTTCCCAATGGCAGGCTGGATACCTGGCTGCCCACTGGAATAGACCTCACCTCCTGTCCCCAGAGTTGAGTCTGTCCTGGGTAATAATTTCAGTGGGGGAGCATTTTTTTCTGCCAAGCCCTCAGAGAGGGCTAGAACTATCTAGGCCCACTCTGCTTGGTGAGACCATGTTCTGGACACAGAGGCCCATCCTCTGATCTGGAATTTGGGGCTGGGGGCTTTGGGTGCTTGGGAAAACCATGGAAATTCTGGGTCCCCCTGAATGCCAACTTGAAGGTGCCTGGCTATGGTCCTTAGAAGGCCTCTGGGAAGACTGGCTCAGAGCAGGACTTGGTCTCCTCTAGCCCCCACCTCCCAAAGCATTCCTCGGGAGCCTGGGCTCTGAAGCCACTGAGGAATCCATTCCCTGGGCCAGTACAACCTCCTCAGTAAGCTTGCTATGGAAGGAGTCCTCAGAAGGGTTGGAGCTGTGGGTTTGGTGGAAAATTGGATGGGGGCATAGCATTCACCCCCCGCCCAGGCAGAAGCCCACCCACCCTAGCCCTGCCAAAGAGGAGATGTCACAGAGGTTCAGCCATCAGAGCACCTATGATAACTTTTAGCAGAATCCAAACCATGCTATATCCTGTCCTGCCTCCTTCCTGCCTCTGCCTGGGTCACTCCTTCCCTCTGGAATGACCTCCTTCCACTCAGCTGGTGGAACTTCTCACTCCCAAAGCCTGGACCAAATGCCACCTCCTCCATGAAGCTTTCCTCGGTTTCTCCCCAGAGATGCTCCTTCCCTCCTTTTGAATCCTCAGTACTTTTGATGGCTCTCACTAGGTCCCTTCCATCAGCATTCCCTATGAAGCCAGGACCATCACCCTTGCCCACCTCTGTGTTTTTAGGGAGATGGGTAACCTCGTCTAGCATCTCCACTGAATGGGGCCCTGTGTCCATGGGCTTCTGTCACCCCAAAGTGGGCAGGGGACCCAATCTTGTTGCTGCGACCCACAACATATTCTGGGGTGTGTATTCTGGAAAGACCAGTTGACTGTTTTTCCTGAGGGCCTCCTCTGAAGAAGTGATAGCCCACCACTCCAGGGCTGCCTCTAGGTTGAACATTCAACCCTGACGTCCCAGCAGCCATTTCCTGATTCTGTTCCTCCTCTGGCTCAGTTCTCTCACTGACAGGTGTCTTGGAGAAGAGCATATGGTTTGATCTGAGTGGGGTGAGAGGTCAAGTGTGGAGCAAGGGGAAGGCAGGGCCTTTGCACACTTTTGCCAGGTCACTCACCACTTAGTGAACTAGGTCAAAAGCAGCCAGTCCTCCTGGAGCTCAAGTAATGGGGACGTGCCCACCCCTAACAATCCATGTCCAATCTGCAAATGTCCCGACGACAGTATGGCTTCAAATAGCTGGGAGACTTCAAGTGGATAAAGTGCAGTGACACCCAGATCAGTCTGCACTTGTGCACATGTGTTAAGTTGCTTCAGTCTTGCCCGACTCTGTGAGACCCTATGGACTGCAGCCTGCAGGTTCCTCTGCCCATGGGATTCTCCAGGCAAGGACACTGGAGCGGGTTGCCATGACCGCTCTCCAGGGGATCTTCCCAGCCCAGGGATTGAACCCACATCTCTTGTGTCTCCTGCATTGGCAGGCAGGTTCTTTACTACTAGTGCCACCTGGGAAGCCCCCAGTCTGAACACAGCAGATGCTAAAAACAGAGACAGTTTTCCTTCCTTGGCTAGAAGTTGAGAGAGGAGGGGGCAGGACTGGGAAAACTTAACAAAAGAATTAAAAGGAGACAATGTCAGGCTGCAAAGGCATTCCCTGCCATTGCAGCTCAGCGTCTTCCCTGGGGACACAGAGCCCCACCTGGTACCTGTCACTTGCAGCTGGTTTTGGCAAATGCTCCCTAACTAACCAGCTTTGGCTTAACTACCAGTACCTGCTATGAAGCCAGAGGTCCTGGGTAATAATTTCACTGGGGGAGCATTTTCTTCTGCTAAGCTCTGGGGGAGGACACCACCCCCTAATTGTAATCTGGAGCTTCAGAGCGAGGCTTTGCACTAGCGATGCCAACTACTTGGCCTGACAACCTTCACTGCCAGAGTGTTCCCCACTTCTTGGCCTGGCACTGATATGCCAAGTGTCAGTCACCCCCAGCCCCCGACCCGGCTTTGCCAAAGGTTCTAAGACCTTCCCACGCACCTCACAGATCTTCTCTAGAGACGGAACAAAGAAGTCATCACAGACTATGGCCAAGGCGTAGAACATGTACAGAGCCTGCAAAGGAAACGGGGGGACAGCATCAGCCAGGACTCCCGCCAGCAGTGGGCGTGGCCAGGAATCCATCGCGCTCCACACCAGCCTGCTTGGGTTAGGAAAACTCCAGCACCACTGGGGTGTGCTTCTCCTCAATCCCCTCACTGGCAGATGGGACCCAGACAGGAGAAACAACCTGTTGAGCATAGGAGTGGAATAAAAGTCAGTCCACAGAGTCCTGTGTCCCTTCCTCTCTTCTTAAACAAGCAACCCTCTCTCTCCAACACACAAGTAGGCCCTCGACAGGCAAGATCCAAACCTCAAGGGCTGAGAAGGAAAGCATTTAAAACCATCACCTTAAGAGTTTAAAATAATCATCATCCTGATTTCCCCTCTTCGAGTTTTAGCAAAGGCATCATTTCCTGTCACCAACTGCCCACCTCCTGCCAAAACAGACAACTTGAGACCCAGCATTTCCTGGGATGCTGCTTGATGTTGGTCCAGGTTAAAATACATGAGCCACTGAACATTGGGAGGTTCACGGGACAGAATCCAGATTCTAGGGCTAATCCTGGGAATTTTTTGCCTTGTGATTTTGGATAAGTCATGTCTCCAAGTCTCATTTTCTTCTGTTTGATGACAGAGCAAGAACAGATCAGTAGTTTTTAGATGATGTTATCTGCAGAACTCCTCTCTGACCTGTCCACCCAACATGACTTTACTGAGCTCATCTTATATGCCAGGTACTATTCTAGCCATGAGGGATAAGGGGACAAGGATGCCAGGAAAAGCCTCTGCCTCTTTGTGGTGGACAAATAGGCAAATAAAGTATCTATCATGGCTAGGAAACAGCACGTGAAAAGGTCCTGAGGCAGGAGTGTGTTCGATGCATTTGAAAAACAGCAAGGACATTGGTGCAGGCAGAACAGATTGAAAGTAAAGTGGAAAACGACTAAGGTGAGGTTGGAGGGAGCGGCAAGGACCAGAATCTGTGGAAAGGAGATGCGATTTTATGCTGAGCACTGGAGGAAGCCATTTTTTTCTTCAGAGAAAAAGTGAGATGAATGCCCTATTCCCGAAAGAGGGAAAGGCTGGGCTGCTTCAGCTAAAATGGTGTGATATTCCAACAACTTTACAATTAATTGCATGCATGCAGGCATGCTCAGTCGGTCAGTTGTGTCCGACTCTTTGCGACCCCATAGACTGTAGCCCTCCAGGCTCCTCTGTCCATGGAATTTTCCAAGCAAGAATACTAGAGTAGGTTTCCATTCCCTACTCCAGGGGATCTTCCTGACCCAAGGGTCGAATCCATGTCTCTTGTGCCTCCTGCATAGGCAGGTGAATTCTTTACCAACCGAGCTATCAGGGAAGCCCACAGATAAAGTGGAAGATCTATCAACTGTGACCACAGCATCCAAGGCAAATGTGTGCTGGAGTCCAGGTGTGGCTATTCCTGAATTTGACTCATTATCATTTGGGCGGAAGCAAAAAGAAACAAATACCGGGGGTGTGGGGAACGTGGAGAACGAGAGAGAGAGACAGGAGACACTGCTACAAATCTCAGGATCCCAACCTAAATTCATACCCTCAGAAATTCGCCCCTACAGCATTTCCCAGGCAAAAAGCCTCTGGTTCCCCTGACGTCTCAGAAACACTGGAGAGAAAAGGGGGCCAAGATGGCACTACTATTTCCTTCACTTGGGCGGGAAGTTCTGAGAAGCTTCTTAGTGCTACAGACAAAACTTGGCTCCAAAGCTCAAGTTTTTTCTCACTCTAAAGAAGGGCTCAGCAAAGTTTTTCTTAAAGTGTCTGATGAGTCTTTATAGGCCATACAGCCTGTCATAACTCTGCTGCTGTAGAAGAAGAGCAGCCATGGACATGAGGGTGATTGCCTACCAATAAAACTTTATTTATAAACAGAGGAAGTGGGCTGGATTTTGTTCTCCAGATGTAGTTGGGTAGTGCGTGCTCTAAAAGGGTTCCTGCAAAATTCCTGAGGACCTCTCAAGTTCAGGAAAAAAGGCTTTGACAAGACATTGGTGAGGCAGAGGGACAGATTGTGGGACTAACTGGTCAAATCCACATTCCCTCAGTGAATGGGGAGGGCAGGGGAAAGCCAGAGAAACTAGAAAGATAATAACTCCCTTTGAGAAATAATACACAAGACTGTCACTTGAAATTTGCCTACAATCTTCATTTTCATTAATGGTTTATCCCGTTAATTAAAACTTCACTCACCCCTTATTCTCAGGTGGCTACTATCTATGTGAGAATCCCAGCTTTCCCTTGCTTAATTATCTCTTGCAAAGATGAATACTTGGTTGGGTTTAAATATAGAAGCAGATGGTGCTGAGCGGTCAGGGAACCACATCAGGAGGAACATTTGCTGTGGTAGATCCAAAGTAGAAAATTAAACCCTAAGCGCTTTCATTTCCCTGCATCAGACGACGAGGCTGGCAAACTTTTTCTACAAAGAGACAGACAGAAAATCTTTTTTGGCTTTGTGGATCCCAGAGTCTTTGTCACAACTACTCCGGTCAGCCAGTGAAGCAGAAAAGCAGCCACAGATGATATACAAATGAATGAGAATGGCTGTGTTCCAATAAAACTCCATTTATAAGTATGGGCAATGGCTGTGGGCTGTAGTTCGCATGCAGAGAAGAGCAACTATTACCTATCATTTAGGTTTGAGCTCACTATGCCTTTTTGAACTGCTACTCGAACTCTGCCGCTGCTCACCAGGCTCATTTAATTCTGAGGAAGTTTGAGAAGAAGAGCACCAAAGTCTCAAACCGCAGTTATGTCAGGACGGTAAAACGTGGTGGGGGGGGTGGCTCCTGGAGAGCATTATCCCATTCCCTGCTATGTCTGAAGGATGTGACCCCTGTTCGCTTGTATTTACACATCTGGGGAAGAGATGCCGTCACTGTCGTTTTATAAAAAGCAGAAAAGGAGGCACAAGAAGACGTGAACCTTTGTCCTGGCTCTGGGGCCATTCACTGTGTGACACTGAGCAAGTCATTTCACATCCTTAAGACTTCATTTCTTTGCGGTTAAAACACGTCCAGGACCTGTTCTCAGAGGGCTCTTATAAGAACACGGTGAGATCTCTGACACCTTGTGCTCTGCAGACAGGCTTCCCCTGCTGGAAACTGAGGGATGTCCCACCCCAAGAGGGCCACTTACACCAAGAATATGCAGCAGGACGGCCCCGTGCTGTCGCTCGTTGTTGGAGAACAGGTCTGTGGGGAACTCGTGAATTGCTGGAAGACAAGAGGACAGGGTAAGGTGTTAGTTATCAAGGAGTGTCCCTAGGGCTTGGCCATGGAACTGTGGAGGCCCGGTGTTGGGCCTGGGGAGAGGCTGGCTATTTCTCCTCTGTTTGTGGCAGATCTGAGCTCTTAGGAAAACATTGCTGGATATAGATTATCCGGATATTCTAGTACCTTAGAGTTGACCATGGTTTGTATATCCCTTGTAATTAAAAAAAGAGAGCATGAAACACATCACAACCACTAGGATGGCTATAAACAAAAAGACAGATAAAAACTAGTGTTGGCAAGGAGGCTGGAGCCCTCATACATTACTAGTAGGGATGTAAAACAGTGCAGTCACTTTGGAAAACAGTCTAGCAGTTCCTAAAAAGATTAAACAGAGGGTTTGACCTGCAATTTTACTCCCAAGTATCTTCCCAGGGGAAATGGAAAACATACATTCACACAAAACCTGTACATGAATGTTCATAGTGGTATTATTCATAATAACCAAAATGCAGAAACAACCCAAACATCTACCAACTGATGAGAGGATAAAGCGTGATACATCCATACAAATGGAATATTATTTGGTGATAAAAAGAAGTACTGATGCATGTTACAATATGGAGGATGCTTGAAAACATTTTGCTAAGTGAAAGAATTGTAAGAAGTCAGTCACAAGACTACTTATTGTATGATTCCATTAATATAAAATGTCCAGAAGAGGCCAATCTATAAAGATGGAGATAGATTAATGGTTGCCCAAGGCTGGAGGGTATGGTGTTTGGGGGATGACAGCTAAGAGGTACTGCATTTCTTTCTGGGGTGATGTTTGCAGCGATGCTTGCCCAATTCTAAATATGAAGAGCCACTGAATTCTGTGTTTTAAACAGATGACCTATATAGTATGTGAATTATATCTCAATAAAGTTGTGACCCCAGGTGGTATTAGTGGTAAAGAACCCGCCTGCCAATGCAGGAGACTGAAGAAACTCGGGTTCAATCCCTGGGTCCGGAAGATCCCCTGGAGGAAATGGCAACCTATTCAATATTCTCGCCTGGAGAATCCCATGGATGGAGGAGCCTGGCAGGTTACAGTCCATGGGGTTTCAAAGAGTTGGCCACAACTGAAGCGACTTGGCACAAAGTTGTTACCAAAAAAGGCATTAAAAAATCGAAAGATGCCAAAGAGGAAAATCAGGGGATGGTTCCTCATTCTGTCAAAGGATTCTGATTACATTCTTACCAGAGAGCTTTCCAACTGGCTTCAACGCACACTCAGATCTGTTATGAACACAATCCCCACCAAGAGTCTTGCTGAGGCTGGAGACAGTTGTCTTGCTCTGAGCGGGCTGTGAGTTCACATGGCCAAGTTCAGGTCTTAGCTCTAATATTTACAGGCTGGGTCAACAGGGACACGTTCCTTAACTTCCTTGTGCCTCAGTTTCTTCATTGGTAAAATGGTGAGATTAACTTTAATAACATGCCTTAAAGTGTTTCAAGCTCATGGTGAGCTTCAAACCAGCACCCTCATCCCAGGATTCTAGAATTCTCTTCCCTCACCACTGTCAAGTCAGAGCTGAGAAGCAGCTCCAGGAAGAGAGGCTGGAGTCGCTTCAGAGCTCAGGGACAGATGGCCTCTTTGCAAAGACCTTCCGGTCTAGACCCGTCAGCCCCTTCTCCCACCTTCTCCTCCCACCCACAGCGCATCTGTCACTCCTGGTGGGGAACTGGAGATCCCAGAGAGGTCAAGTGATGCTGTCAGGGATGGGGATGGCACTGTGGGCACCAGGAAAATCTGTCCTCTGCTGAGCACTCATTCAGCAGAAGCACACAGAGCAGGGAAAATGATCCATGGGAGGCGAGGCTCCAGGTAGGCCCTGGAAGGGGAGCTGAAGCCAAGCTGGAACAAGGGAGGAGGCAGGGCTAGGAGCACCCTTGTCTCCTGACCTCTCAGGCCCACCCCAGTGCCAGGTACGCTTCCACCAGTATAGGCAGCATCTCAGGTCACTGAGCGCCATGTCATGCACCTTTCTTTGGCCCCAAGAATGCCCCGTGGGGTGGGTACCATGTGCTCTGGGCTCACGGCATTCTGGACTGTAGGGGGAGCCCCGTGAGGCAGGGAGCCCTCTGCTCTGGGAATCAAACACTCAGGAAGCAGGTTCTGTCTCTGACGTGCCCAAGTGGTCTGAACAACTCATTTGCTTCTTGGCCTCAAAATGCTCACCTGTAATGGAGGAATAACTGTTTCTCATCATCCAGTCAATCCTAAAGGAAATCAACCCTGAATATTCATTGGAAGGACTGATGCTGAAGCTAAAGTTCCAATACTTTGGCCACCTGATGCAAAAAGTTGACTTGTTGGAAAAGACCCTGATGCTGGGAAAGACTGAAGGCAGGAGGAGAAGGGGGCGGCAGAGAATGAGATGGTTGGATGGCATCACCGACTCAATGGACATGAGTTTGAGCAAGCTCCGGGAGATAGTGAAGGACAGGGAAGCTTGGCGTGCTTCAGTCTATGGGATCACAAAGAGTTGGACATGACTTAGCGACTGAAAAACAACCGCCCCCAATGGGTGACCAACAGGTAAGTATCCTTCAATGTCATTTCTGCAGGTTCTCCATCAGACACTGCCACATCCCCATATCCTCATCACTGGTCCTCATCGAATACTGGAAGCTTCTGGAAGGCATTAATCCACACTGTCCTGGCACACAGTAGGTTCTCAATAGACCTTAACAGTCAATTGAAAATGCTAAAATATTTGGTTGGCCAAAAGTTCGTTCAGGTGTTTCTATACCATGTTTCTGGTATGTTTGGGTTTCTGGAAAAACCCAAATGAACTTTTTGGCCAACCCTATATTAACAAAAAGGGCTTCCCTCAAAGCTCAGTTGGTAAAGAATTCACCTGTAATGCAGAAGACCCCGGTTCAATTCCTGGGTCGGGAAGATCCGCTGGAGAAAGAATAGGCTACCCATTCCAGTACTTTGGCCCCCTCATGCGAAGAGTTGACTCATTGGAAAAGACTCTGATGCTGGGAGGGATTGGGGGAAGGAGGAGAAGGGGACGACAGAGGATGAGATGGCTGGATGGCATCACTGACTCGATGGACGTGAGTCTGAGTGAACTCCGGGAGTTGGTGAGGGACAGGGAGGCCTGGTGTGCTGCGATTCATGGGGTCGCAAATAGTTGGACATGACTGAGCGACCGATCTGATCTGATCCAGTATTCTGGCCTGGAGAATTCCATGGACTGTGTAATCCATGGGGTCGCAAAGAGTCAGACACAACTGAACGACTTTCACATATTAACAAAAATGACAAAGTACATCATCTCATCCTGTTAGAATGCTTTCATTACTCTTGCAAGACTCTTAAATACCTAGAATGATACCTCTTCTGGTTCAGAGTCGACACTCAAAAAATGCTTATAAGTGCATGCTCAGTTGCTCACTCGTGTCCAACTCTTTGCGACCCCATGTACTGTAGCCCACCAGGTTCCTCTGTCTATGGAATTCCCCAGGCAAGAATACTAGAGTGGGTTGCCATTTCCTTCTCCAGGGGGCCTTCCCAACCCAGGGATCGAACCCATGTCTCCTGCATTACAGGCGGATTGTTTACCCACTGAGCCACCTAGGAAGCCCCAAATGCTTATTATAAACTTCCAGGATAAAAGTCCCTCCTCTGTGAATATAATTTGGCTCTAAAAGTGATGGGTTTTCCTTTAAAACAAAAAAAAAATCTGCTTTTTAAGATAAGTCTCCCAATAAAACCTAGAAAACATTATTAGCTCCCCTAGACATTCAGAAAATGTTCCCACTTTAAAACAAGCAGCATTTAATGAAATATAGATTCTTTCACTTTTTTCCCCTGTAATCAAACTTCTTTAATAGAATTGCTGCTGTCAGTTCAAGGGCAGGAGTCTGCTTCAAGGCTTGGCTCAGAGATGGAGAATTATAGAGGGAATAACTTGGCATTCTTGTGTCCAGGATCTTGTTTCCAGGAGAAATGGAACTGTCTGGGATATAAGGGCAGATCAAACAGACATTTCTGCCATGAAAATGAGTCAGTTTTTGATTCTCCAAACCAATGATTTGTGAGCTGGTGATTTATCCAATCCTGGGCACTCTTTGAGAATTAGAAACAAGTAAGGTTGCCTTTCTGCTATAAGGACATATCGTCGGGGCTCCAGTAGGGAGGGGGATGTGGGTTATAAATGACCTTGTCCTTGGTGAGAAATGGCTTCTACTGGTTCAGCTGCAGCACCGTGCTCTGTGACCCCATGCATACGCTGGAGGGCTGTGGAGGGGAGCAAATGCCATCATGGCCTGAGTTCTGCCAGCAGAGACAGAGTAACCAGCAGAGCCACCAGCTGCTCATGACCCATCACCCTATGTACCTACCCAAGTCTTCTGGACACACCCCGAGCCCATGAGGTAGGTGCCACAGCCACAAATGTCCCTGTTTTCCAAATAAGACTCAGCAGGGAAATGATCTGTTCAGGGACCACATAAGCCAGGACTTAGCATGGAGACCCTCTAACACAGATGGAAATCATACAGTACCAGGACATGGAGACTTGACTTGGGTCCTGATTCAACTACCCATCAGCTTGTGGAACCCTGGGCAAGTCATTTAACCTCTCTGTCCTTTCCGTTTCTTCTGTGGCAATCTGCTACCACACAAGGGGGTGAAATAGTCATTGTTACTGTGTGCGGCATGCCCTGGCATGGATATCAAAGGCTACAAGCAGGGATATGGTCACCCTGCCCTCCCCAGTTGGCAGCTGGTAACTGGGACCCATCCACTCCCCAATTCAAGAATCAAATCCTCTAGAAACTGGCATATGGGGGAGGGGGGAAGTGTACAGCCACAGAGCCAACGTATTAATAGCAGGAACTCCATCCCTCCCACCTTTGTCATCAACAGCAACAATCTTCAACTGCAGGCAGCCTATGCAGCTGCTCAGGGCTTTGTCTCCAGAAGTAGATAACTTGCAGGTTTCAGGGAGTGTCTCTGCCCTTTGTTACCTCTGTGACCTTGGGAAGTTGTTGAACACCTCCTGGCTGTGACCTCATCTCTAAGTGGGGATGCTACAGACCCTGCCTGCCAGGCTGCAGTAAAGATTAAGTGATACAGATAATGTATGCACGGCACTTAGCCCAGCTAGGCTGCCATCACTATGAGGATCACTGATGGACAGACTTCTCCCTCCATACCAGGTCAGTCCCCGCTGATCCAGAGGATGAGCCTTGGCTTGTGAAAATCAAAGAGAAGACAAAGCCAGCTTAGTGGGGCAAAGGGTGAGCATGATTAGACCGGCCACATTAGGATCTGAATGCAGGTGCAGTTTAATCCCAACTTCCTGAGAAAACCTTCTTCTCCTCTCTCGGGCTTGCTGGGATCATGAACCCCCGGCCATGTTCAAGGGCAGGACGCCTGCATGTCTGAGAGGGAGCTGCGCCTGCCCTACCTGATCAAATCCCCACCAGGGAGAAGGGAGGAATCAACAGGGCACACACAAGCAGCTTTTGAGGTCACGCCTAAGCCTTTAAGCTGCAGAAATCTGGGGGTGGTGGGTGTGGGGAGGGAGAAGAGATGTGTCTGCAGGTGGAGTGTAGCTCAGAACACCGAACATGATTCCAGCACCATCCACACTGCAGGGTGGGGGTGGAGGAGCTGCCAGCGACCCAGCAGCTACTCCCAACCCCTCTCTTAGACTTCTTTCTGCGGACCTCAGCGCCCATAATCGGTTTCTCCATCACTCTTGGTTTTGGACACCCCCTCCACTGTGTGCAGGGGTGGTGGGGACTAGGGCAAGAGGTCTTTCCTGTCAGTTGCCTTCCTAAACACTAGAGCTTTACGCAGGCTTCCCAGGTGGCGCTAGTGGTAAAGACCCTGCCTGACAATGCAGGAGACATAGGCGACTCGGGTTCAGTCCCTGGGTCAGGAAGATCCCCTGGAGGAGGGCATGAAAACCCACTCCAGTATTCTTGTCTGGAGAATCCCATGGATAGAGGAGCCTGGCAGGCTACAGTTCACAGGGTTGCAAAAAATTGGATATGACTGAAGCTGAAGAATTGATGCTTTTGAACTGTGGTGTTGGAGAAGACTCTTGAGAGTCCCTTGGACTGCAAGGAGATCCAACCCATCCACTCTAAAGGAGATCAGCCCTGGGTGTTCTTTGGAAGGAATGATGCTAAAGCTGAAACTCCAGTACTTTGGCCACCTCATGCGAAGAGTTGACTCATTGGAAAAGACTCTGATGCTGGGAGGGATTGGGGGCAGGAGGAGAAGGGGACGACAGAGGATGAGATGGCTGGATGGCATCACCGACTCGATGGATGTGAGTTTGAGTGAACTCCAGGAGTTGGTGATGGATAGGGAGGCCTGGCGTGCTGCGATTCATGGGGTTGCAGAGTCAGACACAACTGAGCGACTGAACTGAACTGAACTGAAGCAACTTAGCATGCCTGCAAACATTGGAGGGAAAACCATAAGGCCCAAGGGGACATCTGCCATCCCTTCCCCACCAAAAGCTACCAAGTTCTTGAACATAAACCAGACCCCTAGGGCACAGCTGACCTTTTTTGTTGACACACACAGTTAGATGGGTGATGCCATTATATTTCAGAAACCCTGAATTCATGTTGCCCTTTCAAAACTCTATACTTTGGCTGACATTGCTGCTAGCTGCAAAATGTATGAATTTGTTTAACAAGTATTTACTGAGCCCTCACATGGCAGGCATTGGACGCTCTGAGAGCAGGCGGATGAGGTCCTGATGTATCTACGAGCATCCTCAGGCCTGGCCGCTCCTCACCTTGGAGGGCGATGGGACTTCTGGAGAAAGCCAAAGCTACTCAGCAAGTGACTGATTAGCAGGATGGCAAATACTCTGATCCTGAATGAGTACAAGTCAATACATGCTTCTTGAGAGTTGACTACACGTCAGGCACCAGGCTAAGTGCTGAGCCTTGAGGATGGGCTCTTAAGGGGCTGGTGGGAATTGGACAAGTGAACACAGGATTTTACAAGTGAACGGTAAAGCTTGCTGTGATAGTGCGGCATGGGGAAGCCAAGGGTCACTGACCTGCGGGAGGTGGGAAGGGCAGCAAGCCTGTGGAGGGAGTGATGCCCATGTCAAGTTTCTCTTTTTTAGACCAGAGGATAAGTGCTTTAGAATGTTGTGTTAGTTTCTGCTGTGCAATGAAGTGAATAAGCTATATATATACCGATATCCCTTCTCTCTTGAGCCTTCCCCCGTCCCCTCCCCATCCCATCCCTCTAGGTCATCACAGAGCACCGAGCTGAGCTCCCTGTGCTTCCCACAGCTACCTATTTTACACATGGTGTGCATATGTCAACGCCACCCTCTCAGTTCATCCCACCCTCTCCTTCCCCCACTGTGTCCACAAGTCTGTGTTTTACATCTGCATCTTTACTCCTCCCCTGCAAATAGGTTCATCAGCTCCATTTTCCCAGATTCCATATATATGCATTAGTGTATGATATTTTTTTTCTGACTTACTTCACTCTATGACAGGTTCTAGATGCATCCACATCACTACAGCTGACTCAGTCTTCTTCCTTTTTATGCCTGAGTAATATTCCATCATATATATATGTACCCCAATTTCTTTATCCATTCATCTGTCGATGGACATTTAGGTTATTTCCATGTCCTGGCTACTGTAAAAAGTGCTGCAGTGAATACTGGGTACATGTGTCTTTTTGAATTATGGTTTTCTCTGGAGTCAAATTTTGAAGTCTGTGTTACTGACCTCCAAAGTTCTTTAATCTGCCATGTCAAGTCCTGAGAAGATCATTATTTCTGTTTTGTTGATGAGGAAATTGAGGCTCTGAGAAGCCACAGGAGCCACCTGCAGTTGTAAAATCACTGTTTGACACAGGAGAGAGAAAAACCCAGGCTGGGAGCCCAACAGATGCCAGGCTATTTTCACCTAAACATTTTACCCACATCTCAGAACTGAGGTCTCCTTTAACCAAGGACCAGACTCCGTACTTCTGGAAGCTCCGCGGGCCATGGGAAGAAGTCATGCTCTCAGGGAACTCTGTTCAGGGTTGCTGCTAAGTCACTGCTCCTAAGTTGCTTCAGTCGTGTCTGACTCTGTGCGACCCCATAGACAGCAGCCCACCAGGCTCCCCCATCCCTGGGATTCTCCAGCAAGAGTACTGGAGTGGGGTGCCACTGCCAGGCTGTTTTCACCTAAGCATTTTACCCACATCTCAGAACTGAGGTCTCCTTTAACCAAGGACCAGACTCCATACTTCTGGAAGCTCCGTGGGCCATGGGAAGAAGTCGTGCTCTCAGGGAACTCTGTTCAGGGTTAGGGCAGCCTGAATGGGAGGGGAGTATGAGGGAGAAGGGATACGTGTATATGTACAGTTGAGTCCCTTTGCTGCTTACCTAAAACTATCACAACATCGTTAATTGACTACACTCCAGTATAAAATAAAAAGTTAAAAAAAAAAAACAAAAACAAAAAGAAGTTATGCTCTTGAAAAGAGAAATGCATATCGCCTGTCTTAGGTCAATTCCACTTAGAGCCCAGGGCCCACCCATACCAAGGTCTAGCCCGTTAGTCCATGGATCCGGGGGAAACCTATCATTCATCTTCCTTGACTTCCTTGAAACATTCAGTAAAACTGACCACTTCCTATATGTGTGAATGAACACATATATGAAGGTGTGAATGAATATATATGTTATCTACCTACCCATCCATCCATCTATCTTACATCCAGTAAAATTCATTCATTGGGA
Source organism: Bos javanicus (assembly GCF_032452875.1). Lineage (NCBI taxonomy): Eukaryota > Metazoa > Chordata > Mammalia > Artiodactyla > Bovidae > Bos > Bos javanicus. The sequence continues at coordinate 56,564,405 of NC_083888.1, read as the reverse complement.
TGTGCACTTCTATGCATCCTCAGGTCTCTGAGACAGAAGAGTTCCATCACCCTCAAATTCCCTTGTATGGCATTTTTATAGTCAAGCCCTCTCCAAGCCTCTTCTAAAATGTCATATCAATGGAATCAGGGAATATAGTCTTTTGGGTCTGGCTTCTTTCATTTAACAAAATGCACTCAGAGTCACCCACACAGTTTTATGACTCCGCCTTTCTGCAACATTCTCGCTTAGTTTCTTTGACCCCACGCTGTCTTCACATGCACACAATCCTTTAGAGGGTCCCTTCCTCTGTGGGACCCCAAATGCTGGGGTTCTATGGGCTTTGTCTTGAGCCCTCTACTCACCAGGTGACCTGGCTTTGACTTTCTGATCTCTGTAGACTTCTTCCAGATCTGTCTTTCCTGAGCTCAAGACCTAACATACCCAGCTGGCAACTGCACATCTCTCCCTGGTCACCTTATAAATACATTAAACCTGTCCCCAGTGAATGGCCCACCCTTCACACTGGTCTGGTGCCATCTTTGGTGACCTCCTCCTCCCTCATGCCCTGCGATGGGTGGACAGGGCAGTTGGCACTCAGCATCCGTTTTGACTTCCTCCCATGAGCCTTCCCATCCAGGGCACTACGTATAGTGGTGCAAGCCATGCACTGCATAGTTACACATTCTAGTCCTGCTTCATATTCTGTGGAGCCTGGACAGCTTTGCAGCTAAGGTTCTGATTAAGAAGTACGTTCTGCCAATCTGGCAGATTCAGAGGACAGAAAAGAAGCAGACACACTTCCTCTGGTAACCAAAGGTTTGGGGACCCAAGTGTTGAATGGCTCTCCTGACAATAATACCTATACTTCCCTATTTGAACATACGATGTTCGTGAATGTGAATATTCCATTTCCAATTCCTGCTTCTTTGGCCCTTCCTGCAATTTGGTAAGAACCTAATTCCCTGAATTAAATTCCTTTCTGTTGAAAATGTTGAGAATGGTTTCTATTTCCTGCCCTAAAAGCTAATTTTGCCTTCTTTGGGCCAATTCTCCACAATCATACTTCCAAAACAGCTCTTGAGTCCATCAGCTTCCTCATCTCCATCACCTGCATCCTCTCTGGCTGGACCACCTCTGCCTCTTGCCTGACCTCCCCACATCCATTCTCAATGTGCTCCTTCAGGTTTTCTACACAGCAGTCAGACAAGCTTTTTCACATGCATCTATGACTTAGAACTCCTCCACGGTTTTCAACTCCTCTGTGAACAAATGTCCAGAACCCTCCCAAGGTCTTCAAGGCCCTGTGTGGTACAGCCCTGACAGTTTCATCAGTCTGCTCCCCTCTGGCTGCACTGGTCACATCTGTGAACTGCCAGGTCCCGGCACAAGTTATGTGTGTGTGTGTGTGTGTGTGTGTGTGTGTGTGTGTGTGTGTGTGTGCAAAGTCGCTTCAGTCATGTCCAACCTTTTGTGACCCCCATGGAAACCAAAGCCCACCAGGCTCCTCTGTCCATGGGATTCTCCAGGCAAGAAGACTGGAGTGGGTTGTCATGCACAAGGTAGGTATTCAGGAAACGCCTGCTGAGTCACGAGTATTTGGCCTTCCACTTCTCTTCTGATATGAACCCAGGAGCTGCTAGGATGGGCTCTGCCTGGAGGGATGACCAGAAGATGGTGTGGCTCACTGGTCTCCTTTCCCAGTTCCTGGCTTTCCAAACTGCTGCCTGGATGCTGAGCCATGATCCTTCCTGGTGGAGCGTGTTGGACAAAGATGTGCTTCCATAAGATGTTGATCTTTCTTAAACCTCCTAATTAGTGTATTCCCTTTTGGGAAGAGAAACTGTGAATTGAATTTTTCAAAAGGAAAAAAAATTGCCTCAAAACATGCCATTCTGTCTTCACTTTCTATCCTGGTTAAAAATAACCCCATATTCTAAGCCCTGACGTTTATGCTGAAACTATGAAAGCAGACGGGCAGTCTGGGGAGTAACTGAAAGAGCTTCAAATTTCTATCATTCCAACTTCTGTGTTTTAGATATCACCCATGTGCCAGAAACCAAAAGCAAAAAAAAAGAAAAGGAAAGTCGTGATTCCCTCCAATGCTATGGTTTAAAATAATGTTGCAAAGAATTGCATATTTTTCAAGGACAACAGTTGAAATGGACAGGTTTTATAGCATCACTCCCATGTCCCAAACAGGAGTAAAAATAATTAGATTAAATCATTGGCTTAACTAGCATGAAAATGAGTCTAAAATCTGCTCTCTCATTTCAGTACATTCCAAAATAGATTAAGCACCATGAAAAATAAAAATATGATTGGAAGGTCCAGTGGAAGTATTGTTCTCTCCAGGAGAAACCACTGTGGAATTTTATGGTTGGAAGAAGTTCCAGATGCCACGTGACCCAGCTGTTCTCCACTCAAGAGGGGACCTGGGCTTACCAAAATCACCTGAGAAACATTTTCTAAGCCATCCTTGCCATCTCCACCTCTCTCCCTGCCCTTATGCTGAGCATCCTTGTCCTGCCCACTGACAATGCCTTAACCTCCCATTTTCAAGGGAAGAGAGAACATGGATTTCCAGACAGGTCAAGAGCTTTCCTAGCATCACTGCTGGTTGGCAGCAGCAGGACAAAGAGCCCAAACATACAAACAGATACTGGCCAGGCCATACGGGACAACAAAACGTTGACTCATGTCCTCTGTAATAGCCAATCCAGGAAGCCCAACCATAAGCCACAGTGATTGGCCCACTAGCCAGAGTAATGGTCCAGATGGTCAAGACATGATCAGCGAGGGCCAGCCTCTCTACTGCTTGTCCTGATTTCCAACTCAATCCAACTGAATCCAACAAGAGCATTTTCCAGAAAGGCCAATAAAATATCTGAAGGGGATCAGTCATCAGACTCCTGTTCGTTACACAGCAACGCAACTCTGAACCGCTCACCAGTGGGCACCATGTAGCACTATTAAGTTATGAAAAAGACAGATAGCTTTTTCATAGGCACACTTTTCTTAGCATGACTATTTCATGTATTAAACAAAAATAGCATGTTGTCTGATCAATATGCAGAAACAATTATTGTCTGGCTGTATATACAGAAACCAGAAGTTTGTGCCAAGTCCCAGGGACAGAGCTCTATATGGTGAGCCCTCATGGGATTGGGCCATGTTGACTGGAGGTCCCTGATGTAACCCTGGCACGTCCACTAGATCCTGGCACGTAGGAGGTACCCAGATTCGTTTCCTAGGGTTTATGTATGAAAGTACCACACGTTAGGTGACCTAAAATGACAGCAATTTATTCCCCTGTGGTTCTGAAGGCTGGAAATGGGGAAAACCAAGGTGTGGATGGGTTGGTTCCTTCCAGAGACTCAGGGAAATGTATTTCTGACTCTCTTCTGGCTTCCAGTGACAGCCAGCAACCCCTGGAGTTCCTTGACTTATAGACACATCACTCCAGTCTCTGTTTCATCATCATACAGCTTCTCCTCTGGGTGTTTCTGTGTCTTCACATGGCCTTCTTGTAAGGGACCAGTCATTGGATTTAGGGCCTGCCCCCTATTCTGGGATGACCCCATCTTGACTAATTATATCTGCAAAGGCCCTATTTCCAAATGAGATCCCAGTCACAATGCTGGGCTTCCCTGGTGGCTCAGATGGTAAAGAATTCACCTGCAATGCAGGAGACCAGAGTTTGATCCCTGGGTTGGGAAGATCCCCTGGAGAATGGAATGGCTACCCACTCTAGTATTCTTGCCTGAGAAATCCCATGGACAGAGGAGCCTGGCAGGCTACAGTTCATGGAGTCTCAAAGAGTAGGACATGACTGAGTGACCAACACTTTCACAGATGCCAGGGTCTAGGACTTCGATACCTCTTTGAGGGGACACAGCTCAACACCATAATTGTTTTTATTATTTATTGACTTGATTAACCTTTATCTACAGAACACAGAAGACTACTCTGCATTAATGAGTTCTTAAGAACAATATAATAATGGTTGTTATTCAGTCTTTTATATGCTCCCAAACCATCTTATTCACATCTGCTGCCCCAAATGATTAATATGTCCCCCTCACTCTCCCAAGTGTACCAGTTTGATGATAAACTTTAGGGCTATTCTATTCGTTAGAAGTTAAGTGCCCTTTAGTAAATACTCATTATCAACTAGTCAAGAGAGTTCAAGTTAACCCCTGCCTATGTGCCAGGAAAGACTTCCACCATTTCCGACATAGACATTCAGTACATCCCCTTCCTAGACGTGCTAAATCGCTTCAGTCATGTCTGACTCTTTGTGACCCTATGGACTATAGCCATCCAGGCTCCTCTGTCCTTGGGATTTTCCAGGCAAGAATATTGGAGTGGGTTACCATTCCCTTCTCCAGGGGATCTTCCCAACCCAGGGATCAAACCCACGTCTCTTATATCTCCCGCATTGGCAGGCGGGTTCTTCACCACTAGGGTCATCTGGACAGGCTCAAGCAAATCCCTGGGGAAAGACAGATGCTGGAACCGTTTCTGGGCTCAGGACTTCCTCCTCTCCCAAGGACAAAGCTAAGGGAGGGTGAACAATTTGCAAAGAGAAAGTGTAATTCAGGCTCCCCCCGAGCCAGCAAGGGACTTGGAGGAAGGCTGGAATGGCCTCTCCTTTCACCTCTGACACACTCTGGTCCTGAGATCAGGGCCAAGCTATATGATAGAAGTGATGGTTAATTTTATGTGCCAACCTGGCTAGGCAATATATCTAATCATTTACTTAAGCATAAATATCTTAGGGGTTGCTGTGGAGGTATTTTGTAGATCAGTTCAGTTGAATTGCTCAGTCGTGTCTGACTCCTTGTAACCCCATGGACTGCAGCACGCCAGGCCTCCCTGTCCAACACCAACTCCCGGAGTTTACTCAAACTCATGCCCATTGAGTCAGTGATACCATCCATCCATCTCATACTCTGTCTTCCCCTTCTCTTCCCACCTTCAATCTTTCCCAGCATCAGGGTCTTTTCAAATGAGTCAGTTCTTTGCATCAGGTGGCCAAAGTATTGGAGTTTCAGCTTCAACATCAGTCCTTCCAATGAACACCCAGGACTGATCTCCTTTAGGATGGACTGGTTGGATCTTCTTGCAGTCCAAGGGACTCTCAAGAGTCTTCTCCAACACCATAGTTCAAAAGCATCAATTCCTTGGCACTCAGCTTTCTTTATAGTCCAACTTTCACATCCATACATGAATACTGGAAAAACCATAGTCTTGACTAGGCTTTAAGTAACGTCTCTGTTTTTTAATATGCTGTCTAGGTTAGTCATAACATTTCTCCTAAGGAGTAAGCATATTTTAATTTCATGGCTTCAGTCACCATCTAAAGTGATTTTGGAAACCCAAAAAATAAAGTCTATCACTATTTCCACTGTTTCTCCATCTATTTGCCATTTTGTAGATGTGCATTAACAAATACCATTGGTTGACTTTAAGTAAAGGAGATCACCCTTAATAATGTGGGTGGGCCTTGTGTGATCAGTTGAAGTCCTTAAGAGCAAAAACTGAAGTTTCCTGGAAGAGAAAAAGGAGAAATTCTGTAGAGTACAGGAAACTCTACCTGATGTTCTGTTGTGATCTAAATGGGAAGGAAATTAAAAAACGAGGGGATATATGTATATGTCACTGACTCACTTTGCTGTATAGAAGCTAAAGCAGAGCTTCCTGGTGGCCCAGTGGTAAAGAATCTGCCTGTCAGTGTGGGAGATGCAGATTTGACGCCTGATCCAGGAAGATCTCCTGAAGAAGGAAACGGCAACACACTCCACGATTCTTGCCAGGAGAACCCCATGGACAGAGGAGCCCAGCAGGCTACAGTCCATGAGGTCATAAAGAGTTGGACGTGACTGAGTGACTGAACGACAACAAACTAAGGCAACATTGTAAAGCAACTCTCCTCCAATAAAAATTAATTAAAAGAAAAAGACTGCTGCATCAGCTCCTGAGAGTTCTTTTCAGCCTGCCAGCCTGCCCCTCCATTTTCAGACTTGCCAGGCCCTATAATCATATGAATTAATTCCTTGAAAAAAATCTCTTTATGGATATGTACACACATACACAGGTATAGGGGCTTCCAGGCGGCACTAGTGGTAAAGAGCCCACCTGCCAACACGGGAGATGAAAGAATTATGGGTTTGATCCCTGGATCGGGAAGATCCCCTGGAGTAGGAAATGGCAACCCACTCCAGCTGGAGTCCCTGGGAAATATTCTTGCCTGGAAAAGCCCATGGACAGAGGAGCCTGGTGGGCTACAGTCCATGGGGTTGCAAAGAGTCAGACACGACTAAAGAGACTTAGCATAATGCATACAGGTATAGAGTGTGTGTATCCCCTACTGGCTTTGCTTTTCTGGTGGACCTTGACTTGCCAAGGATCTTGGCAAATTGGGGTTGAGATACAGAGAATGAGGAGCCATTCCTGCCCTCTATGAGGCCAAACCAGGACACCGAGGGGCTAGCCTGGCAGAGGGACCTGAAGGCTGCTATCGCCACTGGCTTGATAAGCCACAGCTCTGGGTCAGAGTCACCCCACTTCAGCACTCCGAGGCCCCGCCCTGTCTCTCCAGCCCTCACTCAGGAGGCTCCGTGTCTGGCCATCCTTCTCCTTGGCTTATAAAACTGCCTCACTTCCCAGACTTAATCCATGCTGGTCCCCTGAGCAGCCTTAAGGCAAGAAGCCTCAGGTCAGGATTGAGTACAAACAGAGGCTGAGGTCATCAGTTATATTCGGCAAGGCCCACTGAGACCCTCTTGAAAAGGACACAACAGCTTCTCCTTTTGTGCTAATTCCAGGCAGTCCCTCGGTGGCCTTGTCAACATTTACAGCTCTAATGAGACCATTGAGCCACTGGAGCTCAGCTAATAGGGTGAAACAAGATGACAAGCAGAAAGGAGGAGGCTGGCAGACTGATGGATTCCCAGGGTGCTGCACATCGTAGATGCTTAACTAAACAGTCCCTGAAAAACAGCTGTAATTTAGACACACAATGTCTCTTTCCTAAGATCTCAGAAGATCAAAAAAGTCTGCCTAATTCTAAGTTCTATGCTTCCTCTCATCCTTAGATTCTGTCAAAAACATTTCCGATGAAGAGTCACTAGGGTCTGAATTTTATTCTTGGCCTTCCTTTGTGAGCCTGCGGAAAATTACTTGGCTCCTTAGTTTCCATTAAGCACTGTGAGGATTGAGGAGGTTATTAGCTTGTTATGAGCAGGAGAGTCATCGAAGTACAGAACAAACTATAAAATGAACCACATGAGTTCACTGAAACTAAGGCCCATGCTCCCCTCTCTCAAATATCAACAAAATTAAGATTTGAGAGACAGTCAAGAATCAGATAATGAGGGGCTTCCCTGGCGGTCCAGTGGTAAAGAATCCACCTGCTAATACAGGGGACACAGGTTCGATCCCTGGTCTGGGAAGATCTCACATGCCACAGAGCAACTAAGCTTGTGAGCCACAACTACTGGGCCCACATCTCTAGAGCCTGCGCTCAGCAACAAGAGAAGCACCGCGATGAGAAGTCTGCACAGCACAACTAGAGCAGTGCCCGCTTGTCACAGCTAGAGAACGCCAGTGCAGCAACAAAGACCCAGCACGGCCAGAAACGAATTCATTTTCAAAAAAGAACCGACAGCGGTCACTGGACTGAGTCCAGAAAGTTCAGTTCTGGCCTCAGTTCTGCCACTAAATGTCATTTTGACAGAGCGGCTTCAGTTTCCACCTGAGGAAGAGGAGAGTAAGAGGTCCCTGATGAGATGCCTGACCCAACAGTTCCTCAGCTCAGTTCATTCATGTCTCGTCCCCTCCACGTGGGACACACTGCATGTGGCAGGAGAGACGCTGATCACTAAGGCGGGGAAAGGAGACTCACTTTATGACCAGCCTCCATCGCCTCCCTCTACACATCCGCCCAGCAATGCAGACTCCTCCCCAAGGGGACTCCACAGACCATTCCCGACCTAACGATGTTTCCACGCATGACTTTTTCATTTTGCCATGGTGTGAAAGTGATACCTATTCAGCGGCAACCACCCTTCACTTCTACTAGAGCAGAGAATGAAGGTTCGTAAACCTTCTCCCGGGTCTAGAGTTGTGCTAAAGTGTGCTCTGCAAACTCTTTGTTACTGGTCCACTATGGGAGGAGAACAGAGTGCGAAGAAGCAATGAAACCAATGAAACACTTGCAAGCGATGTGATGTTGCGACAAACAAATACATGATCATTTGTTGACTGATTCATTTTTCTGGTATTTTGTGAACACACTTTTGCAGCATATTCAAGAGTATTGGCAAAAATAAAGAAACAAGTCTTTCACCACAGAAAGTGTGAGAAGCGGTCACTGGGAAAGTGTTTCTCAACCAGGAACAGTTGTGTCCCTTTGCTCAGGAAGCTCTGAGATGCCTTTTGTTGGCATGCTGGGGGCAGGGGTGCTACAGGCATCTAGAGTACAGAGGCCAGGGATGCTGCTAAACATCCCACAATGCACAGAACAGCCCCCGTAACCAACACTGTGCAGCCCCGCAACTTCCTTGGTGGTCCAGTGGTTAAGACTTCCCCTCCCAGTACAGGAGGTGCAGGTTCAATCCTTGGTCGGGGAGCCAAGATTCCATATGACTCTCGGCCAAAAGTCCAAAGCATAAAACCAAAGTAATATTTTAACAAGCTCAATAAAGACTTTAAAAATTGTCCACATCCAAAAAAAAAAAAAAAACTTAGAAAAAAGAGAGAAAAGAATCATACAGCCCCAAATGCCAATAGTGTCTGGGTTGAGAGATGCTTGTCTAGCGAATGAAACATATTAAAACAGTGGCCACTGTCTTCATCCACTGTACACTGATGCCTGCCTCTCTCTGCCTCCTAAAACTAAGACGTGCCCACTCTGCCTCTCATGCATGGTGGCTTTACCAGTCCAGATGCTGTTAAGCACAGTTCTTCCCCCCTCACAGGACCCTCTCTACCCAAACTGGGAGCCTAGGAACATGCCAGAAACCTCTGCTTCTTCCCCTTCCCCCCTTCACATCACATTAAGTTAATCAATTCCTAGTCATTCTGTCTTATAATAGTTTCATATTTTTCTTTGGCAAGCTGCACTTTCCAACGCATGTGTTCCTATACGACCAGCAGGTCTGTCCCTCAAACAGAAGCTGCTTCCAGATCACACTCTGACTTCCACTCCTTCTGACAAGTACTGAGCAGGTACCATCTACTGGGAGGGTTTGTGCCAGCGGCTGCAAGGAAGGACAGATAAACTCAGCAGTTTGCAATCTAGTGGGGAGGAGAAACATGTGCAGTTTGGATGGTGACTGTAACAAGACAAACGCTGCAGGGACCGAGCTCTAGTGGAATACAGAAGAGGAAACAATTACCTTCAACTCAGAAAAGATGACTCAGGGAAAAAGCAGCAGATGAGAGAGCTGGGCTCCAAAGATTTCCTGGTCTCTCCCAGAAAGGAGAGACGAGCTTTCTAGGCAAAGGAATGAACTGGATGCGGAGGCAGGAAGGAGAGAGCCTCTGAGTCATGGAATTCTGTGCAGTCAGGACCCAGGAAGTAAGGGAGGTGACCATCAGGAGAAGCTCTGAGTGCCAGGGTGGCAATCAGCTACATCCCCGTGACACCAGCAAGCACTCGAAGGCTTCTGAGCACAGGGATGACAGGATTAGAATATTTTACCCCAACAACTGGAAACTTAATTCTGTAAAGGGCCAGATAGTGAGTATTTCAGGTTTGGGGGGCCATATAGTCTCGCAAATAACTCATCTCCGCTTTGGTAGCAGTGAAAGCGGCCATATACACACATCAACAGATGGGTGTGGCTATGCTCTTTGAAATTTGAATCTCACATAATGTTTGAGTATCATGAACGATCACTCTTACATGTTTCTCTCAACCATTTTAAAATGTGGTAACCAGTTTTAGCATGTAGGCCATCTACAAACAGGTGGGAGCTAGATCTGGCTCCTGGACCTTAGTTTGCTGATGTCTGTTTTAGAAACATCATTTGGAGTGGTGGGGAGATGGGGGTGAGGAGCAGGGACCTCAGGCAGAAGCTGCTGGAGTAACTTGAGGATGGAGAGGAAGGGACAGGTGCACAAATACTGGGGCCACCTGAGCAGCAGGATGGAGGACCAAGGGAGGGCAGGAAGGACGCACCTGTGGTTTCTGGCTAGAATGATGAGAGGGCTGTGAGATGCCATGAATATAGGTGGGTGATGATATGGAGGTGGCACGATCAGGAAGGCTTGGGGGCTGTGGCCCCTCACCCTGTGACCAAGAGGACAAACGTGCCTGGCCCAAACGCAGGTCTGCTGGACTCAGAGAGAGCTAGATTATACCAGAGTTGGGGACTCAGAGTCCTGGGGTGGACGACAGGGTTGATGTCCTTGTTTTGGCCTGCTCAGCATCCTGCAACCCTTGTTCTCCTCCGGGGAGCACCTTTTCCCTGTTCTTGGCCATTTGATGAGCGTGGGGCTGGTCCCTCCCTAGGGCTACAAGGTTGGTTCAGAGACAGGTGAACCAATGATCCAATGAGAGTCAGTCCCAGGAATTTGAGGGGAAGCTTTCTTTTGCTGAACCTAAAAGTATGAGAGATTCAGGCTGTGACTTTCCGGGATCCCTGTGTAGAGCAAGATTTGCTGGGAAGGAAAGCAGCATTGAAGAGAGCTGGGCCCATCCGGTAGCTGCCCACTGACCCCTGGATCCAGCCATGCCTACAGCTTGCCCCAGACCTCCCAGATCAGGAGCCAATCACTTCCCATCACTTGCTCATGCCAGTCCAGGCTGCGTCTTGGTCACTTTCAACCGAAGCCCTAAATCAGCCAGCTGCTATTAGACTGAAACCCAGGAAGGCAGAGGCCTTGATCTTGGAACTGCATGTGATAAAGTGTCCATCCAAGAGGATTATTTGATAAATGGCCTCATCTAAAGCATTCACATCTGTCTTATTTATCTCTGGGCATTGTCCCTTATACACAGCAGGTGCTCAATCACACTGGGGCAAGAATGAAGGCACGTAATCCCAGGGCACCAACACACTGAGCTGGAGGAAGCTCTCGGAAGAGAAGCAACAGCAGGCAGTGTGGATTTCTTGTCTTCCCCCGCCAACTAAGGGTTCAGAGCTGAGCATGAGCTTCAGGGACCCTGTTCTGCGTCATACAAACAACCCAGAGAGGCTCCGGCTGGGAGAGACTGGAGGGGTGCCGGTTCTCACTGTGTCGGGTAAGAGCTGAAATGAGAGAAGGGAATTACTTGGTCCCAGTGATGGTCAGAGAAGGGGCAGGCCTCCCACTGGGCACGGAAGATGCTGGCTATCAGCAGCAGTTCACTGGGCAGAGAGAGTAAGTGGGCAATGGAGCCTACTAATTGTCCAACCTTGATTCCAAGGCTGCAGTGGGGGTTGCGGGCAGGCAGCTTGGGACCCTGGCCAGTGACCCAAGAGAGGCTCTGCACTATTCAGCTCAACTGTGAGTGTCTATGAAATGTGTTCACAGAGAAGCTGATGAGCTGGGGTGTTGCAGGGCAGAAAGGAAAGAGATCTATACAAGGAGTCCACACCCTCGCGTCTGAGTCCTAGTTCTGACCCTTACTGAATGTGTGACCTTCCATGAGTCACTTCTCTCTGTAATGAGAGGGTTGGACCCTCTTCCTCATCTGTAAATGAGAGGGCTGAACCAGAGAAGTGCTTCTCCAACTGAGGGAAGGGCTCAGAGTTGGTCAAGAGGTGCTCACACCCAAGCACACTGCGTGAACATGGGGTGAACACACCCCCACATATGCAAGCATCAGAATGTCTAGACCTCCATTTGGGGAAGCATTTACAGTTTATTCATCAGAGTACTAAATGAACAATTACACTTGGCTATTCTGTTTTCTTGGTATGCAAAATACAGTATCTCCAAGTGTCCCCCATCTCCGCCCAGAGGCCCCACGGGCAAGGTGGACCTCTCACCACCTTTAAATTCGGGTCTCCTGCTTGCTGGTGGTGTGGCCTTGGGTGGGGTTCCTAACTTGCTGTGTCTATGTGTACCGCCTGTGACACAGCCGCACTGTGAGCTGCTATCTCTGAGGCTTGTTCAGAAAATGGAGCAAGACGGTCTATATAAACATGTGGAAGAGGGCCCAGTATACAGCAAGGGCTCAGTACAGCCAGGGAGGCTGGGGCAACCAGAAGGGGGTGCAGGCAGCCTTCTGGGGCCAGTAACATTTTGTTGCTTGATCTTGTGCTGGTGACCCGGGTATGCATGGTTTTGGGAAAATGTATTAAGTCCACTTTCATGTATGTTATCTGTCAATAAAAAGTTTTAAAACCCAACCTACTCTCGAACAAAAAGCCAGAAGGTCAGCAGCAGCTGCAAAGCCCCCAATAATGAAAGTACTTAAGCATTTGCATTCCCTATCCCTTGTTCCTGAGCAGCTCCTCAGGAACAGCTCCTCAGTTCCTGCTCTGCACCTCATAGCCTCGAACGGCCTTCATCTTTGTCCAGCCCTGCAGAAAACAGGCTCCCTGGGAAATAGCGCTGGCAACCCCCCACCCCAGGTCCATTCCTTCATCCAGCTGCTGAACAGTGCCTCCTCTTACAACCTGGGGTTGCTGACGTCAACTTGCCAGACCCCTTCGTGTCGAGGGACCCTGAAAGCCCTGAGGAGGCTGAACTTTATCAGAACTGACTGGGGCACTGTTTTCCATAGGCCGTCCTGACCCAGCCCCACCTCTGTCTGCAGAAAGTCCATCCAAATCCTCACTCACACCCCCAATCATCCCCAAAGACTCAGCCAGATGGTCCTCAGGGCAGCTTTCCTGCAGCTTCTTTTCTCTCTCAGAAAACTCCAGCCCCCAGGATGTTCTATTTAGTCCTGACAATAATGCCTTGTAATCCTCACATACTGGCATCAAAGTTCCCCACGTGAGGAAAAGGCATACAGTAATACATCCGCCCGAAGTTTTCCCACAAGGAAACTCCCTGTTGGCAGAACAGGTACAGATTAACCTGCTCTAAAACAAAGGAAGAGGTGAAACGAACAGTGGTCCACCCCCAAGATAACTAGCCCACTTAGAAGGCTTCCAAGGCAACACAAACTCACGCTTGCAGAGGGAGAAAGCTTTAGCTGCACTTTCCAACACACAGGCACTGACTCTTGCTATTCTGGGACAACCAAGTAAATAATGAAGTAAGCCACTTCCTTAAACAAATAAACCCAGAAGACTCTATTTAACCACAAGTACAAAAATAGATTCTAATCCCAGGTCAATTTAGTCACCCCCCCCCATTTTTTCTTCCATCCTGACTCATTCCACCTTGTGGATGCAAAATAAAAGAGATACACACTCTTGCAGCAAGGACAAGCACACATATACCACATGAGCATCCCATTACAAGTCAGCACTTCGGTTCACTGGAAATCATTTTTGTCTGAAACCATACTAGGCCCCCCCCCAAAATACGTATACCTGGTGGGTCACGGTCCATGGGGTTGCAAAAAGTTGGATACGACTGAAGTGACTGAATACACATATGTGTATATGTATATTATATATTTGGAGAAGGCAATGGCACCCACTCCAGTACTCTTGCCTGGAAAATCCCATGGACGGAGGAGCCTGGTGGGCTGCAGTCCATGGGATCGCTGAGGGTCAGACACGACTGAGCGACTTCACTTTGACTTTTCACTTTCATGCATTGGAGAAGGAAATGGCAACCCACTCCAGTGTTCTTGCCTGGAGAATCCCAGGAACGCGGGAGCCTGGTGGGCTGCCGTCTCTGGGGTCGCACAGAGTCGGACACGACTGAAGTGACTTAGCATATTATATATTATGAGTATGTATGTAAATATGTATATGTATGTATATATCTATATCTATATCTCCCTCTGCCTTCACTGATTCAGGTCACCCTGCAAACTGATTCTATGCTGAAATCAATCCTTAATGCTGGAAACCACTGAAGTGGTTGTGGCCTATGCTAAATATTTTAATTCTAGGGACCATCTTGACCACTTAGGGACTGATAGAAAATCTCCCACTTGAATGTTCATATTTACCACTTTTTTACAAACACCAACAACTACTAAGCCCTGTTCTTAAATCATGTCATTTCTCTGGAGGTGATCCAACTCCCAGCGTGAACTGGGAACTGATGAACAAGGGTGAACTAATCTACCTGGTCTGTCTGGCTGGGAACACACAATCCCTGGAGTACGGCAGAAATTTCTACAATAACCGAGCATACGGCACAGAGAGGTTAGGTAACCTGTCTACAGTCACACAGCAAGAGGCAAAATAGGGGCTTGTACCGAGGTGATCAGCACATCATCACTACACTGCATTCCTCTCTGCTCAGGGAGATGGACATGCATAGCATCCAGGCACCAAGGGCAGTATTCATTTTTTCCC